>NC_071402.1:70707567-71366681 GCF_017976375.1 Cuculus canorus
AAGATCTACTCAGTGTAACATGACAGGTTTTCCAATACAAAATTGGTTACTAACATTCACTTCAACAAAAACCACCTGACCTGTTTTGGAAGTGTGTAATTTCAATGTAACAGACAGTGAGATCACTTTTAACTTTGCGTTAAATTGCATCAACTTTTGTGCAAACATAAGCTTGCGATTTCCACATTTCACTCCCTCACTAGCAACTGAAATGCCTCTAGTTAGAAGTATGTGTTGATTATATATGTTGACCTACATTAAATATAGGATACGTAAGAAAAATCTTAGCATGTTTTTTTACAGGGCACCCAACTAAAATCTTTACAAAAGATAATATAGTTTTCCATTCTTCAATGTAATAGACAGAGATGCCACTTTTATAAATGTACCCTTATGTTCACTGGCCAATAAAATAGTAAACAAATCAACTTTTTAAACCATTTTTTATAAATTATTAGAGTATTTTTACTGACATTCTCCAACAATATACAAAAATAATACTGCAAGAGTACCAATCAGTCTGACCTACCCCCCATTTCACAGAAAAGTAGAGGTTATGGAAGGATGTTCTTGTAATCAGTCATCACTGTAGATGTCTCCTGCAAACGGTAGGTGTACATGGCTGCCCGTGACATTGGGAAGTCGAGAGAGATCAGGCAGGTTCTGGATCCGTGACCTGAGTTCTTTCCGTACTTGGGACACTCTGGCTAGCTTGCGTTTGTACTCCTGTAATGCAGAAGAATTCAACATGAAATTCTTTTGCAAATATAATCCTATTTGTTGCATTTGACATTTTCTAAAGAATTTTTTCTGTCAGTTAGATGACTACACATCCTTTAATAGGTGAGAACCCAGAGAACTGGGTATACAGGAAGAAGAGACACCAGTAGAGACACCAGTACCAGCATTTTCTCAGCATCTGAGTTCAGAAGCATAGCCATGGGATTATTTTGCTTTGAATTGTAAGTGCAGAAATGCTAAACAAGGAAGACAATCCCAGATAACCCAGATTATTCTTAGAAACTGTAGTAAGGATAATCAATACATATACTCTACTAGCACTCAGAGAGTATGAGCGGATAAACTTACTGATGTCAAAGAAGTTAATTTCAGCTCATACTGATAAAAGAATGAAAATCAATCAAATTCTACTTAAGCAGGCCTGTTGATCAGCCTCACCAAGCTGACCAATCATATAAGTATTTTTAATTAAATTTTTAAAATTTATTTAATTTTAATTAAATTTTACAGGAATGTTTACATTTCAAAAACTTGGAAACATTTCTTTGGAGAGCAGAAGAGACAAAGCATTAGCAGGCAAAGCAGTTCTTTGTGAAAATATACTGTAATTCACAACACATCAAATGCAGATGATTTCTAGTGTGGTTGCAGGTTTTGCTGCAGCCTAGGAATGTCTGGAAACAACAAGAAACTTAACCTACAGCTTGGATAATCAGTCCATGGATAAACCAGATCTTATGATTATAACCACTCTAAATAACAGTGGGGGAAAAAAAAAATCTACATGATCCTGTAAATGTGCCAAATGTAAACACTTGAAAGTTCTAGCAAGTATAAAAACGCTGCACAAAAGTCTATGAAGGATAGCAATCATGCTATTTACAAGGTCTAAACATAATTTTAAATATTTTTCCATACTGTTAATAGCATGGAATAAAAAAGGAAGGACAGTGAAAAGACTTTTTGGTTGTAGAACTCAATACTGTAGTACAAATGTTAAATACAGTAATACAAATGTTAAATGGTTGAGATTATTGGACAAGGTCCAACACACATAAAACAAAGTTTGAGACTGTTAGCAGCAGTATGTCCTTCTTACTGCAGGCAGTTAAAGAACCATAAGAAATCTTAAATTCTTAATAGGAAGGTAACCCATCGCTAAGAAAAATAATAATTAAGTCTTTACATAGAAAGAGAGGAAAAAAGCGTCCCTGAATTAGGATCATCAATTCCTCGATGTAACTTATATTTAAAAACCAAATATTACACACAGTTCAGAGTCTTATAAGATACTAAACACAGTGAAAATTACAGATACCTAGTCAGCAGAACTTTAAGCACTTGGTGACGGTACACAGGGCAAAGCAGCTTTCCTGTTACAATACGTCACGCCAAAGAAGTCTCACAACTGCAATCTCCATGGTCCTAGGAAAACCATCACTTGCTCACACTTGCCCAAAACACACCATCTGGTGCTAGTGACTTCAGGACATGGCTATGGAAACAAAGGGCTGTATCCTGATCCTACAACCTTACAGTAATGCCGAAAGACCACAAATACTTCACTGTTTCAAATCTAAAATTACAGCAGTATCCAAAGGCCTCGGTGAGCTGATTCTGTGCAAGAGACATAGTCCTTTGCCTGCATCCAAAAGGCAACAACAGAGTACTTCTTGCCCTTTCAGGATCTGTTTTAGTACAGATTGCAGAGGAAAGGTAAGCTTCATCACTAAATAAAAGAAGCAGTTTTGCAATATACAGCACACTAGTTAACGAGAACCACTATTTTGAGAAGCAGGATGGCTGGAGTTCGAGAACTGGGCAACAAGGGCTTTGAGTAAGCTTGAAGCTAGGAGACCTGTCCTCTATTGTGAAAGACGTACTGCTGTACAAGAAGATGAGTAGAACTGTAAGCAGAATCAAAACATTCAAAAGGCACAAAATAAGTAAAAGAAATTAACTCTAAAGCCATTCCAGCAGTTAAATTCTTGTAAATGGTGTTTGAATCACTGTCAATGAGGAACGTGAAGCAGCAGATCAGTATCGCTTCATAAGCTCAAATGTGATGCTATGCAAACACACAGAGATCACACTTAGCAGCTGTGTCCTCTCTAGATTTTATTCCAAATCCTGAAATGTGCCTTAAATTAGATTACCAGTTGCTTCAGTCCATTAGAATTTCCTTTAGCTGATAACAAATCATCTCCATAGTAACCACATTTCTGACATCCAACGTTTTCCATATAAATTTTGCCTGGGACTTGTTGCCTAGTGAATACCAGCTTGATCAATTTTACTGACAGTAGATTCCTTTTTCTCGCTAAGGAAAATGTTCTCATAAATTCAGTCTTCCACATAATACAGTCTTCTTCCTCTCACCAACACCTTTAGCAGAATGCCCGCTCACAAGGAGTCAACATTTTTTCCTTGTGCCTCTCAGAAATAGAGAGCTTTGAGAAAATTTGCTGCAGGTTTTTACTATAAAACTAGAGTAAATAAAAAAATACATAAGGTTTTACAGTTCATTATTTTACGGATGCGGTATAAGCTACGGAATCCAATTTTCATACAATTTTGGTAATTCAAAGAATACGTGAGATCTGCAACTACAGGTTAAATGTCCATGGCAATCCTCCCCCACAAGTAGAAATCTTATTAATCTTATCCAGAGCACCTCGTTTTCCATGACACTCCCCAAACCATTCTAGAAATCTCTAGAAATATTCAGTTTTCATAACTGGTGAGCAAGTCCAAAAGACAGCTGCATTGGAAGTACAGTGACTTAGCAGTTTCGAAGTACCTTCAGGGAGGCTGCTTTTTACAGTGACTCTAAGGGTTGCTTATATATTTTTAAGGTTGTTAATATAAGTCCTGGTGTTACCGTAGTAGTCCTGGACTGTTGGAATACAAGTATTAAGTATTCATTATTAACAATACTCATTATATGTACAGCCTTCATTATTTATCATGAGAGCATACCCATGTGCCTACAACCTTTTTCCTCAGTGTATATATTGATGGTGTGACCTAATTAAAGCAGAGGAGCAGGAATAGGGATATCTAGGTGTTATTTCTGATATGGTTGCTCCATTAGAAATGCTATATACTGCTATACAATCAAGTAACAGTTTACCCATGTTAACAATCCTAACTGCAGAAATCCTCATGGAGAAGTTCAATTTTGTTTTCATTATGTTGATTTTCAGATATACTTCAAATTACCCCCATGTAAATAAGGCAATATTCAAGCTATTTACTTCAAACCAGTCAAGGACAGGCAGAAGTATAATATTTTCTTTTGCTACCCTGAGCATAATTTGCATTGCTTGCTACCTATGGAGAACCGTACTCTTGGGATATAAGGGCAACCTGATGTATGGAATTAAAGTCACTTCAATTTGTTCAGTGGCCTAAGATAACACTACTTTCAAGCAATATTTTTTCTACTTCCACTCATAAAACTAGGTTTATGAGATAAATAGAACTTATTTTGCTCATTAAAATCCCACTGATTACTATAGTTTCTGTTACTCAAAAGTGTAGAATATAGATATTGTGAAAGCAATGCTAACAATATATGGATCCCACACTCAGTTTAATAGTACTTCTCTATCAAATATATAGTAGGCAAAAAAGCCAAATAACTTTTTATTAGATGCTACAATCATCATGAATAATAAAAACATGGGCAAGCCAAACAGGCTGCGCACTGCAGAGGATATTTTCCCTTCCAACAGAAATAGATCTTAATATAGCTTCTGCAATTACCGTAGGGAAGTGGTACAGTTAAAAAAACTTGAAACTCCACAGAAATGCTTTCCTTTTAAAACATTAATATGACTTTGAACCCTCATCTGAACACTAAGGTTATGGCATGCATCAAAATACTGCATGACAGAAAATGTAAAGCAAAGTGAAAGAAACAAAGTCTGATTCCAAAGCCACAATAAGAGGTTTTCAGTAAACACAAATATTTAATCTGTACCTGTGTTAGCCATGGAAAGAAAGGTAAGGTGGAATACTCTCAATACAGAAAAACAACACCCAAAAGACTGGAGTGGCTTTTAAGGTGTTGAGGGCATGTGTGTACATCAGCATCCATGGCCTGTATGTACAGCATATCTAAAACTGAGATCTCTGCCTTTCTAGGTCTACTCTAACCTCCCAGTTTCAGGTACAGATGTTGGAGCTCTGTCACAGAGCAAAGGCTTCTCACAGAAACCACTAGAAATCTTTAAAGGGTCAGACAAAGGCAGAAGACATGTGATACCCTGATATACAGATTTTGAAGTTCAGAGACACAGTATTTGTTTATCGATTCCATCCTGTTAAAATCTAATGCCTTACCCAGTCTGCATATTTTTCTGCAAGAAACACTTAGAGGAGTCTCATAAGCCTCACCATTGCTCTGGAAACAGATAAGAAGGGTTAAATTTTGTGCTGCCTTTAAAAATTTGGCATGGTTCATATTCCTCACCAGTATGATTAAAGGCTCAGCCTATTTACCAGTATTAAAGAACAAAACCCTGAAATAACTTTCAGTTAAGGCCCTGAGCAGAATCTGAACACATCTATATGCATCACACACACGTTGAAAAACTGAGGACAGTTATGATACGGTGAGGACAGCACTGAACTGGCTAACCTTCCATTACACATTACTAGAAGACAGATTTTCAGAAGAAAGCTTTAACTTTTCAGTATGCTAGCAAATATGATAACACTTTTACTAGACCTTACCGCATCTAGATCAAAATAAATAGCACTGAAGCAATGAGCACCTACTTAGTGACTGCTCTATTCCTTATCGTTCTACGCATTGCCCCATGCATCAGTTACTGTATGCGTTACCCTGTGTGCAGATTTACTAATATTCTCATAGGTTTTCTAACAGCATAGTTCACCATTATAAAATACAATTTATTCTTCAGAAAACTTCGAGACGACAGATGAAAATGAAATGCACCCTCTGATTTTGAGTATCCTATTTTTCTTAGTACTTGAAACTACCAAGAACTTAATGTTTCAAAGCAAATTATCTAAATTAAGTTAAAATATTAGAGACTTCTCAGCCTGTCTGCAAATGAAGCAACAGCAAGCAATAAACTCAGAAGTCTGAAACCCACAAATGAAACTAGTAACCATCTGGGGAAAGCTTAACTGACTTTGCCTACCATCAACTATTATTCTGTGGTGAAAACAGGAATTCACTGCAGATCTCTGCAGATCTTCAACCCAAAATTTCCTGAGTGCAGCAGTAGCGAACAGCAACAAAGCATTGTACCAGAACATTTCTTATCTGAACTGTGATTATCAGAAATGTGAAGTCCTTCACAATGGTCACAAACTGTTCTTCCCATTCCTTGAAAATGCAATTCCTTTGTCTAGCTCCTTCTATACTAAACCTGGGTCTCAAGTCTCGTTCACCCCATGTGGACTCCTGATCTTCATCTCTATGCCTCAAACACTGTTCCTAGAACCAATCTCTTTGCCCAGGAAGGCTGTTCAATGTCTCTCAGACTCCCATCATGCCTGTATTCATATCTGATACAAACACCCACAGCTGGGTTTTGCCTGTTTCCATTTCCTTCCTTTCTGGCTCCATATCTGAAGCCCTCCCCCTCTCTAGTTCTGGTCTGCACTCATTACTTTGCCTATAGTTTTGGCTGCATCTGGTTCCAGTTCCTCCTATTTATCCCCAGTCCTCTACTCAAACTCTCCCTGTTCTCTGCCTATATAATACCTCCACTAGATCTCTCTATCTCATTATGCCAGTTTTTGCTTTCATTCTTAGTTCAAAGGAATACCAGTTCCTTCCATTTTAGTTCTACATGATGTTATGCTTTTCTGGATGGTCACTCCCTTTCTTCTCAGCCAGCCGATCACCTATTCCATTCTTTATTGTGATGTCTTGTTCTGGATCCCTTCTTAATCTCTGCAGCCTCTGGTGTCAAGTTCCATTGGCATCTGTCCAAGTTTTGCACTCAAACTTATTGGCTTCTACCTCCCCACTACTTAAACTTGTGGCAGCCATGGACAACTCACCATGGAAGAAGTTCTCTGCTCTCATGTCAGGTGCTTGACTCGTGGTCAGGCCAGAGAACAACTTTATGCAGTTGTAATTGCAGAAGAAATCTTCTTTGGCCCAAGCTAGAAATCTCTCTGGCAGAGAAGCCCTTCATGGAAGTTACTTATATTTTACAAAATCTCTGATGAGTATACTAGAAGTAAGATTTTTCCAAAGGCTTTTAATTTCATTAAATTCAGGTTAATTTTCATTAGTATATCAAAATGCATGGCCCTCACAGATAGAGGGCTTTCCCCATTCCATAATGCTTTGAGAGAGCACATGAATTACATCATCTCAAAGAAAAGGCGTTTTTTTAAGTTTGTGCTATTACAAACCTGTCCTCCGTTTTGTTGGTCAATGTTTATGAAAGCTTAAGAAAAGAAAATAGGGACTTATAAGTTTAATTACCAGGAATACTACTAGGATTACTTGATTTATATTTACCTCCATTCAGTCATAAAAGGTCTATAGTGATGCACATTAATTAATAAAATAATTATGTAAAGACATCAATTTCATTAGAGAATCTCTATGGAACAATGACTTAATTTAAAGCATTTCAATATGGCAGACATGAGCAGCAGCTCGAATGAACAATGCTTTCTTTAGGCTAAATCTGTGGTCTCCTTGTGTTTTTTTATCTGATACAGCATTTTTATCTGGTTGAAAATTTAGCCATTATAATAAACTCAAAGCTACAACGTCCAAAAGGTGCTTAAATTACACTGAACTCTTAAGTTTCAAATCTTGGCTAAAAGAAGGAAATTTTGGAGAACTTCTGATGACAAGCAATCAGGCACTTCAGAACTACCCTGAGCAATTTTGCTCAAACAAATATCCAAGTTGATACCCTATACAGACACACTTACAAGGGATAAAACCGAAGAGTTTTGAAAATAAAAAAAAATAAAAAATTAAATGGCTGCAGGCTTTCAGATAGCTTCTTTAAAGTTCCATCTATTCACAAATGATCTGAAAGAAATTCAAGTTAAAGGATATCAAGAGTTCAATTTTAAAGGAAATCTATGAATGAAAAATTTTGATTGTCTATTATGCAAAACATGCCTTTAGCAATGCATTTAAGAAAAGCAACGTGAAGTCTTGAGGCACAAATATTTACTATACTTAACAGGTGAACTATAAAAGTTGTGTACAAGAGAAGCACATTCCTCATTTTACACAACCATCACCTGCAGGTCATTACAACAATCTCAGGTCCAACTTCAGATTTTGCATGTGCAACTCATCTTTCTAAAGCTAACGCTGTGTGTGTAAAACCATAAAAACATGGACTTCGATGTTCATTATCTAAAAGAGACAAATAGATAGCGGCAAGTATGAAAACCCTGTAAAGCCAAGACTACCTGTAACATTTGAAAATGAAAAGTGAATCTAAGAATGAAAGTAATACTGCAGGTCACTAGGTAGGGGATTTATCTATAGACAACCCAGAGACAATCATCTCGGATTCTTTTCTTTTGTCAAAGATAGATCTCCATAAAGCAGAAGCATGGCACCTAGATATATTGCAGCAAAGCAAAGTATAAGTAGCAGTCTAAACAAAGCAGCAAAAAGCTTAACGCAGGCTAATGAATATAAGCTTTTGCAACTGCAGTATAGAGGCACTCATTGTTAACCTGTGAGCAAGAAAGAAAACTAATAAGAAATGTTTGATTCAAAAGTGTTTTATTGACCAGAGATTGGGTATTAGCTATATTTCAAGTGAAATAAAAAAAAGAATTACAGGTAGAGGACCTCAACTTTCTGCTACCAGTGAGCCCAGACTGTTGATGCTGTTATTTAAGTAATCTATCAGTTCAGGTTCATCTGTGCAAAACTGGTCTTTGACAGTTTGAACAAGCTCTTCAAACTATCTTGTTTTTTTTAAAAAAATATTTATTCCTGTCTTTTATTTTCTCAGTTCATAACTGACTCCTATCCAGCCTGAAGAAACAGCTGTGAAGGACACTACCTTACAATCCCATAACAGTCTTACCTGAAGGGCATATGACTATTTCTTGAAGAGATTTTTAAAGAATAGTTCTCAAAATAAAACAAGAAATGCCAGGGGCTCATACAATGTATATACACACTAATCAATTCTATCAGCAGCTAGACAGTTTCACATTACACTTGTCAACTTACTCTCACAATTTCATTAAGCAGGTTCAAACATTCATTTTAGAGACATGGATTCTGAAGAGGATTTAGTTACAGCTCAAAAAGAAGCATTCACAAGCCTGATTTGCTTTAACAGGAGTTGAAAGTATCACTTTCAGTGTCACTTGAGAGTTGAAACCATAGATTAGATGACTGATAATTATCTGCATAAGACAAATTGTTGATATACTGCACGGTAATTTTGCTTTTCTCTCCTTTTGCCGAGTGTGAAATAGATACTCCAAATGCAGCGTTCAGTGATGGGGTTGGGAGCATGAGAAAGATAAAAGTTGGAAAGGTAGAACTAAAGAGCAGCAGAAGATATTCTGATTTACTTCTTGAAACTGCCTCTCTTATGTCCTTTGGGAATATCTCCAACAAAAACTCTACCATGCCTGAAGCAAGCAAATAATCAAACCCCTTCTACAACTAACCAGGAGGGAGCGGAAACTTAATTTCCTAACAATACATAGAGAAACAAAACAAAACAAAACAACAAAACAAAAACCTCAAAAAAACAGTGCTTATCCTAAAGCTTTAGTATTAAAATATTACGATTAGAATGTTTATGCATAATGGAAGCAATACCAATAGACAGCACAGAGTAGTTACATGAAAAATTCACAATGCAAATGTCTCCTATCAAACAACCAATTTTACACAGCAAATCTGGCACACGTACTCATTTTTACAGTATTTACCCAATTCTGAATTGCTCAAATAGCTAGGCGTTTGGTTGGGTTTTTTTTAAATAAAGAGTGTAAAAAGAGGTTGTCAGGGCAGAAATTATGAGCAACCAGAGAAGTAAAAGTCTAGAGAAAAAGCAGAGCACAGAACAAGGAAACAGCATTAAAAAGAACATGGAAAGACATTTACAGTGTTTTTCCTGATATTCTCTTTTCCATTATGAACTATTTTCATCCCAAAAGCCTAGGGCTTGCAATAACCCCACTAATACACATCCTTCTGTGAACTACTGATAAAAGAAAACATGGGTCAGAGGTTAGCAATCATTTCTATCTAAAATGTCCTAGCTTTTTAAAGCATCTTTCCTCCATTCAAGCCAACTGTATTCCATTAAAAAGGTCTTTAAAATTATTATCCTGGTTTATATAGAAGCTGTAAGAGTACCTGTAGGGTCTTCTGTTTTGTAGGTATTGCTATACAGTTGGGGATGAAATTACCTTGGAAGATTGGGTCATCAAGAAAAAGCAGTAAGTTAAATGTTGTTAAAGTAATTTATTAATAAGGTATTTACAAATGAAATCAGGACTATTTCATTAGAAATGTTACGAAAGAAAAATGCAAGTAATCTAAAAAATTCTTTCATTATTTCACTTTTCATCTGATTTTTAATAAAGGTGTCATTTTGGAATTGAAGAGAATACAAGAACCATTGTTTGCCAACACAGCATTTCAGATATTCCTAATAAAAATTTTAATGTCTGAGATTCATAACTATTCAGCAGTCAGTAATAAAATACACACTTACTCTTCCTCATCAGTTCCTTCACAGTATTTCCTAAACTAGTTATTTGGTGTTCCATAGCGTTGAAAAAAATGGAATTATATGAAGCAGTAAATCACTGAAATTCCGTTTTGCCATGTGCTTCTTGCATGTCACTTAGGTACATTTTCACCAGTTACATTACTCTGGGCTTTTCGTTGTGACAGATCCTCCAAATTTCTCTCATTCACATAAACTTCACTCTCATAAACCTGAATTAGATTTGCACCAAAGGTTCCAGAGAAAAACTCAGGCTCTATTTCCATCTGCACAGACTAAAGTAAAAACCTAAAACCTTTCAAGATGTTGCTTTTCCTTACAATACCTTAAGAAAACAGGGAAGTACACGGGGTTTATCAGATTTGACGTCCAAATTGCAAACTAATTATGTCTTATTCTGCTGGTGAGCTGTTTCAAATTCCCTGAGAAAACAAGACCTGAAGTAGCAATGGAGACTGTACTCTTGCTTCAGAAAAGGGCTTACCATTGTGGCAAACTGGATTAAATACAAATTGAATATACATGGCTTATAGGGCAATTTAAGAACTTAAAATAGTTGTATATCTCTTCCCTACTTGTTCAGTAAACTGTTAAAAACTGGTCTGTTCATAAGTTCATGCTTCCAGATTTCTCAGAAACATCAAGTTTGAAAGAAAAAATGAAAATAACCTTTGCTTAGCATCTGACAACAGGGACTTCCTCCAATGGAATAAAAGCCAGCAGATCTGAATCGGCATCTGAAGTTTAGGTACGAGCTGGACTGACTGACTGGCACAGCAAAGCCCGCTTGCCAGGACACGTCTTAAGATTTCTGATCTATTGGACATATCAGTTGTGGGGCAGGGCACGTGTTTATGAAGAACAGTATAAAAATGCCCTCTGGGTATGTGTTTCCAGCCTGCTACGAGGTTGAGGGCTTGAGTATTAGGCCTGGGTACTTCATTTTGCTTTCATTCTGCCTTTTTGCGTGACGGTTGCACTGCCTCACTTCCGCCATTTAGGAGGTGAAGCACTAAGCTAAGGTATTCTTATGTTAAAAATATATGATTTAACCACGAATTATAATAAAGACTGGCACCCAAATTTAAGATATCATCTTAAAAAGTGACTGTAAAAGTCACCATGCATTGATTTTTTAAAAAAATATAAATTTTAAAGGGTTTGCCTTGAAAGGCAAGGGGAATTTCTCTAGTGGCACCCTTCAAACCCACTTGTGAGTGAAAAACACCAAGCCAGGCAGACACTGCAAGTTGAAGGGGTCTAGTAGTCCAAACGAGTCCCTCAGAGACTCCTAGCAAGCTTTGGCATGTCCTTGATATTGCAACGACATAGCAAGAGGAGCCTCCACTGACACAGGGCAAGTAACTGCTGATAGTGCACACAAAGCACAACCATTCCCCCTTTCATAGCTAAAAGGAACAAAATGAAAAACCATGCTTTTAGTTACTGTTCAGGGAAAGTGACTTGCTTGCAGCTACCTTATTAAGAACAGTCAAGACAACGGAGACAAGTAAAACCAGAAAATATCCCTCCCCACAGTCATTCATATGTAGGCTGAAATCTGACTGTGTAGGGCATATTCCGTTATGTTTCAAGATCAACCGAACTTTGGCAGAGAAAGCTCATTGTGCAACACGGCAAAAGCTGTGTGATGTAGCATAAAAGTATGCTAGGTACTGAAATATTGGAAGAAAAAATATTCTTCAACACACATGTGCCCTGAAAAAGTCTCCTGCAGAAGTTGCTTTAATGAAAGTTTGGACCTTGCAGAGTTGTCAGAACTGTACAGTACCCCTCACTCCCACTGCAGCATGGAAAGCCTGCGTGCTATGCCTCACAACAGTTCATCTGTGCATTTATGTTTTTCATTGATAGCTTTGTTTTTCATTGAACCATAAGGTTGGAGAAGACCTTTGAGATCATCAAGCCCAGCTGTACCTGTCCACTAAGCACTTCATGTATCTGTCTTTTAAATACCTCCAGGGATGGTGACTCAACCACTTCCCTGGGATGCCCATTCCAGTGCTTGATAACCTTTCCAGAGAAGAAACTTTCCTTATGTCCCACCTGAACCTCCCATGGATCAGCCTGAGGCCATTCCCATTTTCATTTTATTGAATCTCTTAACAAAATTCAGTATATCCCTGCAACTTTCTCCTACTAAAACTTGAGCTCTGGCTCACATGCAGAAAATAAATCTGCTCTAAATCTTAAACCACAGAATACAATTATATTTTCTTAAATTAACAAATACATATTTAAATACCAGGTCTTATTCAATTACATTGAAAGATACAAATCTGGAGTTTGTGCTCAGCATTTTAGAACTGAAGATAGTTAAAGAATATACATCTCAGTCTTCATTACTTCTAGTATTTTTAATAGTAGCTTCTGTAAACTCTCTTGCTCTTTTAGTTATTACCTAACTGGATGCTAGCTATTCAGACACCAGAAGACAATGAACACTTACAGGTAACTCCAAAATGAAGTTTAAGTGATCAAGATTATTCCACACCCCACGTGCAGAATTACCCTCAGAAGAGTAAGAATTATTGCTTACTGTTTAACAGAAGCATAAAGTTAAAACCTAGAACTGCTATTGAGTGTGTACAATTTTTCTGATTATGTTGCTTGGAAAGAACATTAATTTTCAACTGACTACAGCAGCTGTTGTCCAGCATGGCTTCAAAGGTTTGGCACTAGAATATTTGCCAAGCTGTACGTACATACACAGTGAGCAGAGCACACAAAGAGAATAAATAAGATGCTCCTACTCAGTACAATGACACGAAGCTTCTCTATACCACAAGATCTGACAAAAAAACCCCGAACTAACAATAATTTTATGTTTGCACAGACATCATAGCAATTTTCAGCAACCTGGCTTAAAAGCAGTAACATGATGCTTTGGAGTACAATCTTAGTAATACTTGTAATAAAGTCTGATAATAAAGCAGAACCTCTCTAGGATTCAAGGGTTAACACTAAGTGAAACAGCTCTAATGGAGAGTGGGTTGGCAATAAAGGAAAATCTCTATGTTCCACAAAACTGGCCTGTCTTGTTCTCTTTGTGTAAGACAGAAGACACTAATCAGCCAGAAGATGAAAAAAAAGAACTTTCAAGGTGCTTTTTTCTAGAAATGCTGAGAACACTGGTACAAAAGAGCAGCAGAAGGAACAGTCCATTACACTTTCAATGGCATTGTGATAACTTTGTCTTACAGGCATCGCACCAAGAGAATGCACTGGCAATCCAGACAAATTACAGGTGAGGTTACCCAGGAAATCAAACGAATAGTGGTTTAAAGTTTACTTTCTGGAGAATAGCCTAGTCACATAAGATTTCTTGCTGCTGCATGTGTTCTAAGACACCACTATAGCACAACAAGAAATCCAGAAAATCAGGAATTATTGAGAGGAACACGTTTTCGGAAAAAGTTCATGCATGTTCATCAGCACCAAAGCAATGTGCAGTGACTGTAGTTTTTGCTTTGGGTTTGTACCTACATCACTGGTAGTGCTTTGTTCCACAGTCTTCCAGCCTTAACAATAGAAGGGCTTTATGATAACATTGCTGAGCATGGATACTTATTTTCTTCCACAGATAAGAACATTATAAACAGGGACTTTCCACTCCTACATCTTTACATACTGGCATAGCTAAGCACAGTAATTGTGTTATGGCCAAAAGAGCAAATTAATAGGTATACACATGGACAGAATTTAATTCTCTCTGCAGAGGTTGCATCTAGTATGAACCTATGCCAAATGATGGGTTTCTCTGCCATTTCCTCTGGAAACAGCATTCAATTCACTACACGACCTCTGACAGCAAGCGTAAGAAATGCCTGTTTTTAAAGATGGCATGCTCAATTGCTTTGCTAAAGAGTCAGTGTACACGATATTAATGACTGTGGCACAGCTTCTAAATCTAAACTGTTTAAAACTAAAAATTGCTTACTGTACTGTTGGTTTAAAAACCAACAGCACCAAAAATCACAACTAGCAACAAAAAGATGTTTTCCTAGATGGCAGAAAATGGGGAAATAGGAAAACATAATTTACTGGTGCCCATGCAGTATGTCTCACTTACATTAGTTATTGTTATGGAATCATATATGAGTGCAGGCTGAAAAGATATGGCTGGAAGCTACCAATCAAGTATCACTCTAACAAAACTCCTGATTTTTTCCTGGGTGCCAAATGATTACAGCATTAGGGAGGCCAATTACTCCAGAATAAAGTTGGCAGAATGATGGCATAGCTCATTCAACTCGTGTCAAATATATTAACCTTACAAATGAGTCACCATGTTTTGACCATGGTTCATTAGGGCTGATGGATGTCAATTATCTCCATCAGAAAACAGGTAACTTAAAATGGGAGATTTTAGGATGTGTCTAGAACGCAATGGGAACTTAACCACATTTCACCTCGATACTCTGAACTCTTAGGCAACAAATAGCACCAGATTCAGAGTCAGCTTTACTGTTGGGAGTCTTGACGCATAGGATAGAAAGAGGAGATTCTATACAAATGCAATGTTCTCAGTGTTTTCTTAGTGACTGTGCTTTGAGGACAAAGCAGCATAAGTGACACTGCAGAAGCAAAGAAATAAAGCAATGGGTCAGATTACAAATAGTGAATTGTGATGTGATGCGGGAAATGACTGATTTCCTATCTCCTGCCCTTGCAGAATCATTCCTCCTACTCTTGTAGCTACTAGCAACCTAGAAATAAATTACACTAAAATGTTGTGTGTTTGAAACATTGCCAAGTGTAAGACTTGGAGGAGTTATACCATCTGCTCAGCCTTCTGCCTTCTACCACCTTCACGATCAAAGGTGGCACATTTACTGAGATCAGGACAGCTGAGGCTTGTTTTTTAAAGAAGTTACAAGCGGCTCAGTGTTCCACACAAAATCCAAGCACTCATTTACAAGCACAACTCTGCAATAAACAAGCAATATTGTCCTTCTACTTCCTTTGCCGTCTGATGAACAGGCCAGAGCAAAATGAACCTTATCTGAATGCTACTGACTTAAGACAAACAAAAGGACCAGATGAAATAATTAGGAATGGAAAGAGGCAATGAGAACTTCAGGAACTAGAGTGATGCAAGTATCTACTTGACCTCTAGGATCACAGTTAAGATGTAACTCTTGGCTCTCCAGTCTTCTTCGCATTGTCTTATTGCTATTTTTGACAGGTCATAGCTGTGCTATTTTCAGAATTGACTTAAACAAAAAATCATTTCAATGGTGGAACTCCAAAATCAAATGCTTATCTCCAACTTTCAATTCTGTGTCTTCGAAACTTACTTCTCTCCCTCTTACAATGTAATAACTAGCAAAGCAACCACTACACATCTCCTACTCTCATACTCTGCATGCAGCAGAGCTTTAAAACCATTTTATGTGCTAACTAGAAAACTGAATCTCCAAATCTGCTTTATAGGTCCTCAAAGACGGAACAGAATACAGAAATCTGGTTGGGATACATGGGTAGGAGGGAAAAACAGACAAGCAAACAAAACCAACCCAAAACCACAAAGGGAAACCTTTTGCTTACAGGCATATCAAAGGCTTAATCTTACAGTGATTTCTACCTGTCAGTTAACAGTGGCCTACACTTAAATTGAAGAATCACAAAATAGCTTCAAATTCTTCAGGACTTGTGCTAAATCACAAAAAATTGATTAATATTCCAGTCCTCTGGTGCAAATCTACGTAACTTCCACAATTATTCTAAAACACATGTGGCATTCTTCCTACTTCTCAGATTCCTCCTTCACCCTAACTAGCAAATCATGTGTACGTTATGGCAAAAAAAAAAAAAAAAAAAAAAAAAAAATCAAACGGGTATGGAGAATTGGTCTCTTTTGCACTGAGAAACCAGCCTGATTCAGGGAGACAAGGCTGGGGACAGATAATGCTGTTAAAAATAATTCATCTCCTCCAAGTCATTATTTTGTCCACTAATAAAAGCGTATAACATGTGTCTCGTGTTCATTAAATTTCCTACCCAAAATGTCACAGTACACTCCTGTTCAAGAATAACATTCACATTGGACTAAAATAGTGGTGGTGTTGTTTTTTTTTTAATTTGGTAACGTAAAAATGTGGAAAAACAAATAACTAACATTTCTCTTTGACTTAAGACAACAAAGTGTTCCAAACATTCATATTTAAATACACACCATCCCATTTCAAATGATGAAGCTCTTCTTCAATTTGAAAGTTATGACAGCAGATTTTTCTTCATTTTCTTGATGTAGCAGTGTATTTCATTTGATAGCTGTGCAAAAGGGGGGGGTTAATCAATTTGAATTCATAATCTATTTCTACTTTACGAAGCCACTTGGAATTTAGAACCTGTTGTGACATCAGTTTCACAGATGAGGAAAATTAAACAAAAAGGTGCTTTTGTGAAAAACAAGTAAGAATGTACTATAATAGTGAATCAACTGAGAAAATAAAGCAGCTACTGATGTTGGAGAGCAGCTCAAAACACTGGCTCTTCCAACTAATACTTTCAGAGAAATACAGTTTTGATCCTGTTATCACATACAAATATTTTACACCCAACAGTAGAATTTATTAAAGATGTGGCAGTACAGTGGTAAAAGGATGTTCAATGAATAGTAATGCTATTAGATCCCTGTAAAGGACCAGCTAAATGTCCTAACTCCATCCCACAATTAGCCCAATTCTCCGTCTCACATTAACTCCCACCCAGCATGTCCCCACCAACTCTTCCCTCCCCATCCCAGTATCCCCTGACATCTTCTACACTGCCCAGCTACTGTTTTGGCAAAAAGCAGCAGTGGCCATGGTCAGTTCCATGCTACACAGGCTGAGCGGATAGTAGACTGAGGATAGAACAGTTACTGAAGCATTTCTTTGGACCTCCCTTATATCCACTTATTCACAAAACTGATTTTATCAGACTTTTAAGGAACTGAATTACTTTTATGTGTTTCCCTCTCAAGTGGAAGAATAATTGATAGACTCGCAGCACGACTGCAATAGTTGAGTCTCATGAGAAATCAGACTCGCACAGTACCTATAAGCCTTCTATAATAGGAATTCTCTCTCCCCTATTCTGCTGATCACTGCCCGCAGCAGCTGATACATGTTAAAAAAAATGTTTTTCTCTCTCTAATCAAGCCAACTTAATGCACTTATTATCTCTGAGATACATCTTCATACTACGTTAGCAGAATAATATTCAAAGACAAGAGTTCATTTACTAGACTTATACATCATCCTGAGTTGTTTCCCTGCTCTCTGCTTCTCCTTATTTCCACCAGTTTTAGTACAAAGCATCCCAGATTTTGGCACTGGAAAAATTTTATCAATAGCTCCAAAGTAGACTAATCCAAAATTTTAACTTTTGGCAGAACCGAAACATCACAACTGTTTTAAGCTGAACACAGTTATAAATACACTAAACTCTGGCCATTCCTTCGGTCTAGAATTACATTTTAAGGGATGTGTAAGGACCACCTCACACCCCTACCGTGTGAGCACTCCTGTGACAAAGAACTTCCATTTCTCCCTTTCCACAGCTAAGAAACTAATTCTCAGCAAGCACAATAGATATGGAATACATTGTTTCCTCATTGCTGATGGAATAGCTCCCTTAATTGCTCTCTTACTTTTCCAATACATCCTCCAGAATAATTAACGCACACAGCTTCAAGAGGCTGTCAGTATGGAGTGCTGCATTTTTCACATTGTCCTCAATCATGTTTTAATTCAGAGATTCAAACTGTTTCCCCTGCAGACATCTCTACCATAGCTCTCCTGCTCACAGAAAGTTATGTATGAAGAAAATAATCCAGCTTTTAAGACAACACATTTTGAAATTAGATGCTAGGAAAACAAAAATAACAAAAACGTGTGTACAAGCATATACATGAACTTAAATTTCAGCTCCCAATTCTAATCAAAGCCAGATTGTATGCTTCTAACAGGTAGCTGTACCACCATGTAAAAGCCCTGCAGTTCTCTTCCTCCCATTCCTCCTTCAGCATTTTGATTCAGAGTATACACTGTGTGTGCGTTAGAGTATACACTGTGTGTGCGTTTCGGTACGAAGGTAAGCCTTCCAGGCTAGCTTCTCCAGGGAAATAAGCTACCATTATTCTTAGACACTAATTTTCAGAATCAGACTAGCATTAATTAACTGCAGACATTCTTCAAAACTCTGCATTTCATTTGAGTGCTTTAACAGAAAGATAAAGGCCATTTTTAATAACTGGATTCTTCAGCCACAGCCTAGCTAAGAAAAGCATTATCTTCTTTAACAGTTTTCATCTTTTCTCAGGTGGGCCTTTTCTATTCCATGAAGCAGCCTACTATTCTTTAAGGTCTTTAACAATCAGGAGTAGCTTATTTTACAAAATGTCTGGATTTAATTTTTGAAGCAGAATTCCCCAGGTTGACTATACTTTCAACTTAGACATTGGTGGTTTCGATCGATAAAACTCAGTTTTACTTTAAGTCCTAGTAAACTGTATTTCTATCCTCTACATTTAGCCTTAGCTGAAAAGTAAGTTACAAACTTCCACGATCTGCTACTTAAGCAGAGATTACTTAAAAAAGAGCACATCGGAGAGCCACTGGTCAAACAAGGTGACCTCACTACCATGATGTGTTAAAACTCTAACTGTTGACTAAAGTATGCCTTCTTACTTGTACCTTCATTAAGAACTTTAGATGGAGAATTTGTAATTAACAACAAAGCTGAAGGTGTCCTTCAGCTCATCTGTAGCTATTTGAAAAGAGCACACAGACCATAAAAGATGTCAGAAATGGTCCCAACCCAATAAACCCTGTGAGTAGTTTAGTAGTACCACTACAGAAGGTCACTATTTATTTACAGTAGGGGACTAGAACAGTTTTGGTGCCTTCTTAAAACAGCTTAGCTATGAACTCATTCATTTTGATTCATATGAAGTAAAGTAATTTTGACTTGACAACATAATTATTAAAACTAAAAATTATGTTATGCAAACAGGTTTTTGTCATAAAGACACCACCAAGACTTACTAATTAGTTCAGAGTAGTTAACACTTCTTCCAGTAAGCACTGTACTTTCCCCTATGCTGACATTAAAATACAACTAAAAATAGAAGGTAATTTATCATTCCATTAATATGGTCTGAAAATATTTTCTGCCTCAGGCTGTTACAGATGAATTATTTTCCTATGCATACTCGAGGACACAGGTAAATATGAGCACTCTGCTCAAGATCTACAGTCACTACATCTGATACAAATTTTCCTTAAACACTGTCTCATAAACAGCTAGTTGTTGTCCACTTGTACACTGGTTCCTTGTTGTGCACATTCAAATTCATCAAAAAGGTATCATCCATGTCCACAAATGTGTGAGTGCTACTATGTTTTACATCAGATTTTACACATATCACTTTTTCCAATACTACGATGGTTTTAAGTGGAAACAGAAGTTTGTAACTGAGAATGAAATCTGCCATGTTGTTTCAGTCAGGCTGAGAGAAAAAAAACAAGGTGATGTTCTAGCCATTTCTTCTCTCTTGTCAGACTCCTAAAAGCACTCCTTGTAAGCCCTTCCTTCCAACCATTCAAATCATTACTGTAAATGCCACAAAAATTCTTACTACATGAATAGGTCACAGTAAAGAGTACCTTGAATGTGGTGCTTCCCTCTCAACTCATACACAAGCTCGTTAGACCAATAAAGTTTCTAGATCTTAACGAAGGCAGAAAAATTCTCCAGTGTAACTTTTGAGTATCAGCCCAACAACACAGGCTTTAATTAGGACACAATGTAAAGAGAACACTAAAGAGCACAGCGCTTGAGTCAAACACAATTATTTTTGAATACATGTGGGCTTATTTTACTGTTAAATGAAAACACCAGAAGACATAAGCTAAAAGCAGTAAATACTCATTCAGTTTGTTTACCAGTCAAATTGTACAGCACAGCTTCCTGCCACCTTCCTTTCAATCCTCCTTTCCATTCACAACCTTCAGATTTTTTTTCTAAACTTGATTACAAACATTTCCTTTGTAACTCTCAACCTAGTCTAGTTTGTGTAGTTAGATTTCACTGGTAGTTTTCCCCAACAGAGCTGCTTTTCATTCCAGTGTCATGGAATGTTTCTAGATAGTCATCTTATGTTTCTAGATAGTTTACAGTTGCTTTAACAAATAACAATTCCAAAGGTAAGTTTCTAGTTGCAGGAGGGATACCAGCAGGGTTTACAGTTCTCCTGACTTTGTATTCACAATAAAGATTAAAAAATACGTCCTTAAAATTAAATAGGTTTAGAGACACAAACATCAGATTTTTAAGTCTAAACAGCAACTATATTACTGTGAGAAATTAAGGCCTGTATCAAAGGTATAGTCTTAACTTGAAAAACTGTATTGCTACTGCCAATATGAATACGTGCTACAGGTTCAATAGTTCTTACATCCAGGTGTGATTTTTTTTCCTTCCAGCAAACATCTGTTCAAAGCAAAGGGAACATCTGCAGAAAGGCCCAGTCATTTGTCAATCTACAGCTCACCTTAAGAAGCTCTAGATAAAGCACTGATTATTTAATTTTCAATGTCCCGTGCTCTTGATGTTTGTTTGCACAAAACCCAAATCCATTACATACCTGCAAAACTTCTTCTTCTGAGGATTACTCAAATAGATCCATTCATTTTGGTTAACATTATCAAGTTTTTGGCTTGCAACAGCCAGGAACAGTCTGTCTAAAAGTCTCATGAACAAGTCCAACCTAGATAAGATCAGTAGCTTCTCTTGCTACCTTTATAATAAAGAATTCCAAATGTACCTCAAGGGTATTAAACTACATAGTATCCTGTATTTTTTTTTTTTAATCCTTCAAATAAAGATAAGCTGCAGAGTGAAGGTTAACAAAAACCCCACTCTTCACAAAGAATAAAAGTGAAATTGGTAGTCTTATAAATAAAAAAGTTTTAACATTTTTATTACCCTGTTTCAAAAACAGAGCACCTTCAAGGTGACAAGTAATGCTTTAAAACATGATGAACTGATGTAAAAGGTTATCCTTACTTTACAAGGATGAGCCAAAAGCAACCTACTACCCATCTGATCTGTTAGAAAAGCCAGGATTTATACTCAAGCATCTGGTAATTCAATTTAGAAAGTGGGAGCTCTCAAGTGGTTTTGTTGCTTTGAATGACAATACAGAGCTACCAAGTCTAATTCTCTTTCAAGTACAGCCTGAGAAACTATGTACCATGGTATTTAAGGCTGCAGTTGTTAAGCTACAATATAAAAAAGAGATATTTATTAGTCAAGTACAGGGAGGTTATAAACTTTTTGTAAGAAAAGGGGCAAATAAGCGTTGTTATCATAAAAGGGTACAGCACAAAGGAATAAAATGCACTGGCCACTTGACTTTGCATTGCTGTGTTTGACACATGGGCTGCTCATCTTCACTCTAATCCAGCAGAGTACTTCTAGGTAACACAGCCAATACAACTGTATCTACTGCCACGTTTTGGTACTAAAAAAAAAATGAAACAAAAGAACAGCTACATTTACAAGATAGGTTAGCAACCTGCAAGCATGCTTAGCAAGCCTACTTCTGTTGCAGATAAGAGATACAACCTGTGTCTCAATTTCAATGTCCCCTCACATTCTTTAAGTTCTTATATAATAAAACTCTAAAAGTGATGAGGAGTGCAGGGATTGCTTAATTCTCTCGTCATCTTCAGGTAGAGAATTCAAACTATTGAGCTTACTGAAGTTTGGTTGAGGATTTTTTGGTGTTGGTTGGGTTTTTTTTTGTTTTGGGGAAGGGGCCTTGAGAAATGGGTTGGTTTTGTTATTTTTAAAAAATAATTAAAAAACTAAAACAAACACACACACACACCAGCTGACAATATTCAATAAAGGAACTTAACTTTATGTTCAAGTACAACATTTACACTACACAAAGAGTGTCAAATGGCCACTAAAAGCCAACCAGGAGCAAGGGCTTTAAACTGACTCTCAAATGGTCAAGCAGAGGGCACTCTTTCTGAATCCTGTTCCATTTTGTACAGGCTGGTATGGGGAGGACTAGAATGAAGAGAATTCACCGATCACAGATCCTTAGCCTACATTCCCCTCCTGACAGTTTACCGCTACATACATTTCTCTGAAAAACAGTGGAAGTTACTAGAAATTGGCTCACACAAAAGAATAATCCTGACAAAAGGTCTCCTCCCTTTTTTATTATAGAGATCCACATCTGTGCACTCCGAAGAATCTATAATCAATTTAAACACTTCTTTCAGTGGAAGTCATATACTACCCTGGACTGGAAGCACTGTCAACCCAGCTTCAATTTCTGAAGCTATAACCCTGAACAGAAACAAATGCAATGGTTTGTAACATCAAAAGAGACCGTACAACATTGTCCATTTGGTATCACTACTTCATGAGAGTCTTCTGCTGCCTAGTATGTATCAGATGATCTTAAATACTCGTAATACTCCTAATGAGTATGGATGAATCTCATTGCCTCCTTCCTGATATTTTCCAGCTACCAGTTCTCTAATCATTGCACTGTTAGCAGCAGAAACAGCACAACTCAGTTCTAATTCAAGATTAGTTTGAGTTACTGTGGCACTGCCACTTTCAGGGAGCGTCAGATCACCTATAATGCCGCAAACTCCACCCTGTAATAAAAAGCAGTGTAGGAATGATGCTAGAAATCTATCTTCACTTCAACCAAAGGTCAGCAAAATACTTTAGCTGCTCAGCTGCAAGGCTATGAAGAAATTAATCCAAATTATTTTAAGTGGACTTGAAAAGCATGAAGTGTGACTGAATGTGATTCTTGAAGTCCACCTGGCACTTCGAAAGAACCTGACATACAAAGGTACTAGCCAAGTACAAGGAACCCGAAGAAAATAAACCTCACCAATTAAAAACACTACACCCTGTGATTACAAGGCACCTATCATGGACAAAAACTAGCAGACAATAGCCTCAATCCAGTCTTGCACTGGGAAACAAAACCAACACAAGAGGCCTGTTACACAACTGCCATTCCTAAATTCTTCGCTTAACATTTTTATCTCCATTTGAAACCATTAAGCTGGAAGAGAACAGAAAAAAAAAAAGCCTTCGGCTTTAGAGATACAGACTATGAAGACTAACTGCTTGCTGTTTACCCATAAAATCCCACGACAAAATTAAACCCTTTAGGAAGACAAGTCAAGCCATACTGAGCTATAAAGCTCAACTGTGAAATGAAAATGCATTAAATATACAATATTCTTGATGTGCTAAGAAACGACAAACAACTATAACCAGATGTTCAAGTGCAAGGATAGGACTATTATTTATATAGCTGCAGAAAATAAGTAATGCATCAATAAAATGTCTTATTTAAACACAACCTGCAAGAACACAGCAGGCCTCCCAGAGCAGCATTTCCTTCATAAAGATTTGGATTTACTGACAAGAATGTTCCCTAATTTAAAGTGGTACACTGGTATAAACACTATGTAAGTGGACTGGATGACCCAGTTTCTAATGTAGCAATGCCATGTTTTACAGTAACAAAATGAAAGTGAGAGGAGGCTGTCTTGTTTTTCTAGAAAAAGGTGATAGTATCCCCTGCCCACACTCATTAAGAAGTTGCATTTGTAAGATTTTAAACTATTGAAGCCTTTATTTGAAACGTAGTAGGAGTATTTACTTTGTGGTGAGCAAGACTGTGGGAAAGGCAGAGGCAAAGCAATGTGGAGAAAAAAGGAAATCAAGTACTTCTGTTCATTTCACCCCTCTATTTTTAAGGTCACGCTAATTCTAGAATGTCTACAGAACAGTCTCTAACACAACAAGACGAGTTAATTTATGTATATCTAACTTTCTTTTCCTGTATAACACAGTTTTTTATCAGCCTTCAGTGAGATCAACAGATCAACCAATATTTCTGTTCAAAAACTAGGGGAGAGGCAGGGAGGCAGGACGAGGACACAAGAAGGAAGCAGAAAAGGAAGAGTCAGCCAAAGCAATAGAAAACAGGGAAATGTCAGTCCTCAAACTTATGAGAGTAAAAAGGGTTCCTACAAAAACTTCAGAAAAAACCCCCCATTTTCTCTAACATGTAGAATCACAGCTATCTATAAATCCCATACAAGTTTCCAGATACAGCTACCATACACTCAGCCTTAAATATTTATACTACAGTAAAACTTAAAAACAGTGAAAATATTCTTTAAAACACTCTTAAATTTGAGGGGGCCTCTACAAGGGCTTAAGAGCAATTATAAAATATATGTTACTTACTTAAATGTGTGATAGATATACATTAAAAAATGAAAGTTCTTTATTGTGCTTGTGAAGGACAAGTTCTACATCTATCCATCACTTCTCACTTCTGATGTTCATGTAAACTCAAGAACTAGAGTGTAAGTTAAAAAAGCAAAAGTCTGAAAAAGTCTTGTTTTCACAGCTCTTTCCTTTTGGTAATGGCAGCTTCAATGCAAGTGACACCCAAACTTCTGCATTTGAAACTCTGAATGAAAGGACTTGAGTTTTAAGAACAACCATGTGAAAGTTTTAATCTTCGAGAAAAACGAATGACACTGGATAAATTCACCTCAGGAATAAATGCAGTAACATTTGTGAGAATACAGATGAAAATAGCAGAGGTTTGGTATGAGTAGTTACAGAATTCCTCCTCTTCAGTTTTCAAAAACAAGAGACAATACAAGATTTTTATTCTTAAATTTATTTTTAGCAGGATGTGTGTACTAATGGATGGTGACATCATGAAGATAGGTCCATGTCCACCACCTGCAACAGAAGCTAGACAGATGTTAAAGAAAACAATATAAGAGTTAAACATGACACTACTTACCCAGAGCAGAGTCGCCTACTAAGCAGGTACAGTTAGCTTTGGATGCAGACATGACAACTCATATTACTAATATTTATCTGTTGTCACAATTTCCTGTCACGATTCGATGCACACATTACCTTGCTTTTTATAGGAATCATGCCCTTCTGTTCAGAAATAACTATCAGGGAAACGTTTTTTTTTTAAAAAGTACTAATGGACAGATCAGTTATTCAAGGTTAACTTACCTGTAAATTTCCTTCAGAAGATAAAAGATCTGCAAATTTAGGTCTAAAGCTCCCATCCAAACTTTAGAGTTAGCAAGAACTCTTTGGGAATTCAAATTCTAATACTGTTAAACCAGTTCAACAGCAGGTAACATTTCTAAACATTCCCCTAAAAATAAAACTACTTGTTTCTTACCATATCTGGGTGTTGACAAAGCAATAAGTTAGGATCTCATCAAATACTCACAATGGGTTACACTAATTCAGAAAGAAATGAAGACATGATATGGTATGATCCAGAGATGGTGTTCTATTAAAAACCAATGTCAATCGCCAGAAGTCTTACCAAAACAAACAAGCCTGTCAAGAATAAATTAATTTCACTATAAATCAAACTTCACCAAAGCCTAGGGATAGATAGTTCTGAAAATACATTCTCAAAAAATTAGGTGACCAGCCCTTTCCCAGTGTTATTTCACATGAGAGGTCAAGCTCAATCAGAGGTATGGTATTTCCCAAGACTGTAAAAACAGAGTCCCTGCTTCACAAAACAAATACATCTGGCAACAGATATTTGGGATTTACACCAAAAGATGCCAGTTTCTTAAAAATAATACATAAAAAAAAAAAATTAGAACGAGAAATTACATCAGCTGGCTCTGCAGACAGTACTACGAAGACATCGTGACCTTACATTTCAAAACTTCAGGATGTTTAGCAGCCTGCACTTTCCAAATCAAAAGGACCTATAGGTAGCGAGCATAGTCATTTCACTCAACACAAAGTTTAGAAACTGCTTGTTCTTTACAATTATTTGGCTCATAGCTCTTTATTACTATCTTGGGTTTACACCATCTTGCCTCACATTTCTTTATCAGTAACCTGCATTTATTCCACACTGATCAGCCTATAAACATTCTTACAGTATACCTCAGCATCCTAGGACTTCATCTGTTTAAAAGAGACCGCTACAGATACTGAAAACTGGCTTCTGCTTTCTGAAGACAGACTTCTGAAACCCATACAACGCTGGAAGCGTGCTGTATTAGAATTCGATTCTTCAACAGTTTAAGTAAGTCAGCCAAGAAACACAGTTTTAAACACCATGACAGTCTGGGAATAAGTAATTCCTTTCTCTTGCAGCTATAAACTCTTTGATCTAGTAATATTTGGAAATTAAACTGGTTTTATATTTGTTGAAAACAATAAACAAGAATGAAATCTATTCACAGCAGCCCTCCATTTCTAACTTTTGACTGACTAAGCTCTTGGCTTTTTATAGACTTATAAATCTGTCTGAATGACTAAGTCATTGTATTTTGAGTAACTCACTATCCCAGTGGTCTACTATATGTGGAGTCTAATTGCTGGGAATGATCTACAACAGAATAGAGTGTCTCAAGATGATTAGTCCCACACTGGTACTGCAGGATTTTGTCCTTCAAACACATCACACACACACACAGAGGGAAGGCAGGGCAGGCAACTAAAAGCTTAAGGCTTCCTGTTCTTTAATCTTCTAGGTTCCACTGTGCGGCTGGATCAGTTGATACTGCAATTAGCACTACCGTGTAGATCATGTATCTTACAAGAAGGTGGTTGATATTCTTTCCACAGGATAAACACAGTGAAGTTGATAGGAAGAACCTTCATCAACTGCTTTTCTGTGAGGCATAGAGCAAAGGAAGTCAGGCAGGAAGAGTAGTCTAGGAATGACATAACTGATACAAATGATCACCTCAGATAAACTGAATAGCATTTTCCTGAACAAAGACACCACAAAATCTGAACTCAAGTTTTGAAGTTATAAAAGGGTAAAAAAAGCACAGAGTGAAGACAACGTTCTTGACAGGCCTGTATGATATGAAACTTGAAGAGCAATCCATTTGTGCATCAATTAAGGACTACATGCATACGCTCCAGTTACAGGGCACCACAACTATACAGTTATCCCCCCTTGCAAGAAGATACAGGTTCAGTTTTGTTACTGTAATACTCAAGGTGGCACTGGAACCCAGGTCTCAAAGCTGAGTCACGGGATTTGGGAAGCAAGAGACATGAAGTTATAGACCTGTTTAGGATACATGTGATTTTCAACAGGAGGCCTGGCAGTATTATGCAGCAGGGAAGGAAAAGAGATGACTGGTAATAGTGAAGAACAGAATAACTTGGGGGACTATTTGCTCATACAGAGCTGTTCACTCTACATCTTTCTTTCATTAATGGTTTGTCCTGTCCTAATGGTGCTAGTGCTACAAATGCTGCTTGCTAGCTGTGTTAGAAGGCTGCAGAATCTAAAACTACATTTTACTGGGTTTAAAGCATGCTTAAGTCAGGTGAAAAAGTTCTGCCGAAACCAGTAAATTCTTATCCTTTAAGTGGCTTCACAAATCTACAATTACAAGAAAGACCATTCTATTCACAAAAAAAGTATTACTAAACAATGTAATATGTAACTAAGCCTTGCAAAAATGAATGGAAGAAATAACAAAAAATTTACACTGAAGAATTAAGTTAGTTCCATCCAGGATAAAACTTTACAACTGCAGTAATAAAACTAAGCCTGTACAAATAACGAAGATTGAATAGGCTAAAGAAACAAAAAGACAAACATTGAAGTGATTACACTTGCAGAATCACCTAATGTTGAGCTGGTTTAACAGATTTAGAACACCAGAACCAAAAAAAGTCTCATTAAAAATGTGCTGGAAGCAAAGACCTAGCAGTGGCAATTAAATGTTTACCTTTGGAGAGAAAATTCGTTTAGGCAAACTAAAAACATTTGCAAGAGCAAACTTTAGTGAAGAATGGACTAAAACAAAACATTACGCACTTCCAGCTTATGTTCTTTCTCTGCAAGGAATTCTTTTTGACATCGGAGAAAGTCCGACAACATTCGAGTTAGCTGTTTTCTATCATCTATTTCAGCTGCCAACCTGCCATTGTAATCCGCCAGCAACATACACGCATCATCTACCATTTTGGAAAGTTGCTCTCCAGATTCCTTATCTAAAAAGCAAGCGAAAAAGAAACAAAGCATGATTTCATTATATACTGTTAAGTTATCAGAACAGTAGTTCAGTAACTGGATCCCCAACCCTCACCTGTTATTCTGTCTAACAGGGACACATCTTGGACCTCTATAGGCAAAGAAGCTATTCTCTGATGAACTGCTGCATCCCCACAGGCAGCATTTTCTAGTTCTTGTAATGCTCTAATGAGATCTGTAGTCTGAAAAAAGCATGCAAAATTAAGAACTAGTTTAAATAAACAGATTCTAGTACAAAACAGTATTTCACAATAAGCTCATGGCATCAATTTGATCGCAATTTTAAAAGCATTTTTTGTATCAGTAGTATAGCAAAGTTCTACACCTTCTTGGAATGAAAACCAAAACCAAGCCATTAATTCTCAGAAAAACACTGCAGTGTTCCTAGTTTTAAAGCTCACTCTCCTAAAATAAATGTTTCATTTTAATTCTTGGTACAGGACTATTATAAATCTTTTACATTTGACATTTGATTATTTTACAGCATCATTCATTTTACTACACAGTTCTGAAATTATTTTTCTTGTAGTTTTGCTTCACTATCACATCAGACTAGAGCAGTGTTCTTTTTTTTGGAAGTAGGGCTGATGTTCACACAAGCCCAGACGTCTGTTACAGAGAAACATACTACATACTGATTATTTGAGGACAGTCATTTCTTGACACAATAAAATGTCTTTCAAGATAGGACAGTACCATAACAAAATACCCACAAGAATTACAAAAGCCATAACAATGCAAGGTAGACAAGAACTTTTCCCCACCATCATAACTGCAAGATTGTGAAATATTTTATTGATAAGCTGATAATAATCTTACTCTAACTCGTGCCACTGGTTACCACCCCAGAAACCAAATAAGAACCCAAAACATTGTAGAAACTAATGCTGAAATCCTGATATGGACAAAGTTGGATATATAGTTTATACTATATGGTTTTGCGTCAAACTGATTGAAGTTACACCATGCTCAACTTCTTAGCTCCACTTGTAATCTAAAGTACTGTGAAGAAAAGTGTCAGGTGTAGTCACCCTTGCTCAGAAATGGCACCTCATCAGAAAGAAAAAAGGAGATAATTCAAAATCAAGAGTAACTGAAAAATTCTGGATCAAACCAAAGGCAAACATAGACTTTTATAAAAGTGCTTTTACCTGTGGAGGGTCAGTGGGAGAACCTCGAGGTGAGCAGTTATTTTCATCAACTTTTATCTGTTCATATGTGCGCTTCCTGCCCTTTCTGTCTCCATCTAAATGAAAACAGAGGATTCAGAGAAACAGTATTTCAAACAAGAGACCGAGTCTTCATATACACACAAAATACTTACACAAAGCTTGCCTAAGTTGTTCTAATACATCATTTTCATAAACAGACCTTTCTTCCCAGATAGAAAGCACTCGGCCAAGGTGTTTCTTACAACTCTCATCAGACTCACTGTTATGAGAAAAAAAAGCAAAAATCAGCAACAGGCAAAAGCACAGCAGTGACGTACGATTATCTTTCACAGAAGGACCTTGCCATACTTCATCAATATCAAAGTACCAGAAGTCCAATAATCTCAGAAAATAACAAAATGAAGTTTTAAAGAAAAGAAAGCAAACATCAGTTTCAAGATGTTTTAGCAAGTGCATTAAAGAGTGGCCAGCGCCCAATTCCCTCTATCTGCTTGTTCATTCCATACATCTGTAGCCTGTAATGCTGTTACGCAAACACTGCACATAGGTTTCTATTGCTTCAACAGCTGTGTGCCATGTGACAAAAACTCTGTTTCAACACTCGAGCATTCTCATGCACCAAGATGAATGGCTGCTGGCAAAAAAACAAATCATGCAACAATGGAGATGAGTCATATCTAACTATTGTAGCACATAAATGCAGACTGAAAGCAAGTCTTAATTTAAGACATAGCTAACAGCTTTCTAAGGCAAAAGGGACTGAATGCCGATGAATTTACTACATAACTTCATCTAACAGCATTACAACTATCCAAGATCAAAAGAACTTGAAATTAAATTAGCAAGACTCCAAACACAGAAATAGCACACAAGGATTAGCTGGATCAGAAGAGATGAACTGAAGACAGATTCTAAAAATCCCCCTCGAATATAGTATGATAAAAGACACTGTACGTAACAGTCCACTGTACCTTGAAACATGCTTAAAAGCCTCCACTATTACTGGAGCGAAGTCTTTCGTAAATTCTGGTCCTTTCCTTTTGCTGTTCTGTATGACATCATTGGCCAAGTACAGGAATGTCAGCTTCCTGTTTGGTTTTGCTAATGAAAAGCGATAAACAACAACAATTAGAAATTTAAGTTCCTCCAACTAATATCCATCTATCCACATTTACATTAAATGCAAAAAAAATACAAATGAACCGTGGCTTTCCTATTCTCATTACTATTACAACATTTCACTCTGATTTTGTACTTGGAAATGTGAGGAGACTTTGGTCACCTATTGGCTTTTCTCTCATCTGCTCTAAACCTTTGCTCTGAGGCTTCCACCTTCATAATAGGACACAAGTTCCCTCTCGCCCCCATCTCCAAAAACAAACACAAACCCCCATGATATTCCAAAGTATCCTTCAGCTCTGAATTATTTTCAGGTGTCTACCTAAGTCTGACGTAATTTATCTGTTTGCTAGCTCTCAGATTTCTTCCATGTACTTCAGCTTCCCTTGGAGCCTGCATAAATTTTGTACACCCATGAAGTCCTCTGACTGGAAGTTTCACAGATCCACAGTAATTCACGTGTAGAACCTCCCTTCCATTTGAATTTGCTCAGTCTTACATAACCATCTCTTATTCTCAAATACAAGCAAACCGAACAGCCAATCCCTGGTCAGTCTCTCCGTATCACTGGGATACTCCCCTCCCTCATTTCCTAATGGTTAAAAGACTTACATGATGGCAGCTGTAAGATCAAGCAAACACTTCCAAACATCACTTTCAGGCTGCTGTCGTCTATCTCTTCTCCAAGCATATTAAGCATCTTACCCCATTCTCATTAACATGCAATAGGTTTCAAGCTTACAATTTATGAGTTGCTTTTGAAAATCTATTCCGGGTTTTCTAAGTGTACCCACTCAGCTATCTTCATTCATGACTACACACTGATTTTAAAAAGAGGCTTCTCTTGGAAGATAAGGGTTTTTTTCTGTGTTCTCAAACACACAGAACCACCACTCTCACATACAAACAGATACGTTTTCATTCTAAGGAAACGTTTTTGAGAATTTTTCCACTAGATGAAGACTCCTCTGAGGGATTTCTCCTTGGAGTACTGAATTTTTCTCATCCTCCTGGATAGACACATCAACAAGTTTAGACAGTTCTGGATTAAGTGGGGAAAAAAAAATCCTGCATTAGAAGTAAAAATGCAACTCTCATAATTAAGCCAAGCTAAAATGTGGAAAAAAAAGAATTGCTTTGGAAATGCTGGACATAAGGTTGATCTACTAAAAGTCTGCTCGAGACAGTTAAATCGCAACATGCAAACACTCAAGAAACTAATCTATCTGGGCCAAAAACTGGCTAAACTAAAATGTAGATTTTATAAATTTATGCTACTTAGTTTCTATACCAAAACCTGACTGACTTTACAGCAACACATCTCCTACCTACATTTAAGGTAAATCATACTTCTGACACATAGAAAGATTAAATCATTCAAAGACAGAATCTCAGAGAACATGCCTTGTCTCATGCACTAAAATCAACTAGCATTTGCCCAAGCTGACCCTGCCACTCTCGGCCCTCCGATTTCTTAACTGAGCCCAGAATTAGGACTCGAAATCTAATAAGGCAGACTGTTCCCCATACTACAACCTCTGAACTGCATGCAGGATCGGTCCTTGTCCATCCATTTCACAGAAAAAAAAAAAAATAGAGTAATGTTTTAATCCTCAGTGACATAGCTCATTTGTGACAGACCTCAGCTTCTTCGTTTCCAACAAGTAATCAAATCATCTGAGCTGGCAAAGACAGGAGATGCATGCAGTGCTATGAAGTCAGTTGACGTTCATTCTCTCACTACAGTAAACAGATCAACACACTGTGTTCCGAAAAAACATGCTAAAACTCTTAAGTCACATCCAAATTAATTTCCTCCAGTATTACCTTTTAGCTTACTACTACAATTCAGCAGAAATAAAGCTGCATTTTATGAACAAAAATCCTCAAAATACTATTAGGCTATCTGTGGTTTTGGTTAGAAATTCATCTAATGTTGTACCCTCACGTTCACAAAGAATATTGTGAAGTAAAATTTAATTCCTTTGCTGTAAGAATGCTCTGCTAAAAATTCCAAAGCTAAAAACAGGGCCTACAAGAACACTGGAGAGGGACTTTTTACACAGGCATGTAGCAACAGGACAAGAGGTAATGGTTTTAAACTGAAAGTGGGTAGATTTAGATTAGATTCACGTAAGAAATTCTTCATCTTCAGGGTGGTGAGGCACTGGAACTGATTGTCCAGAAACACTGTGGATGCCCCCTCCTTGGAAGTGCTCAAGGCCAGACTGGCAGAGGCTTTGAACAACCTGGTCCAGTGAAAGGTGCCCCTGCCCATGGCAGAGAGGCTGGAACTAGATGATCTTTAAGTTCCCTCCCAACTAAAACAATTCTATAATTATTCCTACTCTCAAGAAGTGTTCCCTTTCACTTTCCAAATATTCAGGAGTTACATACTGGCCATAACTGGTAAATTTACTGTTGAAGTCTGAAATACAAAATCAAATTCCAGACAAGATAGATTTTTTTTTTTTTTTTTTTTCCAGAATAAACCTGTTGAAAGCATCTCTCCTTGGTTAGCAGTGACAGTAACTTTCCAGCCCTGGACTTTAGATATACCTCAGAACATGAAAATGGATCAAAGAACATTTAGACTATTTTAAAGAGCATTCTGAAGGTATGGCCAGGCTATTGGCAAAAAGCACTCTTACTGACAGAATAAAATGAAAGAAAAAAGGTATGATCTTAGGTCAAAGAAGGATCTGAAAGGCACGTGCTGCCAGAGTGCATAGTTTCAGAAGTTGCTAGCACACAGTATCTCTGGTGCAAAACTGCAAAAGAAAAACTGCTAAGAAAGCATACATGAAAGCAGTCACCAAAGCAGCTCCTTGAAGTGCTGGATTCTGAAATATTTTAACACATCAACAGTGCTGGCTGGTATAAGGCCCACATTTTGCAGGTTACTTTTAAAAGCAACCACAATGAGAGTAAGTGGGACTGGCATCGCACAAATGAAATTAAGTCTGTACCAGACTTTTATCCAACATATTTACACGCCAATGAATGATCTGCTGGTATTTCATCTGCAGCTAGCATAACCATGTATCTGTGGTAGAGCGTTCTCCTTTTTAAGTCTTAGTTTTCGGCAATCTATACTTCTTAGGAACACCTACTTGTCAGCCTAGTCCAAGTATTCCTGGACTCCCATTTAGATGCCGGGACATAGTACACTTGAGTCCACAATACGTAAGGAACTGTAACAATGAAGAGCCACCACTTAAATGCAAAAAATTAGTATTTTACCTTGGAAGGTAGCAAGCATGTTATTTCCACTGACATTAGCCCAGGCAATCAAAGCCAGTGTAATCACCCACATTAGGCTTCCCCAAGTTTACCTCCTGGCAGTGGAAATTAAGCTCCCATGAAGATTACTAGAAACATGCCCATTAGTTTCTTGCTGTTCTACACTTCTTTTCTAGACCTGAGAGTTACTTGATATCTTAGGCATCCAGGAAGAAACTACAGAGGAACACAGAGGCATATGGGATTTCACTTATATCACGCTACAAGTGAATAGGCTACTGACCCATCTGACAACATTACATCAGGTTTTGACCTTCTACAGGCTGGTTCTGTTATGCCAACTGACCTTGAATGAAAACGAGCATCAGAAAGTCAAAATCCCACAAAAGTTATCAGCATTGAACAGTTTATTTTTTACTTAAGTTCCCTAATATGGATTTAAGTAAAGATTGGGCTCAATTGCTTTTGAATTGTTAAGTCTAAATACATGCAGCAGAGTATATGACTGTCAGCACTTTTCCCAAAATCCCTGGGACAGCTCCTGTGTCACAGCATACTTGATATCTTGCATGAGAAGTTACATGACATCTTCGCAAACATTTGACAAGCTTTCAAGCTTTTTATTATGATACCCAGCTCATCATTTTAAAGTCAAGCAGCACTGAAACTTGAGCACAAGATCACTGATCCTTCAACACTAAGAGCTAACCTGCGTTTTTGTGCAAGCTGATTAAGTGCAGCATCTTCAGTAACACGACTCTAAGTATATCTGTAAAAAGTCACTGGAGAGGCTACTACCAGAAAGGACAATTCAAACGTATTATAAGACATACCAGGCATGTTGTACATCAAGCAAACAACCTTAGAGTTCATTAAACTTCTGTTACAAAAAAGTTAAAAGGATATGTTCAACACTGCACGGTCACCTGATTCTCCTTGTGAATTTTACCAATGTTTGAGAAACAGTGTGTTTCCTTTTCAAAGAGGGGAAGGAGATTGCCCACAGAGTCAGGGTTTGAGGGTCCAAGTATCTTGACTTTCATTATGGAGGCTACTAGATGAAGGGAACAAGGCATAAAGCCACTGCTGGGCAAGGGGCCATCAGAATCAAATTACCATGGGGATGCAAGAAAGTCGGTCACAAACCAGGGAAACTATCCTAACAATTACTCTGCAGAAGCTTCCAACAGCACTTACTGTATCTTGAATCACCTGAACATGTGAAACAAGCCAATTCCTTCCATTGCCTGGCCTGGCTGGTACAATGCCAAGACAGATATGAATCAACAGCAACAACAACAGTTTTAAGGTTAAAAAACACATTGAACTCACGAATTTAAGCATCCAGAATAAGAATGACAAAAGACAGGCAGGTACAGGTAAGATACCAGAACCCAAGGGGTACAGCAATAAAAGAACATAGATTCGTATGCATTGCATTCTTCCAAGACTAATATTAGAGAGTCAAGTAGTCAGGTTGGATTACACAATCCAGATGTGATTACTTTAAATTATTCTTATACTGCCAGTCCATTGCTCCTGAACTGTAAGTGGTTTTATAAATCAAATATGTATCAAATATGTCTCTCTAGCTTGACTCAATTAAAGTTCATATACACTTCTTAAACCACTGAAGGACTTCAACACCCCAAAACAAATAAAAAAAAATTCAAGGATAACAAACTGGAATAGCCAGTAAACTGTCAGAGTCAAGTGCTAAAATTATGTCTAACTGTAGCAGCCCAGATGTACTTATGCAAGTGTAGCTGTCTTAAAGATGATATACAATGGATCTGCTAGCCTGGATAAGCTTTGCAGTGAAGATAACTATCAGTGTGGCCCATGTAGGGTGACAGGTGACAGCTAAAACAAGAGGTCAAGTGACTGAGGTGTGTGCGTGTTGTTTAGCATCAGCTTCTGAGATTGACTAATCTATGAGATGCCATGTCAGGCTCTATGGAAACAGATACCTGAATCTGAAATTAGGTTTAAAACTACAACACAACCATTAAAATATCACTAGGATGTACACACCAAACAAGTGACAGAGAACTAAATGGAGCTTGAAATAAAATGTCCCATATTATCAAACTCAAACATTTAGCAAGTATTTTTTTTTCCTTTTAAAAACAACACTGTTTAACTCAGTACAGCAAATGCCACATCGAGCCTACCAAACAAACACTTACTATTCACACTTGAAGGCTGATGCTTTGAATTATGGAATTGAATTTATTTGTTTCAAAACAAAAAAAAAGGCACAAACAACAAACCTCTACAATTGCAGAGAATCCTGAAACCAGGGAGCAAGAGATGTATGCAACAGAATCTGCAAATAAAAAATACTTGCAAATAAAAAGTAAGTCTCAACAGACATCATCTCAGAAGAGCCTCTTCAAGTGGGCTCCTAAGGGCTTTCTCAGCAGCCACTCAGTGGGTGCAGGCTTACACAACAAAATTGCGTGTGTAATGTCGCTACTAAGTAAAAAAACCCTGTCAGTCAATCCCTCAATAGATAAGAAAAATTAAATTGTATTAACAGGCCCACCAGTTGCGTTTTGGGAATGACTAAGGTATTCACATTATAGTTAGTTGATTAGTACTGCTTAACTACTTAAATACTGCTTAAGACTACTAAAGTAATGAACTATTTAGCTTGGAGTGTAGTATTTAATACATTTGAAAGCTAGCTGAAGCAGGATCTTTTTCCTTGGTGCAGATTTTTAAAGCCTTTACAAAATTCCCCCTAACCTCTACTCTGAAGCAAACATGAAACTGCCATATAACAAGTACCCAAGAAAAAAAGCCACACTTTTCTAGAAGAAAAATCCAAGCCGCATGTTATTCTCACGTTAATAAAACATTTACTACAAACAAACTACTGAAACAGTAGCCTTCTCACAAAATTATTCATTCAAAAATCAACTATCAAGGTAAAAAGACTGCAGACTCATGATTAGCATAAGCCAGTGCTAACACGCTTTGGCCTAACAGGACAATACTATCCTCACAGTCTCCTTTGTGCCAGCACAGCTTTCCATCAGGGAACTCATCTATTTAGAAACTAATTAATGGTTTTGCTGGATTTCCAGCAGCAGCAGAGCACAAATTACTGTCAGCAAAAAATAAAGCATCAATAATATTTAAAAACATATTTAACCAATTGCAGAGCAGAAAAGGTGCTGTTCTGTTGTCACTGTAGATCTCTGCTTATCTGTCAAAACAGGAGAAACCTTCATTATAGTTGTCATTTAACATAAAGGCTTTCAATTAACTTCTTATCATTTTACACATCAATGACCAAAAGATCAATGAACTACAGAATCTATTCTCCACTAAGCATAGTAACAAATAATGCAAAAAAATCCCCACTACGTATATTAAAATGTGGACTATCTAGAGTGACACCCGAGTGGTTTTGCACAGATGTAGAATCAGGAATACTTAACCTGGACAGGGCACTAACTCTGCCACAGCCCCACTCTTGTGGCACAGCTCATCCATGCAGTTTTCATTAGCACATATTTGAGGTCAGTCATCAAACAGCACATTTCTACACTCAGGCTCTTGAAGCAAATAACATGCAACTCCATATCATAATTTCACCAAACTACTGGTTGTATAAGAAAACATCCCTTTTTAAAATATTTATGAGAGTTACTAGAAGTGTATTGACAATTCAGAATTATCAGCACTTTCACATTATGATCAATTCTAAAACACAACAGACTGGCTTTGCTCCAATTTTTTATTATTTCTAAGAATGACTTCTACACGCCAGTATTTTAAGAACTAGATATAAAAGTTACGGTAGTTATTAGGGAAAATGCATGTACTCATACTCCTTCAGTAATCAGAGTTAAATAACCATCCTGACACAACTTTAGCAGCACTGGAGTTCAAGACAAATCAAGTGTTACATAACTGCTCTGAGTTATGACAAAGATATGCAAGTTTTGCTCATCCTCCAAGTTATATCTAAGTGCAAGAATTTACCAAAAGAACCAATGAAAAGTTTCCATGGTAGAAAAACTGCAGATGAAGGTGTATGGAATCCATGATCTCTAGAGATGCCCTAATAAGGGGTCTAAACACTACCAATTCTTTCAAGTAAACAGCAAGGGTCTAAAGATTTTATGTTGCCTATTTTAGAGGCACATTTGAAAAGCTGCCTCTTCCCCTGTACTCCAGCATGATATAAAGCTGACTGTCTTAAAAATAAAAGAATCAGAACCAAGCATTTAGAAATAAAAAGAGCTGTGATCCTAGCACTTGTTTTCATGAAAGACATCTTCAGACAGGTCCACACAAGCAGATCCGACGCAAGGGCCATTTAGTAAAGAGTTAGTACTGGGCCAATGGAAGCTAACATTTATGGAGCTCGGGTATTATCATCAGCGATGTAAAATTAAAATACATTCCCTGCATCTTAACTATGCCAGTTTCAAATGAAGCAGTAGAGCAACATACGAAAGAAGAAACACTTCACCTAAGGCCTAAAAGTGCAGAAGAAAAGGTGCAGGACCCTGAAAGCAACTAATCTATTCCTACTGCAGGTAGACTATTACATGCTTTCCACAGATCCTCAAAAACTGGCTTCCCAAAAGAGGTCACCAAAAAATAAAAAGCTTACTTTGAAGCAGCAAATGCTGAATGACAGCTTCAGCAAACCAAAGACAAAATCAACTATAGCAGCTATGCTGATCCAAGCTCCTGAGCTACATCCTCAAAACAGGCTTAAAAGTATAAGCCAGACATTGAAAGCTGAGTAAAAAATAAAGTATTCCTGGGCGTTCTTAAAAGAACATTATCCCTGCCTCTAAACGACAAGTTCAAACATGTAGCCCATATTCCAAACATTTCATTTCTCCTATTAACCAAACAGCACAAGAGGAAAATTATGCTAATACTAAAGCTAAGGACTGACCATTAATATTTTAGATTATTATGAACTAATATTGTGCCTGTTAAGTAAGACAAGCAATGAAAACTCTGTCTTTGTTCTAAAGTACCCTTCCGGTATCATTCAGAACACTAAACATTTGTTTGTTTAGAAGACCCAGAAATGTGAAGTTTCAGATGCAGAAGGGAGATCCTTTTGTGTGTTCTCAGAAGAAGAAAGCACACTTGCAACAAACATATAGTGAAGATGTATTTATTTCATAAGACTAAAATTGCCACTTAGTAAATGTTTTGTTAGGCAACATAAAAAAGGATTTAACTCCTGTTTGGAACTTCAAAAGGTAACTCTTCACACAAAAAAAGCATGTTTTAAACAAAAATACACTAGCCACGTGAAAATCTACAGTTTGTAAGAAGATACTGTAAAGTTCAGTATTACTTCATATTCAAGATTTTTAGTAGCGGTTCAATCCATTTGCTATGAAGTTACAGTACCTAACCAAGAGGTAGTTGTGATCCAGCCATGCATTTCTTGTATTCCATCAGACATAATTTCTCCAAGTCAACTATTCCTCTTACTTGAGTGAAACTAGGAGTGTTATCCCCTTCATAAGCCCTCTAATGGCTTAATGCTTTTTCCCTTCTCCACTTGAAAATCTAGCCTTATAATTTCCTCAATAATTCCACTCCAAAGGAAGCTACTGCAAGACAGTAAGAGAGAAAGGTGAAGCTCTAGCAAGTGATTTTTCTTTTTCTTAGAAGAATCAACTTAAGATCAAGTTATTTTCCAGTCAGGACAAATAAACCTCCACAAACCATTTCTGCCTTTGAGTTCCTGAACTACTGGCTATAGTTGCAAGCTCTTTCTTGTTAAAAGGAAAGTCACATAAGAACGTAAGTCTGCATACTCAACATGAAATATTCAATACAGTTAAAGAAACACACACCTGTATTATGCCAACAGTGGTACTAGACAGCTGGCAAAAACAGGAATTAAAAAAAACCAAACACTCTGGACACATGAAATTGCTCTTCCCACAGAGTATTCCCACTCGCAGCTGCCCTGCAAGAATAACTGCTGGCATAAGTAGACAAAGCCACCGTGTCAGGAAATTCAAGTAGTATTACAGCTAATTATTGTTCTACATGATCAAAGAGTGCCTAAAGATGATTGTCTTATAACAGATTTAACTACCCGTACTGAAAGAAAAAGCCCTAAACCCCATGCCTGCCATCTTCCCTTTCCCTACTTTCCTCTCTTCTTTCCGAAAGATGAGGAGGTAACACATGAGAAATAGCTTCCTCAGACGCATCTCACAGAGAGAGGAGGTGGGAGTCGGGGAGGGAAGAGGAGAGAGGAGCTAGAGGAGTGAAAGAAAAAAAAGGAGGGAGGAGAAACACCTCCCAGACCACAGTGCTCAAGAAATTGAAACACAGCCTTTAACAGTTTCTCCAGGAGCCCCATTCTCCCCAGGCGCAGACGTCAGCCCTCCTCCCCGACCTTCCTTTTCCTCCCTCCCCACCCTCCCCCCTCTCCTCTCCTTCCCTCCCCCTTCCCTCTCCTTCCCTCCCCTTTTACTCTCCCTCCCTCCCCTTTTCCTCTCCCTCCCTCCCCCTTTCCTCTCCCTCCCTCCCCCTTTCCTCTCCCTCCCTCCCCCTTTCCTCTCCCTCCCTCCCCCTTTCCTCTCCCTCCCTCCCCCTTTCCTCTCCCTCCCCCTTTCCTCTCCCTCCCCCTTTCCTCTCCCTCCCCCTTTTCCTCCCCTTCCCTTCCCCTTTTCCTCCCCTTCCCTTCCCCTTTTCCTCCCCTTCCCTTCCCCTTTTCCTCCCCTTCCCTTCCCCTTTTCCTCCCCTTCCCTTCCCCTTTTCCTCCCCTTCCCTTCCCCTTTTCCTCCCCTTCCCTTCCCTTTTTCCTCCCCTTCCCTTCCCCTTTTCCTCCCCTTCCTCTCCTTTCTTCCCCCCTCCTCTCCTTTCTTCCCCCCTCCTCTCCTTTCTTCCCCCCTCCTCTCCTTTCTTCCCCCCTCCTCTCCTTTCTTCCCCCCTTTCCTCTCCTTTCTTCCCCCTTTCCTCTCCTTTCTTCCTCCCTTCCTTCCCCTTTCCTCTCCTTTCTTCCTCCCTTCCTTCCCCTTTTCCTCTCCTTTCTTCCTCCCTTCCCTCCCCTTTCTTCCCCCTCTCCTCTCCTTCCCTCCTCCCCCCTTTTCCTCACCTTCCCTCCTCCACCCTTTCCTCCTTCCCTCCCCCTTCCTCTCCTTCCTTCCCTTTTCCTCTCCTTCCTTCCCCCCTTTTTCCTCTCCTTCCCTCACCCCCTTTCCTCTCCTTCCCTCACCCCCTTTCCTCTCCTTCCCTCACCCCCTTTCCTCTCCTTCCCTCCACCTTTTCCTCTCCTTTCCCCTTCCCTCTCCCTCTCTCCCCTTTTTCTCTCCCTCCTTCCCTCTCTCCTTCCTTTCCTTCCCTTTTCCTCTCCTTCCTCCCCTTATCCCCTCCTTCCCTCACCCCCTTTCCTCTCCTTCCCTCACCCCTTTCCTCTCCTTTCTCCTTCCCTCTCTCCCTCCCCTTTTTCTCTCCCTTCCCTCTCTCCTTCCTTTCCTCCCCTTTTCCTCTCCTTCCTCCTCTTATCCCCTCCTTCCTTCCCTCCCTCGCCTTTTCCCCTCATTCCCTCCTCTCCTCTCCTTCCTTTCCTCCCTCCCCTATTCCTCTCCTTCTCTCCCTCCTCTCTTCCCCTCTTTCCCTCCCTCCCCTTTTTCTCCCCTCCCTTCCTCTTTTGCTCTCCTCCCTTCCTCTTTTTCTTTCCTCCTCCCCCCCCTTTTCTTCTTCTTCCTTTCCCTCCCTCCCTTACTCCCCCGACTCTCCAGGCCGCGGATCCCCTGCTCTCAGCAGCCGCACACCCGCGGGCCTCACCGCCCCGTGCCCGCCTCACCTTTCCGCAGCTCCCGCTCCCACACGCTGACGATGAGCGCCGAGTGTTTGCGGTGGTGGATGAGCCACAGGCTCAGAGTCTGGACGCTCTGCTGCGAGTTGCTCAGCTCCGACAGCTTCCTCTCCAGCGCCGCCTCTGAGAACGCCGACATTGCCGGGCCGCGCTGAGCGCCGCCGAGCCGCAATCACTCCCCACCCGGTCCGCCCCGGCCCTGCCCGGCGCGAACAAAATGGCGGCCACCGCCCCTCGCGGGAAGCCGCCCGCACGCCCCCTTCTCTTTCTTCGCTCACTTCCGGCTCGGGCTCACTGCGAGGCGGTGGCTTCTCCCGGCAGCCTTTGCGCGGCCCCGGGCGTGTGGCTGGGCGTGAGGGGCGCAGGGGGCCTGACCGGTCTCAGCTCCCTGCGGCTGGGCTGGCTCAGGGGGGCAAGAGTACCCAGAGGGGCAGCAAATAAAACTCTCTAAGGCTTGTTTTGGAGTTGTAGAAAGCAGCGTCCCGTGTCAGGGCTGGGCAACGTGAGAAGCCATCTGCATCAATGTGCGCAGCCAGACGAGAGCTGTGACAGAGTTGATATCCGACTTATGTGTGTCAGTTTTCCCAGAAACCTTATGTGCATGCTATTATTCTCCAAGGTCTAGTTTTAACGTTATTAGGAGCTTCACCACAATCAAAACTTATTGCTAATTTATCTTGCTAATTTTTGGTAAGGTCCCTTCCAACACAAAGTGCTCATATTCTAGTATGGAACTTTGGCTCTGACTCTGCCTGACCTCACACTGGAGACTGGGAGAGGCTGCAAACAGGTGATTACAGCAGAAGGCCCAGCTGCTCAACACAGATCAACTGCACACAACGTGTAATCGTCATCAAATAATGAACAGTGTCTGGAAAAATATGGTTTTACAGAAAACGTGCTGTCAGACGTTCTGTCTAACTTTAAAAAAATACAATTGCTTAGATGCAACTTCTGCTTAAATCAAGGATATTCCACTTTTTGTAATAGTAACTACTTTTTTTAGTGCCAATAGTGCGTTACCAAGTAGCTTTGGAGAGATTTCCTAATGAGCCCTGCATGATGTTCAATGTTGCGCATTGAAACAGTTATGGGGCCTTTACAACAAGAGGAGTAGCTACATCAGTGTTTTCATAGAATCATAGAATGGTGTAGGTCAGAAGGGACCTTAAAGCGCATCCAGTTCCAGCCTCCCTGCCATGGGCAGAGACGCTTTCCACTGGATCAGGCTGCTCAAAGTTTCATCCAGCCTGGCCTTGAATACCTCCAGGGATGGGGCATCCATGATTCCTCTGGGCAACCTCTTCCAGTGCTTCACCACCCTCACAGCAAAACATTTCTTCCTAATATCTAATGTAAATTTCCTCTCAGCTTAAAACCGTTCCCCACTTGTCCTATTCCTGCACTCCCTGATAAAAAGCCCCTTCCCATCTTTCCTGCAATCCCCTTTTAAGAACTGGAAGGCTGCTGTAAGGTCTTTCCAGAGCCTTCTCTTTTTCTAGCCTGAAGAATCCCAGGCTTTCAGCCTGTCCTCATGTAGGAGGTCCTCCAGTCCTGGGAACTACCGTAACAAACCAGACACAAATAAGTCCCCAATTTGGCCTACAAGTTTCTTTCACGTAGAGGATTAAAGAACTTAGTGTGATGCTGAGAGAGTGGTGTTTCATATTTGCAGATAGACGCATCCTCCACAAATGTGTCTGGCCTTATTTTAAAAGCTGTCTCTTCTTTTTGAAAAATCTGACGCTGACAGTAATTATGTCAGAATTCTACTCTTCAATGACAAGATGATATGCAAAAGTGTTTTCTATTAGCCATTTCAAACCTGTTCCCTCAAAGCTTTAAGGAAACCTTGCTATTCTGCTGTTGTGGAAGTAGTGAATAGAAATGATTCTCTGCTCATTTTCCTTGCATTCTTTCACAGATTTTGTGTTGTATCACCTTTGGTGATTTTTGATGCTGAAGGATCCAAATCAGTTTTCTGTGCGTGGAAGGTGCTCTAGGCTGCTGAACGTGAGTAGCATTTCTAGTCTTAATGTGAGCATTAGTAGCCTTCATGCTGCTTTTCTGAAAAACACATCACTTCTTATTTTAAATATTATTAACTAACCAACGTTTTCAGAGAACTATCCACCTTGACTCCTACAGGTCTATCCTGAATCCTATTTCTGTAATTAATACTTATGATCACTTTTAATGTTTTTATCATAGTATTTTTAGTATTTCTGTAAAATCATGTGTATTTATTAGAAAAATATGCATATACCTTATTCTTGAGACATCCTGGCAGTGGTTAAGTATCCACGCTTTAAACAGAATGTTCCTATAACCTTTCACACATCCAGTTTGTTTTCTGTAAAGTTTTTTACATCTTACAGAGTTTTATCCGTATTTCATGCCTGACATTCACAGAATATTTTTGTAATAGTGTTTCTTAGTGAAATCTTCTCTTGAAGCATAAAACATTGGTGAAGGCGAGGTGGGAGTGCTAGTAGGTTTTGTTGTGATTTCTGTTTACAAAATCACCTGTAGCATGGATGAATTTTGCAGAGCTAGAAAGGATTTTGTGAAAATGCTTTGACAGAGAAATTTAAGTGAGAAGCTGCACAGATCTCTACAGTCTCGTTTGCTATCAATTCACTGCATTTTGATCATCATGAATGGAAGAACCTGTAATATATTGCTATTTTTGCTGTGTACAGCAGGGGACACTCTGGGTTTAAGTACTACTAGCCACTGAAGTAAAATTAAGACAGAGCCAACACGAGGCAAGCGTTAGGAAAATTAAATATGAATGATAATGTAGTAACTAACATTCAAACACCGTTTTCTGGAGGCATATAGTCTGATGTTAGCAGGAGAAACTTGTGGGCAACTATGAAAAAAGGAACATCTATCACGTATATAAGACTAGATTAAAAAGTACCAATGGTGAAATGCAGATGTTAAAGTAAAAATGATAAGGAAAAAGAGACAATTGGTAGAGAATTTTTTAATGATTGTAGAAACATGCATTGCTGCTCCCTCTGCATCTTTCATCCCAGATTATCAGAAAATTTTACAAACAAAAATAAATCCTCTGCGATATGTATTTGCTCCGTAAAAAAATATATTTAAATAGTGAGAGTGATTTATCATCTGTGTATAATATACAGGAAAACTGAGATTTTACTTTCCTCATAAATCTTTTTTGCACAATTTAACTTTGTAATCATAGATGTTTACATCAGTAATCTAATTTCAAAAGCTATGCTTATCCAGTCAGTGAGTGGAAATTTACCATGAGACTTAGTCAAAGTGAAGTGACTCTCAGACAGGAAGTATTCACAGTGGAGAGTTCATTGTTCTGGAGCTTTGAAAACCTCTGCTTTCATTCAGATTGAATTCATGCATTATTCACCTGCCTTTAAAAATTTCACCCACATCCAGAGGGGTGAGGAGGTGCCACCAGACGGCAAGTTTTCTTCCACCTATTCCTGTGTTCAAGCTATAATGACATCTTCTCTCTGAACTTTTAAGGACAGAATTCTGCAGAGTTCTGTCTGACCACTGTGGGTAAGCGGTAGTCTGCTGTGTTCTTCTGCTCCTGGAGAAAGGAGCCCCATGCAAGTGTTAGACAATATGAATAAATTACTTGGTTGATCTTTTTGTAGAACACAGTACTGGGAAGGTCTAGGTAATTTGAGGATGCAATTATATTTTAGACTGCAGCCCCCGAGAGGCTGTATAGCACCCTTACATTTCATGTGCTGGTTGCAGATTTTTTTTGTTTCTCTTTTTCCCTCAGACATCAACATAAAACCTTTCATAAGAAAGGAATTTAATCCTAGTAACGAGTGAAACTTTTAAGTTCTGTTTTCTTGAAGGAATCCTAGGAAGTGTTTAAGTAAGAGAAAGGTGAACACTAGAATGCTGAAATGGTGCATTGTGGGAAAGGTTAAAGAAAAAAAAAACCCACATCTTTACATTTTGAGTTATTCTATTTTATTTTATTTTTGCCAAATATCTGAGCATTTCTATTATCCAGTCTTAATTCAAAGAGGAGGTTTGATGCTACTGAGGTGCTGGGGCACACAACAGCTTGACTCTACTGAAAAGCATCTGTTCCAATCAACAAGCCTGTATGAGTACTCTTTCTCTGCCTGAACCGTTCCAGCTGATCATCAGAACATTGAATACTGTTTCTTGTACTGCTCTTCAGCAAATCTGGCTGGGTTTAGCTCCTGGTACTCTTGCAGTCGTGATCAAAATGAAAACTGCCACAAGAGAGAAGCATGTTTGTTTTATCAGTAAGCATTTTAAAGGAAAGGTGACGAAAGATAATACAGCTTCAGGTATTTTTTCTGGAACTGGTAAGAAAAGACAAAATGTAAAATGAGATCTGTGTTAAGACAGACTGAATCTTTATCCCTCATTTTTCAGACAGAGACAAAGGAATGGCAAAGGTGGCAGTTTGTGTTGGTTAACAGAGTGCCCAGAGAGGCAAAATGGGCAAAGCCCTATTGAACTGGCCATTGTCTGTGCTCCAGTGATCATGTAGTTCAGTGTAAATTAGCTGCTATTGCTTTACAGAAAAGTACTCTGCCTGCAAAGTCAAAAAAGTGTAGACTATATTAAAAATATACACCACCTGACTACATGCTGTTCACCAAGTCTGCATATCTCATTGCATGGTTTGTTGATGTGGACATACCTTAGTCGCAGAGTCAATTTTAACTTTAATTGTTTCCTTCAGGGCACTCCAGTCTGATACTGTTATCTTCAGAAGTCATTTTCTTTTGAAGCACAGAGATGTAACTGGATAATTGATTTATCCTTAGAAATATTTTGTGCTTCACTGGAATTATTTCAGAACGCTTACTTTACACCACTACAAAGAGCAGTAAAATAATCTGTGTATATACTGGTTTGCTAAACATTGTTCATCAGCCATTTGGGATTTGAGCTGAAGCCAGTGCTTACAATAGAACAGAGCAGATATTTCTCGGTACGAGGCCAGCATTTTGTAATTTTTATCTTTGTTTTGTCGCTCTTTCTCAAAGAGTTCCACCCAGGGGATGCAATGATATTAAAGGAGAAATGAGGTTTCTCTAGTTTTGTTTTGTGTCTGAGAATTTGTGTTAGTCAGCATACCAATTTCTACCTGGATCTCCAAAATCCAGTAGTGGTATATGAGTTCTTTTTTATTATTCCAAGTATCTAATGCATCCAGTATAACAGTTCCTGAAGCTTTATACTTAAAAATATTTTTATGTCTTTCACAATATGCTTGTGTGTCTTATGTCTTAGTTCAGTGCAAATGATCCTACTTCCATATTCCTATAAGGGCATGAAAAATGGAGAAATGCAAAAAGAAGATCCCGAAACACAAGTGTTAAATGATTCCTCACTGAGAAATGGTAGTTCATCTGAGTCATTTCTTCAGAAACATTTGTTACCTGTGTAAAAAGAAGGCATATCCCTGGGAGAAATTATAAATAAATAAATAAATAAAAATGTAGTCAGATTAGTGTGAAGTTCTGCAGGCAGAGAACAGAAGAAAGATTAAATGGAAGGAAGAAGCTCATTGAAGTCACTTCCAGGAGCTGCCTACTGGAGCCAAAAACCTCAGGATGAAGAATGGTTCTTTTACATGAGTTCCTGCCACTGAGCACTTCACTATTTAATGTAATTCATTAAAGGCAGAAATTATTTACTACTTAGGAGATTAGCAAAACCCACTTACTGAGATGCGTATACATATCGAGCTAGGCATTCCCATATTTTATGCAGAAAGACAGATTATACAATCTAAAAAAAAATTCTCTAGCTTTTCTGTGATTTCTTTGGCCCTCTGTGGAGATGTAAAGATGTTTGTAGAAAACCTTCCCCTTTTCCTAAGTGCAGTTATGTACATCTGGCTTCTTCATCCTTATGCTATTAAGTGAAGTCGTACTATGTAAACATACACTGTGATTAATATACGGATGCAATCAAGTCCCAGTTTTCCTTAGTAGAGAGAGTGCTGCAACTAGGCAAAAAAGCACTCCAGGATATGTATTAACTCAGGTGTGCGGAAAGGCTGAGTAATTTTAAGCATCTGAGCAGTATATTAATGGATCATTAATACATACCCGAGAGTGTATAAATCTCTTAGTCACGGCATAAAAGTAATAAAGCGCATTCCTAGTAATAAATAGTGTTATCTTTGCAAGGAAAATGAAAACCCTGCAATGCATTGATACACTGCATGAAGAACTTTCTTGCAATTTCTGAAAATGCAAATTAGAATTTTACTGTAAATCAAAGGAAATGAGCTGATTCACCTTTATGATCCAGTAGAGGACATGATGTCCCAGAAACCATTCAGCTGTAGGAAGCAGACTCTGGTTTTTGTTACTGTCTACTCAGCTCATGGTTTTGGAGGGGTTAGCTGCCAGCAACTGTGCTGTACCACCACAGATGTAGCAAGAGCATAGAGAGAAGCGATTATTCACCTTTTTATTCGTTAAACCGCAGTGCATTCAGTTTTGGTCTCACCTCGTACAGGAAAAATCTTTATAAACTTGAGCAAGTCCAGCACAAGGCCACCAGATCAGACAGGTGGAGCACAAAACCTAGAAGGAGAAACAGAGGAAATTAGACTTGTTTGGCTTGTAGAAAGAAAAGCTTTGGGGCAGCCTAATGGCAGTTTCCAATACGCATGAGGAGGTTACTGAGAAAACAAAGCCATTAACATATGTGCGTGATGAGAGGCTGACAAACAGTGGTCATAGACTGAAAAGGAAGATTCCAACTAGATACAAAGAAGAAGTTTTCACCACAAGGACGGTAAGACAATGGACAGGTTGCCCAGAAAGTTTGTGCAGTCTCTGTCCTTGCATCTTTTCAAGACTTGGCTGGTTATAAAGCACTAAACACCCTGGTCAGACCTTATATGTGATCCTGCTTTGAGCAGGAGGATGGTGGAGTAGTGCTCTGCATTATGTCTGTATGCTATGCTATTCACATTTTGCTGTACAACTTGGTTTATACTTGTACAAGCAAGTACATTGTAGGGCTTACCTTGCTTTCGTATCAGTTGGATCCAAATAGCATGAGAGGTTGTCCGCAACATTACTCCTCTTCTATCATGTAGTGCACTTCAGGTTAACTTGCATGTCAGTGTGATCCTTCAGTACAGAGGGTACTTGTTATCTTCTGGAGTGTCCTTATTCCTGAACTCCTGCTAATCAGTGAGCAGGCAGAGCGAGATGGAAAAGTCTACTATTAGAATTGTTACTACGTAGTCATCAGCCATGTCTTCTACATGTTAGCCATCAATTATGTAGTCAGAAACATCAATTACCTCAGTAGCCGCAGTTTCCCCAAATGTATAAGTAGTCCATAATAAAGTCCATGCATTTTTTGATGCATACTAGTTCTTTTCTCTTCCTTACACTGAAAGCGTACCAGAGACTTGCCTGAGTGTTGGGTGGCAATTCACCAGAGATGTTTGTTTGTTTTCAAATTGGGTGGCAATTCACCAGAGATGTTTCCTTTTTGAGGAAGGAACAATAAATGAGGAGAGCATATGTAGAAAGGAAAGTTGCGCAGGCAGTAGGACTTCTTAGTTTCCTCTTCCAGCATTTTCAGAAGCATGAAGGGAACATTTTCAGGAACAAGAAAAGAAAAAAATTATCACAGAAAAGGTCATCGGGCATGATCCCCATTTCCAGTCATCAGTGGGGGTACGTTCTCTTTGATCTTCCTCTTTTGATTGACATACCTGTAATGTATAGTCTTTACTTCCCTTGTTGTTAGTCTTTACTTCCCTTGCCAAGTTCAGCTCCAGCTGCGCCTTGGCCTTCCTGACTTCATCCCTACTCAACCAATCTCTATACATGTCCCAGGTTCCCTGTCCCTGCTTGCATTGCCTGTGCAGTTCCTCCTTCTTTTTTTAGTTTAACCAGCAGGTCTCAACTCAGCCATGCTGGTCTCTTCCCTTTCCAGAGTTGGTGATGGATAAGCAGTTGTGTGCATGAGTTAGCTATGAATGCAATGTAAAGTCCATGTTTCTTCAAATGTCTGTTGACTATAAAGTGGTGGCGAGGCATGCTGTCATTGTCTGGTAGTGGTTCAGGCCACCATATGCTTTGCCGCTAGGAGACGTTTCTATCCTGTGACATGCCCCTCATTCCCATGGAAGCGGGTTCTTATTTCTCTTGGGAGATGGTGAGCAGGAGGCAGGGAAGTTTGGAAGCAAGTTAAAGATGCTGTGACTGAGAGTCCTCTGTCGACTCTGGGAGATCTTGACTGCCCAAAGGCTTGTCGTCTGGTATTTCCCTTCTTCCGGCTGTCAGGACCTGTATGCTGTATCACATACCGGTGACTTTCTGTCCGCAAGGAACAGAATGTCCAAACCAACATGCTTGCCAGAGATTTACTCTTTCCCCAAAAAAGAGCATGTGACTGCTCCTGGATAGCCCTCCAGTAGCCAGAGTGACCATTTGCTTTGCTTTTATTTTAACTTGAACTGGGGCCAGTGTGAGGGAAAGGAGGCTCACGGCCTTTGCAGTACTCTAATGTCTTTGGAGTCCTGTAAGCAGGGCAGCTCAAACCAGATTTGACTCCACTGCATATCTTTTGCTTGTGAGAGTAGGAGTTGCACATGAATAAACTGCTTCCACTTCCAAGTTCAAGTTTTCCCACCTGAGGAGCCAGGTGGTAGCACTCCAGAGGTTGTCTCAGTGTCCATCAACATGTGCAGTGTGTGGACAATGAGAGAGTCAGTCCTTAATGAGAAATGAATGATTTAGCCTGATAGCACAGATACAGACATGGAAACATCTCTAATGTGTTAGAGCATTGGTGCCTCATATCGAGAGGCCACACCTGTGAGCTCTGCATTCTTCATTGGAGCAGAGATTTAATTAACATGCTTTTATTACTGGGATCTATTACTTTGGGGTTATGCTATCTGGCACCTGCAAATTACTGAATCTGTAGCATCATAAACACAGAATGATGCATTTTTGTCAGTTACAGTGCTAATGTAGCTGCTGGTATTTTTCTTGAGAACTAGATGTCACTAGTGGTTTAGAAATAGCAGATACAGTTTCATTTTTACCTCCTTTTTCCTGCAACTCATTTATAGTCTCTCAGCCTCTCCATAGGCAACTCCAACAGTGCATGGAGCTGACTTCTCTGTAACTAAAGACTGAAATTAAATACTTCTGTAGCCTTCCTTTCATCAAGCCAAATAAACACAGGTCCCTTGTTCCTGTCTGTCACCTTAATCATCCTGGTGCCCCTTTGTGATACTTTCTCAGTTTTGGCTTTCCTACTGAGGAACAGTTGTCCAGGCATAATTTCCCAAGTCTCAAGCAGAAGGCAAGAATCCCTTCCCTTGACCATGGCACAGTAATACTGCACATTAAGGGATGATGCTCCATCATAATGTTGATGCACTACTCATGCCTGTTTCTCATGCTGCAACCAGTACCTGAAGGTTCTTTCCTGCAGAGCTTCTCTTCAGCCAGCCCAGACCCAGGATTCTGCAGCACCTGTATTGCAGAGCCTGAGAACTCTGCACTCTTCTCTCTTGAGCTTCATGACTTTTATGGCAGCCTATTGAGGCCCCTCTGAATGGCTGCCCTGCCCTCCAGTGCATTGACTGCTTTCCCTCCCTGCCCCATCTGCCCATCAATGCGTTGTCAGCTGCAAACTTGCTGAAGGTACATGATATCTCCTTGCTTAAGTCTTTAGTAGGCATTAAATAGTATTGATCTTGGTATTGGCCTCAGGTCCCTCCTGTAGGACACACCTAAGTGACAGCCTACCAGTTGGACTTTGTACCATTGATCACAAACCTTGGCTCCTGTTGTTCCACCATGTAGTAGCCTGCTTCTCTAGTCTATGTCTCACTAGAAAGATACTGTGGGATACCGCATGGTAGGCCTTTATGTGCCTGGATGTGGTTTCCAGGAGGATTTGCTCCATGAAATTTGTGGAGGCTGGCATTAGGCTGAGTAGCAGGTAGTAGCTGCCCCGTTTCTCATCTTGCCCATCTTGATGGGATCTCAAGCCCTGTCTTATGGTAATCACAGCCAAGATTGTCACTGAATATCACATCTTCAGCTGGAAGTTACTTATCAATAAATAGGGAATTCAACAGAGGCACATCTAGTGCTTGACCCATCCAGCATCTGTATTAAAGAATTTTACTAAACTTCAGAAATTCCCTGGATTCTTGCACCCTGCTATGCTGCCCTTTCAGCAGATATCCAGCAGTATTAGTACTATATGGTGCTGAAAATAAAAAAAAGTCATAATATGTTTTTATTTTCAAGGTAGGTTATCAAAGACCACTTAAAAGTCAGAATGTGGAAGAAATTCAGGATCTCCATAGACCTTTTAAATAAGGAACTTGTCAGTTAGTCATTATGTACTAGAATTCTTTCAGTAACTTTCATAGCGTAGGTAGAAATCTGTTTTTTTAACATTTTGTGCAGATATAAAGAGGTGTACATAACAGTGTGACGGAGTATTCTTTGTGGTCAAGGGACAGGTGCATACTAATGATTCACACTGTTAAGATACATAAAATATGGGGGTTTTTTTTGCAGGAAGGATCTCTACTGCTGTGACTTTTTTGAAGTAAACTTCTGTTACCTCACAACAACCTCTTCTATCACCTAGCTGATACCTGGCAGTAGTGCTCTCAGAGTGATCTAGGCAGAAAATGGCAGAAAGAATGTTCCCTCAAGGGAACAATGTAGCAGTGATGTAAATGTAAGCAGTTCTTCACATTTTTACCTTGCACAAAGTGAAGGCACTGATCATCAATGATTCAGAACTGCTTTCTGGATAGTCCTCCCATCTCTGTTCAGGGCTGAGATAAAAAGGAATAAAAAGATCTAAAAGCATACTTAAATAATGCAGAAGCAATTCCTCATTATACAGTTCTTGGCTACTGCTGGGTATTTTGAATCAGACATATTTAGCTGTGATCAAAGGTATTTTTGTTTCATGAAAAATGAATGAAGTAAACTGGCTCTTTGACCTAGGAATCACTGAAAGCATTTTACGAAAGAAGAATATCAACTGTGTGTTTGAACACAGTCCTCATGGCACAGGTAGATAAGATTTTTTTGCAGACAAGTACATATTCTAATGAGTTGAAAAAAAACTTCAGAGTGATATTGTGACAACAATTAGTCGTGTAAAGTAGATAATTTCTCCATGTTAAGACAGACCTCAAGACTATGCTAACATACTTAATGTGATATCATGAATAAATTTGGCTTACCCAAAGCGATCAGTGCTTTCTTCCAGTTGACTGTATGATTTCTACTGGAAATGAACTGAAATCCCCCCCCTGCAATGACTTCAAACCTATGTTTTTGAAATTTGAAGCTTGTTATGTGAACTGACGACAATCAAACACAACGGAAATTGTCCCGAGTTGACATCTCCGGTGTCTATATGCTAAGCACTTCATTTAACTGCATAATACCTCTCAATATTCAGTGCATGGCTGCCAAATGTCTTCTTCTGATGTATCTTCCTTTGCTATCTGCCATCATTGCATGGACTCCTAACCGTTCTCCACCTGTAAACTGTACATTGGCATAGCTTCAAGATTTAAAAGACCCTGCTAAAAATTCCTAAGGATTATCACAAAGTCACTAGGTTGGAAAAGACCTCCAGGATCATCGAGTCCAACCATTCCTATCTGCCACTAAACCATGTCCGTGAGCACCTTGTTTACCTGTCTTTTAAATACCTCCAGAGATGGTGACTCCACCACCTCCCTGGACAGCCAGTGCCCAATGACCCTTTCCATGAAAATTTTTTTTCTAATGTCCAGCCTGAACCTCCCCTGGTGGAGCTTGAGGCCATTCCCCCTTGTCCTGTCCCCTGTCACTTGGGAGAAGAGGCCAGCTCCTTCCTCTCCACAACCTCCTTTCAGGTAGTTTTGGGAGCAATAAGGTCACCCCTCAGCCTCCTCAAGGCTGAACCCCAGCTCTCTCAGCTGCTCCTCATAAGACTTGTTTTCCAGCCCCCTCACCAGCTTCATTGGTCTTCTCTGGACATGCTCCAGAGCCTCAACATCCTTCTTGTGGTGAGGGGCCCAGAACTGAACACAGTATTCAAGATACGGCCTCACCGGTTCCCAGTACAGGGGCAGAATAACCTCACTGAACCTACTAGTCTGTAGCGCTGCATAGGGTTGTTGTGCCCCAAGTGCAGGACTCAGCATCTGGCCTTGTTAAACCTCATACCATTGTTCTCAGCCCATTGGTCCAACCTTTTCAGATCCTTTTGCAGATCCTCACTACCCTCTAACAGATTGACACTTCCACCCAGCTAGGTGTCATCCGCAAACTTACTAAGGGTGCATTCGATCTCCTCATCCAGGTTATTGATAAAGACACTGAACAGGGGTGGACCCAGCACTGAGCCCTGGGGGACACCACTTGTGACTGGCCTCCAGCTGGAGTTAACTCCATTTACCACCACTCTCTGGGCTTGGCCACCCAACCAGTTTTTCACTCAGGAGAGTGTGCGACTGTCCAGTCCAGAGGCTGACAGTTTCTGAAGCAGAATGCTGTGAGAAACTGTGTCCAAGGCTTTACTGAATTACAGTAAAGCCTACTACATCCACAGAAGATTATCTCGCAGTCAGCATGAAAAATACCAGAAAGTGAATACTGCTGCCCTGTTTACCTGCCGACAAACATTGACCTTTTAAAGCAGAAAGTTTACCAGCCTAGGAGCAATTTGCTGTTTGGAGTGGAGTCACTCAGGCACTGAAACATGACTTGAAGGTCTATTTTCACACTAACGCATAGGAATTAGATTAATAGTTCAGTCTTAGTGTACTTTGAAAGTTGGTAAACCACTAAAAACAGTATTTGGCATCAAGAGGCAGTCAGGATTGTGGCAGAATAGGGATGATCTGCATTGTAAGTGAAATTTTAGTCAATTCTCAGCATAGCAAGGCCAAACTGAGGTCTCCAGTCCTTTTTACTCCTTATTTAACTTGTAAACTCACGACCTGGATTTCTTGTTTATAGAAAGTATGATTCTCATTTCTTGTACCAATAAGGGTATACACCATAAGTGACCTTAGTAAAATGTCAACAGCGTATAGCTCTGCTACAGCAGTGGTTGGATTTCTGCTCTGGTTTGTAGAGCCCATGCCTTTCTCCCTGATATCAGCATGCAGGCAGTCACTGACAAGGGTACATCTTAAATGTAAATCCTTGCCCACCTGATTCAGATAAGATGGAATTCAACCAACATTGCTAAGGTTTTCCCTAAACTTAAGATGATTATTCTGATCTAGACATGGGTAGGCATGTAATGCTGTGAACAGTGTAGTGCAATGAACTGCACATTGAGGCACACTGGGTCTTGCTTTTGCTTTAGCAGTACTTGCCAAAGGAGCAGCAACAAGCTTTTCAAATGAGCTTTTACTTATTCAAGAGATTCTTTTTTTGTGTTTTGCAATTGCATTGTGCATAATCTAAGAAATGTTTTCCAGAAGTTAAAATTACATACAACTAACATTCACTGGTATGAGACATTTACCTTTCATGTTGGTTGCAAACTACTCCCAGTTTAAAATACATCTTTAATATTACAGTACATATGCTGTCACAGTAACATTGCTCACAATCTGCTTCTTCCAGTGTACTGTAAAAAGATCCTTAGCTCTATATTCTTTGTTAAGACTGTAAAATTTGTCTGATACAGTACTAAAAACCAGAAGGAATATCAGTCAACATGCCACTAATTGTATTGGTGACACAGAAGAGATTTTAAGCATCAACTTTGAAATTAAAAGTGATGTAAAGGTAGCTGCCAGTGAAAGAGTTTATGAAAAAAATGGACCGTGAAACAAATGAAAAAGTTGCACAGAAGTCAGAGCTGGTCTCATCTTAAAAACAAACAGAAAGAGAGCAAAATGCATGCCAGACAAAACAAGATTATGTTTTGCAATTGTTTTCCCAGCTGATAAGAATAAAATCTGCTTTCCTGTTGGGCTTTCAACAGTCTCCAGAATAAATCTTCCCATTTCTACTCTTATTTGTTTAATGAATGCTTTTTACTCTGTGTGTCTCTGTGTGTGTGTGTGTGTGTGTGTGTTAAATGAGAGGTTCTGATGATACATCTCAGACAAATGCTCAGTGTGCCACCAAGTGCTACCCAAGTAGAACTTCTGATTGCAGCTCGGAGATATCATTTGATAAGTTGTATATGGCCACTGGATTTTATTTTCATTAAGGAGCTTTGGATGGAAATTTGGTTTCTACAGCAGGACTGGTTGGTATTTCACTTTGTTTTGCAAATACTAATTAATAGAGTGGAAATTTTGCCTTTTTATCATTTTTTACCTTTTTCTTTTCAATAAGAAAAAGGATCTTTTTTTGACTTGTAAGCCCTTTTCTATAATATACTACTAGAAGAAAACAGCATAGAAGAAAAAGTCATCTGCTTTATTCTTTCCCAAATGAGTTTAAGAAACAAAGGAGCCTGAGATTAAATCACTCCCAAACTGTAATTATCTTCACCCGTACATTCCAGACCCTATCACTGCCCTCCCAAAGCTTAGGCAGATCTTGCAGCATGCCTGGAAAGTAGATTCTGAATGCCTTTTCAGTCCAAGAGGGAGGCAGGTGCCAAAACAAAGCATCCACCTCAAAGAAGCAGAGAATTGAGCAGCTCTGTCTAACTTTAGCGAGAGAGACCAACTCTGCTGCCTGCAGCTACCTGCAGTTACAGCTTTGGTACAGTTACGGCCTTCCCATTAATAACATTCTCTGAGATGAGCATTTGGTCACACTTTCTGGTGGAGATGTACTTTATCCCATTCCGTCTGTAACCAACCCCACAGGAAGAGCAACTGTATGTCACTTCTGTAATCCAACTCAGGGACTCTCTTAAACTTTGTGTTTTGCGCAGAGCAATGCAAAATTATGCTTTAAGAAATGGAAAAGTTAACCTACAGAAAAGCTTTTATGGTGAAACAGTAGAACAGAGACCCTGAAAGCAATCTTTGGACAAAGTATCGCAGAAGAGATCCAAGAGGTTCCAAGCAAACCTCTTCCAAACACAACAGATTGAACTGCAAGCTTTTCTTGTAGTCTTTAACCAGGGCTATATTATCTGAAAATATGTAGTGAATAATCATTCAGTTGAAGGTTTAAGTTATTGACTGTTTTGCATCTAGATTGTTTTCAGAATATTTGGGAACTTTTTGTATTGCACCTTGTGGTGGTGGGAGCTCCAAGAGCTAGGCTGGCAAAAGGTAAAAATGGCTCCAAATTTGAGGGCTACGTGATAGGGCTATCAACTAATTCTTTCAGAAGAAACTACTCAGATGCCTTAAACTCACAGTGAGATAGCCAAGATTATGACAGGAAAACAACGAAGTACATGTTCTGCCATAAACATCAACTTTTAATAGACTGGCATGTGACTGCTGAAAGGACAACAAAAAAAGCAAGATTTTTTTGATGCTTCTGGTTTTGGGGAAGGGTGAATGTGCATTTAAAATTAAACCATTTTATTCTTTCTCCCAACCCTGGGGCAGCTAAGCAGACCTTGCCTCTACCTAGCAGTGCAGCAAGGTTGTTGTGGTTTGGTATCAGAGGAGCACGTCTACCGGCTGAGGATCAGGAGAACACCTCAGGCTCTGCCCTACCACTTGTAGCCTTACCCTTCACACTTGCCTCAGGAGAAAACTTCACTCTTGCCAGAGGCAAATTTTCTCTGGCATGTGTGAAGTTCACTGTTCTTTCACTGTGCTACTCCTCAAGTGATTTAAGTGGTGCAGTTGGCTATAGCTTGGCATTTAGTCTTTGTTCCAGACAGACCCTTCTCCTTCATCACTTCATCCATTTTGCTCAAAGTTATTTCTTTTTTTCCCCAGGACAAGCTTCACTGCTTAGTTCCCTCCAGTCTGGATAAAAGTTTCACCAGGAATTTTAATATAAAATTATTTTTAGAAGAAGAATCATGTGCCGTATGCCAAGAAAACAATTAAGAAATCTTTGTTAGACTGCATCTGATTTTGATGCCGTGGACATGGAGTGCATTTGCTTCTGCATGTCTGCAGAACATCATTAATCATGGTGTTTCTGGCTCCTGCAACCCTGTTCTGGTTGTGTTCCTTTCCTGCCTCTTCTTAGCAATCTGTTTACTAATGACTAGCTACAGTACAAGAGGTCTAAAGGCTGAGAGGCTGAGATCAGGACCCTGTCAGGCCATAGACTTTTATCATCTTGTCTGGGGATTCTTTTGTGACTGGATCTGTCTCTCCTTTCCTTCTCTGTCAACAACCAATGGAGTCAGGATTTAGGCACCTTTCTTCTGACTACAGCTAGGAGTGGTTCACTAGGACTTTTCCCCAACATGAGTAGCATTGTATTTCTTTTCCACTCTGATCTTCTTCAGTGTTCTAAAAAAAACCCCAAACAACCCACCTCTGTTTCCTTGCCTTGTAGTGGCTTTTACCCGGTTACAAATTTTTGGGAAAAAGCTCACGTTGCCAAAAACCCCCTCAAACCCCAAACCAGAACTAAGGAAATGGAATAAAATGGTAGAAATCGGGATGGGGAGGAGGGAGGAAGAATAAGAAATATTCTTCTCTTTACATTCAATGGCAAAAATAAAAAGAAAGAAGACAGAGAACAGACCTGTCCCCAAAATACAGTTTTAAGAAATATCTTCTATTAGGTATTAAAAATGGTGTTGTATAAAAATTTATGATACAAAAATATGTATATATAGTGTGAAGCAATTGTAGGAACAGCTGTAATCCAGTCACAAACAGAAAATATATTTTCTTTATTAAAATAGTGTGTGCAAATACCATTTCAGTAACAAATATTTCCTCTCTGACATTATAACTTTGTGTTTAATGGATTTTCTTCCTTGAATTTTCTAATGGATCTTTAAGTGCAGTTTTGCTTTCATGTCCACAGTTGTCCTGTCACAGTGGATTCCAGAGTTGAATTCTACTCTTAGTTAAAGCTTACTTACTTTTGTGTGGTTTTTAAGTTGCTGATAACTTCAATTAATTCCCCCTATTTTTTTTTGTATTGCAAGGAACCGTAAGTAAGCATTTACTACTCATTTTCTCTCTTTACATTGCTACTCACAGACTTCTGTTATCACCACACTGTCATCACTTTTCCAGGCTGGAAAAGTGCATCTGGTACAGCAGTTTTTGTCATAAAATCTAAAATGATACTAAACCTCTGTAACCTAGATAACTCACATCACATAAACCACCTGAAAGGCTAATTCCAACTTATTTACACTTGAGACCTTAAGTTATTTAAAATAAGTCACCCCCTTTAACAACTGCAGTTATTTAACCTCTCGGAATATGACTTCTCTTTAAAAAATTGCTAATGCCAACTTTACCCAAGGCCTGTAGTTCATTCACAAACATTAATGTCATTTCAGATGCTCACGCTTGCTGCTGTATTACTACTGCTAGTACTCAAGGTTAGTGTGATGTACAATACAAGATTAAATCTGTCAGCTTGAAATTTGAAGGCATAGAGTGTACACTGCTGTTATTCCAGACTATTAAATTTGAGAGCTGTATCCTATTCTCAGTCCTAAAGCTTTACATATCTGAGTGGAGAAGAACACAAACAGCTTTTGCAGAATTGCCACTGCTAGAGAAACTATATTATTCTTCGTAAACAAATTCTTCATTAGCTCTCAGCTGAAACTATGTAGTTTGGGAATGATGTGTTGAGTAATCATTCTCATAAATACTGTTAGCTGGATTTTACTCTAGAAAAGCAAAAAGGAAAGATGTTATGGTATTAAATGAACAAAGGAAAAAAAACCACCAAATTTTAACATACTTTAAAAATTGTGATTGCTTTAAATTAAATATTATTGTTTTGACTAGGAGAGTTAATCCTCTTCCTCTCTCACTCACGAGACATTCCTCAAAGTGGTACTGTAGTCAAAATAGTCTGTCATTTGCTTACTTGCATTTTCCATTAATTTCAGTAAGACTACATGGAAAGGAAAAAGAACTACCTTTCATGGAGGTAATTTTCTATTACGTTCTATTTTCACTGAGTACATTCTCTCTTTGTCAAAGACAGATGTATGCACAGGGTAGTTGCAGAATGTATTCTACTGAACCACACTACTCACAGATGAATTTCATTTTACTTCTACGGAAGACTGAATGCTAAATCCTGCTAAAGTTATTTATTTGAATTGTACTATTGATTTCATGCCTACCTGAACAAGGAAAGCTGGATTTAGCCTACTGTATTTTTAATACACAAAGTACAACATATTCCTCCACTCCCTACTTGTTTTATTTCAGTGTCAGTAAACACAATCAAAAAATAATTAATTTTTATGAGTGTGAAAGAACAGACTGTTTTTAATCTATATTTTGCTACCAGTGTCTCTTTGACATTTGAAGAAGAGGAGGAGAAGGGAGAAGAAAAAGTCCTTTTCATTCCACATATTGCTCTACCTGGTCCTCCCAGCACATACCTAAGCCACTGGAGAAGGCCGATGTAGGTCAGGTCTTATTTAGCAGTGCTTTCAGGTAGGACTCACCATGTGGTACCTATCTATGCTTCCTTGATTTTCCAGTGAGAACCAGAATTGTCTAATTAAGTTACAGCTGGGCAGCTACTGTCCAGGTATCCTTTCATCTGAATGATGCTTTTGGGTAGCAATCAGGCAGTGACACTGCTCCAAATTAGCACTCTGGATGAGTTGATGTCCCGTCACATGCTGCTTACAACAGCTGCAGTTCTGTGCAGTGTTAATACTGGTTGTTAGCTATTACACTGAGCTAGGTAAATAGGGTGAATCATCGTGTTCCTGAAAAATGGTCTGGCAGAACACACGCTGTCACAAAATGTTGTTAAATGGACACTCAGTTAAAAGCTGTCTGCCAGGTTCACTGGCTCTGACTGATTTAAAAAAATCACACCAATTAGCATTTACAAAGTAAATTGTAGAAGGCATTACTCAAAATAAACAGGATTGTGTCAAAATTACTGAGACACGTAATGCTTTTTATATAGTATACTGTTTAAAAATAAACATGCTTTCAACTATCTGCCTTCCAATAGCTCCAAAGTATTATAATTATTCTTGGATAGCTTAGTGCCGGAATTTGGCTTATAAACCAGGATAGGACATTTTAAACAACTATTCTATTTAAAAGAATCACATTATTTTCATGCCTTGGCATGATTTCTCACATAGTGACTGAGCCAGGTGTTTCCAGTATAAAGGTCCAGCTGATGAGCTGACAGAATATTATCATGTCTTATTGGAGTCACACATGGCTTGCTGTTAGGGCTTTACATCAACAGGAATCCAAATCCTACAAGTGTTAGAAATGCGTTTATTATTTACAAGATGGAAAGAATATTACAAAGTTATTTGCACCAAAAGACAGACTTGGTTTGTTTTGATTTCTACACTGCTCTTTTTTCATTTTTCCATGGGTTTTTTTGTGTTATACGCTCTAATCAAAATTGTTTTGCTGTGAATTCCTAACAGGAATAATGATAAATAACTGCTAACATATTATTATAACACAGTTATATGAGTTTTCAGTTTATCCTTATGGGATACTGCTGCCTGATGACCCTTCTGAAATGGCAGAACTCCAAAATCCTTTTGGCAATGAAAATGCATGATTACAGGCATTCCTGCCACCACATATACATGTAGCTTTCTGAAATTTAACTTGATTTAATCCTGATGTTCATTTATCTGGAAAAGCCTGAGTGTAACAGATGTAGTCCACACATTTTCTTTGGACTTAAATGACAAAGTTAATAGAACCTTTCATTCTTCATCCATTTATCTGATTGCAGACCAACTCACAGTCCTGCACAGTTATAATTTTGTGTAACTTTAATACCATGAAGCTCCCTGATTTCAAGCGCATCATGCAGTGAAATTCTTTCTCCACTGGAGCACATAATAATGATTCCACTGATTTCTGTAAGATTCATGGACTTCACCTGTATTTATTTTATTAGGCTTGAACTGTATAATTCAAATCTCTTGCTGGATTTCAAACATTGCAAAATTTGAGGAAATCTAAATCACACGGTTGACAGTTGCCCATGTTGCATGAATCTGTACTCATTAAAAAAAAGACATTTTGGGACTGAGCACACACAGTACTATTTTTTCATTACTATCTGGTTGGGCAGTTTTTTTCTTGGATAAGGACTATTCAGCTTACTGCTGTATCTCCGTGATTTAAAGTAAGAGTACTGTAACAGATATCCAAACTATTACATCATGCTGGCAAGCTACGTAAAAGATATGATATGAGTTCCCCGACAATTGCCCCAGCATCTTATTAACTTCTCTGCACAAAGTAATCACAAATCATAGTGTGATTCATACAAGTTCTCTGACCATTAAACATTACTACAGTGGTTGATGTGAGCTTTGTCCAGAATTGAACATTTAGTACTGACCTGGTTCAAATAATGGAAAAGTAATTCTGCAAAATGTATTGCCATTCTGAAGTTTCTTTGATTCTGAAGGCTTAAGACGGGAGACCTTAGTCTTTCCATCCACGTGTTTGTGACCTTTTGGAAAAGAATATTCAAATAGGGTTTTTTTTTTTCCTGTTTCTATGGGGTTTTTTTTCCATTGAGTGTAAAAATGAACAATGTTCAAGGTTTATTTTGGGTTGGGTTTTTTTTTTTTTCCCTACTACTTTTCTTCTTTGCTGTTCTACAACAATTCAAACTTTCTCCAGTTCTGAAACAATTATCAGATCTGATTCACGTATTTTTCAAGAGGCATAGAAGTGCTAAAAAATTCCCAGTAGAGCAAATAAATGTGTATAAAAACACAGGAACAGAGCAAAGATGGTAGGCAACAATTTCTTACGTGAAGAGGCAAAAAACAGGGAAAAAAACTGCTTGAAACGCAAATTATTTCTGTTAAAATTAAACATAGGAAAAAATGACAAGTAAATTTTTCGTTAAAAAAAGACTTTGTTGTGAGTTTGATAGCTTTGCTCTTGAGGCTTATGGTGTTTACTCAGTAACACCTGGGGAGAGCTACCAGAACCCAAACCAAGCTTTACATCAACTGGCTATCTTAGCTAATTTGCAGAAAAGAAAATAATTTTTAATAGTTTAATTTGGTGATAAAGCCTTTACTACTAAAACGAGGCAAAAATTGGCACCTACTGAAAGGTAAAGCATTCAGAAATGGTTGCCCTGTTAGGAAACAGAAGACAACTAACCATGCAGTTGCTCTAGATTCCTTTCTTTAGGAGAAAGAGAAAGCTAAGGAGGGTCATCCTCACTTGCCTTCTCAAAGCAGCTAGTATTCTGTTTTGATGGCCATAATGGGATCTGTTTAATATTTAGTAGCGGCACTGAGAATGAAGAAAACTGACATCTCTTTTGACTGCAAATTGTCTTCTCTGTACCTTGAATTATCTTGGATATCATCATAAGACAAGCTCAATAGCACTTACCTGTGGTTACACCTCATTGTGCTAAAGCAAATCTGGAAAGTACAAAATTACATTCTTCTTATTTTGCCAACTTAAGTATATGTCATGAATAATAACAATTTTCGAAGCATTATTGTTCAAATAATTTATGCATTCTTATCGGATTGCATTAGAAGGATTAGGCAATGCAGTAATTATATTAATCAATCCTCACATCTCCCTGTAAAATTCTTTTCCAGGTGTACCTTGCTGTAACTTTTTCCAGATCCACCTGGTTACCATGAAGAAGTTCAGCTTCTGACTCCTGCTTCAGAACATCATCTTGGAGATGAGTTGTTTATAATTTAGACAATGGTAGAGATGAGTGATTTATGATACTTGCTTAGCAGCTGTGAACTTAGTACAGAGTAATGTGTGGGTTTTCACACCAGCTGAGTAAACCTATTAACTGGCTAGGATAACTCAGTCACTGAATTGCCTAATGAGACGTTTATAATAGAAGCTGTCCCAGACATCTGTGTCTTAAAAAATTTGCTCAAATATCAAGTTTAAGAGGTTTTTTGGTTTTATGCAAGGATAAAAGAGAGCAATGAGTGGATGTAGTGGCTTAAAGTCTTAATTTAACAGTAAAATCAAGCATGTGGCCAGCATAAGTGTAAACAGCTCTGTCAAAATCCATGGGACTTCAGGATCATTGCAGAATTGCTTTTATCCTGGAACAGCATGGGTGCACCATACAACAATATAATTGGAATTCAGAGAGGAGGAATGGAACAAATAATAGCAAAGCATAAATCATCCCATTACTTGGGATGAAGTCTATCAATGAACGATAGGTAAACCGTATTGCTTTGTAAACGGCAAGTGAGCTGTTTGCTAGCACATACAAATCCAAGTAAGGTGATTTATTGTCTCAGATGCCCTTAAGAATATAATGTGAGACATTAATTTGCTTTTTTTGCACACTAATACTAGTCTTACACTACAGACATGAGTGATATGTGATAGAATATTGATGTGTCTTGCTCAGCCTGTTTCAGAGCCTGTAAAAGAAAGAAAAGAATTTGAGATTACTAAGATTGTTGGTGAAATTCCTCTATACCCATTCTTCATAATTTGGCTGCTCTGAACTTTCTTTAAATTTTGAAACTAGACTGCATAGGGATCATCCTGCTTCCCAAAAATTAGCAGTAAAATTCTGTCTTAATTGTTGTCTGAACTAGAGTAGATCTTATAATGGGTACTTCTGAAGTGTTTAAGTAGACAGTATAGTTATAGAACTATTTTTTTCAGAGGTCGTCTTGACCATTCAGATTCTTTTCAATTGACTCGAGAAGCTGGCACTGTACTTGAAACTGTTGTTGCAAAGCCATGATACCAGCAAAAAAGAACATTAGAATGGCTTTCAAACAAACAAGGAAAGGAGCAAAAGGTAAAATCAGATATCAGTTCTGGAGAAATAAAGCTCACAATAATATCTGGATTCTGCATCTGCCCAGCATATGTAATTTCTGGCAGTGAGTAACTAGTGTTGGAGAAGTAAATAAAGAAGAATGACAAAAAATCAGGCTCAACACCATGGCTGTAAAAATTAGCCATGGCCAAGTTAATAATAAAATAACATTTGTGGGCAAAGACTGTTGCAGTTTTTTTGACTCTTCTTGTTTTTTAGAAGAAGATTCAGCCCTGCACATGAAGCAGACAGGGCAACGCAGATATGCCACATTTCAAAAGCAAAATCGTATTTTGGTCTACCAAAGCTAATTTAGCATAGATATAGAGGTGTCAAAATAACAGAGGTAACAGTCTCCTTCACTCTGCTTAGCAAGTCAACATTTTAGGTTACTCTTTTCATTCCAGAAAATGGAACAATGCTCTCCAGACTAAAAATGCATATAGAAGCCAGACAGTGCCATAGAAGCCCTAGTACTTAACACGGGGATACAATTCTTTATTATGGGTGGATCATAAACATTTATTTAAAAAAGTAAATAAGTAGAGAAATGCTGTCCTCCTGATTAATCTTTTTGTAAAGTTCTTCTAATATTAATCTCAAAGATATTTCTCGGAGTATGTCTTCTAGTCTTTCAAGGCCCAGAAAGAGCATCATGGGATATTATAGAACAGTCACATCATATTCTTCTAATGATAGAGGGCCATTTTGACCATTTAATACAGAGTCTTGTGCAGGGAGAAGGAAGAATTTCTTCATCACAGTGGAATAGTGTCTGCCATCAGGCCCAATCCTAACTCTCATACTGCAACAAGAGTACTCCAATGTTTTCCAAGATACTTCCCAAGCATCCCAAGTGATGTCCTTTCTGAGAGAAAATCAAATGAAAAAAGTAAGGATGTTATAGTCTGGGTCATAATGACTTCTTTTTCTTTATGGGAATAAACTGCAGAAAGTAGCTTCTGCACTTACTTTCTGGTATATTTCACTAGCTAAATGGTTTTATAATATCAGGAACACAGCTACCCTGGAAACTGATAGTCAAGAGAGACAATACCTGAAGCATCTACATCTTAACTGCTAGAAAGCTTTAAGTGTTCAGGACAGACATCTTAAATGTGAGTCTGTTACACTGGAGGCTTCACATAGGAGAAAGCAGTAATATGGTATTTTCCAAGCAACGTGTTCTGCTAGCAAGTAGGCTGCCCATCTCATATAGCACATGGGTCCTGCTGAGTTTCTATCGCTTCATAGCAACCTTGAATCATTATGGTTAGTTCCGACTCCAATAGGAAATAATTCAATGTCTGGGTCTTTTGTAAATTATCACCATTATTTTTGCCTCTGCACCCATATCAGAGTTAAAGGACTCCACCAGGTCAAAAGTCTGTACAATGACTTGATCTAAGGAACAGTGCTGGATATAAATGAGATTTTAAATGAATCAAGTCCCTCTTTTGACCAGCATCATCCATTAAATATTGTATTTCACTAGCCAAAGAGGAAGCAAGAAGGCAATGCTGCTCATGTTTGAAGGAAAAAAGATGTGACACAGTAGATCTTGCCCATACTGGGCCTGCACTGCTCCTCCTGCTTGACTGCTGTGGATCTGTGCCAATGTGGGTACAGTCACTGACTCTGCCTGCCTTGCTGTGACTCTTAGCTCCCAGCTCATCTTGTCTTATCTCACAGAGCAGGCCTGCAGTGGCGAACAACTTCTGCTAACAGCCCAGATCACCAGGCAAGTTCATAAGGATGGGGCAGGTTCAAGGCCAAGCTAGAAAATCTGTGGTCATTTCATCACATAAGAAGAGATGAGAGCAGCTGGCCAGGCACTTTGTGATGTTATCAGCCCTCATTCGTCTCACCAAGCAAGCTCAGAGATCTGTGGAATAATATCAAACTTCAGATAGAATTGCTAACAAATTCTCTCAGCCTCCCAGTGTTTTGTTTTTTTTTAAAATTTCGTTTTGCCTTTATGCACCATCTTTTCCCAGATCAGCAGATACAAAACATAAAAAGTCTGATGTTGGCCTAAACATGTTGTTCTAAACAGCTTCCAGACACCTAGATCTATGTTAACTTTTGTCATGTGAAACCTGTAGAACATGATTCTAGCCAACATGTAATCCGCAGCATTCAAAGAACTCTTTATTTATCTCACTATATTCCTACTTATATTTACTGTGTCTTTGCGAATCCTCACACCCCAGACACCTGGGAGTACAGCCAGCACAGAACATATTTGGGAATTTGCCACCTATCCAACTGAGAAAGACTCATTAAATGCTTGGAAATCAAGGCAGCAGATGAAACGATTATGTGATGTTACTTTTTCAAAGTATTTTGATTTTAAACCAATTTGATGGGGCTTTTAACTGATCTAGGAGAGAAAGAGGTCTACAATATGAATTTAGGGCTGACAAAGCAGGATACAGCACTTTCTATTCTAAACAAAACCAACACTAAAGCAAAGCAGAGACTGCTAAATCAAGGAGTCAGGAAATGCAAAGTGAAGTTTGAAAACTCTGCTTTAATTCCAACCCTCATATTTATGCCTTAAAGTAAAGCTATGCTCTCTGTATTTTAAAAAGATATATCAAATAATAAGACTCAAAACTCACTGCAACCTGGAATTGTTTATAGAATCTCACAAACAGCAGTTCTGAGTCCTATGGGCAACAGCTGCACTCAGCTCTTCAGTCTGAAAAAGTGACATGTTGGGAAATATCTGCATTTCCCATATCAGGGCCTGCAAAAGAAAGTGTTAAGTCAGGACAGTCTGTTGGAAGAGAAACATTCATGTGCTTTCCTTAAAAAAACCCCATGCTTTCCAGAATACCCTTGAGAAATTGGGGTGTCGGGGAAGAAGGTGTTAAGTGTGTGGAAATGTTTATGAAAGTGCATATTGTTTTCACTCTTGCAGCTGGAATTTCTTTCAGTCTTCATTGAACAGAGCAGTAGGAGAAGAGAAGTTAGTCTAAGGTCAGTAGAAGTCATCAAGCAACTTATCATCTTTGATTCCTTCCACGATCAGCAGAGAAAGGTGAAAGGTCTTCCAGAGCACAGCAGTGGAGGAGATCACTTTATGCACTCCGGGAACCTCTCTATCCGCATGAACTGTAGACACCTACGAAGTCTCTAGCCTACTGCTTTTGGCATCTAAGGTGATTATCTGGAGCAGGAAGGTGTGATTATCACCATATAAAGATTTCTCTCCTGGGGGATGGGGAAGGTTAATGGGGGATGTGTCTTTTTGTGATGCACCATGTGGCCTCTTTCTTGCTGTGTTTCCAAGAACTGCTGTTTGTCCTCTGGAAGACAGTGTTACATTTTTGTCTTTTTTGTACTGATTGGGTGACACAATCTGGGTGGATGCCAGAGGATGAACTCTGCTGTTTGGAACCAGTAACTGGCTCCAAGGAGAAATGTCTTCCTGTTTCTCTCATGCACTGGAGAACATGAAGGAGGTCCACTGAACTCAGCTCTTATCCTAATTCTTATCTGCAAACTCTCAAACATGAAGAAAACAGGAGCTTGAGGTGTTTTATAGTTTCTGGTGGCAGTTGGAATTCAGGAATCCCTTTTCAGCTGATCCTTATTTCATTCTACCAAGGGCTTCTGATGATTTCGGGCTTTTCCAGTGTCCATGAAGCCTTCTGACAACTTTGTAGGGGAGTAAAGAACACTCCTCATTTTGGAAAGTTACGCTTGTATAATCTTGTGTCTTTCCAATTCATTATGGAAAACAAGGACTGCTGGGAAAGGCTTAGCAGAACATTTGCAGCCTTTGGTGTTTCCTTAAGAAGTCTTGCAGCAAACTTACAGGGAGACTGAGTAATGCAGTGCTCGTGCTCTACTAATATCTCCTGACCAAATACCTAAACTCACTGTGCAGGAACTTTCTATGCTGCAGTACCTTTCCGGGAAACTCTCTCAGACTCAAAGGCCCTTTTAGTAGGTTGAACTCAAGCGTATGTTCTGTGCTGTGTTGATTACCTTCCAAATACAGAGGCACCATAATGAAGCCAATCAGCTGTCAGGCTTTAGGGCTTACAATGATCAGGGCCAATAGCACTCTGCATTTTTTTATGGAATTCAGCATAGAAAACTGCAAAGGAACAGGCACAAATAATAAAAAATTCTTGTATGGTCAGTATTTTCATGGCATTTTTGTTGTTATTGAGGAGGGCTGGCACTGATGTACTGCACGCTTTGCGATCCTGCAAGGTAATACGGAGATGAGACTGAAGGTAAATCGTTCACAATTTTTATGTCTGCCCCCTTCTTATTTGAAGTCTTGTTTTGAGGGAGTATTTTTCCTCCAGATAAAAGTCTCATTTGAGATTCAGATGTATTTGGGTTTGAATTCCAGACATTGACTTGGAAAATCTTGCCTTGCACATGGAAAAAGTGATACCTGATTCTAATGGTTCACTGTAGCTTTAGCATGTTCTCATCTAGTGGCAGTGGTTTCTTAGCATACTGTGCTAAACAAAGTTCTTTTCAGTGAGAGGCTGCAAATGATTTGCAAGCTTTGTGGGGAGAAGTCAGAAGTTTGCTTTACACGGTTGCTCTCAGAGTTGAATTCTAACTCATTGCAGTACGAAAACCTACTTTTGTACGTGTAGAACTGTGCATATGTGTGAGTGTAAAGAGATTGCTTCCTATACTCTGTGGATATTTCCAAGCAAGACTGCCTTTAAGACAGACTGCTCTTTGTGTAAATGTAAGCCATCTACTTTACCAGCTCTGTGCTTTTTATCACTTATCTACCCATCTCCTGCCTGCTTGCCTGTTGATTTTCCAGTCTGGTTTCCATCAGGCTTGCAGCCAGTCAGCCATCTTCAGTGTGGACAAAAGAGCTTGGAAAGTGAATCACTTGCAGAAAATCGCTTAGCAAACTTAATAGCACCTTCGTTTCACTGCCTTGTGCAAAGGTTTTTCATATCCTAAACAGTTAAATGAATAGGATTTTAAAATATTCTTAGAAATTACTTAAAAATATAAGGAATGGAGGTCATTTAAAATGGAATCTGGAGGACAGGAGAAGTTGTTACGTGACTACAAGCCTAAATTTTCAGTTGCTGAGGTCTTTTTTTCCGTAGTACAATTTTTGGCAAATTTAATTTCTACTGAAAAATGCAAACAAGAAGTGTCAGAACTTCACTCTTTGGATGCTATTTTTCGGGAGCAAGACAGGGTCTGCCAATACATCTCTTGCATTGCTATGGAGATTTGAATCAACATGTTCAATTCGGAGTAGGGTGTTTTTTCTTTTCAATGACGATTCCAATAGATCAAAGGAAAAATCTCCCCACAATGCTTGGTTTGGTCCTGTTTAAAAGGGAAAATCTGTAAACTTTATTTGAAATCTGTCGTTTTGCTCAATCTCTTCCTGACAGAAAAGAATAGCTGTTGGCTCAGGTGTCTAATGCTAAGGCCAAATGAGGTTGAGGAAGGTAATACTGGCTTGTGTATCACAGAACAATTCATGATAACCATTGAATAACCAAGGTCAAAACAGTGTTACGTCACTATTAATTTACTAAAGAGCGCACACAAAAAGCCTGTTGTGCTGAGTCTGTTATAAGCCATGTGTCTCATGGCACAGCATTGCTAATGAGAGAAACTAGAGAAACTTATGGATGCCTGAGTTTGTACATCAGTTGAATGGAAAAAATAATGCTTATTTATTTCTTTCACAAGTCTTCTTCAAGTTTATGTATTGGATACCTCTAAATAATTAAATAACAAGAACTATAGAGCCTATTATTGTGACTCACATCTGATAGTTTTCTTAACTTTACTGGTGACTTTTCTTTCTGTAATGAGTCATTTTTCTATAGATATTCTGAACTGTTAAATGAAGTGAATCCAGCTATATGTACTTTTAGCATATCTTTGAGTTTCATGTTGTTTGATTATTGAACCAAGTGCCACTTCACACTGAACAAAATCATACATTTGTTTTCACTTTGGAAAGAAAAGTTGATATTTTGCTGTTCTGTCTTCAAGAGCATCAGATAATAGCTGAGGCTCAACTGTTTACAACTAAGTTCTGCCAAGGCTGTATTTCTGACTGCCTGATCTCTCCAATATAGTCTGGAGACTTCTTTGAACTTCAGTTCTTCATTACTTTTCATTTCTAAGCTGATGGTACTGAATCATTGGTTGCTTTTCATGGATTTGAACTATGTTCCAGTTCAAGACATGATGGCAATTGCTTTCTCACACCTACTAAATATTGCTCACTTACAGATCAACTTAACTTCTTCTAGCCTTGAGCTATTAATCTAGGCAACCAACTCCTCTAAATGTGACTATTATTCTTCTTTTTGCCATCCTTATGTAGGGCCTTATCTGATGACAGCAGGCAGCCAAGAATGTCTGCAGCACATTTAGAAAACTTTTCCAAAACTACACTCTGATCCTTACTCCCATTGCTATTCCCTTGTATGCTCCACTCACTTTGCTCTTTAAACACCTTCATAGGTTATTCCTTCTTAGTTTTTCCCCACTACTGTGTGATAAAATGCCAGCTAACATGCAGGGAAGTGAATTTGGGCTCTCTATTCAATAAAAGTATATTCCTTTTCATTTTTCAAATTAATCCAGTGAGGTGCTAAACTCCTAATAGCCCTTGTGTTCTGTACCAAGACCCTGCAGACAGCACACTGGAGGATCATCCATCACATCTTACAGTTTTTATGTTATTTCAGTCAGCAATTTTTGGATCCAATGTTTAAGTCAAGACACACAAAAAATCAAGATTTAAGTCTGTAAAGGAAAATAACAGATCATTTAATGTCAATGCAAGTTTTTACTTGAGGGATTTCACCACGGGCACCGGGAATTACAGAGAGACTATGCACTGGTGCATTTATATAACAAGTAATACTTGAGGAATAATTTATAAGGAAATGGATCTGATCAGTGTAATTTAACTATTTTTTTGTGGCAACACACTAGTGATCTATTTAGTTCAGTATTTGTTAGCTCACCCTCCTCTTCTTATCAGAAACGCAGTTTAGTGCTTTATAAAAATAATGAAGAAGCAAATGAACTCTGTGAGGTGGGAGGATGATCCCATAAGTGTATTTGTGGGTATCAAATACAGGAAAGGTTGCTAGTTATATTTTCCAAGATAATGAGATACTTAATATTCAGAAATACACTTCGAAGAATTGTCAGACACAGGTAGGCACTTAAGCACCCCAAGATGCAGGTGGGTACAGAGATTCAATTCCATTAAAGAACGTGAGCACTATGGTGTCTGATACATGAGTACCCTCAAGGAGAACCCGTAGTTCAAGCTAGATGTTGGGACTTTTCACTCATTGAACTGACTTGGGGGTTTCAGATCAAGAAAATAATGAAACTTATCAATAAAAGGCATTCAGACAGCAGAGAGCCTTCAGTCCTTCCTTTAATAGGCCAATCTTTTCTACTTTGGATTCATTATACTGCAGTCACTTGAAGACTAGTATGTGAGGCCATACTTCAGAAAACCAGAGGAGAGTCACTCCTTTCTTTCAGAGAAAGGTTATTAATTCAGCAGGTGTCTTTCTGGACACCTGTGAAGCTTTCATATCAGAAGCTTGAGCACTGATGGACTTCAACCTACTGAGGATTTTGAGAATCTACATTTTAGACTTTTTTAACGTATCTAAGTCCTTTAAGAACCTAAACTTAAGTCATATTTAAAAAAAACAAAAAAGCTTTGAAGTTCTTATTAGGTCCTTATGTACACTTTGGGGTAACAAAAGACTTTTGCAGTTCTGGGTATGGTTAGCGTGCACAAACAAAAACTAAGCTGGAGTAGGGGTGTGAACCGAGGATCTTTCTGCTCTGAGTAGTTACATATGCAGTCTAGTTTTCATGAACCCTAATATGTTAGTGTATATAATCTCAAAAATTTGTTCCCACAAACGTAAGTGCTGCTAAAGCTCCATTACTTTTATGTTTCCAAAGAAACGAATGTAAAAGGAGTGTGAGATTGACCCATGCACCATTTAAAACTTTATATGGTTATTTACATTAAAAATGTGCAATATTTGTCCAACTGTAACTGCAAGGGCAGCTTTTAAAGGATCTGAGACTCTGGACTGGTTATTTATTGTTCTAGGAAATGACTTTTATGAGAGCGGCACAGAAACTAGAGACTTTTGATTCTAAGTCTAGACTAAAGCTCAGCAAATTGTCCAGAGACAGTGACTTTCTGACTTCTTGCCTCATGCAGAGGAACAACTTTAGTGACAAAAGGGGTTACCTCAGATGAGAAAGCTGGCTGGCACCACTCTGAGAACCTGTTCTCAGAGGGCATGCACACGCTGTAATGCCAAGCAAATTTCTCTGAGATGGCTGCTGCCAGATTTCCTGATTTGGTGGCCACTGTGTGCAGTACATTTGAAAACTGCCTGCCAGAAATATTGCTTTCATCCCACTTTTCAGGCTTTTAGCACTCTGAAATTAGCAGAATCAAAAAGATATTATTCATCCACAAACAGACAATGTTGATTGTTTCTCCAGTCCTTGAAAGAAATGGGGCAAGACATGAAGTTACAAAAAACAACAAGGCAATACAGAACTAAGCACAGAAGACAGAGCATGCAACTGGTGAAAACATCTTCCTTCTGCAAGAAGACTACCCTGAGAGTGCCCATTTGTGAATGCAGGTAACATAGAACAGCTCTACCGGAGCAGACCAGAAATGTCTTTTTTTTCAGTGCCCTGTCCCTGACAGTGATCTCTAGTGGATGCCTGGAGAAAGGTGCACAAGAGCAGGACAACCACCTGATGCTACTTCCCAGCACACCTCTGCCTCCACTGATTTACAGCTGACTCCATCTTTCTTTGTACTTCAAAGATCCTTCAATGGATCTTCTAACACAAATTTCTTCAGTAAGATTTTTGAACTTGTAGAGCCTTTGGCAGCCAGGATTTGGACCAACCAGAAAGCAAGTTGTGCCTTTCAAGTTCTGTACCTGTTGTGGAGCAGAATTATGCTATCTGTTTAGAGCAGTACCCTTCAGTCTTGTGTGCTTTGCGGGTACTTACGCATTTTCCAGTGTAACTGCATTTTGCTGTATAGAAAATATAATCCTACTGATAATAGACTTATTGTTCTTAGTTACAGCTTATGACTTAATTACCAATAGTCTGGGAATTCCCAGAAATCTAGTAACCCCTAGTTTTACTTTCTAATGTTCCTAGAACCTCTCTTAGAAATAGCCTGTTAGTTTATCATACAATTTTCTTAAAGAGGCTTCTTGTCATTACATCACTGGACTTTTATGTTGGAACTATTCATGTTTCCAAAAGACGTTCCAGTTAAGTAATAATGTATCAATTAACAGTAGCATCATGTAAGAACAATTATTCTTATTCTTGAAAAAGTTATTCTGACTTAAATTGAGTTTGTTAAAAATAATGAGACTTTTCAAAGCAAAGTTCATTAAGAATACATATGAATTTTCCAAGTCAATCTCCAAGCAGGAAGAATGAAAAAAAGTCATTAGATTAGTTTAAGAAACCCATATTTTATTTGTGATCTGTAACACCAGAAGAACTGAATTGTTCCTTTAAGTCTTAGTTTCCATATCCACAAATTTTATTTGAAAAGTATTTTGATATACATATAAAAAGTCTTATATAAAGATTGAATACTGTTCTGCTACTTAGTTGGCAAAGGCATATTGTATAAGCATATCAAAATATAGAAATATAAGACTTACTATGGCAGGCTGAATCATAGCATGAAAATAATTTCTTGAGAAAGAAGGCCCCTTCCAGATACTCTAGGCAGAAATAAATTTAAATTGCAGTGGGCATAAAAGCCTACTTAATACTCCATTGCTTGTTTCTGAAGTACAGCACATTTTCCTTTTAGTACATGTCTGACTATAATACTGAAACTATCCTACTACCTGAAGCCTCAGAAGTATCTTACAATAGTGACTTCCACAGGTTAATCACGTGTTGTGAAGAAGATGTGGTTTTTATCAAGGGTAAATGTGTTGCCTTCCAGTTCATTGTCTTTCTTTCCGTTCTCACAATGAGAGAATGGAAAGCTGGAGGGATCCAGTGTACAAAGAGCATTCATTATTTTCTAAACAACTTCTAAAAATTACTTACTAAAGTTCTTTTATCTTCATACTTATTTGCGAAAAGAAGCCAAAGCAAATATCCTAAACAGCAGTAATATGCTAGGTTTTCTTCTGTAGCTGAAACCTTGTTTGGTTAAGATCTAAACTCTATGTAAAATGCCTGGATAGTGGCTGGAGCAAAGCGACTTAAACTTCACATTGTTTACAGGAAAGCACTAAGATCTGTACCAGAAAGGTTTACTTCCGGACACTAAATAATCTATATACTGCCCTGGTGTTTCCTGTTTCCTAGACCTCTCCAAGGGAAAAGTTATAATACTTGAGTGGGTCAGTGAGGGGGGTGACTGTGACCTGGTAAGTGAAGGAGAGATAGTGAAAATGGAATAAAAGAAAATAATATACTAAACAGATGACTCAAAATCACATCACTTATTGGAAAGTCCTCTTCATTTCACCAGGCACATACACAGGCCAGCTAAAACCTTCAGTGAAGGTAAATCAGCACATCCTTCCATTAACATGAATGACCTAATGACGATTTAATCAGTCTGAGGATCTGGCCCTGAGCATTCAGTTGTGGGTTAGATCTGGTTTTGTCAGTTTTGTAGTCAATTTTTCTGCCAGGACAGTTGGAATGACACTCTTCTAAGCACATAGTGTTGTCTGTGTCATCATTTTGAACCAGCCAGTAAGTTCTGTATGGCACCAAAACTAGGACTGGAGTGAGGTGCAAGCCAGAGATCCCAACTCAGACAAGCAAATGCTTCTGAACTCACAAGCTCGTTGTCTAGAGCTTGTGCTAAGAACAAGCCTAGAACATCTGCCAAAAATCACAGGACACTTGTACAGCTAGCAAGAAAACAAAAAGAAAAGAAGAAAAAAGAAAAACTATTCCAGCATGAAACCGTGAACCTTAAAACTAAACTGAGAACATAAAATAAAATCACACCAGCCACAGGCAATGAATAAGGATTTTTTGTGTCTGAAACAGCTATTTAAAACACACCAGCCCTCTACAATACTGCCTTCCATTATGCTCTCTCTCCTTTTTGGGGCCAAGGAATTTCAAGAAAAGCATCAAATCAGACATGTGCAGATGACTCAGCACTCGATGGGTTGTTTCCAAAGTGAAAGCTCAGGGTAGTTCATGACTGTAGGTTCTTCTCCTCTTACAGAGAGACTTGGTGAGAACTGATGGGAGAGCAAACTCGTTCTCTTCTTGGGCTGTCTTTTCTCACTTCAAACATTGTCACTTCAAGCTTATTTAGTTTAAAGCAGCTAGAGGTCTGTTGTAACTGCTCTGGGCAAGCAGCAGATACTGTGGCATCAGGTTAAAGCCATTGGTAGGTGAAGGCTGGGAGCAGTGCCTTGGGCTGGATCCTCCCTCTATGGGTGACTGTCAGTGCTTTGTGGTTTTGTGAAAAGTGGAGGCTTTAGAGTGGGACATGAAAGGCAACACACACTTGGCCTGTTGTCATGCAACACCAGCTTCAAACTTATGTTGGGTATTATGTAGAGAGTTATAATACTTACATAAATATAATGTTATAATCCATAAACCTTCCGTTAATATGATCCTAAACAGGATCCTTTAATATGATCCTAAACAGGAAAGTGGGCCTTTCTCCACAGTCCTAGGCACTCTGACACTACAAATTACAGTACTTAATAAGTTTTTCTCAGACGTTTAAATGTGTAAATCCCTTTTGTCTACTCTCTATTTGTGCAGTCCCTCCCAGCAGTGTCATTATTGCATGGTAGGGAGAGGGGAGAAGCTGTGATTATTCCCTGTGGATGTGGACACTCTTCCAGGTGAGAGAGCTGAACAGTGAATAATTAAGGACAATTTCTATCTCCCCATGCCGTGTAAAAATTTTCAGGCAATATTTGCCTGCTTCTGCACTACTAAATACAGCCTTTTCTAGTTCTAAAAGCTCTGTTGAGCAACCCACAAATTAAGAAAACACAGCTTAGTGCCCCCTGCTCCAGCAAGAGTATTCACGGTCTTGACCTAGGCACTTCACCGTACAATGGGAAAATACACCACCACGGAAAAGAAAAACAAGTCAGCTCCAAGGAAAGTGAAAGTTACAGCCCTGGAAGTTTCTCCTGATGGCAAGCATCTAAGTCATTCAGTAACCAGGAGCAAGACATTCCTTCATTTCAAATACATGTTGCACTGTCTCTTTATACAGGAACACCTAGGAATAACTGTTGTCCTTGATGAGACTCAGGACACTCCACTGAGGGCTGTGTACTCGCCTGTTAAATCATAAGCTATGTAGTAGTGCCATGGCTGTTTCTCTTCCTAAAGGTGCTATGATATGAGTAGAATAATTATAAATTGAAGCTATCACAGACAAAGGTTTAGCAAAGGAAAGATTTTCTAGGCTGATGAGTAGGGTATGCACCTTACTGGGGTTACTAGGGAAACCAAAACTAGCTTAGTTTCTTTGTTACTAGGATGACTTACTTGCATTCTTCCAAAGGACTCAAGTCCAAAGTCGTGACAGTCAGGAGAAGTCCCTGCTGACTGGAAAAAGTGCCCATTTTTAAAAAAGGTAGAAAAGATGACCCTGAGAACTACCGACCTGTCAGCCTCACCTTTGTACTTGGGAAGATCATGGAACAGATCCTCTTCGAAGCTGTGCTAAAACACATGGAGGACAGGAAGCTGATTCAAGACAGCCAGCACGGCTTCACCAAGGGCAAGTCCTGCCTGACCAGCCTAGTGGCTTTCTATGATGGGTAATGTGAGAAGACAGATTAGAACATCATTGCCCCAGATATTGTTCCTGTTGCCAAGTGGATACACAGGTAGCAACTGAAACCACAAAAGTCAGCGAATCAGCATTTTGCAGAAGAAGGTGGGGGTGGGGCATGCAATCGCTGGAGACACAGGTGTGTGAAGATGTGCAGTATGTGTGGCATATGCAGTTGTTTTGATAGCCCAAGCTGGGAAGAGATGTAAAAGGACCTGCCAAAAGTCCCCTGTGTGCCTCTGCTCACCACTGACTCTCCTTGGGACCCTCGACTCCTCACAGGACTTTTGAGTTACTGACCCTTGAAGTAACTCGTGGACCCATGGTAGTGACTATTCTTGCAATCCTATCCCGAACTCTTGCTTAACTTTCTACCTTTGTTATAATCTTTCCTGTCACAATGGCCTTTATCTCGCTTTTCATCTGCTGCCTTTTGCAGTAAAGAAAGCCTGTTTGATTTACAGCACTTGACCTCATTTGTGCTTTTGTCTCATGTTGGGGATTCCAAACAAAACCCTCCTGGCTTGGGCTTGGGACCATTACAGGTAACCGCATCAGTGGACACAGGAATAGCAATGGATGTAAGCTGTCTGGACTTCTGTAAGGTCTTTCACATGGTTCCCCACAACATCTCTCTCTCCTCGTTGTAGAGGTACAGATGATGAGTGGACTGTTCGGTGGATAAAGAATTGGTTGGATGGTTGCATTCAGAGAGTAGTGGTCGACGGCTACAGATGGAGATCCATGACAAGTGGTGTCCCTCAGGAGTCTGTGCTGGGACCAGTGCTGTTTAACATTTTTATTAATGACATAGACATAGAGATGAATGCACCCTTAGAAAGTCTACAGATGACACCAAGATGAGTGGTGCAGTTGTCACACCAGGAGGATGGGATGTCATCCAAAGGGAGCTGGACAAGCTGGAGAAGTGGGCCTATGGGAACCTCATGAAGTTCAACAAGGCTAAGTGCAAGGTCCTACATCTGGGTTGCGGCAATCTGCGGTTTTAATACAGGATGGGGGATGATCTGATTGAAAGCAGCCCTGCGGAGCAGGACCTAGCAATGTACATAGCAAACATCTATATAGGCCAGTTTCTGCACAGAGGCTGCCAGGAATGTTAGAGCAAACTACACAAAGTAGATTTACAAGTGCTCACATCCATCATATTGCCAGAACAGCCAGACAGCAGGAGAGAAGCCTTACTTACTGCCTATGGATACTGGACTCTTAAGAGACTGTCCAGCATAACATCGTATGTTCAAGCATGTGAATAGTCCTCCTCACTTGAATAATCCTCTTCCCACATCACTGGGAAGGGGAATTAACAACAAAAGTACTTGTAAGCCAGCTCAGGGAAGGGAGGTTCTCACAAAAGCCAGATGTGTTACCTGCTCTCCAGATGTGATCAAAGCTGACCGGGGTTATTATGTGGGGCAATGCAGACCAACAGACAGCAGAGAAAATCCAGACCAACACATCAGCACACCCAGCTTCCATCTCCCTAGTATACACAGTGTTCACAGCTGGTTTTGAATGAAAAGTGTGAAGTCCTCACTGTAATGCACATATTCAAGCTTTCAGGAATCAGACAAGCTGTCAGGCATACCTGCAGCTACCACTGAATAAAATATTAAATCTTTCAGTCACTAAAATAGCACGAAAAATAAGACCCAGCGGATAGGACTCATAATTTTGCTAGGGCAAGCCATGCAATTGCATGGCAAATGGCTATAGAATTACCTAATTAGAATTAATGTAACAAGAATGATGTCATGTATATTTCCCTGGAAAGTCTACCCTGAAAATACAAAAGCACAGACAGGGAGAATGGTGAACTATATACTCCACCGAGTCTGGTTCGTGAGGTCTGGAAGGAACACAACATCTCGAGGCAACACTAGATTCTTAAAAGAGTGAAGCAAGGAAACTTGGGTAAAAAAAATAACCTCACTAAAAAGTCTTTGGTCAGGATGAGAAGACACAAACCCATGCCAAAATGCTCTTTGGAAGTTATACGTGGTATTTTGTATGATATTGTGGTATGAACCTTCCGAAACTGCCCAGCAAATGAAAACCCAGTTAATGAAGTTCTTTTTCAACTTCTATATATCCAATTCATAGCTATATAAGATGTAGATTTTGAAATCTACATCTATGTGATGGAATGTTAAATATAATATACACGACCACTGTAACCCTCTCTCTCAGGTAAATACAGCAAAGGAAACTTGTCACATACAGGTTTCCAACAGGGACTCTTGCCTATAACTTCATGGGGTACTTTGAAAAATGATACTTTTAGGAAGTGCTGGTTGAGAGGAGTATGTTTATGGACACACAGGGCCTGGGGGATGGTTATAGTTGGTGCCACCTGAGTTGTATTCACCCTGCCTTGGGCTCATCCCCTCCAGAGGGGCTGTGTACAAAGAGGAGGCTGAGAAGCAGGGAAACGGTGCTAAGGGGAGGTGATGGAGAGTAAATGGAAGGAGGATGAAGGAAGAAGTAGCGTATGTAGAAAAAGTGTGACAGAGGGAAACAACCTACTGAGCAGAAGTTTTGTAGCAAGGGAGAGAATAACAGTTTGGTCAGGGCTGGGAGCTCAATATGCTGCAGAGCAGAGCAAATGGAGTTTACTGATCGTAATGTGGGCGGATGGCATACAATCATACCCAGTTGCTGTTATGAAACACAAAACAGGGGTGCTTACACACTTTTTATCTAGGTCCACAACCCTGAAGTGCCTGCTGTGGCTCAGTGTGCCAAGTTTGCATATCCATATGACACATACCTCCAGGTTGCCATGCGCCTACTGCCCATTTGTCCTAACTGAACACCCCTGACTACTTGGTAATTACCATTAAGTGAATCCAGGCTTGCAGACAGACCATGTTGAATTGAGTGGAAAAGACCTGAGCTGTGTAATGAGAACTGCAGAGCATCAGGCATTTAAAAAAAGTTACAAGAAAATGAAAGCAGCAACTACTCCCATTTATTTTCAGCTAGTTCAAATCTAACTGTGGAAAAGTTCAGAGAATCTACTCCTAACCCAGAAAAGAGTAACTATAGGAAATAGCCATTTTAGACCAAGAATGGACAGACTGTCCTGTGGAATGGGACTTCTACAGCCTGGTTTTGCTTTCTAGGGAAACAAGTTTTATTGTCTCAGTAACTTTTTTCCCTCATCTATTTAAAATATAGGTACCTTCATAGCAAATATGCATGTTTGTATATGAGCCACTGCCGTTCTGCCTGTGAAGCAGGCCCTACATAGAGTAGCTACTTTGCTGGGTTGTCTAAAAGATGATTCATGGAGGAACCAGCCAATGTGTCTGATCAGAGTTTCTCCAGCGGTGTTTTTCCTGTTGCTTTATTTCCTATCCTTGGTTTCTGATGAAGTGTTATCCTCTCTCCTGCTTTCTCTGGAGATGCTGTTTTCCCTAAGCTCTTGAGCCCGGCAAGCTTTATCTGCTAAAATTTCTTGCTTACTCACGACATCGATTTTTCCAGATTCCCTTTGTTCTACTAAAAGTATTTGCAGGAAACCTGACTAGACATCACTTGTGGCTCCCTTTTGCCTTACATGGCCTAAATTAGTACCTAGTTATACTTTTCTTAATGGTGTAATGTGGTGAAGGCAATTTCCTAGCATGTTTGGTTTCCATTAAAGAAACCAAGAGATACTAAAAGATATCCAATTAGAGACATAGAATTTTACCAGGGAAAAGGCCAAGAATCCTTTAAATCACATATGTACATGTAAGCTGTTGCATATGGATGCATTTAAGCTTTTAGAGGACTAACCATTTCTTTACAATTCATGTGTTACTATGGTGACAGCAGGACTTATTCTAGTTCTTTTTGACATTCTTGCTTTGATAACTGAAAGCATATTGGATGCATTGCTGGGTTTCTTCCTCCTCCTTACATCTGTTTGCCTTGCTAATAGCAATGCAAATTAAATATTGAGTCAGATTCTGCTCAAGTTTAGAGAGGTGCAAACTTGTTCTCAGCTGAAGGATTGCATAATGTGCTCGGAAGCAAAACTTAGCCTGTCTGAACTATATTATTGGGAAAATTCTCCAGTGGAGATGAGCTCTCACCTTGCAAGCTTTCTGAAATGAGCAGTAGCAAACAGATAAAAAGAAAAGTTTCTTTAGCTTTTCAGGAAAATAGGTTTATCTCAGTAAAACTGTTCTTTGCAGAATGGGAAGTAGTTTTTGAATATTTGATTGAAAATACTGTTTGGTATCATGATTAGATGCTATCATGTTTACTACTTTGTGGATTAGAACTTATGGATGTTCAGGGGTTTAACTAAACAATTTGGGAAACAGCCAGAAAATACTTGGCAGAACTTGGTGATTAACCCAGAGAATAACTATTTGCCCTTGAAATTATGTTGATGAAAACAATTTGGCTATGGTGAATATAATAAGCTGCCTTTCCATACTGAGAATGCTAAGCATTCACCTAGAACAAAGAACAGGCTCTAGACAAATACTGTAACTTTTACGTGTGAATATTTTCACTGCTTGTGTCAGATGGATGCAACTGTATTACCCTCATAGTAAAAAAAAAAAATCCAAATAAAAAATCTCTAGTAGGACAGAAAAAGGCACCTGTAAACAAATCAACACAATACCTGTGTGTGTGATGTATTGTAATTTCAAGACTGTTTATTGATAACACCGTAAGTCTGTTCATGTTTCTGGTAGAGCTGTTAGAGTACATAACACAATAGGAAACAGGTGGAACAGTAATTCAATATTCCTAGCTGTATACTTTAACATCAGAAGAGGCTGCTGAAAGTCTTCAAGGAAGTCTCTGAAGAAGATCCATTTACTGGGGTGATATGTAGCATCAAAGGATATTTTTAAAGACCACTATAAAAGAGGAAAAAACACTACTTTTATTGGGAAATTTCTCTGTACAAAGGAAAGAATCTACCATCATCACATTATCTCGGCAGCTGTGAGGACGAGTTCCAAGATCTGAGATAAATTTAGAGAATGGTACGTAGAATATTTAGCCACATTAACACGACAGTATGTGTGCCAAGTGGTGCAATCACCTACCAACTTATTGGAAAATGGTGTCTTAAATTTTAAAGTTGTATTGAAAATCTTGAGACAAGAAATGGTAGATAATTAAACTGATGGCTGAAGAGCTGAATGTGAAATTCCCATTTAAAACCAGCAGGAGCTGTATGCGTGATTTCCTGTTGTAGTAGCAGTGCCACTGTAACAACAACTTAAGAATCTAAATGTTTTGTAGGGCAAAATAATATATTTGTAGGTTCTAAGAAAGAGGTAGAAAAAATGTGAAGGCTTTCATATGTGGCTATATGGGACAACAACTGCAGGTTAGCTGACATGTACATGATCTTGTTGGCAACCTGGCAGCCTTGTTTGCCTTCAAAAGAAAATGCTAATGCTGCTTTTCAAGGCAATATTCCTCCTTTTCTGCCAGGTGGTTTCCTTTGGCCTCAATTTATAGTGTCATATCAGTTCCTACACTAAAGGAGGACAGGGTAACGCCTCATTAAGGATCAGATCTTTTACGAAAGAAATATACTTGATTTTTCAGTTGTAAGAGCATCTCCTTCACTTATGGTTCTACTGTGAGCAGCTATCCAGCTGAAAGATATGATGGGATTAATTTTTTATTGCCCTTCACTTCCTTCATATTCAAATATTTCCCCTTTGCTTACTCAAAGCTCTAACCAACTTTCTAACCATCAACCATGAAATACAGCTTCCCAGTAAACATCCCTTGTTTAAAGAGGAAATAGGTCGAGTAACACAAGAACTGCTTCTGTGGTCTGTGCCAGTTACTGTCCTTTTTCCTTGATAAACAGGCATTTCTCTTGGTTTCGTCATTGAGCCTTGCATCAAGCTGACAGCTAAAACACCCTTGATCTTCATCAAGATGGTGTGTACAGAGCTCACAACCCAGTGATAAATGTGCTATTCATCAACAACAAAAATTCTGTGACCAGTAGCTAACAATGAATTGCCAATATTTCTGCTGCTGATAGGCAAAATTGGATATATTCTGCCCCAGAATCCCAAACCTGTTTTGCTTTTGCCAGATTAATAGGTCTGAAATCCCATCTGCTATTAATAATTTGAAAAAAATGTAGCTGCTAATGTGAATCCATAAAACAATAAATTGTGAGAATAATATTATTTTACTGATTGCTCTTCAGCTTTGAGTGCAGCTTTAAAAGGCAGTCAGCAGCTGAACATTATCTCTGCTAATAGCTTAATTTATGCAAAATTAGGGCACAGCTCATCAATTTTTCTTAAGCTTTATGGCTCTGCAGTCCAACCAGTTACACTGGATCTGCAGAATGTAACGCTGGCACGTCATAGCAATCTCTCAATTTTTCTGCTATTAAAAATTATCTTATTATTAAAATATAAGTATATGTTTATATTCCAGAAGAGCTTAAAGAGTTTAAAGAATTAGGAGAGAAATCCAATGTGCATTATGTAGTTCTCAGAGATAATATTTTCTGACAAATTCAGAGATTGCTTTGCAAAGGTACCTGAAAAATTAACAAGGTATCTTGGACAGTTAGTTCTTGACCATGCAAATCACAAGCTTCTAGTGTCTACTTATGCTAAAAGAAGACTGAATACAATTTATTCAGTGATGTTCATAGAATTGAATAATAGAATCATAGAATGGTTTGGGTTGGAAGGGACCTTAAAGATCAGCCAGTTCCAATTCCTCTGCTAGAGGCAAGATCAGGTTACTCAAAACCTTATCCAACCTGGTCTTGAACACCTCCAGGGATGGGGCATTCACAGCTTCTGTGGGCAATCTTCCAGTGCCTCACCACCCTCACAGTAAAAAATCTCTTCCCAATATCTAATCTAAATCTCCCCTCTTTCAGCTTAAAACCATTACCCCTTGTCCTATTACTGCACTCCCTATAGAAGGAGGAGGACTTTGTTTCTAATCTGACCAAAAATGATGAAAAGAGAAAGAAAAGAAGAAAAGAAAAGAAAAGAAAAGAAAAGAAAAGAAAAGAAAAGAAAAGAAAAGAAAAGAAAAGAAAAGAAAAGAAAAGAAAAGAAAAGAAAAGAAAAGAAAAGAAAAGAAAAGAAAAGAAAGTGACTTTATGTCTAACAAAATTTTGGAATACATTTAAGTGTATATGGATTTTTATCTGTTTCCACATCTATGGCAGAAGGGAAGGGCAGTCAGAAACTTTGCCTTATATGGTTTCTAGTCTTACCTGAGAATCAGAGCTCTGCAGTTTGGGCACGTTTGGAAGCAGGAAACTTAAATTGGTTCAGATTTAAGTAGTAGTTAATATAGATCCACTCACCTAACCAGAGCAAATAAAAACCCAAATAATTAGCTACATACACTATGTATAGCATTTAATCAGTTTAAATGGGAGATGAGATGTATCTACGTGCTGTTCTGTTCTTACTGATGACTGACAAGGCCAAAGTGAAATTTGAGTACAAGGGTGGCCTGAAATGAGAAAGTTTTAAATTCCTAAGCCATTTCATCAAAAACTGAAGAAACAAAAGGCAGAAGGGCTGAATGCAAGAATTCAGTACAGAATATGGGAAACGGGAACACTAAGCTTCTAAGAGCGCAAATGAACGTCTTACATCATCAGAGATTGTATCAGTCAGTGTCAAAATGCGTAGAACCTGATGAAACAGATTGAAAGTTTACAGCTAGAATAAGATCACATGATGATGGCTATCCTATATGCATAGTTGATTGATTTATGGATAAAGGGTGATAGACCTGGCCAGAAAGGGAGAAACTCAGTTTTGTAGTGGCAAAAGCCTGGGATCTCACTCAAGAGAGAGGAGAGAGAGAGACAAGTGGATAGTATCAATGGGAAGGAGAGTAGATGAGGTATATGGAAATGGGTGGTGAAATCTGAAGGGAGAGAGCATCACTGAGACAGAAGACAGTGTCAATAAGGGGGTGACAAATGGGACTGTTATGCTTTTCTCTGATCTTCCTTCAGGTAAACACTTCTCTTTTATTCCCCATAAAATGGACCCTGACAGACTTTTTGGATTCAGCCTCTCACACCAACAATGCAATAAAGTCTGTGGAGGAAACTCCCTTCCTATTCAGTGCCCCTTACCCCAAGCTGTGAAGGAAAGCATGAAGTTCGGGGAAATGACAGGGATCCCCAGATAAAGCAAATTCTTTTTCTGCTGTTGGTTAGAGGAAATGGCAATTGCTGCTACTGAAAATGGAGTCACATTTTGGGGTGGGGGGCAATAGCAATTTGTCAGGCCTAGAAGGGTAGGTAGGTTGCAGTGACCCATGGGCTTCTGTACTAGGGACTAGACTAGCCTGCTCATTTCTTGAGTTAACACTGATTGCAAAGGAGTTTAACATAAAATTCTCATTTCCATATCTGCTAGGAAGCATTTTTGGGAGGGTAATTTGGACTCTCTCCATTAACACGAGAAATCATCAGAATGCATTGTAATATCACATGCATTCAATTGTCTGCCAGTGGCAAAGATACGTACCTGGAAGCTTCTTTTTTCTAGAAAGTAGCCTGTTTCTCAGGCAAACCATATAAATCTATATACACTGTCCACATCCAAAATGCTGTAATCTAGGCAAAATATTATCAGCTGTGGTGCGGTCTGCACACAGGCCAATATACTAAAGGAATTAGATAAATATTAAGATGTTCTTGAGCTATCTCAGTATTTACCCTCAGATTATTAAGCTGTGAAATACTGGATTTATACAAATAATACCTGAAATATCTTGCACAAATGCAGTTATCATAATAGGAGATAACCACCAAAGCCTATAGAGAACAGCCTGCTGCAGCATCACTGAGGCAGGGAGTGACACCATGGGGCTGATATGGGGTTCTAGGCTGTGGGCAGGATAGGGGAAGCCCCAGCGGATAGGGATAGTAAGGCCTGCAGTGCCCTCTGGGCACAGATTGTTTGGTCTATATGAAGCAGCAGAGATCTCTAAATCCAGCCTGATGCACACAGTTAAGCAGCAGATTTGGGGAGTTTTGGAATTAGACTGACAATAAGGAGAAAATAAAAAAATCTGAGGCAAAGGTTTATTTTCAACTTGATATCCGCTCTTGCCAGACAGGATATTCTAATGATGTTCTTTTGCTGAACAATATGAAACATCAAACAAGTCACTTTACAATAACGTGGGTGGATCTAACTGTCTCCATATGGACATTTCGAAAGCATCATTGTTCAATTAATACTTCATAAGGTAAAAAAAAAGTAACAAAAATATTTCATCTGGAAGTATGATCAAAGATCAGTTTCTTGCTGCTGAATATTGTGAGAGTATATAATACAGGACATAAGTCAACTTCTTTTCCAAATGTCTTTTGGTTTAATACTTTGAAAGTCTTATGGCTTTTATTGCAAAGAATATATAAAACGTTAGGGGAGGGGAAAAAATATATATGTATATCTCAAAGCATCCTGAAAAAGTACAAAGTCATATTGCAGGATTTTTCTCAGCCTTAGGAATGAAATGAGTATGATGTCATATTAAATAGTTTATAGAGTTACTGTAGTAAAAAAAATATTATTTTAAAGGACAAACTCCTGGATTTCTTGACTTTCAGCTGTCAAAATTATAGCTTCTAGTAAAAAGTGGGAATGTTGTGTCATCATAGCAATGATAAGCCTGTATATTGGAAACATGAAAATGCATTGTTAACATGAATTTTCAGTTATTTGTGTTAATACTTCAAAGAAGCAATATAGATCAGAATTATGGCAGAAAAATAGCCTCTCTCCATGTAACATTTCTTATTCTATGTTACATTTCACATATACTCAGAGTAAGATCCAGCTAGTGAGTGATAAAGGTTATGGTATCCATAATTCCCAGTGATACTGCAGCAGAGGCTCTGTGGTCTCCTTCCAAGTGCAACAAAGATTTTGTGGGTTAAAGGCTGCCCTGGGATTCCAGATTTCTACATTCAATGCTTGGCTCTGTCACTGGTGCGATGTGCTGTGTGGAGCCAATAGACTCCATATTTTCTAACCATGAATTGAAAAATAGGATAAATATTTCTCTGTGGTGGTCATTGTGGTGAGAGATAGTTATAAAAAAAAAAGTATCACCCATTGGGAAAATGAAGAGCAGAGAAACAGACTAACAAAATATAACTGAACTTTAACTGAACTCATCTTTAGATGGTTGCAAACATAGATAACCTGCAGCCCTTCTTACAGCTGCAGCTGCTGAAGCAGATCCCTTGGCATGCATCACATCGCTACCTACACAAATACATATGTTTACCTCAGTCCACGGTTCACCCATACAGCTCCTGGCTGTGCAACCAAGAGGCAGCAACAGCTTTTCTCTCTTACACCTGCCTTTGTTGTCATGGAAGGTCCAAGGGTCTTTTTCCTGTGCCATCGTAGGACAGAAGTTGTTGGGGCTGAAAGATCAGAGTAGCACATTGGATCTGGAACTACCGTCATCCCACCAATTCATCTTTTTCAGGTGGGGAGAAGAATTGCTAGAGACGTATCTACTCAGTGGATTCAGTAAAGGAGGCATCTCCCTTATCTTGAATCAGTTTCTTCCACAGAGGGACAAAATCATATTTGAAATAAAGAAAAGACCATAGCTTTCCAGTTCCATTTTTTTTCTGCTGGAAGTCTACACAGAGGGGAGAAATATAGTTGGCTCAACAATGCTGAAAACAACAGAGCAAAATAAAGATAATTTTTCCAGAAGTTTTACTATGGTGAAAATGAGTGAGGTAGATTAATGCTAGAAGTAAAAAAAAAACAAGCAACCCAACAAATATAAATCTAACTTGCCTCCTGTGTTAAGGGATAAGCATCTTTTAATATGCATATGCACAGAGTATATCACTACTTCCAGTCCCACTTGGTGTGTACCCCTAAGATTTATGTTGCTCAGAATTTTTGTTTTGTTCTCTGTGGTTTTATAAATTTTATTTTTGCACTTTTGGAGGTTTCATTTAATTCCCATTTATTTTGCTTAAGTCATAACTCTGAATTCCTTGTCACAAGGAGAAGTGTTTTTTTTGATATGTTATCAAAAATGTAATGGGAAAAATTTTATGTTCTAACCACAAGCAAGATGCCAGACTTTTGTCTGCTGTGGACAAAAAGTATGGGTCTAAACAGGCCTGAAGAAACATTTATTTCCTCCTCCTACCAGAAGTATAAATTCAGCTGCATATCATTTAAGGCAGCAGGGTTGAAGTACCTCATGAAATACCTATTTCATGATAGATGCCATGTTCAGTACAGGGACTGTGATGTGCAATTACAAAGTCCTTTTACTGTGCTCTTTGGAATCTCAGTTCTAGATATCTCTAACACTGAAACAAGGTCAAGGTGTCCAGAAACCTCGTGTATTCAGAATTTTTATAATATGTCACCTGACAAAGACACCTGCAGCACAAGAAGAGCAATGCTCTTTAATTTTCCATTTTGGCCTAAAGTCAGCTTGAAGCTAAAACACAGAAAAAAATAATTTGGGGTTTTTTGGGCTGAATAATAAGAATATACTTAGTACAGCAAAGATTTTCTACTACAACACTTCTCTTGAATATTTCAGTCTAAACTGGAAATTTATTCCCCTGCCCCAGCAGCCTGCCCCTTCCTAATATCTTTGGGATGGGCAATTTACAATATGTCAGATATTCACTCCTCAACACATTTGGAAATTAAGACTATCGGTCTCTATTCTAGGGCCAAGTTTTCTGGTGTACAAATCTGTATTGAACCTGAGTAGACACTTTGCTCCTGCAGACATCTGTCTGCATCTCTATTGCAGTAAACCTGGTAGTGTAAATCATGTAAATAAATGTCACACATTTGATCTACTTTTCAGCTATGCGTCCTCCACCACATAATGGACAGAAAGGCCATAGAGAGGAGATTGCCAGCAAACTAGAGAAGAAGGAAAAGTGGATACCATTACAAGAGGCAGGATACTCTTCGCATCGTGTTCAAACAGCCCTTCTAAATATACCCAGGCAAGGGAGGCAGGTCGGTGAAAATGAAGGACCTGCTATCAGTTTCATGCCAGCCTTTCTTCCCCTTGAGTAGAGTCAGGGCTTGTATACTGAACTTTAAAAGTCTGAAAACTTTAAGTATTAAACACCTGTAACTCAGTTAAGTGTGGAAAATTGTTCTTTATGTCACGTTAGTCTTTTCATTTCAAAGAAGAAGCGGCGAATACAGGTGTAATTTATGGTTTTGCTGTTTTAAAGACTGAATACTGCAGTTTCTATCATCATTGGAAAAAATACCAAGTCTCTGGTAGAAATTGATTAGTGGCACCTGGTGTGACTCATGGTGAATAATGACTTCAGTTGTCTCTCTCAACTAATGGCACAACGTGCTTGAGCTTCTCATACACCGTGAATGACTATAGATACATAGAGTTTATCTGACTGGTTTTGGTGGTGGTGGTTGTTTTTCATCCTTTTTCACACGTGGCTTCAGACGAAGAAGACTATAGAAGGCTTTTACGATACTGTATAACAATCACAGAATAAAACATACAGATTTCTAAGCAAATATAATCTTAAAGAAATACACTTTTTTGATAAAAAACAAGTCACCCCTGTAAGAATGTAATTTTCAGCAAAATAGCAGTAGAATTGTTCCCATTATGACAAGTTCTTAAAGATAATGATGTGCAATGAAGTGGTGGGGAATGTCTGAACCACCCCATCTGTATAGTCACAAAGGTGAGTAGGGCCACTTGAGGGACATCAGTCTTTGTTGACATTAATTTCACTGCTATTTAGAATCAACCAGTACTCTTTTTCTCCTCACGTTATACTTAACACCTAAAATCAGGATTTGAAGATTTAGGGGTCTTTCAGAACTTGTAAAATGAGAGTTCTTACATGCTGACATGTAAGTGGCCCCTGACATAGAGTGGCCCATGATGGCCTGTACTGAATGTAACGAAGGGAATGGAGCAGCCCTGTAGCCCAAAATTTGGTAAAAGCAGCTCTGAAAACTTCCTACAAATACTTCCTTCATTATGTTGCTGTGCAACTGACTTCCATATGAGGCTTGTCATAGCAACAAAAATACGTGGCTATAAACTCCAATTATTGTCATTCTAGCTCTATCATTAGTGAGATGGCAGAGGAGATGGTGCATTTCAATGGTTGAGCCCTGAAGTAAGTTACTGGGTTTGAAAATTTTCCCTTCAGCAGAATGAAAATACTGCTCTGCTGTGCAATCTAAGTAACACCAAATTTAAAAATGATTTTTCAAGGCCAGACTTGGTCAGTAGGACCTTTCTTCTTGGTCTAGTGCCTGCTTAAGGTGGTTCCAGTGCTAAGCTAAACACCCTATTATCTTTAGACAAAAGTATAATTATTATTATAGAATAAAAATTAAGATGCCATCCATCTCTGAAAATATTTTGATGTTACATCCACTTTGAGTTATAGTAAAGGAGTAACATCATAAAAAGATTAGATTTCAAGCATAGTATCTCATGTTATTTATTTTCAGATCTTTTCAGATCTTTTCAGCTATAGCCTGTACTACAGAAGTGAAGACTTACTTATCTGTATCACTCACACGTGCTGGCATGTCTTAGTTCTCAAGAATCACTCACCAGAGGAGTAAAAAGGAATTCAAACTACTGGAAAAAAAATCCTCAAAAATTTATTGCGTTACTATGGAGTCTGATTCCTAACAGAGGCAAGGAATATTGGAGGTGAGACTTTAAATCAATTCTTCAGCCTTAAGTATATCAAAAGAAATAGGGACAAGTTTCTACTGTAATTTGGTGTGAATAGTCTTCTGTGGAAACAATTCTTTGACATGCAGTTTGTCCTTCAGGATGAGCATGCTCACAATATCCTTGACTGAAGCACTGTTTAGTATTTAATCAAATTGGACTGTGATTTTTGTGTGTGAATTTTGTAGCCTTTCTGTTATTTGATTTTTTCTTGTGTTGTCTAATTGCCTCAATTTCTTAAGATAGCATTCAAAAAGGAAAAGTTTTAAAACAACTGAATCTGAGATTTCTTTTGGCCCTATTATCACATTAGTATGCACATGAAGATGTATTCACAACGTGAAGCACAGAGTGAATTATTTACAGCCCTTCTCTGCCTTTGGAGATTTGGGAAACACATGGAGTCATATGTACTTTTTTTTTACTGTATAAGACAAAGTCTGCCCATTTCCTTAACATAACAAAAACTTCTGTAGACTGACAGGTCATCCATATACTAGGATATGAGCCTGTTTAAATAGATGCTTACATGCAGAACCAATACATATCAGATTGTATGTGAGATGGACTTCAAATGAGTCTTCGCCTCATCAAGTTCAGCTTATGGCTGATTTGCAGCACAAGATATCAGGTCACATTTTGTGAAGTATAGCTTTCCAGAGCTTCCACCAACACTATTACTTATGTGTTTTTCCTTGATGACATCGCCCATGAGAAAAAGATTGGGATTTCTTAGTCCAAGGAGAGTAGTCTTCAGCTAATTAAGGGAATGCGCCATCTTCATCTTTACAGTAAATAAAAATATAATAAATTTAATTATTGGAGCAACTGTACAAGCAAGGCTAACAAAGCTCTGGAAGGACTTGTCTGGGAGGCTGTGACATTTCTGGAGACCTGAGAAAAGGCTAGATACTGTTTTGCCAGGGATGGTCCAGGAAGGATATGGAGAACTCATGAGGTTCAACGAGGCCAAGTGTAAGGTCCTGCACCTGGATCAGGGCAATCCCCATTTTCAGTACATGATGGGAGATGAAGTGCTTGAGAGCAGCCCTGCAGAGAAGGACTTTGGGGTTCTGGTTGACAAGAAGCTTGACATGAGCTGGCAATGTGCGCTCGCAGCCCAGAAGGCCAGACGTATCCTGGGCTGCATCAAAAGAAGCGTGGCCAACAGATCAAGGGAAGTGATGATGACAGCATCCTGATTTAGTGGGATGTCCCTGCCCATGGTAGGGGGGTTGGAACTAGATGATCTTTAAGGTCCTTTCCAACCCTAACTATTCTATGATTCTAAGGATTGGTCCTGCTGTGGGGCAGAGGATTAGATAAGGTTGCTCTGGAGGTTTTTTTCCTATTTTCTAATACTTTTTATCTCATGCTTCCATAAACTTCAGCTTTCTGTACGGTGACATAAAATTTCTGAGTTACTTCTGCATCCTGATTTACTTCATACCACAGGCCTGGAACAGGGTACGCACACACAAAAGTATTGAGGAGAAACTTCACAAATATGTTTTGCTGATCAACTGCTCATCTGGTGTTACAGGTCTACAAAACAGTGCTTCAGGTGCACTTAAGCTACATGTCCATCTTTTTTTCTTCCTTCATCTATCAGTTAGAAACAATGACTGCTGCTCTCAGATCTGTGATGAAAGTATCAACAAGGTGTGAGCTTGTCAAATGCTTACTTCTCCTGTTCCAAAGCCTTCTAGGAGAGAGATCTCTTGTCTCTTGTCAAATTCAGGATAAAACACAAAGGAGGTTTAAATAGGAGAGAGATGTTTCAGGAGTGTTCTTCAGATTTTCATTAATTTTAAAGAAGTCGTGCAAATAATAGGAAGAACAAGTGTGCCGAGGTATGCCTGACCATCCCCCTCCCAGATATTTTTCATCAGAGCTTTGAAGATATGATGCGCAAGTGCTGAGTTCCAGAAACTGCTGCAACATGCTGTGGTATATATATTTCCTTTGCACGGGCTTATTACCAATTTTGCACATAACTTGTGACCTGCTGTTTCCCTTCATGGCAAGAAACTAAAGGGAATGTAGGTCCTTAATAAGAAACAATCCATTTTGCAAATGGATTTCAGAACAGCTTTTGCAGGGAGCAGGACTGGAAGTGTTAAGGTGCCCAGGAAACATGCCTTGCTACATATTTTGGGTGTTAAGTACTTTAGGAAAAATGAGACATTTTGTCTATCGTTAAGTACAAGCCAAAATAAGGTCATTTCTGTCATTTGTTGACAGCACCCTAAAGCTATTCAGTGAGATTATCTGCATAGCTCTGTCTTTAGAAAGCAGCTGTTCACCAGATGTTCTGCAACCCATACAGCAAATTTACAGGTAGTTATATTCCTTTCTCTATCAGCCACAAAAAAGACTGTATACTGATAGGTTTGAAATCTGTCAACTATCCTCTTAATATTGCCTTCTATGAATAAATAGAAAAATAGTGTCTACAACATAGTATCTATAAATTGTCACATACAAATGCGTATCTATGTAAATTACTTTAAAATATGTTATGAATATGCCTTTCATGATGTGAATATGGAACTGATGAATCCATAAAAACTTCTCCAGAAATATCTGCCTACAACATTAGGATTCATTCTCTTAATTATGTAAAAATTGACTTTGATGCATGCAATGCAAGACACTGTCTGCATATCTTCTTATCAAATCATAGCAGAAAAAAATGTTGAAGACATTCAAGTTACCTGAACACTGTTATATGGGTTTGTTTAAAGTAAATTAATTATTTATTAGCAGTCACAATAAATATCAAAGCAATGATGCAGGACACAAAACTGAAAAGGGTTTTGTAGAAGACAAAAGCCTGGTGGGGAGGATCAGTGAGATGATTTTTCAGAAACAGCAGCCATTCACCTTGACTAAGCCAAGAATACCTTACAAAGGACAATTTATAAGGAGTGTGTATCACTTCAGGCTGGCTGAAGTTTCTAGAACAGAAGTTTGCAAGGCAGCCATGAAACACCCGATGAAATCCATCTTTACCTTCAAGAATCCTGAAGATGAATGTGAGAAGGAAGATGCATTACAGTAGGAAAAATTGATGTGGGAATTCAAGAAGAGCTCAGAAAATCTTTTGTCTATGTAGACTTTTATAGTGCTCGGCATAAAGAAAACTTTTGATCCAAAGAACTACTCACCTGGCACAGACTGTTGTAGCTTGAAGGGGGTAACTACAGGGCCTGTTTCTCCATACTGCACACATATAGCTGGGAATCCTTGAGCATCATAGCCAGATTCTGTGTGTGTGTATGTTTGAAGTTTTCCAAGAGCTCTGCAAGACCCAGACATTTGGTTAAAGAGAAAGTGCCATATTGTGAAAGGGTATTTGACAAACATGTTTGATGACATGAGCCCCTTATTTCTACCTTATCAAGGGAATAAACTCTAGCAAGGCCCCTTTGTATCCAAGAAGGCTTTAGAATAAAATAGAAGTGAAGTATGGAAAGGCCTAATTTTGACTCCAAGTGGGAGCCTTGTAAGAGCAGTTAAGAGGACAGCGTATGGTATCAGGTATACAGGTATGTGAGCTTATGGTTTTCCTTGGAATATATTAAGAAAGGAGTATACAAACCTTAACATAATTGCAGGTAGAGTATAAAAACATAAGGTAGATAAATGGCTATATGGCCACATTTCAACATAGTAGAAACAGGGAAGAAGTCTGGCAATAAAAAAAACCCCTATAATATTAATCTCACTGGAATGATACTGCATCAGCAATAGAATGAGTTGATAACACTAGTGTGCTGTAAACGAAGCACCTGCTCTAAACAAAAATCTGCTCTCTATTCACAATGCTAGAGCTGCCTGGTTAAAGTGGAACTGGTGAAAAGAATCAGGCACGTGGACTTGTCAAGAAATTAAATGCATTGGAAATTAACAGGTTGTCACCATCTACTTAATGCCAAAAAAAAGAAAATATCATAATTTAAAGTGAATGAACTACAAGAGGAAAGCAGGGACCAGATTCATGTAAAGCCCAACACAATCGAACAGGCACATGCCCACATTTGCATCCTAAGTTTCATACAGGTGTTTTTTAGCAGTGGTCATGGAGTAAGGATCTGCCCTTCTGTATCCAATCTCATAACAGCAACTATTTTTATATGGTAAATTAATTTCCTCTCACAAGTGACAAGTAACATGAAGCTGGATCTTCTGTGGATCTGTTTGCCATACCTCAGCTACCCTGTCTTCTTCGATGGTTTGGCTCAAGTGTACTTTCGTCCAGAGCTTCTGCCTGCAGTCAGTGTTAGTGTTATCCACACAAATAGATGCTTGTCTGTGAGCTACTAACATAACAGAAACTGTTGTGTGTTCATCAACAGTCTCTGCCATTCAAAGAGTTAAATTAACACTAGACATTGGCATTACAGACAATCCTAGCTACAAAAGCGTGTCTGGTGTAGATAATTCAGTTTCACAAAAGCCAGATTCTAGCAGAATAAGTAAGAGGACATGTATCTGTTTACTTGCTGAGGAGACTGCACTGAGATCATCCATCTGTTCTTTGAGGAAATAGCAAGGCCATTTCACAGGTCAGTTATACAAATGTTGGAAAGCTAGATCAACTTTTGCATTCATTTTCTGTTACTGTCAAAATGGCAGAAAAAGAACAGTACAATATAGCTGTACATTTGGAACTGTATATACACACTCCGAATTTTAGCAACTTCTTACTTGGTATTTTTATTCCTTTAAATGAGAATTTTAATAACAGGATTAGAAGGGTAAGACAGAGTTTGCTGAAGATTAACAATCCTCAGTCAGAGACTATCACAACACAACTGTAATTAAACATGATTCCTGGAAAGCTCCCAGACATGTACTATTCCCCAGACTTCAGACACTCAAGGTTCTCTATATCCCTAGCATAAAACAGAAAGATAGCTGAAGACTTGCACTTGTTTTCTGCTCTGAACAGTAACTACTAAAAGAACACTTCATTAAGCTCTTGCTTCTTTTCACAGTGATTGCAGTTGCAGAGATGTTTTGTAGTTTTCTCTCTAGCTGGGCTCTGAGGTGTACAATAATTTTTTTTCATTCTTCTATATTGCTACTACTGATATGGGCGCCTTGGATTGTATGAGAAGTTGCAGATGTGAAAACTGAAATGCATCTAGGATACATACCTGGTGTAGATCAGGAACTGGTGGCTGGCCTTTCTCCTGGCAACTGGGCAGAAGAATCAACTCCAGATTTTGAGCTTGATCAAAGCTTTTCAAAGAAGGCCAGAGGAAGGCTATGGTTCTACCTTCAGGATCTTGTTAGACAGATAGTGTCTCCTCCACAACTTGTAATGAGGTAAACAGCACCCATGTAAACACACACACTCCTATAGTAGAGGAGGTGTCAGGCTTTAATGCAAGGAACATGTATGCCCACAATATCATAATACTATGTGCAACTAACAGTAAAAGTATAGTTAAATACTTGTGTTAACCTGGATAACTTTTTGTGGTGATTGAAGTAACATGACAGAGGCATTATCATGCAAAGAAAGAGGAGCCAGGTAAAATATTTCAACTTCCAAATTCTTATCTTATACAGAGGAATGGCTTGTCTTTTATGTGTTGTTTAGCAGGAGGTAGAGATTACAGTTTCCAGGCTGAATAGCCAAAACTGGATTGTATCAACAGAGCTTTTATAAAATTTAAAGTTTTAAAATTGTTATGCCACTAAATACTGATGCAAACCCACGTAAGGGACAACTGCGGTTCAGAAACATTTGGTCCTTGGGAGTTGAGTTCCCTAATAACTGGGAAACATAAGCTTACAAGTAGTGCAGGTGAACAATCTTAAGTTTATATATCTAAGCAATCACGAGGGGTGACAAATTTCCTGGAAGCCACCTTCTTTAGTGACAGGAAAGGAAGCAGATCATGCTACTCATCTGGCCACAAATCGCCACATAGGCGTCACAGCACTGCTGTTCCAGAAACTCCTTCCATTTGCTGGTACACTGCAGATAATAACCCAAGCTTCTTCTTTGCAAAAACCCCAAAACATTTACTAGAAGAAGGAATTGAATAGTGATACAGAAGTGTAATATTAAAACAAAGCATGTGCTTATAGGTCACGGCAAATTAGAGACATGCACAAAGTTCCCTTAGACATGACAGAATAAAAAGAAAACCCAGAAAACCCCCTGCTCATAAGAGTTCTTCTTTCTACATATGGGACCTTGCAGGTCTTGAGAACCCTCTCCAATAACCAGCTCTTCTCTGGAAAGAACAATTCCTTTTGTTTTTGTCAGTTCTTGGGCTGTTGCCCTTCTAGACAAAACCAGTCCAATAGTCTCAGCAGGAAATCACGCCAGTGCTGTCAGAGCCAGTTGGTCTCGTATTATCCCATTCCTGTGGAATGGCTTATCTTGAGTCATTGTTTCCTTATAGTCTCTTTTTAGACTTAATCAATGTACTTATACAGTGACTGCCCCATAATAAGGTAAGCAGTGTATTTAAACATTATTATGGCCCGCTCGACATCCATCACAATAGATAACATGTCTGATTTCTGTCATTGTAGAAATGACAGAAGTTCATTAAATAGCTCTTGCCTTAGACCAATAACTTCTTGGCTGAACTAAAAAATATCTTTTAGAAAGATACCCAAAGCTTAAATAATTTTTGGAAAATATGATCAAATATTTCTTAAAAACAAATATGTAATGAGGCAAAGAAATACAACCAGAAGAAGATGAAAGGCTAGGCAGTCTGTTTTCTTCAAGAGATGGGAACGTGATATTTGAGACAATAAATAATATTAGAAAACAACTTCAGCAACAAAGTAATAAAAAGGATCAGGAAGAATACCCTGGAGATCATTTTAGTTTTATCTGGTTTCAACATCAATTAATGAATGGGCTGGCATTACTCACTGCTGTCCTAAAGCTGCCTCCTCCAAATAAGATGTAGTTCTGTGTAACCCAATAATCCACCACATCCCTTCTCTGCTGATTAAATAGCTTGAATATGTTTATTTAGTCTCTCTAGCTTTCAAGATGAAAGGCTTTTTCTTTGAATATTCAAGGCTTGTAGATACAGAAGTTTCAAGCTTCATTCTATATACTAGCCTGGAATATCCTTGGCCAATGACACCCTTGGAATACACTCATCAGTGCAATGGGAAGTGCTAAAATGAGAAAGGACAGGATGGGGCTGCTCATATTGACAGTTCTTTAATCCAGGTCACAGTGTATTGTTCTTGAAATACAGACTTACAAAAATAATGAATTAAAAAAAGGGAGAGGCGGGCAAAAGACAGCAACCTTCCACTTGGTTTGCCAGCTTCATCCAGAGTAAATGAATAAAGAATATTCAGTGGGAGTTTCCATCCTCATGTATAGTTAAATGTATTAAATGACAGAGCTTGTTAGTATTTCAATAAACTTAAGATAATAATCATCCAAAAGCCAAAGGCTATCACAAGAAAAAAAAAAAAAACCTTTATTGTGCATGGATATTTCTCCAGCATAGTGCTTTCTGTGGTGTCTAGCTCCTGAGATGTAAGGCTGCCTTTTTACCATTACAGCTGTAAGATGGCCTTTGATCTCCTCTGGCAGTCATAGAAAGACAGTGTGAACAAGCACCCTCTTCCCTGAGAGATGTACCTTGGGTCATATGAAGGAGGTGGACACCACCTCTGAGAGCAATGATCCGAAAAGCTCAATCCTAAACTTATTGGGTGGGAGGAAGGACCTGAAATCAGCAGGTTGTGACGCACTTGGTAATAATAAATATGGTTTGGGCAGTCAGTGTGGTCAAAGGTAGGTGAGACAGTGCCAGGATTCCCAATTCTGAGCCCCTCACTATAAGCAGGATGTTGAGGCTTTGCAGCGTGTCCAGAGAAGAGCAACAAAGCTGGTGAAGGGACAGGAGAACAAGTCTTACGAGGAGCGGCTGAGAGAGCTGGGGTTGTTTAGCCTGGAGAAGAGCAGGCTGAGGGGAGACCTTATTACTCTCTACAACTACCTGAAAGGAGGTTGTGGAGAGGAGGGAGCTCTCTTGTTTTTTTTGTTTTGTTTTGTTTTGGGGTTTTTTTATTTGTTTGTTTGGGTTTTTGGGGTTTTTTCTGGTTTTTATTTCTCCCTTCCTCCAACCCTTCTCTTAACTTTTTCTAGCTTTTTGCTTCTTCTCCCAAGTGACAGGGGACAGGACAAGGGGGAATGGCCTCAAGCTGCATCGGGGGAGGTTTAGGCTGGATATCAGGAAAAAAATTTCACAGACAGGGTCATTGGGCACTGGCAGAGGCTGCCCAGGGAGGGGCTGAGTCACCATCCCTGGAGGTGTTTAAAAGACGGGTAGATGAGGTGCTCAGGGTTATGGTTTAGTGGCAGATAGGAATGGTTGGACTCAATGATCTAAGAGGTCTTTTCCAACCTGGTGATTCTATAATTCTATGATTTTCTGCCTCGATGATTTTAAGCAAGTGTGCAGATAGAATGAAAGGTACAAACGCAATCAGTTTACAAGTCAGTTTGTTAAACCCTGCCCAAAACTGGATGCAGACCAGATTGCCTAGTTTGCCCACAAGCCAAGGAACTCACTTTGCCTCAAGCATTTCAAACTCCAGAAATGTTCACTTGGAAAAATTAAAAAATGGAAAGGACTTTCAAAGTAAGCAGTAGAGTCAAAATGTAATTCACAGCCTGGGAAGAAGCCAGAGTATGTGCCATGCTTCTCCCTTCCCTGAGTGGTGTGCATGTGAGCTGGCTGATGTCCCATGCATGCTTCCCACCTGCTGCACCCATGTCCCCTTGAGAAGAAGATGCTTTTTCTCTTCCACTTGAAGACAAGACATGCTGATTACCTCTGCTAGCAGCAAAAAGCTAGAAAACATTAAGAGAAGGGATGGAGGAAGGGAGAAATAAAAACCAGAAAACCCCAAAAAAACACAAACAAACAAACAAACAAACCCCAAAAACCAAAAAAACCCCAAAAAACACCAAAACCCAGGAGATGACAGAAGGGCTGGAACAGAGAGCTTGGATTCACTTAATTAAAGAGCATCTCCAAAACCCAGGAGATGACAGAAGGGCTGGAACAGAGAGCTTGGGTTCACTTATTCAAAGAGCAGTTGGGCTTGACATCAAGCAGTAGTCCGGAAGTATGTCAGTGGCTGGTAGGTGGGCTCCCTGCCCTATGTGACTGTAGTTCAGTTGAGCAATGCAGTTCTTGATTCAAATTTCTTGTCTGGGGGCTCTGGAGCAAGGGGTCCACCTGACCCAACTCTTGCTCAGTGGAAAAGGCGCAGGATTCCCAGCCACTGTTTTACATTTTTTTCAGACTTTTCAGAGTAGATTAAAATATGCCATAGGGTTTTCTTATATGGCTAGAAAAGTAGGATGTATGAAGATTTTTCCAGATTAATAGCAAAAGAAGAATTCTTCCAAAATTCTTGTCTCATCCGTTTTAGAGACTATTTACAATTAAAGGGATTACCAATGGAATAAGAATACCAATGAGAAATTTTATCAAAGTACTGTCATTAACAAGTGATCAAAATAAAAAAAATTCAGATTAAATGTGCAGTATTAGAAGTTACGCTGTAGAATCTGAATCAGCTATGTATAGAGGACTTCAACTTGTCCAGAGTTTCCTGGGAAGAAGAATACTTGGAGTATCACTGGCCTGGCCTCGTACACATTAATTTCTGCATGGGGAAACCTGGGCTATGCCTAACTAGCTAGATCCAACTGGGTGCACACAAGCAAAAGCTTTATTTTGTTGGTAAGCTCTGCAGTGCTTTTTTTCAGGAAAAAAATTTAGAGAGAAAAGTGTGAATGATTGGGTTTCCTGATTTTCCAATGAGGGAAGAAGATAACTTTGGCTAAAACTCTCATTTTTTTTAGTGGTAAATGAAATAGGTAAGGTGATAAATGTCAAATGAAAAAAAAAAAGATGATGGCAGAAACAGAAGTGATGACTGGCTGAGCTACAAATGTTAAGAAGAAATTTGCATATGCTAGACATTAATCTTTGCAACAGGATAGCTCATTAACAGTAAAACAGTTAATGTTGGAATGTTGACAGAGAAAAGAAAGAAGCATGACTGTTCTGCATTTGGAAAGAAGCAGACCAAGATACTCATTTCATAAGAGAATAGTAAGTTTTTAACCACTCTGCTAAGCTGTATTCAGTGAGGGAGAAACTATGAAAAAAATCATCAGGCCTGAATATCTTGAATGCAAAAGTCCTGAAAGCTTTTGCTGGGTAATCTTTAGTCGTGGAATGAACCTTTAATAATATTTTGAATATCAGAAGGATTGCAGAGTGCAAACACTGTGCAGGAGTCAGGGAGGGCAAGGGGGATAATCTGGTGGACTCCTGTTAATCCTCCACAAAATAAATGGAAAAAATAACATGGTATTTTCCCAGCTGGAAGTATTAAAGGACAGTGCTATAATTAATGTGTTCTTATTTCTAGAAATGAAGTTCATCTAAACAAACTACAAATCATTACTTGACAAGAAAACAAGATGAGATTATAGAAGTAATGAAGGGGATACAGTCTATACAAGGCATTCTGGAAGGTGTTTAACTCTTTAAAATGTATTTCATTTGATTTTAATGCAAATGGATGTTATAAAGCACCAAGAGAGCACTTCAAATGTGTTAGGAACTGTTTTCTCTGATGTGTCGTATTCCAACAGACTAGAGTATCAATGCAGCAGTGATTGCTATATTAGTGGCAAAGTGAACACACGGATCTACACGTGACAATAAAGCATTAAAACAGCAGAGCTACATCTGTGACTGGTAGTACCTAGAGCCACTGTCTCACCCACTTCACACGTGGATCCTGTGTTATTCCCTGCTACATCAGGTAAAGGTGATGTTGTAATCTGCAAATGGATTGAATCAGCCCATCACTGCTCCACATCCCATAGCTGTTTTCCTAGGCTCTTCGGGTACAATGAGGGCCCTGCAGTTTCTTGATTTTTGGCTGTTGTTCAAAGCAAGTGCATTACCATATTTTTAGCTTCTCAAGGCAAGAACTATCTCTGCCTTACTTACCAATACAGGCTATTGAGGCCTGTTTACAATGTTGTTTTTACACATGCAGATCAGCTGCTGACACAACTTAGAGTCTGAATAAGAGCAAAGAACAATATTCATTTATGAGTGTTCAGAGATGGACTTGTCATGCTCTGAAGGCACTAGTTAAGCCCTCCCTTCAGATACATAGTCTCTACTTTCTTCAAGTTTTTGGGAGCTATTCACATATACCCACAGCAGAATTTGGTCACCTGCTTGTCCCTGTCCAAAATATGATCTGCAGCATAAACAGAGTGCAACTTACTAAATAACAGCTGCCTTTCAGCTTCATAAAACCTCGCCAAAGTGCTCTCACTTGTCCCTACTGCGTACTCTGCCAGGCAATGTTTGGGTGACTGGAGATGTCCTGCCACCTGCGTGACGTGTGGCAACAGCTCTGCTTTTTATAAGCCTCCTTGAGGAGAAGTTAATCATATGCATTATACTGTGTTGTGAAAGCACCCACAGTTCCTGGGAGAGTTTTTAGGACCTTCTTCTAGAATTATCTGATTTGGTCGAGTTGGGTTGGGCTTGTTTGGTTGGTATTTCATTTCCACTGTGCTGTATAAACATCTGGGTAAGCAGCTAGATGCTCAAATAGTCTTTGTCATGTGGTATAGAGATGCATTTGGTCTACAATTAATTACGAATCGCCTTGTTTAAACCATGAAATTGTTAGTAGTAGCTGTTGCAACTACTCTAATTGACCTATCAGCAGTAATCAGTCCATTACAATCTAAAACACGTTTTTAGGTGGCAGGGATATTTTGTAGCCTCATACACAAAACTCAAAACTTCAAAGGTGACGATAGAGAATACTGTCTTCATTAATAAAATAAAGTCTCCAAAGTCTCATGGTCTACTTTAACTCCAATTACCCTCTGGACATAACTACATCCATGAGGTTTATCACAGCCAGAAACTTCAGCAAAAAGTTCTTTCCAAAGCTATGGATAATGTCATTTCTGCCACATATAAGTAAAGACTTCGAAAACACATGCCACAAGGCAGTTATCCTGCAACCACAGTCCTCTCAGTTAAGAAACCTGAATTGGTTGGTTGCAACATTTGTAATGTTGACAAGGCTGCTCTTAAAGATCATGTATTTTTTAAGAAGTCATTTGCTATGATGTGCCACAAAGTCAAAACATCTTAGAAAAGGATCTATAGTGGGAAATCCACTTAAGAATAATGTAGACTTTAAACAGCCAGAAATTTTCTGACATTGGGGTATTTAAGATTGTATTGACGTTTTATAATGGGAGCAAGCAAAGATCTTCTTTTAAAGCAAAGCCTCTTTGTGTTGTTGCTGTAGAAAACTGCCATTTTATACTGTAGTCATATTCAGTGCAATCATCCTTCAGTCTGATTGCAAACTGGGCCCTCGATAAGTAACCATGACCAAGTATTATATAAGAATTTTTTAATCTAATAGTACTACAGTCTACTCTGAAATGCATTTACAGCTTCAATGCACAGATTGCAAAGATGTCTAATGTAGTGCAAAGCAGAAGGAAGAAATCCTCTACTCCATCCATTTGTGCTGTGAGGTCAAATTTCAACTTAATCCTGTAGCTCATAAAAGTGTAAGAAAATCTTATGATATCAGAATAAAGGAGTATTAATAGAAATCCAAATTATGTTTTCTGCTTACCTGCCAAGTCAACAAATCTGAGTATATAAAATTGCCCACAAAATATAATCCATCTCCTATTCAAAAATTATAAATCATTTACATAAACAAAAAACATTGTCAGAGCTAACTGTTTTAAAGTTTCTTTTTCTGAGAGAGTTCTTGAACTCTTACCACGACTATGGATATTTGTAGTAGCATCTTATGCTCATTTTGAAGCACTAGTGTTATCTATAATTTTCCATATTATATTAGTCTAAATTAAGAGGTGACTCATGGAAGTCCTTGGTTTGCTAGATTTCTCTGTTTGGCTTCAATTGCTGGAATCAGGTGAAAATGCACTTCTAAATTTGACCTTTTTTTACCCAATGTCATTTTTTGGGGGTCTCAAATTCTCAGTGAAGATATGTCAATAAGCAAAATGTATATAGCAAGTAATTATTCCTTTACACGAGTAATTCATATTCCTCTATATCCTTATTTCAAGATTGTCCTGGTTTTCCAACCTATCATTTCCATAACTTGACAGAAGGTGAATTTTCTGTTCTATTGATACCTTTGAGGTATTAAAAGGGTCACAGGCTGTTCGTTAGGACAGAGAAAGTACAGAATTTCAAACCTTCTGAAAATTAAAATCTTGATATTTTTTCTCAGATTCTTAACATTTTCTTTTATATTTATCAGAATTTCAGAACTAATCTATGTTCAAACTTAAAAAAAAAAATTCTTGAAAATATGGAAACAGATATATTTAAATCTTCTATTTTATTTTTTTCCAGGAGGGTCACCAAGACTGTGTACCTTTCGAAACAGTGCTGGGTTTAGTTTCCTCATCATGAAATTCCAAATCAGTTCTAGTTACTTTGAATTCCCGGACTGGATTCCATAATGACATCCTCCACTGCCATTATTTTTTTTTTTTCTTTTCTGTCCTTTAACATTATGAGTTTCCTGCTGACTTTTACATTCAAGTTCTTCTTTCCAAGTTCTTCTTTTCTTCTTTTTTCATTTGTCTGTTCCCTTAACCATTGAACCTAGACAGAAAATTTTCTGCATGACATAGCAATGACCATCTGCTTATTTATTTTTTATCAATTGTAAGCAGCAGTTTCTGTATTAGTTATTAAGCCAGCATTAAAAAAAATAGTATTTCAACTCAATGGCCTGCATGGGATTACTTATTTCTGAATCTTAGGAAGGAAGCGCAGAAAGGGAGCACGGTGATCACAGTTGGGAAACTGCATGTTGGCAGGGGTCTTCTCCTAGGGGGTCTGTTCTTACTCCTGGGTCAGCACTTTGGTATCAGGGACCACAAAAGGAAATTTATGGATTATGTGCGATGAATTCCTGGAACCTATCGCCAAGTTTAATTAACAGAAATAAGAACAAAGGACAGTTGATAACTAGGACCTTTATGGTGATCAAAGAGAAAGCCACCTACTACCTATCTGGAGTAAGAAACATTTCTCTTTGTACTCTTAACTTTGCATTTACTCTAACTGTAAAGATGGCAATGTTGTCAGGAACAATATACCTTCTGTAAAGCTTTTTTAGAGTATCCTGCAAATTGTGGTCCTTATTTGCAAAATTCACACATTTTCTGCATTGCAGTAAGCCAGCTTTCTCTCCAAAATTACACCCTTTTAACTGCCAAGGAGAAAGTTAAGCTGCTAACAGTCTGACTGAGGAGACCACAGAGTTATTTGACACTCATCTTCCTGTTTCCTCTGATTGGTTTTGGCAGCTGGGGATGAATTGCATTAAACTTTGCCTGTATCTGCTGACCCAGACAATTTATTAAGAGAGAATAACTTCATCAATGTGGACAGTGACTGAAAAAAGAGAAAACAATACCAAGTTTAACCAAAGGTTCTCTCAGTGATGAGATCCCTGTCTACAAGGGGAGTGACTAACCACATTTCATTGAGCATCCAGAACCACTGACATAATCCTACTCTAATTTCTGCTTGCTTAGGAGAGATACACATTTGCAAAATCCTCCCAGCTGATGACAGAAATCATTAGCTCACCAAGGTCTTGTGCTACGTAAAGCACATTGGAGCCATCTCCACAATATTCAAGCCTTGAGATGAGAGGGCTCTCTGTGCTTTTTTTTTTTTTCCTGGGGTTTAAAGATTCTTTGGCATCTTCTCTGCTGCCTCCAACTTGTTTTGGTCCTTGCTCTCATCAATTTTAGTAGCAGTGTATCAATTTTTTTAGTCATCCTATGGGTACAAAATATTACTGGAAGGAGCTGTAAGAATATTTATGTGAGGAAAGGGGAACAGTATCCTTTAACAAGAGGAATTGCTGCCCATTTCTGTGCCCACTACTGCTTTAATATAGATGTGGAGAACACAAAAGTGACAAGCCACAAAGCTGATGATGCTCACCCCAGCAAGAGTCCTGTACACTGAACCCAGAGGCTGAGGAATCCAAGCCTTTTCTGCCAAAGACAGAAGTGCAACACCAGCTGAACCACAGCTTACACCCTGTACCCCAGTTAGGATCTTAATATAGCCCCAAAAAAGAGATGATGCCCTTGCTGCCATGCACTGAAGTGATTTGTGATTGTTTGAAGGTCACAATGCCCACAATGGCTCCTTTCTGTTACCCTTGCCTCATTTACGTTTTAGGTGCTCACTACAAAACCACAATCTGGGAAATTATTGAACTCTTTAAAAACAGGCTTTAGATAGCATGCTTAGGACAAATCCACTTAACATTCATGAAATGTATGATGTCTCCTTTCTTGTCCTCTTTGTCTACACTGCCTTATAATGAAATGTCATAATTCATCTGCTCTTGTTTTCATAGAGCTTAATTAATATACAACTTCCCTAAAAGGCAGTCTTTCTACTTGGCACGTTCAGTTAAACATTCCCTTCCGTGTCCTTCAAACTTGCTACTGCATCTGGGCTTCACTTAATCCGACACTTGAAGTGTTGCTGCTTAAATGATCTCTTTGGTTTTCTTCATTGACTTCACCTGTATATCACAATAAGAAACTTGGTTTTGTCATTAAGGCTTTCTGTCACTTATACTTACCCTGTACTGCTGATTTGGGTGTTGATGTTTCTTTCCCTTTTGTTACCCAAATTAGTTTACTCCTTCTCCCCCCTCTTTGATGGAGTCTGAGTTTTCACACGTGCCCCAGTGTAACTTTTTATGGAGATCTTATGAGTTTATGATGTCTAAACATGTAGTAAGCTGTGATTGTAGAAGTGGACACTAAGAACACATAAGAAACAGGTAATTTAAGCTGCTGCTGATTCATTAGGGGACCCACACCCCAGTGTACTAGGTCTTCTGCCACATCATTTGTTGAAGAGTTCACACTCTGAAACATACAAAGAGCAATAAGCTTAGCTACTTCCTGACACTATATCTCACTTACCAATATATACTTTGCACAAGTTAAACCACACATAGTGCCATCTAATTGCCCTTCCACCTTGTAAAAATATGTTCAGAAATCAAAATAACAAGTTACCAAATTACAACATCCACTTGCGTATTCAAAAATCACTTGCAATGTGCCATAAGCACAAATACGCACACAGATGCACTCCCAGCCACAATTTTGTACAATGTTGCTGAGAGGCATTTGAAAAGATGAATATTTAGCTTTTAACACACCTTAATGTAAAGCCCACCCTCAGATTAACTAATATCAAGTAAGAACAACATTATAAATACCCTGATTACCTTTAGAAAGATTTATAGGATATTATTGTATAATAAGAAATTAACACATAATTCTACATGTCAACCAACTTATTCCCACCATAGGAAAGAAAGAAATCCTAAAGATGGTGTAAATTAATGTTGTGTGGAGGATGCAGATTTAGAGAAGGAACTAATACATTAAGCCAAATTGCATGGCAAAAAAATTCTTATGCCAGTAGAACTTAAAACCAGTCTTAAACTTAATAGTTTGTTGTAATCCATCTACCAGTGTCTATTGGTAAAGAATTTTGTAACAATGATGGAGTTGCTACTAAAATTTTATTTTCCTATGAGAAAATTTAATGATTGTCATGTTCCCCAGTTTAAAAAAAAAATAAAAAATTGCAATTGACTGCGTCAGGTTGTTTTGTTTTCAGACTTTGCAGTGTTTTGGCTTCTCAAAAGATGTAGAACTTCCAGACTATATAATCTTGGATGCCAGCTCTGTTTCACCCCACATGCTTGTAATCTGAACACATTTGAGATAATTCCTCTGGAAACAAGGATTCACTCTTGGTTTTCAGGCTGTAGTGTGCTGTCTGTTCTTGAAAGAGAATTCCCGAGTGCAACTGAGGAGGTTAAAATTATTTAGGGACTTATGGCCAGAGGAACAATTACATTTTCCGTCAAGATTAACATTCTACGAGTTATCTTTGTGGGCTTGATTACTGATCACTGAAGGCCATCAGGTTCTTTCCATTGCTCACAGAGCCAACTGCATCAGAATTTCATTTGGCTTGGGTTGTTACTGGTTGATGTTCAATATACTTTCTTTATCATTGTATTCACAGCTAGTTTTATGTAGATTGTCACTGTGACAGTGTGATTATTTAGATTTTTATTTATTAACCTGCACAGCTATTGTTCCGTACAACTAATGCAGCATGCCTGGGAGGTGTTCCAGACAAATCTATGTGATGGCAGTGTAGTTTGCATTCAGATACGTATCTTGGCATTTTGCAAGAAGTTTCTTTCTTTCTTGATTTTGCTATGAGGTCAATAATTTTCCGTAAGTTTATGTGGGGAAAAAGTTTGTTGAAACGATATCCAGAGCCTGTTTTTAACAATAATTTTCCTTTACTATATCTTGCCAAGATTATTTAAGCCTCCCAGTGCATATTTATAGGAAGTTTGGACAAGGATGGAAGGAGGATTCATTTTTTGAGCTATCGTTCAAGAGTCTGAATGTTTCATTGCTTTATTAAAAAGGAGAATTTTTCACCCTGCTGTAACTTTTGGATACCTGTATAAAATTTGTTTTCACAGGTTACTCCAAGGTTTGTAGTGCAAACATTTATGTCCAACCTGCAGTCATGGCACTTACCAAATAAATTCCCATGCCTTTTCTGTGATGGAAACGCTCCAGAGACTTTGCCATCTGTCACTCCCTCACTTGAGCCCTGCCCAGCTCTGGAAGGGCTTTGTGTTCCCCATACCAGGGAGAAGATTTCAAACCACTGCTGTTAAGCGCTGTTAAGTAAATGCGGAGCTCTTCCAAGACAGGCTTGGCTAATGTTGCCCTGAGGTAGATCCAGTACAATGTTTACTGGAGGCTATGACATGGCTGTGACCTCACCTTTGCCTTCAAGTTTGTCCAGTTTTAAACGCTGTTGGATTTCATTAGTATTTTCTTTTTCTTTGTGCTTGTTAAGTGCTGGTCTTCTTGTATTACCTTAAGTATGGATCAAATAAAGGAAAATATGTATAAAAGTTAAAACTAGTAATTTTGTCTGTTGTCTAGGCAAAGAGATCAGAACAGTCACCAAGAGAATGCTATAAACTTATTTGTAAGAGTTTACTGTACACTTAAAGCATTTCTGCTCATCATTATAGAAATAATGGTGCAGCATGTGCCTGGTGATCCTGGGAGTCTCATTCGGGCCACTGAAAGGGCACCCTTCCCAATGCTGGTGCATGTCTTTGGTATCTTGACATGCTTCATGGTGTTTTCCAGATAAATAATCCATGAAAGGCTCTTGACCTGGCTAAAGCAAGAGAGCAATCTTGGTGGAGTGGTGGGAGAAAGGGTGGGCACTGGGGAGGAGAACAGCCCCCTCTGTCTCCTGGGAACTGAAACACAATATTATTGAGCAGAATATCTCCACAGACAGATGAGTCCTGCTCAGAAATCATTCAGGAAAAGCTGGGAAGACAGGCCTTTATTGGCATAACACTTCACATAGACTGGGTTCCTTTTGGGCTTTCCCAGCAGAGGTCTGTCTCATCAGATAGTTGACTAATGGAGTACAGCCGTCATTCTTCATTTCCTGTGAAGAAACTTGCAAGAGGTAAAGCTTCAAGAATAGTCTTCTCTCTTTTCCAATCTGTATTCCCATCAGAAAACTTGGAGAAGCTATAATAGGAAAAATAAAAGGTTTTTTTTTTCTTTAGTTGTGTTCTCAAACTGTTCTGAAGGGTCTATAAACCGGGGCATGCAGCTGTGCAATGGATAATCTGCATACTTACTCGTTCCTTGACTAGAGGCCAAAGGCTTCTCTGTGACAACATATGAGTTCTGACTGGGCACCAGGTCTGAAAAATCTATGTACGCATTGTCACTGCACATCTGGAATTTAGAATTGCTAATGGATATGCTGTGATAGAAAAGAAAAGTGTCTGGCCAATAAACTTGGTTTATATATTTATTTTAAAAAGCATTACCACATTTCTGGCTAGTAGCCTTTCATCCTCTAGACTTTACACCAGTGCAACTGGAATGCTAAGCAGCTCTTTCAGAGATGCAGCCATATCCCAAAAGGCACTTTTTTATTTGAAATAACTTAAAAAACTAATTAAAAAGGAGGGAGCTGGTGCTTTTCCCTATGGAAGTGTGCATACCCAGCATTTTACATCAGCTCTTACAGTCTCGGAAACCACAGGTGAAAATCCTCTCTCAGATGCTCAGTTAACCTACTTTATCTTCCAGGATGCTGCTATAAAAGTGTAGCTGTCTTTGAATAATATATTTTGTCCTTACTACGTGCGCGACTCTAGAAAGCAATTACTTATGAGTGGCTTGTTACAGGACTAGCAGTGGAAATCTGAAAAATTTGAGTTTCTACATGTCACTTTGACCCCCCCCTCCTCACTGTAGTCAATGAACCTGTGGGTAGGGCAGAAATAGGTGCTATGTTTCACCCTCCCTACGGCTGGGGATATCCTGTTTGTCAACACAGTCTCTCTCACATGACGGGAAATTGCAGGAAAAGAAAGAACTGGACACCAGCAAATACAGAAAACTCCAAGATCACTGCCTGTCCAGACAGACTCATAGGTGGCCACCAGAAAATTACATAGCATGGCGATGCAGGGAATGTATTTCAGCCAAGTTAAGGCATGTTTCATTTACTGGCCACCTTTACAGTTATGAAGCCCTGGCAGACATGGTGAGTGCTTCACATCTTGATGCAGAAGTGATCTGAAATGCTCCTGTGCACACCAGCAGTCTTTCTGTTTCTTTATATTTGCTTCTATAAATCTTATACCTTTAGCAATGTGCTCTGTGCACTGAGGATTTTTAAAGCAGGAACCAACTCAGAGCCAATGGCAGCAAGCAGGAACCCTGTATGTTTAGAAAGGATTTGTAGGCTTGGATTACTGAAATCGCTGAGAACTAGAGACACATTTTCATTTTCTGCACTCAAGATTAGGAGTTAGGCTCAAACTGTGAAATAAATGGTAAAAGATCAGCCTTTTATGATCAGACCACCCAGACGGTTTAGTGGCAGTCGTTTTGTTGTCCTCACAGTGGCTTTGCAGGTACTTAGAGGATATGGGAAAACCAACCCATGAACTCTGCTTCCCACCTATTTCCCATCAGAGCTCCACGATTGCCTTCATCAACAAAACCAGAACCAGGCCAGTCAGTGCTTTATAAAGCTTTATTGCAAGATGTGTTTATATAACGCTGTAGAAGTGAGCTTTTTAACTACTTATATCAAGAAATTTTGGACACAGGTCTGTGGTCAGTTTTCCATATTGACTCTGCATGGCACAGGAAAAAAAAAAGGTGACTCCATCTTTCCAGACACTAAAGTGGGGAGAGTAAGGTGAGGAAAAGGCAGATGAGGGATGTGTTAAAAAGAAAACCCCCCTGGTTTACACTAAATGTGACAAAGCTTCTGAAAGATCAATACATGTGGTAGGTGAGCTTTTTGTGTAATAAAATCTTAAAAGAGTGATTCAAGTTCTTTATGAAAGAAAACTGAGAAACAAAAAATGCAGTTTCATGGACAATTAAATTTAACATAAAACAAATTTACCTAAAATGAGAAAACAACAAACAAACCCAAAAACTCAACCAAAAGGACCTGTAGATAATATCTCTGACCATGCATGGCTTGGTTTTTAAATTACAATTCACAGAATAACACTGCTGGGAAACCTATTTTACACTATGCTACATAGAACACAAAAAAACATGAGTAGTGACATTTACACAATTTTACAGTATTTCTCCTTCACCTAAGAAACACGTCCTTTTCTACTTTACATTTTTTTACAATTCCCAGCTCACAAAAAAAAAGGACACTATATGCGCAAAGACAGTCTTTAAAAATGAGAAATGCACCCAATGCTACAGATAAACCTTTCTTTCACAGAAGCCTCTGTATTAGATAGTGATTAAACAAAATATATCTCTATCTGCCACTCAATGTGAAATGGACTAATTAGAAATAATTTTAATTTTTTTTGAGTAAACATAAAACTATACAACATCTCTGAAACTCCTTGAATTACTTGCTTTTTAACTATTAAACTGCTTTCCAAAAATCTCTTGGGATCGCATCTGAAATACCAATTGAGCCAGCTGCTGCCCCAGTCAAAAAAAAGGAAGGTAGGCTTTGTATATTTTTCAAGTGTTTTCAAATAATTCTCAACAGTTACTCACAACCAAACATTTTCTCTTTCAGAAATGCTTCATTTTCTTTCAGAGCCTGTAAGTACCTGGCAGTTTTCCCTGCAGAGAAACTTCAACAGTCATAGTTGTTACAGCTGAGGCAAAAGTGGTTCATGCATCCCAATGCTGGAAACGCAGAACCATCATCTGAACACGGCACAAGGTCAGGGTCTGCCCATACATGGATGCACAAAAACTCCCCAAAATTAAGAAAGGAATGGTACATGTGTAGTGAACATACAGGAGTGAAAAAGAGAGCGGAATATGATCGTGCTTCTGTGTGACACCATGCCCCTTTATTTTCTTTAGATAAAGGCAGGCAGTGTGTACACCTGCCTACTAGTTGTAGCTGGAGGATAAACGATGTGAAACTGGTAGGTTGCCACCTAGTCCCCATTTCATCCCAGTGAAACCAAAGTATTGTAAAACCACACAGCTGAATTCATACTACTGACATCGGTCAAAGGGTTTCTAAATCATTTTGGATTGACATTTGCTTTTGTTACAGTACCAGGGATGCCAAAGTAAAACATACGCCATACAAGAAGAACCATTTCCTGCACCTACAGTGGCACTGTACCTCATAGGTTTGCAGTGGATGTTGCAGTCCTCATTTGCAACTTTTCAATGGCTTTCAGCGTTCTCCAGGGGATGTTCAGAACAACAGCACACAGGAATTTACAGTGCTGTCCTGACGCAATATCCAGTACCTTGAGGGTGAATGGAGCACCTTGCAGGAGGACCTTGCTGCTCAGACATATCAAGACTCTGACTCCAAATTTCTGTTAAATCAAGGTATGAACCCTTATCTAGATGTTCACATGTGACCTTCTGTTAAGTCTTGCCTACCTACAAATCTGATGCCTTATTTTGCTGACAGAGTCAATCAGTACAGAGATTAACAATAAAAGGGGGTAAAGAGAGAAAAAGAAATACATTTTGAAAACTGCTTTTGATGCTGTTTCCAATATTTATCAGAGCAAGAAAGACCCTCATTAAAATGCCATTTTTTTTGTTGATTTTGGATTATAGACAGGGATCTATCAAACAGAAGGGTCACGTGTAGCAGCCAAGGGGCTATAAAACATCTGGAATCCATGATTTAGGTGCCTGGCCTTACTGAAAAGTGAAGAGTGATGAATATAATTTTTGTGAGGGATCTTTCACTCTTGATTGTGGCACACAGCATTCCCTGGAGGTGTTTCTTCACCACAGCCACATAACTGCTACTGAAAGTTATCCCTCAGTTGGGAATGAAGGAATATAAAGTATTTGTATGCAGTCTGCCTTTAAACAGCAAGGGAGATGAAAGGAAATTAGGACAGCTTCCCTTTGGAGGCCATTTCAGATGCCCACGCGTACCTCAGCGTCCAGATCGGGAAGGCATTATGGTGGTAGAGAGACAGACAAGTTATTGGCAGCAGATGAGTGCTAAATTGAAGACCAGAAGTGACTCTGAGAACTTGGTGGTGATACAAAACTCTAGGCACCACATTTGCAGCTGACTGGTACTATGAAAAAGAGAAGAGAGGTAGTTATTTTGGCTGCAAGTATTTAAAAGCAGCCTTCAGGGATGTGAGGAAAGGGAACGTGTCACTACATCCTGTGTCTAAGACCTTTACATTTCTCACAAAACCAATCCTTATCTCATGTATATTTTAAAACAACTGCTACATCCTTACAGTGGGCTCTTTTGGTGATGCAGGGGCAGGCAGCAACTCAGGACCTGAAGATTACTATCTAATTAGACAGACAGACAAAGACATGCCAATATAATCAATTCCTCCATTTTATCTGGGTTCCACTAGTTAGATGAAGGGGAACAAATATTATTGCCACAGTCAGGACACACTAGCAGACTCCAGAGGAAATGGTGCCACCTTACAGATTAGCACATGGGGCTGCTGGCCATTTTTATCAAGAACCAAAATAGAAATATTTTCTGCAGCTTTTGCATTGTTACTATATTTGATGAACTTGTTGCAATAAACATGGAGGACAGTGGAATTAATCTGACTGTGCACTACTGCATAAACAAGACCCAGTTATCCTTCAGAAAAATTGGTATCTGTTTTATAGACAGAAAGCAGGAACAGAAAAACAAAAAAAATGGAAAAATAGGCAAGGAACAATATGCTTCACATGCAAGACACTTGCATCCAGAGGATCTAAAAGAAACTGGCCTCTTTTTTCTGAACTTAATGTAATCCCATTCCCCATATTTGGTGTTCTTCATAAGGAGCATATGATGTTTTGCATAATTTTTGCACAATTCTTGGAAAATACATATGCCCTATGATTAGTAATTCATCAGCTTTATCATATTTCAGATATAGATTGCCGTACCATGTCTAAATGAAACAGAAATTTGTTTTCTGTTAGCAAGTGGTCAACAACAGCCACCTACTTTGCACATTCAGCATAATTTAATTAAAGTATCCAGTTTCAAAAACTTGTTTGATTTTCTCCCTCCAATCAAATATAGGACCTCTGTCAGCATAAAACCATTTTGTTACTTCTTTTGTCACTTAGCAATATCACAGTTCAACATAACCATTACATTCAAGGTGTCTTCTTCTTGTTTCAGACTTCAAAGACCTCCACAAACCCCCATTACCTTCATTTCTTTGTTCTACGCATACTTAAGAGAGATTTTATAAGTCCACAATGTTGAGCAGCACATCAATATCCACTTAAAAGCCAGATGCTTGTACGTCTTGCGTATTTTACACTGAGATTAATTACAAGTCACTTCTTTCATTTTCCTAACCAGCTTCCACCTTTCTATAGCTTTCAAGTACACAACACATTTTATTAATTACACAGGTACTGCCTTCTGCCTACTTGTAAACTGACTTTTTAACAAGCTGAGAGGAAAACCACATCAAACTCAATGCTGTCCTTAAGAATCTTTGCTCATTAGTGACTTTTAACCCACAGAATTTGACATGTGAAGATCCAAGGCAACAGCAGATTTACAATCAAGAGGGTGGACAGCATAGACAGGATGTTTAACTGCAGATCTCATTGCATTTTGTTAGCTACCCGGTTCTCTCATCAGTTGGATGCTGTGCTCAATGCAATGTGGTGCATGATTGAGGTTTCAAAGGTTTACTGTGTTTGGTTCAATTACCCGGAACAATTGTCAGCAATCATCCTGTCCTTAAAGAGAGCAGAGTAGAATAACTTGAAGTACCTGACCTAGCTTGGGTGCTGGAAGTAACATAGCTATGGCATCAGGAGCCGAGTATAGACCATTAATTACCCTGACTTTTCAAGTGCGTTTTGCAGCCAAAATTGAATCCTGTTACTATGACTAAACCCCTGCAGTTCCCCAGTTAACTAGCTTGAAGGAAGCCTCAGCTGTAACAGCTGTGCAGACACACCCTTAATATTAGAGGCTAAGGCAATGAAAAGAGATAAGCTTGTGCATCCTTGAGGATCAATTGGCCATATACAGACTTTGGCTTAAAAAGTTCCCTTTTATGTTACTGTTATTTGCAATTCTCTTCAAAATGCTTCAGCACTGCCTAGGGTGACTATGTTCACTTAATCTTCACCGCTGTGTATGTCCTCCACTTGAAGGCAGATGAGCTGACTAGAAGTTCATCAAACACACATGCTGAGGGCAGTTACAAACGTCAGTTATAAACAGCGACAGAAGGGCAAACATATTGGAGTGATCACTGTGATACTCTCTCCACTTGCATCAAGGATAATCACAAAAAAGGAGTAAAGAAGAGCAAAAACACAGCAGACTTTTAGCAGGGCCATTTCATATTCAGATCCATTAATTTGAAATAAGATCAACACCATATTATCTTGCAGCAGAGAAAAGCAGCATGAAGGGCACAGGCAAGTGAACAATACTTCTTGATCTTAGCAACTGAACACATTTATCGAGTATGCAAAGTTGTTGGCATAGATCTCTCTGAAACTGTACAAATGCACAGTACAGCCATAGCTCAACAAGAGGGAGGTATTCTATGTCCTCTCCTTTATGTGCATGCTGCTATGTACAGTATCAGTGTGTATTAATACACATGAATTAAGGATCCTAAACTTTCCAATTGTACTGCAGGCCATCTCCTGCCTCACTGGGTGAATCCCATTGAATAACACTGAGTTCCTACAAAAAAGACATTCTTTTCCTCCTATTGAGGTGGTACAGTAAGGCCCTAGTGTGAAAATCATGGTCTAGCTTCAGCAGGAGCATGTTTTCACACCACGACTGTATGTGTATAGATACGTGCACACATGTCCACACATTCATTCTGTACATATACAAAGGTACACATACATTTTTACATTCTTTGGTGGCAAAATAATAAAAAGAACCCCAACAAACCACAGGGTTGCTTGGACTGTGAATCGTTGCTTAATGAATCTGCTTCAGGAAAACTGGGGTCGCTGTAATAGGAGTTATTTTGCCTCTTTAAAAGACTGTTCCTTGCATTGACAAAATGCTGCAGATTTACAATGACTAAAACAGGGCACAAGGAAAGCCAACACAAACACAGCTCACATAATGACAGATAACTCAAGAGAGAGCTCCTGGTTACCCACATCAACACACCATGGGAAGAAGCAGCCTTATGCCTTCATCTACAAAAACTCAAACGTTTCCTCAGTTACTGTCCAGATGTTGTGCTGAGCTGTGGCACACCCATCTTCTGCCCTGGCTGTGGGATTTTGCTTTTTGTTGCTTATTAAAATTTAACTAACAGAGGACGGGATGTTGGGAGCAGCAGAGGAGGCTGGCAGGTCAATGCCACACCGACGGGTTGTCAGCCTGTGTGCTTCAGATGAACGGCTCTTCTTATCGCCACCTCTGGGAATGTCAAACCTGCATCTCAGAGGTGCTGATGAGGCCCAGTGCTTTGGCTTCTTCGGGTGTCAGTCCGCTCTTTAGTGTCCTTCTCACTGAATAGTCATAAGTTCCAGAAGCAGGCAAAGAAGAACCCAAAACAAAAAAAAAAAAAAACCCAAAGAAAATGCAAACAATTAGAGGTGATAATTACATAAGACTTTCATCTGAAAAAAACCGCTGTTAACATGCATCACAAGTTGCTATGTACTCAGGGTCTCAAGTTCAGAAATACTGAGTAATGCCCTGTGCCAAATCCATGGGAACATTAAGTACCCAGTAACTGTAAACAGTCAGGCAAAAAGACATTTGTCATTTGACATTTAGTCAACAAAGACTTTGAAGGAAAAATACCAAGGCATTTTAAGATTTTTCTTTTCTCTGAAGTTGTATCAGTTGATTTACAGTCTATAGAATGTATCATCTGCCCTATTATTTTATAGTTCCATAAAGAGTTTTTTAAAGAGCTTTTGGATATTTATAAGGCTTAATTTAATTTATCACTATGTGACCCTTTAAAGGACTAAAAAACCCAACGCAAACTGTTAAAAATTAAAAATGTGACTATTTTATAGTCAATTCAAATAATTTTAACAAATAACTACTGTCTTCACACGTGCTCCCCTTTTTTCGATAATATTCCATCCTAATCCCATTTGCATCATCTTTACCATTATTAATCTGCAGTACTTATTTCAATTTAAATGATAAATCTAGGGGAAAATCTTGTTGCTTAATTTTCTATGAAATGTTCTGAACACTAGCCCTGACATAAAACTTTTAAAATTTGTGATGGCCTTTTTTATTCAAAAACCAATGAGTATGTAACTGCACATACCGAACATTAGTGCCCTAGTTTTACTGGAACCATGATTTTCAGGTGGACAGGGCTTTAGCTCAAAACACAAATGGGGTGTTCATACTATGACGTTCCTCGAGTACAAAACACACATTTAGAAATCTAAGCTGCATGCAAAGCATAAACAATGACTTTATGTTGAACAAAATATATTCAGACCCCCAAAATAATGAAGTCTAGAGGAAACTCTTAGAGAAACCAGCTGCAGACAGTGGTTAAGGACTTCCTGCACTGCTGTCACCTAGCAAAATTAAGACCTATAACTTATTGAGATATTCAGTTCATGTAACTGAAACTGGGTGGTCAATTCAAGGGTCTAGATGGAGTAAGAGGAGGCAATAGATCGGTATAGAAAAACAAGGAGATAAAGAAAGGGAAAATAAGGCATAGTTGAACATTTGATACCATGCAGGAAGGACGAACATGATCTATGTCTAATAGTCAAACTGCTTTCATTGGTTACTGAGGTTAATCAAGTGAGCTGGGAGTGCCACATGTGTAATTGTTCCTTCATTATCAAACCCTTACTTCAGAGCTTGTCTTCAAGGGTCACTCCTTCCTCCTACAGTATTTACATACTTATTAAATACCACTAGGAGTCTGCACGGCAGCCTTTTATGATAGCCACTTCTTCCTACAATACTGACCAGCAACATCTTGCAAGTTTAACGATGCTTAGCTTAAAGCAGTAGAAGGTTAAATACAGCCAATAAAGTTAAGATTAGGAAAGACTACCAGAAGAACAATACATATTAAAAAATGCTCTGGTCTTCATGGTATAGTATACCCAGTGTGGTCTTTTGAGTCAGTCCTCATCACAGGCACCCTTTTATACTTCTGAATTTAGTATGCAAATGCCCACAATGACACATGTTAATTTCTAGATATGAGCTATGAAATACCTCGAGGTCTTAAGGTCTAAGTGAATCACCCAGTGCTTATTTCTGTTTAAAAATGAACAGCGTGAAGAGTGAAAGAACAAATCCAAGAAAGCTGCAGTAGAAATATTTCTGTCTTATTAAAAGTAAAGAAATCCCCGTGCAGTCCACCTCCTTAGCTAGCTGCACTTCCTCTCCCCTGAACACCTTTTATTCTATACCCTTTATAACATGCAGCCAAATGCAGATCACACCTAGCTTGACCACCAGACAGTAGAGTCACGTCAATAAACATGCATAAGGGAGACTGAACTTTCACAAGATGACTGTCTAGTTTGACATTACATCTTCCAGCTGAAGGCAAAAGTGAACTGGAAAAACAAATGTAGGACATGTTTCCACATCTTAGACACTTCTGCAGAAGTGTCAAACCAAATGTATTCATGACTGCAAAACTGAGGCCAATAACCACTGTAAAACAAATATATCTTTCTTGTCAGATGGTAAGACAGGAAGAGTGAGAGAACACACAATTGCTATTCCTGTTTGTGAACATTTAACAATCTGATGTACTCTGCTAACACTGGTTATGTACTGGAATAATCAAAATTCTGGTCTTATTTATGACAGTGTAAATCTGGAATAATCTTCTTTAGGTCAGTGCAGTTACTAATGCCCAAGACTCTAACAACTGAAAAAGAAATGTGTGCCTCTGTAACTTTCATCAAGAAGAATACAGTAGTTTAAATTCTTCCATCAGCCAGAGTGACAGGATTACTAGTTTACTAGGAAGAGCCAAATGGATTTACAATAATATGTAGGTCTCTTTGAAGAAAATTACAGGAGTTTATATTCAGAATTCATAATTAGGTTAAAATACCATGGTAGAAATGATCTTGAAGGAAAACCAAGGAACAAAACTAAGAATCTTCTTTACATAAGTAAGATTTCTCTCTTAATCTTCAGATACCTAAAAAAAAAAAACACTACACCTAAAAAAAGACACCTAAAAATCAAACATACTAAAGTGTCAGTCTAAGGACCTCCTGTATTAACCCTTGGAAGACTGAGAAAAAGCAATACTGTATTCAGCATGTATTGTAACAAGGACTAGTATCCTGTTCTGAGTTTGCTGTATGACTCACAAAACGGAGGCCGATCCCAGGTCTACACTTTTTGTGCCAATACAAAACAAGTAGGAATGACAATACTCAATGAATTGCTGAGACACACACAGCTGTAATTAAACAAAAAAATTCTCTGTGTCCCCCAGTTGATTGTTCCAAGTTATCTCAGCTCTCATAGAAAACAGATAAAAACGACTTGGATTTAAGATATTCCAGTGACCTAAACTTTTTAGCCAGCAGTTAGGAGAAAAGAGCTCCAAACAACATAGTACTTCTGTGGTCATAATGAGATTGTCAAGAAAATTCTTAATGAAAAACAAAGATGTGAAGAATCTTCTCAGTGAGAGAATGGTTCCCATAAACACCAACAGCTGCTGACTTGTAGAAGCTAAGCGTGTAGGGCCAAATACTGCAAAGTATTGTGACCACTGGAGAGATTAAGGCTGTCCACTGTCAACAGACAACTGGAAGGCTAACAGCTGACAGAATCACGGTCCAGACTCAACTGAGTGAATTCTTAACCCTATGACAAAACAGGCCAGTCTAACACAGATGAATCCACTTGTAGTCTGAAGTATTTTATACTCAGGGAGATGAAAGTGGCTCGATAAAGGGTCTTTATCTAAAAATTATATCTAATATGTACACATTACTCACAGTACATTTCCTCATCCAAAGATACAGCAGATGGATGCAGCTTTGTTAGCAACACAAGTTCCAGTCCCACTACTCTCCACACTTCTTTGTGGACTATGAAGGCTTGTGGGCAATGAAGCCAGGAGAAAGTTGAGTTACCTACAGCAGCAAGGACTACTCTGGGAGGTGGGAGGTGAACTCTGGGAGGTGAACCTTGTCTTGACATGCTGTTAAACAAATGTCCACAGACATTTGTCTATTTCCTCATAAAGTGCTTGGTAGGGTTCCTCTACTTTAGGAAAGGTCATGAACACATTCAGTCAACAAAACTGAATGCAGAGAGATATTTTTTCTTCTATGTTTCATAGGCATTGCAAAATTACTTTTCTCTAACTAGATCTTCACTCTCTTCATCGAACTCTGTCATGTCTCTAACTGAACTAGACATAATATCTTGGCTTGTAAAACTCTTGGCCTGCTGCAGATCACATTAAACTCAGCTGTGGAATGTATTTTGGAGGCAGTGACAGTGAAAATAAGACTTCAAAATGACCTTTTAGGTTCTTTAAGCAATTTTAAAAACGTTTTCTAAAGAAACATTAAGATAGAGAGAAAATAACTTTTGCTCTTGTCACAAGCAAAGCCTGCTGAGATCCCATAACCAAAAACCTAAATGCTGTTTTTTTAGGGTCAAAGGACATGATATTCTTTGTTAATCAGGAAATCTAGAATTTTATTTGATATCCTGGGAGAATGCAGTAAGCTTATGTGAATTCAACAAATTTGACTCTGTCCGTTGGGTCAAAATTTACACAGATAATATAGCCCTCAGAGTACACTGCAAATGTTTTTAAAAAGAGTAATTCTCTAAGTGTAGCTTTGGCAGATAATGTAATTATCTAGAGTTTGGTTGTATTTCTACAGAGCAAATTAGGACTCCTAATCCCCCCTCCCTGTATTTTTTGTTTTTCATTTAGGATGCAATGAACAGTAAAGAATAGTTGTGCTAGTGCAAATTATTCTTGCATTTACAATGGCTTTCTGCATGTGTCTTTACACCTGTATGCATAAATCATACAAAATGCAGAATAGACAAGACCATTGTTGTGCTCACAAAGTCACAGAATTAGTGTCATTCTTATTACAAATATATAGGAGCAACAGAACTTTATTTTGGTCCCAGCTGCAAAGCTAATGCAGCTTCTAGTTGCTGATTTGGAATGAAGAAAATTGAAGTTGGCTGTAAATTACACAGAGAGGATAGCAGGAAGGGTAGATTATGAGACGTAACACAGGCCAGCTCCATCATCTCATTTCATGTATCATAGTTTATTTCCTGTTACCTATCTATACCTAGCCTGAACACTCAGTCTGTATTTTCGTGTATTTACATATAACATATTCTCTTGAGCTTTTGTCCAACGAGTCTGGCAATGGCAATTTGCAACTCAAAAGTTCAATCCAGACAGTATTGCTAATTTTCTTTTATTTTAATCCTTTTCTACATTTGTGTATTTTTATGTTACAATGTAAGTTATACTTATTTTTAATTATGAATATATCATTGCTTAATATGAGCAGACCTAAATGCTAAATAAAAATGCTAAAACATTATGTGTTGAGATTCTTTTACAGGGATTTGTAGGTGAATTTTTTGATTTTATCACATGCTTCTCTGAAGAAGTACAGCCAACTGAAATGTAGTCTTTGTCTGCGTCAGCCACATAGAAAGCTCCAGGAAACAATGTATTATTATTGACCTGCAGCTTTGCTTTGAGTCCTGTCAGCACTTCACAGATGGCACAAGTGTCTCCTAACATGGAATTCTATAAGTTCACAGCCACCTCTAGGTGTATCTTACAGTAGGTGTGACATAAAGAGGAGTCCAGCAGTGGAAAAGGACAAAGCAGTATTTTGTAAGGAAAGGTTAACTTGCGTTTTATCTCAATGTAGCTTATGCTATAGGGAACAAAAGAGGAACATTGCTTTAAAAGAACCTCGTCTACATGACAAACATAGGGGTAATATTTAACGTGTAGTTGAAACTGTTATAGTTTCCAACTTTATGTATTTCACAGATCATCATTTATATAGTCCCAACAGTAGCGCAGAAAATATTTAACTCCTTCCCTGAAAGTTTCCTATGGCACCTCCTCTCCCCGTCCTAATGTTTAGAATTGTGAATACCACTGTAAAAAGCTACTACTGAAAGCAATCCTGCTGCCATCTCTTTCAAGATTTCCTCAGCTTAACTTCACTAGTCAGAAGTGATTTCACTTTTCGAGACCAGACTATGCATTAACAATGCACAGGACAAAAAAAAGGCAGGAGATGGGATACAGAAAGTGAGACATCTAACACAAGTGTTTCAGACATGAAGCCTTTACGTTCCATATAAAAATTTAAAATTACTTAAACTCTATTTTAAAGTGTCCTATTATCAGATAACAGACTTTTACTAAGGGAGTAGCTCAGGCTTATGAACACAAAACTGTCTGTTGGTGAGTGACTCAGTGGAGAAGTGTGACCATGTGTGACCACCCGAGTTCTGTGGGATATAAATTAATTATCCCCATTAGGAATCTGTGCTGAAATAAAACAGAAAAAGGCATAATGTCTACAGCCTATCAGATTGAAAGTACCGGTGATAAAACCAGTCTTGTAATTACGCTCACCAGGTGTTATTATTCTGCCTAGAGAAAACCATACATATATATATAAATATACATTTTTTAAATATTTTTGGAGCAGGATAAATTCAAAGTAGCATTGTGTGAACAATTTTTGTTCATCTTCTAACAGAGATTTCTCTCCAAACACATTTGACATTCGCATCCAAACAGTCAAATTCCTGCTTTCACAGATCGTAGTATTAGATCCCTTCATGGCAGCAGAGGGCTCTCTTTGGCAGCTATGGTACCTCGATGCTCTTCTGGAAAGCTGCATGTAAGAATGCTTAACTACTGCACTTCTTTTGCAAGGCAACTTTAAAATCAGCCCTGTACTTCCCTGTCTTTTGTTGTTCTCAAATGAAGTGCTTTCCATAACAGCTCTGTGATCTTGTCAGCCAGCAACTCATGGATGATTCTTTCTTACTTGGATGCTGAAAATAATCATCATCTTTCAGGAAAAAAGGGTTGCTGACTGGTTATAAACTTGAAAGCCACTTTAGTATGGAAAAAAATCAAACAAAATATATAGTCTATCAACTTAGGCCTAAGTGCGCAACTCAAACGTACATATTTTTTAATACTCAGAACCTACATATCCTGATTTTGGGAACGAATCCTGTGGCAAGAATTCAAAAACCCTGAAATAAACCTTTAAAATACACCAACTAAAAAGAAAATGAAGGGTAACAAATTAATTCACTGGTGCAGTGAATGGTAAACTGGCAAAAGTGAAAACACCTATTTCTATCTCTCTTAAGAAGCAAACAGATTAAGTAAAATTATTTTTTTTTCTACAGAACTACAGCTGAAAAAGGTACCAAAAGTGTATATAGTAACAAAAGTATTTTTATGGAAAATGTCAATGCCAGCCTTCTGTGATGTGGGAAGATGAACAGCTTTTTTTCCCACAGATACTGACAACACATGCTTTTTACCAGTTGCTCATCTCTTGCCAGTTCCCCCGACATTACTTTCAGCTTGTTCTTTTCTGCAATAAAGAAATTGGCACCTAGCCAAAAAGAGATGGCCAGAGAAATTCTAGCCTTTGTACATCCTTGTCTAGAAGGATACGGGAAGCTGCAGAGCAGTCTGGTTCATTCTGCCAGTCCTGGAGAGATAGCACAAGGATGAGCCAATGGTCTGCCTGTGCTGTAGGATCCTACCGAGACAATGGCTTCACCTGCTGTCAAGATGTAGTTTTGCTAAGAGCAAATTCTGAGCAGTGGCTGCTTCTTCCTCTGCAGAGCAGCGTGTCTGCGTAGGCATTTAATCACATAAAGTGACAGCCACTCTGGAGTCATTAGGGACAACTTGTTACAGCAGCAGTTTTCTCCTTGTACCTAAATTATGTCCTCTGTGCTTGGATAATATAACATGTAAATGTTGGTGTAGTGTTCAGTATCAGCCTCCACCCTGAAAACTGAAATAAATGGGGATAAAAGGAGTCTATTTTTTTTTGTAAAAATCACATATTTAAGTATGACGTCCCAACCACTTCTCATATTTTTTAAGGAGTGTACTTAATCGTGCAGGGTGGTAATTTTATATCTGACTTTCCTTATATAAAAAGCTAAAGCTGTTTCAAGTAGAAGATTTGAGGATATGAGCCCCAAAACAAATAATTTGCATCAGAATAAAAGTCATTATAGAAACAACTCATAAATTGCTCTAAAACAGTGACTGGAAAATGAATTTAAGCCTCTTTCATGAGCAATTTTTTTATTAGATTTTTAAACTAGACTTTCAAATCCCTTTTGTTTTGAAAGCTACAAAATGTACAGAATGATGGAGATTTCACTTTCACAGTTCTAGGACCAGGCAAGTACTCCTGAACAAAAGTTCAGATACGAAAGATATCAGTTTGAAACTCACAGAGACTGCCAACGAAATACATAGGCACAATACATTTGAAGAGTTAAAAAGCAGAATGCATACCCATCTGTCTAGATCAGTTATTTTGAAAGAAAGCTATAAAAAATAACTGTAATACACACAGTAAAGCAGAAAAAACCTGAACACTCATAAATAAATGCATACATACTTAGAAATGGCATCAATATCAACAACCACAATTATATATGTCATCAATGAGAACTGACCCGAAAATATGGAATCAGCTATTCAGCCTCACGCTTCAAATAAATACCCTGATTTACAGCTCCTAAAACCCAGGACGAGACCTACAAGTTGGTCAACTTATACTACCTCTCCTGTTTGTTCCCTTACAGCTGTTGATGCTGGCTCAGGCACAGATGAGATATGGGACAACAAAGGCCTCACCTGGTCACATATATCAATTTCTACAGCTTACTGTGGTCAGCCATATTTTTTATTAATTAATTATTTGTTATTAATATCCTTATTTACGGTTTGTATTTTTACTTATTGTAGATCATGGACTTTAGTTTTGTCGTTTTTGCAAAAAATGCTGCCATTGAAAGGATGAAAGCGTATATTACTTAAAAGGCATACAAAAGACACTAGCTATCTTGGCATCTAATGGAGATAACCTTCTAGCTGCCAGAGTTTTAAGTGCTTTATTTCACGTTCTGTTTTCATTCAGTAATTTGATTTTTATTAACTGGGCATTGACCTTCTGAAGGCTTAGTACTTTGCGTAAGGACAAACAGACTTTGATACTGAATACCATCTGTGAAACATTTACTTTTTCTACATGCAAAAACTGTTGCTAAATATGCATCACTAAGTAGATTACTCTGCCCCTTCCTCTAACTCCTGATATGTTCCAGATACTTAAATCCTAAATAATTAGTTGCAAATTCTAAGTAAAGTTGCTTGCCTTTAAAAATTTTTATATAGACTTTCTTCTTGTAAGGTTTTTATTTTTTTTAAAAAGCATAATTTCCATTAACTCCTGCTTTTAGTCAAGCCGTAAGTACCAGAATAACAGCCGCCCTTCTGGTATTTTGGCACTTCTGTACATTTTCATAGCCAGAAAAAAGTAAGTGGAGAGAAATGAAAATGAAAAATAATGAAAAGACAAAGAAAAGAAGAAAAAGTTAACTGAAGCACCTTATGAATGCCAAACAAAAATTATGCACCCTCGGATGCAAGTAATCTCTTATCTACTGCTTTGTTTGCTTGCAAACTTGTTTATTCCAAAGCAGCACTGCACGTGTTACTGAAACTTGTCTGAAGCTTGTCTCCATGCCTAGTCCTTTGGCAGAGCTCTTTTCCAAGTTTTGGCACCTGATGACAGCATGATACCTCCTATTTCACTTTTACTGAAGGTGGAATTTAGTATAAAATACCTGACCTGGGATGTTCTGTAGTTAAATTTAATCCCCTATCCCTGAGCTTATTTGTCTGGGATTCAGATGATCTCAATTCAAATCCTATCTTCTCCACAGTCTACTTGTATGAGCCTGACAAATTACTTGTGTGGTGCCTCAGATCCATTTCTCTATAATAACTGCAAGAATATTTTACTCCCCACAAGCCATTATGCAAATAAATCAATAAATTCTTATAAAATATTTCCATAGCTCAGGGGTCAGTCACAAGGTATATTATTAGGCTAATAAATGATTCTAAAGCCTAATAAAAGAACAAGGCATAATCATGTTTCTCCTCTCTCTTTTTCAAAGGCTACAAATACTTTGATCAGGTAATCTCATTTGAATATTGGATTAAATCTGATTCAATTATTATCTGCTCTAAACTAATTTTCTAACTCAAATCTAAAGTAACAGAATCTGAGAGAAATGAGAGCACACCCACAAAGAGACACTGAGATTAAACAGCAGAGGGGAAAAAAGCCTCTTGCTCTGCGATGTCCTTCAGATGAATCCAATACAACCTGCGCTACGCACCATCAAACATTAGTCACGTCTAAGCCCTACAGTATGGTTTAACATGCAGGGTCAGCTGAAGATCCAGATGCAAACAGTGCTGAATAGTGAAGCCATCTTTAAAGATCTATTTCCTTGGCATAGTCATCTGAAACTATTTGTAGCAAGACTGTCCTTGGATCCCCAGTCTTTCACAACTGCCTTGACTTTAGGGAGCCAGGAGACACATTTTTCAAGCATGAAGGTTGCTAATACTAGCAATTCATAAAGAAGAGGAAGATACTTGCATGTTCCTGTATTAGCCTAATTGCCTTAAGGTGATTGCTAGTCTGATCATCTGATTTTGCTACCTTGTGGCTTAATTAGCTTTCATGCAAAGTCTTTAGGACTTTCTCTTGGTCCTTATTTCAGATCCCTGTCACAGTCATTCACTGAGGTCAGAAATCAACCCTGTCTGGCTCAACATTTACAAGTATTGCTCTGAGTACGTCAAGGTTAGTGTAAATAACTTCTGTATGCCGATTTATGATTATTAAACTGGAGTATGATCTTCGTGATGCTGACTCATGAGAACTACATCATACTTTTGAGACAGATCCATTCAGTTCAATGGGACCAACACACAGACAGCATCTCCATAAAAGTCTACTCCTGAAAGAACAATCTTATGTTGCAGGATGGATGTTTTACATGAACAGCCATGAACATGACAAGAAGGAAAACAATACATCTTCCTATTTGTGTAGCATGGAGTTTTTATAAGTTCTTTTAATTAAATTTACTTAAGCAGTTTTTGTGGATTATACTATTAGTTTTGAAGTGTCTTCTGTTGCCTCAAAGCTGCTGAGGCTACATGACCTATACTTCTCCCCGAATTCGAAACAATTGGCACAGCCTGGTTCATCATGACGTGAAACTCTTATTTAGTTACAGGATGTTCTAAGCAGTTCTATTCTTTATGTAAATTTCTTCTCTTCCCTCACTTGTAATCTTCACAGTAAACTCAGCTTATCTACCTTATATTAATTTTTTATTAATTCATCTTTCTTGGTGTTAAATAATGTTCTCCCTTGACACATACAGACAGTATTACAGAAATTAACTTCAGTGATTCAATTCACTGGAATTTGGACTATCAAACAGTGATTCTTAAAACTTCCTTATCCCAATTTTCCTCTGCACTCATTGTTTGTTATGGAATCATTTGTGAAGGTCATTCTAACCTTATGGGAGAACCAGACAATCTTAATTATATTATTTTTTTATTTCTTTGATAAGTTGAATAGTTCCCTATAACATTATAAAAACCTTTCTCACAGAAAGCTGCCCTCAGTCTTCAGGAATGGAAACTGCAATTTTCAATCTAATTTCTACTTTATACCTTTAAAATATTCTGAACTTGTCTCTCCAGAGTCTGGGGTCTGTTGTTTACACACAGAATAATGATATCAGAGTGAAAAAAAACAGCAGAAGTTCCCCATGGCAACTTGCCTTTAAGCTGCCTTTGAATGATCACCTTGAGAGGTGACAGAGCATTTCAGTTTCTGTGGCTCATTTAACCCTGCAGCTTTCTGATGATGCTTCTAATGAACAAATACAACCATAATGTTATTTTCTCATGCACAACACCAGTCTAGGAAGTCTGAAAGGCAGGACACTGAGCACCCATCATGAAGCAATGATCTTCAGCTGGTTACTGAACTGCTACAAGTCAAATCGTATCTTTAAAAACTTTCACTGTGTAAGGGTCTAGCATAGAATTATATTCTCTCTCTGCAGATCACCATATGAACTCAAGTTGTTATGCATTTACCATGTACCTTAGCTTTTTGTACTCAATTTCAGCTCTCGCTTAACAAATTCCTTCTTACCAGGTCTTAGTCGGCTTCAGCCTTATCTGGATTTATCAGTGACCCTTCATATGTTCAACCAACAGATACAGATGTTTCCATCTGTCTTTTGTTGGATGACTCCCTGTCTTATTCCTCCTCCCAATTTATGGTTCTGCTGGTTGCTCTGAGAGTTTGAACTCTTCTGTGTCCTTAACATCTAAGCTGTCTGCGTACGAGACAGTCACACTGCTCAACAATTTTGAAAGGTAAAATGGTTCAAATGAACTCGTCAAAATGTTTCATTTTCCCACTACAATTCTTTTCAATTTAACTTAACATTCATTTAGTCCTGCTTGTGTTTTTCCCTAGTTGTAAATGACTTGCCTATCGCTTACTTTTTAATTCTTTTTTTTAATTATTATTTTTTATGGCAAAAAAATCCCTCACTAATGAGAACCTTCTACCTCAACCACAGGAAATGTTTACAGTGCAATTGCATATAAATCTTCTGGGCTTCTAATTTCGCTCAAAACACAAATTTCAGTTTAGGTTCACTAAAAACTCTGCTGAACATGAAGTGAGGCTAACAAGACTCTTAGTTCTGCATTGAAAGTAATGGAAGATATGCAACGTGATGCACAGTGAAACTCATTCCTTTCAACTGAGTTTGCTTTGATGTCCACGAATAGATTGAATACCAAACTTATAATAAAAGCCAGGGGATGTATACGAGAGCCTGAAGATTAAAGGTGGTGAATCCAACCCATCAGATAATACAGTGTCATTAAAGTATGCTTAAGATTTCATTTCTAATATGTTCATGGACCTTCTGTATTATATTTCTACCTGGAAGTTTTTCTGCTCATTTAACTCATGTCATGCATTGATAGGGCTGGTCTCTGATCATTTCCTGAAGGTGCCATATTATCAGTCCAGCCAAGTGTACTTTTGAGCTAAACCCCTCATCTATTCATCATTCAGGTATATTTACTATCTACCAGAGTGAAACAGTTAAGAAATTCTCCTTTCAAACTTTCTTTCAGCACTTCAGGTGAAAGCAACGCTAAACTACTGAAGTTTATGTTTGTTTTGAAACTGTCTATTAATCCAGTTAAGAGTCTCATTTAGATCTTGAAGAGCAAACAAGTAAAGAGCAGGATTCTGTAATGACTAATTGCAACGGAAATCCATCCCAGCCTAAACATTTACTGAATGCTTAATCCCTGTTAATGTTTTTACTGAATATAAAAACCAGCTCCATGGAAAAATATATACTATTTTTATTTCCTGCAGCAAGTGGTTCCTTGGGAAAAAGATTCCCAGTAAAAAGCAGAAATAAGACTTTTTGGTGTCTGTGTGCATGAAGATAGTGTTGCTAACAGAGAAAATATTTTATCATGGGATAAACCATGGAAATAGGCAAGCATACAGGAGGCATATTTGATATGCACAAGCCAACTAGGGCAGTCAGCACGTGCAGAACATGAACACCAGGACCGTGTGGGGAAATGGGTAGCAGCAGAAGGTGATGCCACAAAAAGGTAAGGCACAGTGTATGACATAAGGTAAAACAGACAATCCAGTGTCAGCTTCTTTTCTTTGCTTAGTGTCTGGCTCATCTAACCAGAGTGTCTATGTTGCTTTTTCTTTTGCCGCATGCAGAAGTCCCTTTCTTAGCATGTCGGGAAAGTGAATATGCTTTCAGCACATGCTAGTTTATAGCAATCACTGCTTATACCAAATGCTTTTGATCAACCACTATATTAGAACAATTCCATAAAAAATAAAAATCTGTGTGATTTTTCACTCACTGTTGTTGTCTCCTCTTTGTCCTAACTTCCCAGAAATGCTAAAAAGATGGATGGAAAAGTAGTCAAACAGCCACATATAGTGAATGACATTAAAGACTAAAATCTTACGTTCTTTGGCTACTTATCCTTCTCTCAGTAATCACAGTAGTCTCTGCTCATAAGGAAAAAAAAAACAGAACTAGAAAGGTCATCACCTCTTAAACACTTTATTTATTAAAGTGCAGAATGAAGTTGCATGAAGTTGCTCAAACTCAGGTGCCACAGCTCAGCCCTGTGGCCACACCACCATTGAAAGACCACCTTAGAAATGTGCTACCTGTTCTTCACAGTGAAAGTTAAGTTCCTCTATAACCACTTTGCAGTCAAGCAGCAGCAGACATTTTGTTTTCACGGCTGTGGGAGGATGGTACACAGCACAAGAGAGAAAGATTTTAAGAGGTGAAACCAAACTATGTGTTGCTTTATGAATAAATTCAGCTACAGATACAACTATTAATCTTTGTGCCAGTTCACAGTACCTTCACAGTCTGCATTTGAGATCTTGATCTGACCTCTCTGGTTATAAATAAGTACCGTCATCAGAGAAGCTCTAAAGCACCATAAAACTTTCTTCTTCTCTTACTTCTAACTTCTGTAGAAGACTGAATCATCCACTGTCCATCTGCATACAGCTTTTAAACAATATTAAGAAGAATATATGCCAATCATAAGTATACACTCAAGCTACCATGAACTACCAATGCACGTCTGCATACTAAAGGCCTGGTTCCTACTCTGATACGCATTGATATTTGCTTATTTTGGGAAATTTAATAGCCATATACTCACATGACTTCCTATTTGCTCGTGATCGCTTCCTCTCTCTAGGCACCGCTCGCTGGCTTGGCACTTGGGTGGCTGACTTTACAATGCGATCCATGATTTCATCTGCTGCATCATCTGTTGCATTAGGTGAATCGTCATTGCCGGCATTCCATGAACCGATACGCCCTGGAAAAGTCCAGCAAATGAATTGAGGGGAAAAAAGACATACAGTCTTTTGTGTCACTTGGTTTTGCAACTGGTTTTTTTTTGGGGGGGAGGGGAATTACAGCAGGCTGCTCAGTCACTGCTACTTCAAATTGGCCAAAGGAGAAATCACTGCCTAATGCTGAGTATTTCTAAATAATACCCTAGATGCTTTGCTGTATCAGCAGAGACTAGAGAGCTCAAATGCAATTATAACTTTCTATTCCCTTCAGCCTCAGAGTCTTACTCTTGACCATACAACTGGCTAATGTCTGCTAGAGACTGTCTAGAAGCCAAAGATTGCCGGAGTGTTGTGTGGCTGTGTTTCCCTCTGCTCCTATTACACAGAGACTAGGAAGACATGGCACACATTAGAAAGTGACGAAAAAAAGCGACAGGTCCTTTGTACCAAAAGAGAGAAAGAATCAATTTCCGAGCATCTATATAACATCCTTGTGCAAAACAGACATGAAAAGGGCAAAAAGTGTGGTTTGACATGTCTCGTTGTCCCTTTCACAATGAAGTATTCACCTACTCATCACAAAGCTGTGTTTCCTGGCACAACTGTGTATGCGTTGCTATGAGCAGAAAAGCAAGTCGCTGGCAAGCTGAAAAGCTAAATAAGCAATTTTGGTTAAAACCACAAACAAACAAGTGAGCCGTGTCTCTGAACTCAAGGCTCTGGCACTCCTTATTCCACAAAGCTTTGTCAGACACATCTTTGGGTTCCTCCACTCCAGACTACTGTTCCATGTACTTTTTGGTTTTGAATAATTTGAAGGCTAGTATGCAGCGAGAACACCAACAGCGAGCTTTGCAAAGGAGTGAGTGTGGTAGAGTTGTGAGTAGATAAAATTCACCAGTGATGCCACTCCATATCACATTCCCAATGTCAATAAACAACAGCTTTGTTTAGCACTTTGGTCTGCTGCTTCTCTCCTGGTTCTCATCAAGAGAAGTTGTATTGTGACAGTGTTCTTGACAGGCTTCTGTCTGGCTCACCCATCCTCTGCCTCTGCTGTTCTTCAAGGGAACACAAGCTGACTTCCACTATCAGCACATGTTGCTTGTTAGCATTCACTGGATTACTTTGGCTATTCAGTGGTTGCAGTGGAGCATGAATTATTTCATCTTTATACTATAGCTAGTGGACTTGCTTCTTAAATTGGGACTGTGAAACCTCTAAATTATACAGGATCATAGTTTAAGCCTTAATAAACTACCCGGGCACAGACTTAGTGGTGAATGCTCTAGATGTGCTATCAGTGGTCTTAAAAAAAGAATCAAGAAAGTGCAAGATATCCAGATGTCAGAGAAAAGAAATATCAGAACAGAAAACTGAGACTTGAATTTTAATGCATCACCATTACTCGTAACCATCTTCCCAGTATCATGTGTGTGTGAGGGGGTGAGAAGAAGACAAAAGAAAATAAACTGGTGAACCCAGTGTCTGTAAAATGATTTAGTGTAAAGGAAGTGGTTTAGTCACTGCTTTAATGAAGAGGTGTACCAGTGAATCATGTCTTGGACAGAAAACAAGGCTATCTCATTGCCAAGAATGGTTGTACCAGTGAGCTCTTCTGTCAGAATATCAGGTGCTGGAATTGGCGGATTGGGTCATGTTTTCATTTCCTTCCTGTTAGCTTTCAGAAATCACCTGTGCTGACGTTGGAAAGAGCAGAGTGCTGTGGACCTCAGAGAAAGAGGTACCTGTCAGGACAGCAAGGAGATGCAGGGCTGTCCACAGCCACTTCTTATGCTCCTAGGCTCCACTTAATCCACTAGCTTTGCAGTTTAGCAGGGAGGTGGCTAGAATATTCATCTTTTTCCTCTCCCCAGTCATTCCTAAAATTCTGCAAGGCCCTTTCACTTACTTTCTCTCTGCTTCTGTGGAAAATAAAAACACATCATGGATACTTCATTTTGCCTTCATGATGAGAACAGGAATAAAAATTGAGGAATTAGTGGGCAGCCCTGTTCATGGGAGTGGGGAAAGGGGTGAGAATTTCTGCAGCCTTGGACTCCTAATGCCCTCAGGCACTACTTGGGCTGTGATGTCCGTGTTAAAACTTAAGGCAAATTCTCCTCTATCCCTGTGCCCCAAATCACCACCTCCACTGTGGAAACACCATTGAGGTCGTCTTCTTCTCCTTCAAACCTTTCTGCCACACGCAAGGAGACCATGACCCATGTTTGGGCCATCCTGTGGCTATCATGCCATAAGAAATGTGGCCAAAAGGAAACTGCTGGCACTTACCTCGGCTGGCCCTGCTTCGAGTGCGAACACCAAGGGCTGTGGTGCTTTCCCCACCAGCGGAGGAGGTCTTCAGCACAGCCTTCATGTTCTCATGCTCTGCAGCATCCTCAGCGTAGTGTAGCCCCTGGGGCTGGCTCTGGCAGGGGGGCGAGCTGCTGGAGAACTTGCCAGACTGTGGGAGGAAAACAAACTTGTTTTTCTAACAGAAAACAACACAGAGAATAGGCCAGACTCTCGACCATCAGTTACAAGGAGAGAAGTATCCTGTTGGGCTGGTTTGGAGAGCAGATATTCCCAAAAGAGCCAGGCAACAGTTGTTCCACTCCCAGAGCATGCACCTTGAGCAGAAGCAAACTGGAAAGAGGGCAACAGCGGGGATCAGAATTAAAAATCAGTGGAACTCCAGATGCATTAGATGCATTAGCTTAAGTCTTATGATTTCGACCTCTCTGAGAGTATAAGGTACAAAGCTTGGTTTGAAACCTTCGACTCAAGGTTGATCTGCTGCACCTGATCTGGGGTCATGTATGGCATTAAGCAAGACAGCATGAGACCTGACACAATTAAGGAATTGCTTTTTCTTTTAATAACAACACAAAACTTGCAAAGTATTCTAGGAAAAAAAAGACCTTTCCCTCTTGCCTCTCTGCATTGCTGCACAGAAATCTCTCAAGCTGGTCTAAAACCCAAATACCTACAAGTAACCTTAAAATACATTACCAGTAACGCTGAAAAAATCCCTGGCCCCAAAACACCCAGCCAACTTATTTCATGGCCAAAACACAAAAATTGCTGTCAGCAGTTAGAAGAACAAACAAAACCTTACAAGAGATTTAGGAATCTGCCCTCTGCTTCCTTGCCCCCCCTGTGATTTCCCTGTCACCACGACTACATTGACAACAGTGGCTATATTAGCTGGGCTGGCATAGTGCATGGATGCAGCAGCTCCACCAGTTACTGAAAACAGCCGTCTAGAAATGGATGAAAACAGAAGAAACAGATACTTTCTAAGGAGAAGAGCTCGCATTGCAGGACTGCTCTCCCTTCCCAGCATCTGCACAGGGCTGTACTGTCGGTATTCACTGCACTGCTCTTATCTATAGAAAAGTTAAAGCACATGTAAAATACAGTCCTGGTTGCAGAAAAGACAGGCTCTGTCAACAGCAAACAGGCATCAACAGATAATAATATCCCTCAGTATTTTCAGTCATATCAGTACAGCATCAGAAACTGAAATATGTTTTCTTTTTCCTTTTAATCTTTCTTACTCCTACCAATTCATCATAGATGAAAGAAGGTGTGCTGCATTCTCTTATTTCTTTGCATAATAACAAACATTAACTTGATGATACCAAGTCAGTCAGTTAAAGGGATGCAAATCTTCAGAGCCTTTTTGTCAGAGAATGGTATATTGGGAGACTAGGTCTTACTTTCAGAGCTTTGATTGAGTCCCTGGGGCTGTCAAGATTGCAAACTTAAAATACTTAATCTGGAAATCAAAGACAGGATGATTCTATTTTAACATAATGACTTTTTGGAGTAGGATGGCAAATTGAGAGGCAAAACAATAATCCCTACAAGGCACTGAGCTAAATATACCAATGTAAGATTTATTTTTCATAGTGAGAAGTTTGTTTTCTTGTTAAAATATGAGCTTGCAACATTTTCATGTGGAAAGTATGCTAGAATATCACATGTGAAAATAAAAGACAGAAAAGCATTAAGGAGAAAATTCTGTGAAACTGCATTCCATTTTTGCATTAAGAATACTCTCCTATATACATTGAGTTGTAAAGCTGATTAATACCATCTCAGGAATAAAACAAAGGATAAAGTTTTCACATAACTGTTAGTTACTGTTCACACAGGTTAGTTAAGTGTTGGCATAAAAAGGCTAATTCACGTAGTTTTCTTTCTGCACCCGAAGCTATACAGCACAAATGATCACTGAGAAATTCTATAAGCTAGAAGTTTTGTTTCACTTCCTTAATTTTCAGATGTTGCCATAGATTAATGCCCAAACTCCAGCCTCTTGAGCAAGTGGCTGCCATTAGGAAACAGTGAGCACTAAGCTATATTGTTTATGGTCAGCACACTGAAGAAATCTCTAATGCCAAACAAAAAATGCATTGCACAATAGATGCAATACATTGTTTTACTATGAATGTAACTAGCACATTATACTTCTTTAAATATTTATTCCCCCCTTTATTCATTTTCAACATCACTTTCAGGAGCACTTTATTATAGAATCATAGGATGAACAAGTTGGAAAAGACCTCTTGGATCATCAAGTCCAACCATTATGATAAATACATGAACTGCTCCATGGCTCACCTCTGTGGTGACTGAAGCATCTTATTCACAATTCATAAAGCAAGGAGAACTATTACAATTTGCTTTGCATCCCTATATCAAATGCTTTTGAACACTTTATAAAGTAATACCATTTAGACATATAGCTTAATAATGAGTATGAAATGATCATGGTAATACCTAGCTTAAGGTAACTGATGATCACCATGACATTAATATCACTGATGCTTTGGGTAGTGGGGACACCTTGCAGTTCAGTAAATGGACATTAAGGCAAAGAAATAAGAAAACTGAAAATTATTAAAGTCAGGATATCCTTATTCAACAGAGCAGGTATGCATATGGTTAAAGCTGTCTGTGAAAATGCATTCTTATGATTGAGCCAAGAAGCTATGAGAAAAATGTCATGGTTCATAATTGCAGTTGAGCAGATGGAGTTGAGCAATCATACTATCTGAGTTAGAAATTAGATATCACAGCACACAGGGGGCATAGGAATGACATGCTCTTTCAGAGAACTGTACCTCAGTATCCTCTTCTTCATCGGTCTGCCACTGGAAACAGAGGACAGGGTGAAGAAGGACAAACAGCAAGATTTAGGAAAGACAGTGTGGTCAAACCAGGACAGAGTAAGAGATAACCATAGTACTGTTTATGCAATTATAAGAGGACATAAAAATACAAACATATAAGGAATTAATTCCTTAGTCACTCAGCTTGCTTGGGATTTTTTAGCTAAATGTATATAGAACAGTCTGTCACTGTCAGTAAGGTATATAAAATTTTTCTTATTTTTCTTACAGAAATTATGAACTGAAACTATTTCTCTCCTGTGAGTCATGCGGTTGCTTGCCCACTTTTTGCCCTGTGGAAACTGAGAGCACTAGAAGGACTCCCTCTCCTTCTTCCAGCTTTGTTCAGCACAGGGAGGTCCTGGCTGCCCTTTATCCCAGGGCAGAGGTTGGCTTCTTGGCAACTCCTTTTCTCTACACTTAAGTGCTTGTTTTAATTCTTTTTTTAAGCTGAGGCTTTTCAACTTTCAATTTAACAGAGCACTCAAATCAAATGCTGAGAGGTCTTTGAATAATGCTTAAAGTTCTTCAGTGGCTACCTGATATCAAATCCTGGAAATTACAGAGATGAAATTAACCTTCGTCTTTCAGGGCTTTCATCCTCTGTGAGGTGTGTGTGTATGAAACTATCTTGATAGTTACACTATGATAAATGTGATGAGCATATCAAAATATTGTGTCATACAGACTGTTCATAAATGTGGTGATTTTCAGGGAACTAGGAAACTATTTAGAGCAGTGTTCCCAAATGCTTGGGGAATTCTTCATCAGGTTGTAAGATGCCCCACATGGAAGGTTTCCAAAGTAAAATGGTTTCTCAAATATCTGGGCTCCTTGTTACCATATTTTTCAGTTTGATTGTTTATAGAGTGCAAACATAGCCGAGAAATTCGATGATTTTTTTCTTTTTTTTTTTATTTGTGGGGTTTGTTTTGTTTTTTTTTTAGAAGAAGCATTCTAGCAATTCTATTCCGTTCTCCAGTGTTACTAATACATATTTTTGACCTTATCTCCATCTCAGCTATGATTTCTGTCTGGGATTGATACATTCTGTTCCAGAAACATTCATCATCAAAAATGAAAGCCTGATTTACTTTGGCCCTCAGCTTAGTTTCAGCACAATCTCCTTAAGAAGATTAGCTGTGAGAGAGTGCTGAGCAGCACATTAACATTACTTTTTAAGGGTATGTTTTATTCCAAGGGTGAGATGCTTATTTTTGTTTAGACACAGTGGCACTGACAGAAACATGGGCAGATATTTTGCAGAGGGACCTCAGCAGGTATATTCCCTTTACATTAAAAAGATCCTTTTGTTTTTTTCCCACCCTCCTGAGGGCAGGGACTCACACCATAAAGCAGTTCATCTAAAGAAGGCCACTGTTTACTTTTTGGTATGAATAAGAAACAGCAAAGAGAAGAATGGGGAAGCAAGAACATAGCTGTATTCTAATCCATATGTACATCTTCCTAATAAATAAAAGGCAAGAGGAGAGCAAATTAAGCTAAACAATGTGTACAGGGCACTCAGGGAAAGGTGAAATAGCAGAGTACACACATGGCAAAGAGTGTGCTCCAGAAAAATGTGTTTACTGTTACTTTAGATCAAGCTAGATTTTTACAGGGGAAGTCCCAGCTGCTTACCTTTCTGCCCATTTAATCTACTTAAAGTCATTTGCTGTGAACTTCTTTTAGGGGTAATGTACTCCTCTATGCTTGATTTTGCTCATCTCCAGTACCTAAGTCATTACCACTTCCCTTCCTCCTGCTTCGAGGGGAGAGGCCTCACACCTAAAACTGCTGCCCTTCTACATCCAAGACTGTTCCAATGTACAGGAGGAACAGTTCACTGTGCCCATCAGGTTTCCATGTCTGATAAGCCATCTGCCCACCACAGATGACAACATGAGTCAAACAAATCAAACTGTTGTTTTACAAGGGAATCTGCTCTCATCCAGGTGTGTACATTCTGCCTTTTATTTTCTTTTTCATTTAATCATTATAAATATACTGAGAAATATTAATAAATTAGGAAATGTTTAACATTTAATATTACCAAAAAGCATGGAAAGAATACTGCTATACTGACTATCTTTTGCAGGCACAAGATGGTAATTTTAAGAAAAGAAGACCGCCTGATTCTTCTGTCATCCAATTCTGGATGTTGCATGACAATCTGAGATTTCCCTCCCTCCTTCCCTCCCTCCCTCCTTCCCTCCTTCCCTCCCTCCCTCCCTCCCTTCTTTTTTCTCGCCCTCCTGTTTTTCCTTTAGGCTAGCATTTATATGTGGTGAATTTGTCACTTCAAAATATTTCTATTACATAGCTATTTTGGAATTGAAACTCTTAAGTATCATAAAAAGCAGAGCTTCATAAATTTGGGAGACATATGCTTATGTTACCTACTATTATTAAAAACATTAAAAAGATCAGACTTGTATCTATAACTGCATTTATTCCCTATTTTGCTTGCTTGTTATTTTTAATGTGCCTGAAATCAGTGCTATCACTTGTTAATGCCAGATATTAGGTTACAGAGATGAGTCAATTTTCCCTGTGAAATTGTGGCAACTGAATGTTATCTTTTTTTATTCCTTAACCCCCCTCTGCCTTTCTCTCTCTTGCAGACAGCATTTGCCAATATTTAATCTGACAGTACCCAGTACATTTCAGCTAGTAAAGAACATATAAAAGTTTCTATTGTAAAAGGCTGAAAGAAAGATTGGAAATATTCTCCATTGTGTTTCTCAGCCCTATTCCATGTGAGCAGTTGCTGAAGCTGATGCAAGTTCTCCACACAAAGAGCCAGCAGACTCTCTCCATGCAAAGAGCCAGCACCAAACTATCTTCCAAGACTGCAGGGGGGCACCAAGGTTTAAGAGATCTGTGCTTTCTCATTAAGAACTAGGATGTTTTTGGCTTATTCCTTTCCCATTTTTGCTAAAATCCCTCTTCTTTGGCTCAAAATCAATGTGCTGTAAGGTGATAAAAATGAGATCCTTAGGAAACTTTCAACAGAACAGGGAAGTAAACATCAAATAACTGCACAATCTTTCTAGGTCACCAAAAGCAGAAATTAAAATTCCACATGACTACTTATTAGAATTACTTTCTACAAAATGTTTCTTTCCAATGTCAAGACCTAAAAATTCTCCTATCAGTGTTTTGTAACTAGTTAAGTGTATTGTCAATGCATTACTGATATATCTTCCCTTTCCAATTCCTTCAAATATAAACCACTATGAAAATCAAGACCAGATACAAAGTACAGCCAACACAAGACTACAATAAAACTCCCCTTTTTTCATCATCACACATAAATATTTTCTATCCTGCTGACTTGGAAATTTGTTTTGAGATAGATGTGTCTTTGAATTTGTCAAAAGAAGCTGTGACAAACTGATGCAACTCTAATTCTGTTTCACCATGTACTGCAGTCAAATGATCAACAAAATCAAATGAACAAGGCTATATTAATGGGCTACAGTTAAAGAGATTTAGTAAGTCCTAAAATAACCGTATGGCCAGATGAATAACTTTGCACATGAATATATCTGCACAAAGGGAATTTTAAAGAATATGGAGTTTTTTACTCCAGCCGGCTTTTTGTTTTTAAACTAATAGGACTAACTATGTATTAGTGATAGGCAAAAATTGCTCAGTTTCTGAGGACCCACAAGATATTTTTAGGTGGAACACTAGCTAGATGGCATTTAATTCTGTCAAATCTCAACACTTACTTGAGCTGAACAACACAGCTCCTTCCAATAGCACATTTTTTCTGGGCAAGGCCTAGCTGCCTCCCTTCTTACATTTTCAGAAGATGTCCATTGTCCCTGGCTCTGCTCCTCACTGACTATCAACCCTGAGCCTTTCAACTGTTTGAAAAAGTCCCTTCTCTCCACTTCCTGAATCCAGCTGCCAGTGATCAGATTTTCTTTTCCCCTGCATTTCCTGCATGAAAAAGATGTAGAGAAACTTTCTCAATCCTGCACAGTCAGTTCTTCTGGACAGATAATACAGAAACACTACATCATATAGCAGGAAAGCAGTAACTTCTTCACGTCTCAGTATTGTTTAAACCAGTAAAAAGTAATGAAGTTATCTAAGCAAATGGAAACTTTATTTTACCAATCTCTTTGGTTAATGCTATCTTTTAGCTTCTCTAAAATAAGGCAGAAAAACTAAGAAGCAATTGAAGAAAGTAATCTCAGTTCCCCAGTGGCAGTTCTGAAAATTTGTATGACTGTATTATACCCTTTGCATAAACCAAAGTATCTTCCTTAACCTGAGGCAAGACCAAAAGGAAAGTCTGTAGAAATAATAATACAGGTTTAACATTTTCTCTAGATGGGGCAGATTTCCAAACTTATAGAGGATATTTCCAGTAAAGATCTGCAAATAATTGTGAGGCAATGACTTAAATACAATCTCAATTTATACCAGTCTCAATGCATACATATATTTCAATCTATCTTGCCTAAGTCAGAAAACCATAATCAGCTTACAGCTTTTCATGCCAAAGGCAGGCGTAGCTACATAAGGAACGAACCACTTGCATCTAATCGACACTCCAGATTTGGATTCTTAGAGAGCTGGAAATTTTTATTAAGTACTGGCACTTCTTAAGACTTTATTTGGATTGAGTCAAACTTCATCAACTTAAAGAAAAGATAAAAAGAAAATCAAGGGGATTTTAAAGCTTACAATGCTGAGAAAACTAATCTTGTTTTAATTTATTCTATCAGTATGTAATCATGGAGTCAAAACTTTTGCAGGGTGACATCCACTATGAACATAAATTTGTCTGTTCTTTCAGTTCCTCAAAATAGTCTGTTCCCATAAAACTGGCTGTTCTGTGCTTTCAGTTATGAAGAAAATTGCTGTGCGTGTATATGCATATATGTATACATACACATAAAAATAGATAAAATGCTAAAATTAAAGACTATATTAGACTACTCAAAGATGGAGGGAAAACTCCCATTTCAATTCAGTTGTAACCACTTAGATGGCTACAATATTTCATCATTTAAATAATATCCTCAGTTATGAGCCTAATTACTACTTTCTTTTTCTTTATTCTTGGTTGATTAGGTAAACACAACTCCTGGTGTCTTCTAGATATTTTGGACACTGTCTGTGCAATGCTGTTCTGGTTTGAGCTAATGCAGAATCAATTTTCTGACTTTCTGACTTCAGTTAAGTCCTGTCTAAGTAACTTCACTTTCTGAAAGTTAGCTGCATGTCTTTCAGACAGTGTTCTTCTCTAGAAGTGCTACTATGGGACATTAATATGCAGAAAGTCCATTGCTTATACTTATTCCTACAGTAATCAAGGCAAGGCCATCCTTGGGCTGGTGAAAAAAGGCCACACCTGCTAGAAGGGGCAGACATGACAGGTGACCCTAAACTGATAAACAGAGTATTCCATCCCATATACGTCATACTTAGTATAAAACTGAGAGGTCACAAGGGTCTCTCTTCTTCGCTGGCTGACGTCCAGTGAGGACCTCGTCTGTCTGTTAGCCCCTGATCCCAGATCTGTGCATTCCTGAATCCAATCCCTGAGCCCAGCTCTCTCCTAGCTTCAGGCGCTTTCCCTCGTGTCTGCTCTGCAGCATTTGTGATGTTGTATAGTCATTCAGAGGTGGGGTGAGCGCATGATCTCAGATAGAATAATAGAATCACAGAATCATAGAATGGTTTAGGTTGGAAGGGACCTTAAAGATCATCCAGTTCCACTCCCCTGCCATGGGCAGAGACACATCCTACTAGATCAGGTTGCTCAAGGCCTCATCCAACCTGGCCTTGAACACTTCCAGGGAGGCATCCACAACTTCCCTCGGCAACCTGTGCCATTGCCTCATTGCCCTCACCATGAAGAATTTCTTCCTAATGTCTAGTCTAAATCTGCCCCTCTCCAATTTAAAGCCATTCTCCCTCATCCTATTACTACAGGCCCTTGCAAAAAGTCCCTCCCCAGCTTTCTTGTATAACCCCTTCAGATACTGGAAGGTCACTGTAAGGTCTCCTCTGAGCCTTCTCTTCTCCAGGCTGAGCAACTCCAGCTCTCTCAGACTGTCCTTATATGGGAGGTGCTCCAGCCCTCTGATCATCTTTGTAGTCCTCCCCTGGACCTGTTCCAACAGCTCCATATCCTTCTTCTATTGAGAAGTGCAGAACTGGACACAAAACTCCAGGTGGGGTCTCACAAGAACAGAACAGAGGGGCAGAATCACCTCCCATAACCTGCTGGCCACGCTTCTTTTGATACAGCCCAGGATACGGTTGGCCTTCTGGGCTGCGAGAGCACAATGCCAGCTCATGTCAAGCTTCTTGTCAATCAGTACCGCCAAAATACATTTGCATATATTTTATTACTTTATAATTATTTTATATTATTATTATCATTATTATTATTATTATTGTTCTTCTTGTTGTTATTTCATTAAAGTTTACTTCTAGTTTCCAACACACAAGACTTTTCCTCTCATTTTCCTTTCCCCTTTCCCTGGAGGTGGGGAGAAAGGGAATCGGGAGCCTGGCTGCTTGGTTTTAGCTGCTGAAATTAGCCAGGCCAGGGCCTAAACCACGACAAACACACAGAGATGCTCCTTTTGGATGTTGAATTTATGTTTGTTCTCACAATGAAGGACTTGAAACTTTTGTCTTCTAAGAGAACAAAGTTCATGACCTGCAGTATAAAAACTTCTTAGGAATAAAAATAAAGAATAACAACACTTCATATACAACATTCAGTGAAAGAAAGTTAAATATCTATGCTGTGGGGGATACATTTTGCCACTTACATCTGTTATCATTTTCCCTCTGGTCTTGTTTCTTTCCCTGTGGTTAGCTCGTTTCTGTTTTTGCTGCAAAACTCGTTCCCTTGTGGTGCGGTATTCCAGAGCAAATTCGCTAATAATTTTGCAGAACTTATTGATGTTGACTTCACGTATCGCATAGGGAGGATGTCCCATAAATAACAAAAATGAGTGAAACCTGGAAAACAGTAAGTTCATAAATGCAAAGAAAAAAAAAATCTTTCTTGATGGTTTCTAGAAAAAAAAAGCTCATTTCAGTGAATCCATTTATTACTTTATTAGCTTCCATAATTTCTTTTGTGCTACAGAATTTTCATGAATGCTTTGCATAACACTGGCATGTTTTATAATTAAAACCATGAAAGTCTAGTCTATGATAACTTCATCTCAGTCCACTTTCCCAGGCTGATGCAGGAGATAAGATGTTTATGGAACGCCATCTACTTTATACGACTAATTTGGCATGTGAATGACCAATTTCATTTCAGTTATAGAAAAATATTTATTAAGTTTCAATCTTATTTATTTGTATAAGCTACTTCAAAGAGGCTGTTAAGATGTTCAGGAAAGTCTAGACAAGAAGAATGCAGATTTACAGACTAACAAGCACAAGAAGGAAAGAATTTCTGTTTCACAAAAAGCAACCATAAAATTATATTATCTACCAAGTACTTTAGTTTGGGATAATCTCAGTTCAGTTTTACTGCTTCTGTGGAATTCAGAATTTTCACACTATTTGCAACTTTTACTATTGCTTCTATATGGCATGATTTAAAATAGCACACAATGTTTAAAAATATATGGGAATTCCTTTTCAATGGTATGAACATACATGATGATAAAAAGTCTTCCCAATCCTAGAAAGATGCCAGTTCATGGATATAGTTTTTGAGAATTCTATAGTAGCAGTTGCAGAGTATAATAGTAAAAAACAATATTTTTCATATTTGTCCAATGCATATGGACAGCACAACAGCAAACTGGTGAAGTCACTGCCCTACTACTGCTATTGGGATTTCTGCTTAAAGCATGAAAATTAAGTCATCATTGAAACAAAAGAAGAGTTGCAATAACTTCCTAAGTGTATGTCCACAAAGTTGGGATCATTTGGAATCCAGATCCTAATTCTGACCATAGCAATTTGGAAAATTTCTCAAAATGTCACTAATAAACAGCATGAACACAGATAAATTACAAAGTCAAATTACTTACACAGCTACAATTGTGAATCTCAAAAGAACCTACTTAGGTTTATTGTGCAATTATCATGAATTTATACATTTCAGAGCACTGCAGTTACTGTTAACTCCACTGGAAGAAACTAAACAGCAAGTCCTAAGGAGAGGAATCTTCTCTGCTTTCCAGTGTAGGCATAAAACACATAGCTGTAGATCGTGCAAACAAGAATGTGGTGCTTACATGAAGAACTCATTGTACCAGAGTCATTTCATTTTCTGCATATGATAAATTTGTCATTAGAACTTCATCTTTTTTATGCAGCCTGTTCTTGTTTATCAGATAGTAAGCCAGCAGCCCTTAAAAATATTTAGGGAAGCACAGAAAATATAGTAACACAACCATAAAGCTGCTAGATTTTGGGGACTAGGAGTTCAAAGACCCAGTTATTGCACTTTTGGAATAAATGATTGCCTGGATCAGTATTTCTTTCAATTAGAAATACAGAAACTTTTCTAGAGTAGGGAACTTCCTTAAATGGCATCCGTAACAAAGTATGCAGCACATACATCCTGGTAACATTACTCGCTGGAATGTGGATTAAAAATGTATTAAAAATATATTTATGATCTTGTAATTTGTAGCTGTAGCAAATAATTCATTATTTAGTTATTACTGCTGTTGCCAATCTAATTCTGTACCTGTTAATTATTCTTCTGTGAACAATCTTCAGGATTATGATCCTTTCTGCACAGTCTTTAAGGAACTCAGACATTTTTTGCTTTAGAGTTGGCTTCATTTCATGCTTTGCTATAGCCTTAAGGTGATCCCATGATGCTTTACACCGTCTTTCCATCTGACACAAGTTTTCCTGGAGTTGTTCAAAGTCAACCTTAATAAAAAGAAAAGAAAATGCAACACCTTAAATGAAAGCACTGTGGCAGTATCCTTGAGTATCAGAACAATGCAATGTCAATATTATAAGAAAAGGTCAATGTAGCAGCAGCACAACATTAATTCACATTATTAATTACTACTAAATAAATAAGAAAAGGCTTTCTTTATCATACTTTGTCTAGACATGAAATGTTAGTAAGGAACACTAATAACAAAGAACTACACATATACATATATGGTTTTAGTCTTGGAGGCCTAACACCTAACGAAGGGTCAATAAAAACTTGTGATGGTTTTTTTCCCCTTGCTGATAACTTCACGGCCACACAAAGCAACTGCATGACTCAGTTATTTTTGAGGTAATAAACTTTCCCTTTTTCTTAATCCTTTTCTCTACTACTCACAGCTTTTTATACCCTGCTTACTGCTCACAGTTGTACCCAGCCAACAATTCTCCAATTTAGGAAGCACTTGGATCTATTCCCTAGCCATGCACTGACTTGTTAATAGATGACCTACTTCTAATCACAAAATTCATTGGCCAGTAATTTTTAAAGCTCTGTCAAAAGCAAGTGTTATTTAGTGATCTCAGCACTAACTTTCATCCCTTGATATACAGTATGCATTTACTGGCTTGTAACAATATCATATAATGGCTTTGAAAGTCTCTCAACATCGTTAAAATAAATGACTGCATCCTACAGTAATATTCATCAGGACAGAAGCCAATACATTCCACAGAAGGTGAGAGAGCATTTCTCCTTTAACTCATCAACCAAAAAAGGTGATCAAATTGTGATGGCCTACGGAAGGCAGTCAGGATGCATTTCTAACAACTGGACAAAGTGTATTAATGACCCAACCACAGCACACAAATATATGAATGCAACAGATGAATAAAAACCTACCCAACACGTTCTTTAATCCTGAAGAAAGGAAAGAATTATTTTATAATACCACTTCATAGTTCAGATGATCTCAAGCTATAAAATACTGATTTAGCCCTCAGATTCCAAACACATCTGTGTTTGGGATGTTATAGTCTGGTAGTCCAGTTAAATCCTTAATGTCAAATGAAACCCAGTGTCAGAGACAGGTTTTAGTTCACTCTTTTTAGCTGTGTGCAGCTCCCACTTCTGAGATCTATATTGAGGACAGTCATAAGAAATGCATTATTATTAAAAAGCTCCTGGTATTGATTTGATTTGTTTTTGCTGTGATTTATAAAGTGATGAATTTTTCCTCTTCACAAAGAAATAAAAACATCCTTTGATCCATTCTGCTATTCAGAAAAGCCCTGCAGGCGGAGCAGCTGTGGAGGTTTTTGTTTGCTTTATATGCCTATCAATGCATATTTTTTTTTTTTTTAAAAAAAAACCAAACCAACAAGTCCTTTCTAGGTCAGTATTTTCACTGTTGATGATAAACACATTGCTACTCTCCATAGAAAGTATATCTATACGCACATGGGGAAAACCACTAGCATCCCTATTAAAAAAAGAAAAAAAAAGCCAAGAGAACATATTTCTAGGTCTTATTAATAAGAATTACCCAACCTGCTTCTCAGCCCCTGAAGCAGGGAAATTTATCTTTATGACAACTTTCATTGGAAACAGAATCAGTTTTAATTTATCAAAAAGCTCAGAGTTTAAAGCCTCTAAAGGATCAAGAGACATCTCTGCAGGACAGCATCTTTATTTTCAGCATTTTACGAAAAGAATTAATGCTGCATAATGGAAGAAAGACATGATTCCTTTATTTTTCCCCTGCTTTCTTTCTTGAAAGGGAAGATACAACAATTTTTGCCCACACCTGGAAGGCAATGCTGGGACTAAGGAGGAATTCAGGTGAGTCTCACATCACATTGTGGCTCCAGGAGACCTCAGCATAGCAGGTGTTGCAACAAGAACCACTGTGGTGTTATTTTAGAATTATGCTCCACTGAATAAGAAGCAGTAATCTCAAGTGGTCTTTACAGCTTCCTCCCTGGATAGGTGTTGTGCCCAACCCCAGGCTTAGGAGGAACGTGAAAACACACATTCTTCTTCCACCTCAATTCAGTACATGTATTGGCAAAAGACACACACCTTGCCAGTCCTGTTTACTGTTACTTTCTGCCATAATTTTTAAAATAAATCCCCCTTTCCCCCCCTCAGGCAAAATAATGAGCTGTCTTAGGCTGTTATGTAAAATAAAAACAACATTTCTTTCAGGCTCTGTGTAGTGTTTATTTGCATTTGTAAGCCAATTAGTAAAAGCAACTTTCCAAATGCTCCTGGGATACATTTGATACGTTCCTCCTTTCTCCTGCCAGGTTCCTCTCCATTCACAACCTCAATAGATGAAGAATAGTCAGAACTACTTGTTATTTATCTGTGAAATCTCTTGGTAGCCCATGTCCAGTCTTCTAAGAAGTGCCTTTGTACACACTATTGCATCAGAGCGGAGTAGCCAGAGAAAGACTATCTGAACAGGATTTAAAGACTAGTTTACATGACACAAGCTGTGGAGGGTCCGCCTCATTCAGGAAACCATTCCCATAAGTCAGTAATGGACTAACTGAAAAAAAAGGTAAATAAAAAAATCCCAACAACAACAAAATGTATTTTTTCAATTTAATGCACAAATGATACTCAGACCAAGAATAAATACTTCCACCAACATGACAGAAACACCAACACTCATTTTAATCCCTTTATGTCATTATGTATTGCTTGCTACCATACTAACAGATGACTGATGCCATAAACAACATCACAAAATAGAATTCTACCTGTTTTTTCACTTTATTGGTCTGAGAATTCAATATCACATGATACGCCTACTGCCTAAATGTTCTCCTGTTTTTCACATGACTCAAAAACTACCATCAAATGGCTCAGCATTTACCTCCCTGCCCATTCAGATTCCATGAACACTGGTCCTCTAAAAGACCCATTTTTTTCAAGTTCAAGTCCACGCCACTTATCCAATATCACCTGCTCTGTATACAAGATTAGAAATTTCTAATTAATGAAATACTAGAACATGCCTCAGTCATTCAAGCAGGTAACATTGGGAATTAAACACCGTGGTTCAAAACTAAAGTGCTTCCACTTTATATTCCATAGGGCGGCAATTACAATTCCAGGTATGCATTGCCACACACAGAAAACAACTAAAGCTGCTGTGAGATAACAGGTCATTTTTATTCAGCATTCCCTCAGCTGGAATGTGCTTTACACAAACGTTTCCTCTTCCAGCTAAATCTCTCCTAGTCTCTGGGCTAAGCTCCACCGCTACTGCGAGTACAAAACTTGCCTGAAATCAAAGATGCTGCACCTGATTATACTCGCGTTTCCTGCCTCCTGTATTTACATTGAGCCCTTGAACAGGGTCAGAAATGTCACAACTGGGTTGAAGTAAAAAAACTCAAAACAAATAAATGAAGGGAAACTGGTGAAGCTCATGTTTCTGCTTAAAAAGCATTTCTTTTCAAAATCACTGTAAATTACCTAAAATTTCATTCTGAAGGCCAGGGAATAACTTGATATGTAGGTTCACTATCCTTATATGTTTTCTGTTGATTGTTACAGTGTTTATTGTTTGTGGCTATAGCTTGTTTCTTTTAGTGGTGAACATATCAAATCCAGGCAACTTCTAAAAAAGACCTGGATCTCTGCACTTTTATCCTACCCACAAGGTCCATTAAATAAAAGAATGATGCTTTCACAATGACAAATTCACAATAAATTCACAATAAGGTGACAACTATTTTATCGCATCTCTTAGAATGAAGTACATAATCACAGAAAAAATCTTTCTCTGTTCAAAGTTCAAGATAGTTTCTGTAGCAGACCACAGCCTAGTCTGAGCTGTTTGCAATTTAGGGTCAGATTGCTTGTTCTTGTACTATTACAGGGATGCGTTCTGGCAGGGAACACAAAATCATCCTCTCTTCCTGAGCTGGTTCAGCATCAAAAGAAATTCTGAGAATCACTCCTTGCAAATACACTGTCATCTAAGTGCAGTGACCTTCTGTGGCATATGTTCAAAACTCTGTCTCCTCCAGTATTCCCACACTGGCTTGCTTCACCAAATGTAACAAGAATTATCCAAAGACCAGCGTCAGTCTGACTTGCACACTGTTGGTCACATATTCTAAGTGAAGTACATGGCAGCTCTCAAAGGAAAGTGAAATATAAAGGAGGTTCTGTCCAGACATTTCTAATGCCTGGGTAAGAGGTGGCATCCTGCCAAAATAATTTTGGAAATGCAAACACCTGCATCAATCCACTTATTAAAAATTAAAGGACAGATGTGCTTTCTGAGGTATGACCAGATACGTCTACACACATCTCCACTGCATTTTAGTTCCTCAAACAATCTACAATAACTACATTAATACAGGATCTTTTTGCAGATGCTCTATGACAGTTCCCACTGAGACGAAGAGGAGCAATACAAGTTACGTGATGTGAGTCACTTCAGCTGGTGTTACAGCACCCGCGACACTAATTGCAGTCATTTCACCTGGAACATTGTTACAACACCGTAGTGCTATCGGGCATATGTGCCAAACTCCATTTGCTTTCTTTCAGACAAAATGAAGTCTCATTAGCCATTAAAGCTCCCTCCCTTTTGCCCAAGTCTGCCCTGCAACCAGCAGTCTCTGCCTTACCCTGCTTAGTCTTCCCCTTCACTCTCACCAGCCCATGCCAGGAACTGAGGCAGTTACAGCAGTCCTTGCAGTTGGCACCACAAGGAATGACAGAACTGTAAGAAACCTTGCATACCCCAGTCCCCTTTTTCCATGGAAAACAGTTTTACTTTTGGCATTTATTTTCGCTTGAAATAATGTACAGAAAGCATACTTGAAGGATAATTGCACACAAATACTTCCTGTGGAGCGAGGCAAGAGAAACCCCACTGAAGCAGCACAAGAGGCAGCATGATCTTTCTTTCTCTTTTTCTTTCTTTCTTTCTTTCTTTCTTTCTTTCTTTCTTTCTTTCTTTCTTTCTTTCTTTCTTTCTTTCTTTCTTTCTTTCTTTCTTTCTTTCTCTCTTTCTCTCTTTCTCTCTTTCTCTCTTTCTCTCTTTCTCTCTTTTCTCCTCTCTCTCTGCCTTCCAGTGTGTCAAGCAGAAGACATGGCATGCCAGAATGCCACTCCTGTGTCATCCACCTCTTTTCTCGCGACGTGGAGCTGCAAGCTTACTTCTGTGTATGTCTTAGTCTCATTCTAAGTTCTTTCTCTACCAGCAACCCTTGCCCTGTCCCCTGCATTGTTAACATTTCCTATTGCCTACTTTTAAAAGTTGCCTGCTTCTCCATTGTCTAGTATCCACACCTAATTCAAGTGTCTTGCTGCAGGGGTTAAAGACCTGTTGGAAATCTGGCATTTTGTAAGTAAATTAAAATTAGGGGGGGGGAAAGGACAATTACTAATTTACTCTACAGAGCTGGACAGCTTTCAGATGCATGGGTAAAAATATTAGTGGGGATGAGAGTTGAGATGAACATATTTAATAAGGATACATATTTATTGGCTAACAGAGAAGGTACTAGTGCTGATGCAGTTCTTCCTTGCTGTACTGGTAAGGAAGCTTCTAGAAAAAATACTGGCTTTAGCTGCAGAAATCTGAGGGCCTTCTTCAGTGTTAGGTATATCAGCTTTGCTACAACTCCAGTGAAAGAAAAAACTTAAAATATGTTAAAAAAAGCAAGTGCTTTTAATCATAGGTTACTAAACAATCAGTGGCCCTGCATAATCTTATATATGTATATATATTTATACAACTATGAATTATTTATCCAGAATTCTATTTTTTTGGTAATTTTTTTCACTTGTGTCTGCTTTTTCTTTCTGCCGTTTATATATTCAGTCCTTCAACAAAAAGCCAAAAATTTTGCAATAACTATACCACTTTGTTTCTGGTCTTTCTAACTCCTTTCTGGTAAGGCAGGCTGTTTTCTTTATGCTTTTTTTTCCATGAACTAAGACTCAGGAAATTCTCATATGATGTGCATCTCAGGGGAAGGGGCATCTGTGTTTACCTACAGGATGGAAATTGTTTAGACTTTGTGGTTTCTGAAAGATGTTTGTAGACAAAATGGAGCTCAAAATATAGTTTAATCCACAGTGAAATATTAGTTCTCCTTTCCTGTCAGTGTTCCTAAACCAAGATTTCACCTTGTCTGTGAACATACCCTTGAAGAGGGCAGCTTGGATGGCTTCCATGTCCTAACTCTTTGATTTATGGCAGCTAAGATCAAGTGGGAATAGGGCTTGTTACAGTAATCCATCAGTGGTATAACATATGCAGGAACATCCCAGGGAGGGAGACCTTGGGCGTCACGGGGAAGGTCAAGGCTATAATTTCTCTTAATGTGATTTTGTCTGGCCTTTTCAGAATTTCATCCGCTTTGGGCAGGGCCACTAGATCAGCAAACCACAGACTGAAAGACTGCTCAATTTCGTGTGCTCTTAGACCTAAAAATTTTTTAGAAGTGACAGCACTGGGTTAAACTATCTTCCCCTTTCTAAAACTGGAAAAGAGAAGATTCGCTTGAGAATACAGCACACATACTGTTGTGGATTTTGCAAAAAACAAGGTCTCTTCTTTTTTATGGTGATTTTGATTTTTTCCTAATCTAAAAAAAAGTGAAATAACTTCTTCACAAAGAGAAGAAACAGGAAATGAGAAAACAATGTATGTAAAGGTTAAGAGATGAAGAATCATTGAAAGAAAAAAAAATATTAAAACCTTCCAAACATGAGAAACCAGCCTTGGTGATGGCAATAAACCACAGCCTAAACATAGGCTGTATAAAAGGAAAAAAGGAGAATAGAGATGGACTCCAAGGAGCAAATATCTAAGCATATAAAACAAAACCCACAAATTCCTTTATGGTATTAAAGAAAAAAAAGGAAACATGCAGGAGGTCCTGGATCACTGTGGGTGAAAGAAACTGAGGAAAACAAAAGTTAAGGAAGTGAAGAAGGATGACATTTTCTCATCCAAATTCATCACAGAGGGTGTTGGTGAGAAACCTATTCTGGTACCTGCTTTATTTTTCTGTATTTTTGTTTTTTTAATAGATGTGAGCTAATAGCACGGTTTGAATACCTGCTAGCAGAAACACATGTGTTGGAGGAACATGATAGCTTACAAAGCAATAAACAAGCAGAAGACAAGAATTCTGACAGTCATTAAAATAAAGAAATTAAGCCACTGGCTAAAATAAGTATGCTTTAGTTACACTTAGTAACTTAAAAGAACAGAGAATAGGAAAAGTTTTACCTAACTTTACAAAAGCAGCAAGGTTGATTCAGGGCTCCGAGCTTTGTTACTATACCTGGTAACCTTGCTAAAAGGATGAATAACAGGAAATTAAATATATCAAAATAATCACTAGATTCTGAAAATGTTTATACAATAATGGACAGAGAAAAGCAAGTAAAGAAAATGAGACTTTCAAAAATGAGACTTTCAAAATCTTTACATGAGCCTCATGGAAGGCCTATGAAGGTGATGTTAAGACAGCAAAAGAAAAGAAGGAATACAATATTGATTCTCATTTGCTGTCAGGGCTAACAGCAGGCGTCTCAAGATTTGTACTGTATTTTTGTATTTAAAAATCATCTGAAAATGAGGAAGTACATTGAGAGGGTAGAATCTACAGATGGCAAGAAATTATTCAGATTAGCCCGGATTTAAGATTATTAGGGGTTTGAGAGATAAGAAGTAAATCGGCTTTAGCAGATCATGGTCATTACTGTAGGCTGCAATGAAGTGCACACTGCAGGCAGTATCAGACTCCTCTGTCCATTGGGCTGAGTTCTGAGTTGCGAGGTCAGCTCAGGAGAATGCCTGGATGTCCTTGTGAATGGGCCAAAGACAACTAGTGTCAAAAGGATAGCAAAATTCACAAATAAAACCTTAGGACATCTAACAAATGATAGGATGAGCAGAATGGACAAACATAGTAGGCACATAACAGTTATAAGGAGAGGCTGGAATACTGCGTTTGCTATGATTTAACCCATTCTAAAAGGTAAGAAGGAGAAAAAGTGTGGAAATGGCCTTAAAAAAGCCAAGATATAGAAGGACTGAGACTTGGACAAGAATCTGACTAGCTTGGTTTGCACTGAAAAGGGTTGATGGACCAGGTGACCATCAGAAATCCTTTCCCATTTAAGTTATTCTATAAAATAGAGAGATGAAAAAAGTTCTGTCTGCTCAATATATTCAGACAGTAAATCCTGAAACTGGCAAATTCAACAGCAGGCAAAATTAGATTATGAATTCATTGTCAGGACAACTGTACAAGGAGCCAAAAAAAGATTTGATTTTTGCAGTTCTTTAAAAAATTGTGTTATACAAAGCCCCTACTCCTCTCCCCTAAATATCCGAACAAGATGTCTTTTTGAAAACAAATCATTTCTCCATGTCATGCATATAATGTGTATTATGGCTTATAAAATAATGTTTTTCTAGAGGAGTTCTTCCTTCTCCTTCAAAGCTTCCTGTGCTCTTCTCTCAAGCAGCTGGTATTGGCGACTGTCTGAATCAAGGCACCAGAGTAGATAGGTAATATTAATATCTGCTGTACTGTTTTTAAGCATCACCCATGAAATCTCACTCTTAAAATGTAATCAGAGAAGCATCTACCTTAAAAAAAGAGATTCCCTCAAACCACAGGATAAATAGATTTGAAGATACTGGTCAAATAAGGTTTTAACCTGAAAAATTAGAGGTTAGAGCACTGATGAGGAAACCACCTGATGAACAGATAGAAAGCTCAGAGAAGAGAATACTGGAATCTTTAAAATTCAATGGAAATGACACAACAAATCCACATTCATAAAAAGTGCTATGACCAGGGAGGTACAAAATTGAAGAATAAAATAAAATCTTCAATATTTCAAATTCAAAAGGGTTTTAAAAAATATATATATTTACCCACGTGACATACCTTTGCTGACCTAGTGATGGCCCCAATCTCTGAATAAAGATCAGTGCTGTCTGGGAACTTTTCCACGACCATAGTGCAGACGTGGTGCAGGAGGGACTGCTTATGCACCGTGTCCTTGACTTCTGGAACCTTCTCGAGGTAGCTCAACTCAAAAGCTTTGGCCTGTTAGGGAGAGGAAAGTCAAGAATTAAAAAATAAAATATTTATTCCTTCCCACGTAGATTAGTAGACAAATATTACCAAGTTCAGGCAGAGATAAAAGAAGACATATAATCCTACAGCAGAAGAAATATATTGATTTTATTTACTGTTAACTTGCTGAAGTATAGGCCTAAAATAATTCTGTCTGCAATGAAATGACTCAATTGTCACAATTTGAACACACCAGAAGGATGGGATGTCATCCAAAGCGAACTGGACAAGCTGGAGAAGTGGGCCTGTGGGAACCTCATGAGGTTCAACAAGGCCAGGTGCAAGGTCCTACACATGAGCCGGGGCAATCCACATTTCAGTACAGGAATGGTGGATGACATCATTGACAGCAGCCCTGTGGAGAATGACTTGGTGGTGCTGGTTGATGACAAGCTCGATGTGAGCTGGCAATGTGTGCTTGCAGCCCAGAAGCCCAACCATATCCTGGACTGCATCAAAAGAAGCGTGGCCAGCAGGTCAAGGAAGGTGATTCTGCCCCTCTATTCCTCTCTTGTGAGACCCCACCTGGAGTAATGTGTCCAGTTCTGAAATCCCCAATATAAGAAGGATATAGAACCGTTGGCATGGGTCCAGAGAAGGGCTACAAAGATGATCAGAGGGCTGGAGCACCTCTGCTATTGGGACAGTCTGAGAGAGTTGGGGTTGATGAGCCTGGAGAAGAGAAGGCTTGGAGGAGACCTTATAGTGACCTTTCAGTACCTAAAGGGGTTGTACAAGAAAGCTGGGGAGGGACTTTTTACAAGAGTATGTAGTGATAGGATGAGGGGGAAGGGCTTTAAACTGGAGAGGAGCAGATTAAGACTAGACATTAGGAGGGAATTCTTCACAGTGAGGGCAGTGAGACACTGGAACAGATTGTCCACAGAAGTTGTGGATGCCCCATCCTGGAAGTGTTCAAGGCCAGGTTGGATGGGGCCTTGAGCAGCCTGATCTAGTGGGACACATCTCTGCCTGTGGCAGGGGGCTTGGAATTAGATGACCTTTAAGGTCTCTTCCAACCCAAACCATTCTGTGACTCTGTGATTGATTCTGTGAATAGGCAGCATCAACACTAAACTTAAGGGAGTTACAGCAGAGGAGTATCTAACTCTGTATTTTCTTCAGGTTATGCTGAAAGAGGCAAGAGGCAGCCCTTGACACAGGATAAAATATATTCCGTTTTCTAAACAAATAGAGAGTTGCAGCTGTCATAATGGTTTTGATTTCTGGGGGTTTATTTGTTTTTTTGTTTTGTTTTTTTTTTAAGGAAAAAGCTGTGAGGGGAATGCTGGGACATCAGGCTTACATTGGTTCCATTCAGAAAGTTCCCAATGGCAAGCAGAGTAGAAAGGATAAATCCCAAAGTTTTATTGTGCTCCAGTTGGTCCATTCCTTCCTTCAGGTCTAGAAGTGGTTCTGCAACTTCCTGCCATGAGAACAGAAACAAGAAAGTGAAGGCTGCAGTTGCTATAACTGCTTCTAGCTTTTAATTTTATGGTTTAGACTAATTACTGCAAAAAGTTCCTGAACTGACATCTTGCAGAGTGTAAACCGGCCATGTGTGTTGGCTTTCTTCCATGTTCCAGCTAATAAATCACATGCAAAGACAGCAAAGAAATACATAAAATACTTTCCTAATGTTGCTTCTTTATGTATGCAGTTGCCTTACTTGTCCTGGGGACTATTCTGTGATTCCAAACAGGACAGAGGGTATTAGAGAAGGGGCTGCTGCATTTTACTTAGGTGCATGAACATCCTTCTGCCCCAACTGATAAAAGCTACTTATAAATATTTTTTTCTAAACTTTGAAAAATAAACAAAAACATCTAGAACCCTGGCCGACTTGACATTTGTAGCCTGACCCTAAAGCTTTCATCGAATGATGGCCACCTCTGAGTTTTAGATAACAGTTTTGTGATTGTGTGACTTTAAGACTGAAAAAACCCACTGTAAACACTAAGCTTTACAAGTGTTCTCATTTTAATCATTTAACTTAAATGCATCTTCCATCCTCGTGTGTTATCTGAGAATAGGTATGTAAACTGATAAGACTTAAAAACGTATATTCTGTTCCATTACCTCGTGAAGTGAACTACGCCAGAGAGTTCAAAAGAAGAGAGTGAGGGTAATTAAGTCAATGGAGCTTATTACTGTGTCTTTGTGTGAGGCCCAGGGTTATTTATTTTGTATGCACAGTAACAGTTCACATTGTTTCTATCTCCAAGTGCCATCCTAAGCACGCATGAACAAATTCTTTTCCCAAATTATTACACTTAATGAGCCAAGAAACCAAAATCAAGTTGTTATTTTAGACCAAGAGGCAAGATAACTGTGAACTTCACTTTCTTGGGGAAATAGAATGGTTTGTTCAATAACTGTACTGATATTTTACCATAAATAAGAGCACAAGGATGAAGAAAGCATACATTTCTGGTCACTACAGGACAATTTATCTCTTGAAAGAGGAGAATATGTCAAATTTGAGACAAATTAAGAGAAGGCATGATGAGCAAAGTAATTTATGCTTCAGAAGAGAGGTGCTAAATAATCCAAGACTTTATCAAGTTAAACTAAAAAAATCAATAAACTGCTGCACAGAATTCTTTAAAATGCTTTACAAGTCAGGGTTGATTTAGTTTCTCTGGTAGGATTATGGGGATGAACCAAACTGCTCTGTATCTGCTGTAAACACATGCTTTTGAACTATTTCACTTGAATCAATTTGTAACCTGTTTTAATGTAATCCCTAAAAGATTAAATTAAAACAGGTGGATCAAAATGCAGCATACAGGGTTCAAAGCAGGCCATACCGTAGCGCTTCATTTAGCTATTTGCATGCAAATTCTCCAAGCTTAGACTTTCTTGCATATAGTGCACATTTATAATTACTCTTTATTTTCTATTTTATTGTAGCATTAAAAAAAAAAAAAAATCGACACAACCCCCATCTTTGCTCTTTATAAAACTCACCATCTACCTAAAGAGTGCAGACATATAATGCAAAGCTACCTCGTATCCGTAGCTGCCACATTTTCTTATTTACCATGTTTCTATTTTTCACCTAGAAATTATGCTTGAATGAAACTTGAGAATTTGTCCCAACTTTCTGGCTCTGCGACATCTGATAATGCCAGGTAAATGTTTGATGCACAGGCACAAATGAACTCAACTAAACATAAGTAATGAATTCGATGGTTCTGGGACAGGTAGGACACAGCACACATATTCGGTACAGCTGCTCTGGCATATTGCCTTGATACCAGCCTGTTATTCTGGTACTGGTATACAACTTTAGCTTACTGCACCTATACAAGCTAATGTACATGCTTTTCTGGGAGAGGTAAAAACTTGGTTGGGATGGGAACTTTGAGAAGATGTAAATGTAATTTGCCATGTTTGCATATACTTAATCAAGACTAACCTGCAAAATGTATCACATCCTTTTAAAACACAGAAAGTATCAGGATCATAGTGTAAAACATAAAAATAGAAGCAAGCCTTTTACTAGTTATATTAATTTATGATCCTTTAAAGTTGTCAGCAAAAAGGATATATTTGCCCACAGTGACTTTAAGAAAAAAGTTATCCAACTTAGGAAAACTAAAGATTTTACTTCTTTTGTTAAGTCCTTTAAAATCCCTTTGAAATAATGATATTTGACATCATCTGCATCATCAGTAGTTCAGTACAAAGAACTAGTAGTCACACAGTATGATTTTTCAGAGCAATCAAAAGCTTGAAAATGAGGATTAATTTAAAATTGAACTCTGCCTTTTTTTCGTCTATATCTTTAAAATGTACTACCCAAAAGAAGAGTGAGAAAAATTATTGTTCCACTGATGACTTTCAGTAGGCATACAGTACCTTAGATACATGTTAACATTTCAAAGCGTGTACGCATTATCAAAAACACCATTTGGAAAGGTTTTTCCTTTTTCATTTTCACATGCATATATTTGAATATCTAAAACAATGCATTCATGCATGCTTCACAGCTTACAATGAAAGCTGTAACTGTGCCATAAATGCTTGTAAAGGGCAAAGAATAAGTACTCATTCACCCACTTCAGCCCCTCACAGTCTGAGGCTGCTCCCTACCAAGGTACCCAAACTTGTTTATGTTAATTAAATTCAGCCCAAGAAAGATGACTTCCTTCGTTATGCCTGAAAAACTTTTCTACAAACATAAACAATATATCACTTAAAAGTTTTTCACAATGAACTTCATGTCTTTTTCTTCTACAGCGTCAGAGATGGAGCTAAGACGCGCTGAGGCAAAACTCTGTTCTGGGTTGATGAGCAAATGAGCCTCATGAATGAGAATCCCAGGCTCTTGTAAACAACTCACATTTCTAACTGTTGATATTGTGGACAGCATCGTGGAAATAATAGGAAGGTTCATTCACTTCTTACAAAAAATGTGTGACTTGATAAATAATATGAGTGCATTCTGAACTGTTATTCATTTTCCTTATTTTAAAATAAATAAGCTAAAAAAATATCAAGCGAATGCCAGGAAAATCATGGACAAAAGCTGTGGAGATAAGTGACCTGGCACTTAAGTTTCAGGAAGTGTTTGCCTATTTGCAGATGGATCTTCTATAGAAACATAGTTTCCAGAGCAAAATAACATTAGCAGGTTATAGGACTCTGATTATCATAATCGCTAGTGCAAACTGCTTTATTTTTCAATAGGATATGTGCATGGTATCTTACCTCAGTCTAAATAAGGCTTAGGGTTATTCGTTACCTGGAACTTAAACTCTGACTTTAACTTTTTTGTTATCGTAGAGACTCAACTGCTTGCTGACTCTTGTACACCTTAGGTCTGATACCATATCTTCCTCTTCACCCAACTATCAGTTACATCTGTTCTTTTCTTCTAGGCTGCTTATCACATGCTGCTTTTATTTTATCATAGTTATCACCTTTCAACAAGGATAAAAGTCTTGGTCCTGTCTTCACTCAACCTATCATTTCTTTGAGTAATTTAGGCATTTCAGACATTTCCCACTAGCATCAATTCTACGTGTATTTTATCTGTCCATTCATTAATTTTGTGGTATAAACATTATAGAATCAGCAACAGGAAAACTTTCAGAATTTGTTAAGCTTTTAGCAGTGCTTCAAATGTTACTTTTGAATTCAGAGGAAGTTAGAAATTCTAGGTATAGACACAGCTGTTAATCTGTTAATTAATTTGCAGATGATTGTGACAGCTGTAACTAACTCTGCTCACATGAAAGGAACAATTTAGACTTGTGGTCATTTCAAAGCAGAAGAAATAGCTGTACCCGAGGAAAAATCTGGCAAAAAAGCATGCAGGCTAAATACAAGTATTTTATGTTTTACAAGTCAGAAATGTAAATGTCTAAGACTAAGAAGTCACAATTAAAAAAACCTGAATATTAGCGTGAATGTATTTCTTAAAATCTAAGAAAGTTAAGTAGAGCTTGAGTAATCTTGACAGCGTCATCTGCAAAGTAATCCACCATTGTATAACTTGTTAAATTACCATAAGACATTTCAGAAGTATGCACAATGTCTCAGAATCCATGTTGCACAAAGTTATGGTGATTTTTTAATATACACAAATGTGCACAGATACACATACAAAATTAATATAATATATACAGGAGAGAGCTGCTTGAAAAGTAATGCATGGGGTGTACACCAGAAGTGCAGCCAGAAGAAGGTTTCTGTGCTGAGATTCCTGAAAGAGCTTGTGAAAGTCAGCAAGGAGCTGAAATCGCATGCACGGTTTCATTGTTTCACCCAGGCACTGAAATTATACACTGCCATTTTGAGTTTTTTGTTGAGATCCATCATTCACAACAGACAACCCAAATATAGTGTTCTCTAAACAATGTTATCCATGAAGAAGGTGGCAACAACTGTGTGTGACTGAACTGAAAAGAGCACCCCTGAAGGATGCCTTTATATCTTTTCTTTATAACTTTGAAAGACAGTTATAAACAGAAATAACTTTAATGGATGGTGTTTTCCTTAGTTCACATGGATGTAGGATCAGTAATCTTGTTTTACGATTTAAGGCAAACTACTGTAGTCCTCATTCAATCTTTATCCAAAGAAAAATTCTTACTGATCTGAAGTAAGAATTTCCTGAATAACAACATCTGGAAAAGATGTAGTAAGTATTTAGCCCTCTTCTTTGTTCCAATATCATTGCTGCCTAATTAAAGGAAGGAAGACATAATCTCTAATTTTCTTTTATAGAAGGAACAGATTATGAAGGATCATTTTAGTTGTTTCCTGGTTGGCCACCGAAACAAAAATGGCCTGTTTAGCATTTCCTCAAAATATATGCTCATATAATAGCAAGGTCAGGAAAAGACTAAGCAAAGCCTCGGAAGAGTCTCCACCCCTGCCTCCCTGCTTTCTGCGCACCTTTTCCAGTATTTCATAGTCCATCTTGAAAGCCCAGAGCTGAAGCCTAGCAGAGAGTTCACTGATGGAGGAAAGGGTGAGAAGGAACTGCTCAGCGCTGCCCAGGGGGACATCAGGGTTTGCCAGCTGCGCCTCCTGGATCTTTTGCTTCTCCTCCTCAGTTGGGATCATGGTCAGGATTTTCTGTGAAGGGAGACAAAAGGCAGGTGTCAGTGAGAGGCGCTTGAGGGCTGGACGTTGCTGTTGCTTCGTGCAGCAACAGCAGAAGTACTCAAGTCCCTGGCTGGTAAAACAGGACAGCGCTGTAGTAATTAAGAACTAACCCACTGCACAAGAAAGCAAAACGAGGCCTGCTGCCTCAGACATCTGCAGTTTGTTGAAAAACACACCTCTATTACAATGCTTTTTTAATATTCAGTAGACACGATTAATCATGGGGTGAAACACCGAAGGAGATGCTGGGAGACTCAGGACTGCTTTCCTCAGCTTTCATATATTTAAATCAAAACTGGCCACATTTCTGCAAATTAGAAGTGAGGGTAGAAGGAGTGCAATTTTGTGGGCAGTGGTTTACAGCAGGTCAAACTAGATATTAAGGTCCTTTTTAGCCTCAATACCTATGAATTTTCCAGCACACTTGCAGGTATACAGAAATAACTTGAGGACTCCTGTCCCTAGCTGTTCTCATAATTTAATATTTTTTTTTTTTTTTTACAAAACATGACTATTGCAGCTTATCAGGTAACTCTCCAAAATTTCACCCAGTTCGAGCACAACTTCCAAAGGAACACACATTGAACTTAAAGCTGAATTATACAATGCATAACATCTGATCTTTTTCTCTTTTGATCTGAAAACTCTAAAATAGTGATGAAAAAAGGATCTCAGTATTTCCATCTTGTGCTGTCTGTATGGCTTAAAACATTTTATTTTTCCCTTTAGTTCTTGGGTTTTACATGCTTTTTACATGTGGCAGGTTTCCTTCTCAAAGTATTGCTCTCTAAGGTATTCCTTCTTAATTTGTTTTCAACAAAATAAATACATTTTAAAATGGAAAAGAAAAGCAAAACAACATAAAGCCATCAGATAAGTTCATATCTTTACTCTGCTGATCAATGCCTCATTAAAACAAAGCAACTTATGTTTTCAACACAACTTATGTTTTCAACACATCTGAGGAATGACATGTTTTTGCTGTAGCCTTCTATAATGATACAGGCTGTTTTAGAGGGGAAGAGACAATAATAAAAATACAGTCAAAGGGCTACCAGACCTGCCAATGCAAACTACAGCCTTGTTCCAGTGCTGGACATAGCAAATTCATCAAAGCAGTGCAACTGTCCCCTTCCAGTAGTGACAATTCCTCTGGAAGCTTCTACAGCACTGGAGCTAAGTGTGGAGAGCTAGGGACTTTTCCTGGTCAATCATGACCATATTTAATTTCAGCCACAACATTTGTATTACTGTCCATCTTCTTATGCTGACTTCCATAAACATAAATAAAGAAGTGTTTATTTCTGTTCCTGTTGGCTCTGCCTTTCAACTAAAAAAAAAAAAAAAATCTCCTTGCTTGGATGCTGGAAGCTTCTACTTTAATAAATTAATGTCCTAAGGAAAAATGAAGAGGAGGAAAATCCCTCAATATACTCTGGTGCTTTTCATTCCCCTCTCAAAGACTATTTGAAAAATATTCTGATGTACACCTGTTCCAATTGATAGCATTTGTGTCTTGACTTTGAGATGTGCTATCCATCCATCCATCCATCCATCCATCCATCCATCCATCCATCCATCCACACATGCTAAAACCTGTAATTTAGGCCATGCCTAACATCAAACTAGATTTATAAGTAGATGCTTCAGGGCATTTCTCAATGCTTAACCATTTCTTGTCTAAAAAAGCTCATAAAGAACAGAGACTGAGTCTGAAACTCATAAGAAGAGGTGTTTTGCAGAGTGTACTTTGAAGAAGTCAGGCCTCCTAGTGCCTACTCCTCTCTTCAACAACAAAAAGCCAACAGTCCCTCAACTGAGCCAAGGCAGCTTGCAAATAGGATCATATAAACATCCATACATGGAGAGTTTAGCAATAGCCGTGGGATGGATGTAAAAATGCTTCAGATGCATTTGTGAAGGCTAACACTCCAGCAATATTCTCAATTGCCTCTTACGAATAACTAGGACTTTTGGCAGCCACCCAGGGATCCCACAAGTATTTTGTGGTAGTGCAGGGTCTTCACTCCAGAGACTTTGCACGGCTTTAAGGCATTTTAAAGACAGCAATGAAACAGTAAGCTTTATTTCCAAAGGGACTCTCCTACTCCTTGAGCTTTATGTAAACACCACAAGCCAGATGGAGCTGACAAAAAGCATTCGTGTCCAAGTATTGCAAGGCTGCTCTGCTGCATAGCGTCATTGTGAAACACAGAATGCCAAGCAAAAGAGCCTGTACTTGTGGTGCCAGCTGCTGAGGATCATCCCTGCTGCTGAAAGCCCTGCCTCGATGGGACTAGGGCTGCCGGCAGTTCTCACATTATCCAGAGTGCAACTGCCCCTATAACAATAACCTACTCACCAGCACTTCTAATCTGCTCAGGCAAATAATTCTGCAGGGCAGAAGATTACTGGCATTTAATATGGTCATTAAATCATAAGTACCTTTGAATCCAATCATTAGTTTATAATGCTTTCCCCAGCATGGCACGCTCCAGGTAGATTAAAGAACTGGTTATCAACAAGCCCTATGCTCATATCCTCTAATATGTGTGATACGCATATTTCACCTCCATGCATTCTCAGACAACCGTTTGGGCCAGAGACTAAAATCCTGCGGAAAAACAGTGCATAAGTCTTTTAATGGAGAAAGAGAAGTAATTTTTTGAGATGCTGTTTGAATGAGATAATTTATCCTAATTGTTTTGCTCCTGGACTGCTGGACATAGCCAGTTGGTTAACTTTCTGTGAAGGGATCAGACTTTGTTTCCTGGACTCAGCCATCTCTGACACATGATCTCCAAAAATTTCTAATAAGAAACTTAGAAGGCTCACAGGACAAACCCCCATATGTCCAAGAGTCATGGGTCTCAGTGCGGGACACAAGGAAGCACCTAACTGTGACTAGCATGGAGCCTCTGCAGAAATCAGGTGCTATGTTATCTCTTTCAAGAGACAATAGGGCTTCTCAGTGATGATGAGGTTGCAGGGGTGCTTTGGCTTTCATATTTGGTTTCAGTTATTTTACCAGGTGAACAGGAGCCTGACAAAAATTAGTAATATAAATATCTGGTTGTTAGGTCCAACATTTTCTGTGGCTGAAGGTCCACAAACTCATAAGCTGCATAATCAAACATACATTAGTGGGCATTTCATTGGATGTTTGATAAGCCTTGACAAATTGTTCAGCTCCAAAAAGGCCCTCACATTTCAGCTTTCCATGCAGCTATTGATATGCCATGTCGTGATTTGTATTACCTGCAGAAACTCTAACAAAATATAAAAGCATATGAAGGTTAGAACTCAACAGTAAGTGAGGGTGCCCACATTAATTTTATTTCAACTCTTGCAAAAACTATCCAATTCTGAGAAGTGACTGCGTGTAAAATACTTGATAGCCATCCCTGTAAATCCTGGACTGACACCCGCTATCTTGGTCAGACTGCTCCACTTCCTCAGCTCTCTACTGAGATACATGAACATGCCATTGGTGGTCACAGAAACTGCAGAAGATGTTTTGGTTTGCTGCCAGGAGTAAAAGTGCAGCTTTTTTTTATTTAAATAAAGTCTGAAACTGTTAAGGCAGTGTTACGCTAACTGTGGGTGTACACCCAACAAGGCACCATTGAGCCTGTTCTCTCTTCTGTCTAGACTTGTGAAAAGAGGTGTTCTTTTAGGTCAGGCAAACTAGCATAACTTGAAACATCCCATCACAATTTTACAAAGCATTAGCTAAACAAACTGGGAACTGCAAAGGCCAATGTACTCTGGCAACTATCAGAACAAAACATGAAACACATTGATCATTTCTGAAAATCAAGTTTTGAAGTTTTGTTTTTTTGTTTATACATTTAATCATCTGCCTTTTTAACAGTAGGCACTCATTTCTTACCACCTTTTTTTTACATTTATCTAGCCACTCCAGATACATGAACTTCGAAGTACTTAACAAATGCGAGTATGGACAGCCTAGCACACCTGGAAAGTTTTTTTTCATTTCAAATAGTTTTCCTAAAACTGATTTGCTATTTTCAAATAGTTTTACCATTGCAATGCACTATGTGTAGCAATTCACCTTAATTTCCTCACAGCATGACCCTAATTTTACTCTGCTAAATTAATCATACTCTTTGGTATAATTTGATTTTGATTCACATTTCCTTACTAAGATGTACTTTACAGAGAGACTCTCTCATTTCCTTTACTAAAGACAAGCACTAAGGACTGTTTTGGTGGACTCCATTCTTGCAGTTGTCCTTCATTAAAATTACATGCCAAGATTTTAATCTGTCCTCTTTTGCTTAGCTCACAGATAGCCCTCATCCATGCTAAGCAGGCAGTTCTTTATCCTGCAACGAGCTCAAAGTTGTTTGAACACAATGAATGCCAAGTTTTCAAAGAAAAGAAAATACAACCACTTTGGCATACATAAGGTGGCAAATTTTTTTTTAGTTGGATTGATGCATGCTTGCAGACACGCATTGTGCCTTCCTTTGAAAGTATGTTTCTAACAGTGCCTGCTCTGCATACTAAATGGACTACATCTGCCTTTCTAGCACCATGCCCCATTTTCTGCCCCTTTTCACAGCTCAGTACTACCTAACCAGTTCAAACATATAGCCTAAAATATGCAACATAATTGGGTATAGAGGGCTTTAAAATACCTGGAGAGTTTTTTCTCCATCTTAGTTGCATATTTGAAGTTAAAAAGCAAAGTATGGATTACTAACAAGCATTAAGTGGCACAAATAAAGGAGCATTCAGCAGAACACAGGACAGTAGCTTTCAGGTTTTACTGAATCCCTATGAACTTGATGATGAGCTGGGCTATCACAAACTTGTAGCCTGCATCCCACTTCATCACTGTGTTGTTGCTAGCACTACTGTCAGCACTATTGCAGTCCACTGTCCTTATAGGAATTGTTAAGGTCAGTTTTAAGATACCATTTAATCTGAAATTATTCACCAAGGGGTAGAATTAAAGACAGACAGACAGACACGAACATGACAGTGACAATGCTCCTCAGCAAATGACACAGCACAAAGCTCATAGCCAAGGCAAAGGATGGCTCAGGCAACTTTTTACCCTGTTCGTGTCCTGCTCTGTGTTGGATCTGTTAAAAACTTTAGATGATCCTAAATTATAGTTTCTTTGAAATTTTAACAGTGAATATTATGTCCACCACCCCCTTACAACTCTTCTCCTGCTCTTCGTACATTTCTCTCTCTTCTGCTTACTAGCTGAAACAACAACCTCTGCTTCCTCTAAGATAACTTTAAGGTGAAAGTAAATGTACAGATGGATACAAAGAAGTGAAACAGGGAACAAAGCTTGTGTACACTGTACATCAAAGAGGCAGTTTGGAAAATTGAGGCAGGGCTCTACTGAAAACAGTGGGACTCACAATGATGCATTTCTGTATCTCTCTGTGCACGTCTTAAGCAATTCTGCAGAGTTTAATCCAGCCCTCCATCTCACTATAAACATCTAACTGGCTCTAAAACAATATGCTACAAGAAAAATCTGTACCTTAGGGACTGAGGAAGGGAAATGGAATTCAGTGCAGTTTTTTACCTGATAAATGTAAATAAATATGGAAAATTAAGGAAAAAAGCTCTCTTCTTCATGAACATAATTCTTCCCAACCAATGAAGGCTTCAACCCTCAAAGTGCAAAGTACCTGGGCTATGCTCCACTTACCCTTTCTTTTGTTTTTAAACATCTGAATGATCACATTCAGATTACTCACATCCTTAGCTTCAAGCCGTGGACACAGAACTGAGAAATCTTATTTGCTTTAGCACTGGGCAAGTATATCTACAGTGTATCATTTCCTGGTTTCTGAATTCTTCAATTTGAGACCTATCTGTATATTTATTTTATTTGAAATTATGGGTTTCTGGCAACTAATGGAAAGGGCATCTAAAGGAGTGTGGTGGTAGAAGGTACTTACAACTGTGGACACCAGAGGTGGCTCGCAGACGGACAACACAGCTACCAGTGTTGGCACTGGAAAGGGGGAGCTCTGAAGAGGAGCTGAACTTCTCTTAAGGGTGCCCAAGAAGGACACAATTTAAAGGAGATGCTACATGGAATAAAAATAAACGTGTCCTTCTTTATCAGCTGTTTTATGTTGGACTTTGTATGGAAAAACTGCCTACAGCACTGAGATGTAACCAGTGATTTGTGAGTTGGACTTGGCTGGAGAGATGCCTCTCTCTAACACTTTAAAGCTTAGTACTGAAAACTGCAGTGGCTGATATACAGGCTAGGCCTTGAAGAATTACTATTTCAGCCTGATTTGTGACCTTCATAATATGAGTAAGGTATGCATTTAGAAAATAAGCGTAGATTTAGGAAGAAATGATATTCTAGTAGGGACAAATCAGGCCTTGCCTTTTAGCTAGAATGATCTTTTGCCTTAAGTATTTCTTTTGCATGTAACTATTGGCAACTCCATTTCTATTCCAGCCAGCTTTTCTCGTTTTCTTCTGTAGTCAGCACAGTGAAGGTAGAAAGGGGGAAATCATGAAACACAGTGCCAAACCTCTGAAAAGTGACCATGAATCAATACATGACCTCTGCAGCTCAGCTACTGGTTGAGATTTGTAGTGGTGCAGATTACATTTACAAGATAATACAGGCTGATTAAAAAAAAACCAAGCAAACTGAAATGAATACAACCACCACCACCACAACAAAATACAGGGAAGCAGCAAGGTTCTTTTACACTTTATAGAAGAAAAATGTTTTGGTAAAAAAAAAAATAAACAGAGCTCATCTTGGATCTCAGTAAGAATATCTGCAAAGTCAAACATGTCATGGTAAAAATTACATCATCTGTAATCTTTATACCAACTGCTTTTCTTCAAACAACAGTAACACAGAAATGCTATTTTGAGCAGAACTAGTCACTGTATTTGTTTTCCATTAGATATACAATCTAGAATGACTCCAACAGCTAGCTGGGCATGAACTTTATTAAACCCTATACCACTTGCATCAGTCTTAGTAACTCATTGCCTCTTCTTGTTGCTCGCAATATTTTGGTCAAGCTCCAGTGGAACAGATAACACTCTGAAAATGTTGACAGAAATTAACACCGCTGTTACTCAAACTTAATCACAAACAAAGCAGGGAAATCCATGTTTACTGAGCATGCTCAACCTCATGTGAATACTATATGCTTCTGAGCACGTTACATTGATTTGACAAGTTTCAACTCTCGTTCATGATGTAATATATCCCCTTTTGCTGTTCCATGAAAAGTCTGGCCTGTACCATGTGCAACATCAAAAAAAAGCAAACATTGAACATGCAGACTTGAAGACATCAACTACTCTTTCCTTACCTCTATTCCTTCCTTGTTTAAGGCATATTCGTCAAAGTTCAAAATAGCAGTCTTGATAGTCCGGGGAGGGGGCAACACAGTCAAGCCAATATTAATAGCGTTGCTTCGTTTTGAGTCTAATACAATGATCTCCTGTCGCTTCCCATCTGCAGCAGTTTTCTTGGTAAAGAAGAGAACAAGAATATTATTCCTCCAGCCTGTTCTATAAAGAAAAAGCCCCTCCTTTCACTAATGACTTCCCCTACTTAAGGGTGCTGAAACGGAATGTAAATCTAATGCATTTATAGTCATCCAAAAAAGCTGATTCTTTTATCACATCAGGTGATAGGTATCAGCCTAAGGTGCCAAGATTTAACCGGACAACTGAACACAGTCTCAGATGCCGCACAAATCTGTGCTAGCCTGAGACAAGGGAGTCCCCAAAAGGGCTGGGAGAGCTGCAGTTTTGGACAGGAGTAAATCTGAAAAAAGCCTGAAGCAGTCTATGCCGGGTGAGAGTTCTGCTGTGTGGCGGGACCAGAGTGGCAGCTGGACAGCCAACGGGCTCTGGGGCTCGATTCCCCTTGGATGCGTCAGCTCAGAGTGGTGAATGGTCACTGACCTGCTCTCGTCTGTGTGGCTGGCTGGGAATCAGACAGTCTGGTTCCCACCCACCTGCCAACAATCTCCTGTGTTAGAAATCTACTTTGAGCACTGGCAAAGGAGTAGGCCACCTGTGGAGGCCCTTCTGGAGACACTGGTACAGTTTTCTGACCTCTGGCTGACAGAGGAAAGGTATTCTACCTTGCTGCTCATGACAGGTCCATCAAGTCCTTCACAGGTGCATAACAATTTCAACCTTTCTGCTTTTTTCAAAGTTTTATTTTAGACTAGACATAAACTTTGGATCTTACCTCCAGTATACACTACAGTATAAATAATAATGAAACATTATTAATAATAATAATGTTAATGAACAATATAAACTTTAAATTCCATTCTGGAGAAGATCCAATACATTTTTAGCTCTCTCTGCCAATTTTTATACTGACAAAATGCAAACCAAGTAGGCAAGGTGACTCAAATAATTTACAGGGATGGGAATGCAGTTTTATCTTTACAAAGATGCCTTTTTCTGGCATAGCTCAGTTCCTTGCCTGCACAGGAAGAGGTATGCCCACCGGTCCCAGCAGTCCGCCCAGCATGTATGTGGCACCACAGACCTTTCATCATACCAATATGATTAAAGTGGTATGATGCAACTTCTACGTGCAGATGAAACTGAAGGTAAGTGCAATTTAGAGGAGTTGGGGACTACCATATGTGTATGATCTGTGAAAGTAATAACAGGGCTAGCTTTTATAAACTTCAGAGAAACAAGGCTTTTGCAGGAAACAAGGTAACTTTTAGGGGAACAAAGATATCATTTGTTTCAGCTCTCATACGTTCGTTCTGTCAGAATTGTTCTCTTCTTAACACGTTAAAAGCATCCCTGAAGCCTTCTTTAACTTTCCCTTCCTTGAGTAAGAAAGTCCTCTTTTTCTTTGGGAGCTACCTGAAGGATCTGAAATACAGCTTCTCATTTAAAGCAGTCATTTTTACTTCCAGGGCCATTAATCACATTTTCATGGCCACAATTAGTGGCTAAGACCACATAAAAACAAGCAGGGTCCACCAGAGACTGCTTCCTCTGAGGTTGTATTGCACTAAGTCTTTTTTAAACCACTGCTTTTTACCTTGTTCTTCACAGCACAGAATTACACAGATCTACAGAATTATGCAAAAGGAAAAAGGCCAGGGGAAAGGAGTTAAAATTAGGCTTCCCACATGCGGCATGGGTAAATAAGCCTCAGATTTGCAGCTCTGTTTTTAGGCTCCTAAGCTTGACAAGAGAGACATATTCATTTGAGGGACATATGATGCTAACCGCTGGGATTTCTGCAATTGCAACAGTGTGCTTGCACTGAGTGATGAGATATGAAAGACAGATGAGCTGTATAGGGGATGTATGCACGTAGGTATTTTCCAGAGGTATAACTGCATATGGAGTATAAAATTTTGGGGTAAGTAACTCTCTTCAAAAGCAAGGGAAAAAGAAATTTTACATCTATTCTGAGGACGATGGCTGAGTTACAAATAAATTCTTTCCAAATAAATTAAAGGATGAAAAGCAAGATTTTATTACTATGAACTTTATTACCCTACTGCTAGGAGAATTGCTTTTTGTCTGCAATGAAATTGCATATGTGTAAGTGCCTGACTGTTAAAATAAGCTACAACCACTAATTTCTATTACAATATTAGGTGACCTCAGACTGTCCTTTATAAGTTCATTAGCAGAGAATGACTTCAAGTACTTGAGGGAACAGTGCACTAGTGCACTTGATTTGAAATTTCAATGTGTCATTATGTCATTTATTTTATAAACAATAAATTAATTATAAAATACAACAGGTGGTATAATTTGTGGGAAGCAAATGTTCCTGCAATGTATCAACAAATACAGTGAATTAAGACCTTTATAAGACCTAACTGTCAAGAGTCTGTCACCTCTACTGAAGGCTGAGTTGTTCAGATAAGTTATTTCAAAAACATTACCATGCCACAGAAAATGATTTGCGGTCTGATAAGCATATAGTCTAAAACATTCCTCTTTGCTTTAATTAATACAGGAAGCAGAAAAAATTAAATTACTTTTCCAGTGGTCACATCAATAACTGCTTGTATATGAGCATTAAGTCAGAAACAGCTTCTGCTGTTAAACTGGCTGAACAATGTGCACCAGTAGTATAAGAAAAAATGGGCAATCCCTTAATACTGAGATAGTTTTTTTTTTTTATTTCTATCTCAATTAGCAAGGATCTAGGACCAGGGATTTAAAATGGAATCACTCAGCTGCCATTGATTTTGCCTAGTACACATACATATAATCTATTTCAGAAATTCTGGTCCACATTTATGACTTGTCTTGGCATTTATTCAAATTGCAACAAATGTATTCAAAGCAGTATATGCTATATACATGTGCACATGAAAACACATTCCATCATTTCTCCCTCCTACTAGCTTTTATGCCTTGATGGATCACTGCATCCCACAGAGTATAGATGAATCAGCAAAATAATACTTTCAAATGACACATAGAACAAAGTGGATGGCATAAGGGCTGAACTACACATTTGATTCAGTAATGTTTGTGTGCTTTTTATTTACCTTCATAGAAAAATAAACATGTTAAACATTTGCCAAAATACATGCTTTGTTTGGTGGAGGGAGAAGAAAAGAAATTCTAAACTGGCTTGGACAGGATACTCGATCACTCTCTGTTCATAAATATAATGCCATGATCCTCTATTCTAGAAAACATTCTGCAACTAAAGGTGCTCCACTAATTATAACCAATGTGCAAGTTGTCCCGTATGGCATAAGTTTCCTAAAATCAAAAATCTCCTCTCCCAGAAGCTCCCCCCTCCAATCCCATATTACACCCCTCAGTTTAAAATCCACTTTATATTATTGCAGTGTATTGTGTTTAATGAAAAACTTCTCATGACCCAGGAAGTAGCTGTTTATAGCTATGTGTTGTGGAAATCATAGTGAAGGATTAGAAACTGGAGTAAAATTGGTTACAGCTGTATGAAAAAGCATATGCACAAGATAGAGCCAAGATCCCCCTGCACACCCTGACTTTGCTTTTCTTCTCATCCGTCTGGACTGCTCCTTTTCCATGCACCTGCTTCCATCTATTGCTATGAAATCTGGAGACTGTTGATTTGTTGCTCTGTGCTCTTTTTTTAAGCTGAACCAACTGAGCTATGAGTCAGACTTTACGATATTATAGAATAAACCTGTTTTGGATTGCAGCCATTGGACAGGAGAAACGAGACACAACGGGGAATGTACTCCCTGGAAACAAACCAAGCAGTCTGGAAAAAGCGAGAGCTATCCTAATTTGAGTGCAATCTTTGTACCAAACCTCAAGTCTTTTATGGATTCAGTGGTCTGCTTAATTATTTCCAATCTCACTTGATCTAAGGATGATCTCCTACCCTGGAACATTTGCTGGATTCACGAAAGGCAGGCAGGAGTCTCAGAAGTCTCAAAAGGGTAGACTTTCACTATGGTACTCCTCGGTCACTATTGTCTTCCCCACAGAGACAATGAGACTTCTATGTCTGTGTCATGGGACAGGGTAGAAAGAGAGCCAAAAGTATAAGGTCTCATGCCAAGAGCAGTTATTAGTCTCCAAGAGGAAAGCAGTCACCTAAATCATTCTTCAGACTTGCACTAATTTCAAAGAAACCTGCTCACTCATCTTCCAGCCAGAAACCAAAAGCCGTGCCAGAGCATCAGGCAGGCTTGGGAAACAAGCGTGATGGAGGAAAAATGGCCAAATGTAGTTTGGGAACGTGCATGGTGAATGACTGGAAAAGTAAACATGTCAAAATTCCAACAAGTCAACATTTTATCAAATTTTCAGGTGAGAATAAAAGCCTAAGAATCAGCCAGAGTGATCCATTACAATATTGGCATTTAACACAAACCTAAAGTTTAGAAATGGCAAATATGTCATCATCCCACATTCAATTCAAGGAATTAAAGTTTTTATGGAGCTAAGAAAATGCTCTCATTCCTTCCATCTAAGAGCCATCTGTGGCAGATTTGTATTTACAGGGAGAGAGATGAGGAGTAACACGTCATGACATCACCAGCATTCCTTCCTCAGCAGAAAAGGAATTAGAGACTGAAATTAATCTCATCATTGGCCAAATGAATGATCAGATGAATGTGTTTTTAGATCTACTAAGCCTTCCGTTTCAGATCTAAAAGTATCTGTGTCACAAAAAAAATCAAAGAACAGAGATGGCAGGACCTAAGCAAGCCATCTATTTATGTACCTTTTATTTGCTAGGTACTTAATGAGGGGCTTGATTGTTCAAATTGCAATGTTTCCACTTGGTCAAGAAGCTCAAGAATGAGTATTAGAAAATTTTGAGTTAATAACCCATGCAAGTGACACGGAAAATTTTTACCATGAGACATCTAGTCTCCCCAGGGTAAGAACAAAACAATATACGATATATATAACAACTTTTGCCAGCCTAAAAGAAGTAAAATTGAATATAGGTGCTGACTGTTTTTTATGTCACTATAAAACATATGGGCATACAGAGAAAACATACAAGTAATTTATTTATTTTAAGTAAGAGAGACAAACATCTTTTACTAGCATTTTAACTGGAAAAAAGCATTGTTTCCCTGATACCAATTATTCTGCTTAGAAGAAAAAGTTTAGGTAGCCATGAAAAACAAATGTTCAAGCTAATAACTTTTTTAATGCTACTTCAAATTTCTATTAAATATTACTATAAAAGAATTCCTTTTGTTGTTGACTATAATGTTAAACAGCCGTGTCACCAGTCGTCGTGAATTTATAACAATACTAAGCAAGAGGGAATCCAAACTACAGAGGCATTTCTCATGCCAGTTTCTATCCTAAAATTTGGATAGCCACATTGTACAAATTAAAGATTTAAAATAGGTCTGTTCACCAGTATAAAAGAAAAAAAAAATAAACAACACCCCTGCAGCATTTAGCTGTAAACTTGGCCCAGCTGATAAATCGATCCTTCAGAACAAAGCACACATGTAGGCCCTTTGCAGCAGATCCAGTTTGATATTCTAACCTTTCCACATAATGACTGGGAAAATATTACCAAGCGGAGAACTGTCAAATACACAGTTATGAATCATCCCACCGTGACCTTTATACGAATGTAAAACAAAACAGTTCAGAGTTCAATACCTAGTTTGGCAATCAGCTACGAGCAAGGTAATGTAAAATTTGTAAGTATTCCCCACCTGGTATCCCCAAACCAGTAGATCTGAGACAGGAGGGCAGCTTGGCAGGTACACCACCCTAGGTTCATCTACTAGCCTCAGGCCATGGAATATCTTCTGTCATAGGCCAAGCTAAAAATACATCCAGTAATTTCCACTGTTTTCATATAAACAACATAAATCACCTAGATCTAAGTCAGAATGAATACCAATACTATAGCAAAATAATAGCAAGCTGAATATGAGCTGTACCTTTGTGACAGGCAATTCCTTGGATTTAGACTCAAAGAGATGCTCCAGTTTGGAAGTGTCCACCTTAATGGGTTCCAGTTTCGACCACAGGAATTCTCTGCAGCGTTTGTTGTTTTTACACTGCCACTCAAACGGCCGTACCTCGTTCCAAAACAGACGGATGGTTTTCTTCTTCTTTATAAATGCTGGCTGACCCCTAGAAACCTGGGTTGACCCTAAACCCTGAGGATTGCTGAACAGCGGAGGAGGAGCCAATAAATTAGCAGAGGGTGGAGGTGGAGGCGGACATCCGAACAAGGGGGGAGGTGGTGGAGGAGGCATACCCAGAAAAGAAGGTGGAGGTGGAGGAGGGGGAACAAGGGAGTCCCCAGGACCCATATCCATGTCCAACACATCTACATCATCCTCCTCCCCCAAGTCTGTAAAATCCATGTCTTTGATTTTAAGTTCTCTAGGATTAGCCATAAGCTGATCCCAGATGTAGTCAGATTCCTTCTTTGGCTGTGCTGGTGTTTTCTCAGGGACCTGTTCACTGATTTCATCTTCAGGCATGGTTGTCCCCTTGGCCAGCTCACCACTGTTGAATTTTTCTGCAAAGGCTTTCACACTGCCTTGGTTGTCCAGATTTCCAATCTCCATCTTTTTGACACTTTCATCTTTGGCCTGCTTTGTGGCCTGAAGGATAGAGATCCTACTGGCTAGGCTAGTGAGTGACTCCTCATTTTCCTCCGTCTCCTTCTTTTCCTCCTTCGCCTCCAGCTCCTTTTCCTCTTCATCCTTGGGCTTTTTGTTATGCGCATACAACATGTCCAGCATAAACCGCTTGCTGTTGAGGATGTTGCTGCACTGCTCATTCACACCAGCATCCTGAATGGTCTGTGACCATGGACCTGCAATCACACACACACAGATGGGAAGAGTCAAGGGAAGGGAGCCAGAGCACCAAGAACACTCTTCAATACAGCAGAAAAAAATTGGGGGCCTCATGCATAATTAATCTGACACTGGGCAAGCAGTTGCTCTGAAAATTTTGAAATAAGTGACAGTGCTGATATATGGCCCAATCATAATGGACCAGGATTAATTCTCAAAAAAGGAATGTGAGTGGAAAATAATCAGTGTACCTTAGGAAGGACTATAAACTGTCAGGGTTTCAAGGTTCACATTTCTCCTGAAATCTGTCATGCTTCATTTGGTACATACTATCTCAGCTTATTTTACACAGTGCATAAATGCTCAGAACCTTTAGTAAGCCAGAATGGGGCTTAAGTATCATGGCAATGGCACAGAATAGGTTATCATTGTACTTTTCACTTGGAACAACCCCAGGAAAACTTCCCTATAAAAGAGACCTTCTGTGCCTGATGTCAAGGTCGACACATAACTGCTTCCTCCTCCTCCTCCCTCTCTTCTGGCTAGGGGAGGACACCTTTCACATCTGGCTATTCCTCAGACCTTCTGGCTAGGTACCTGGGCCATCTGCACAGTACAGACTATATGAATCCCAGAGCAGGCTGCATACCCAGTTCTCAGGGCAACTCAGCGAGTATAAGCACAAGTATAATTTTAATAGTAATTTATAGGATTATCAGCACCTTTATAAAAGATTTTTGAAAATGCTGCTAATCAACCAGCGTTACCTTCCCTGTAATATATGATGGCATCAAAAGCCTAATGGCCTGCTTCCCATATCATAATCATCTGACATGTCACTGTAATGAAGACCACTACTTTTCTCAACAATAGTCTGCAAAATACCATATTTGAGACAGCATCATAAATAACAAACTACAGTGGTCAAATTGTAAAAATAAATGATGTAAGTGTCTCTTCAGTTATATTTCCCTGAATGTAATACTGCTAACTAATGTGGATAAAGTGTATAAAATTTATGGTGCTTCTTTTTTTCCAGTGGACATCAGATTAAGTGATTAAACATGGACAAAGATAGCTCTTCACACTTACTGTATTTCCTGTACAGGATTCCTTCTGTTCCCCATAGTCTTTAGACATTTTATTAAGATATTTTTATAAACTCTATTTCTTAAACAGATTTTATTTTGACTGCTGGCTTGCCTTCCTCTCAGCCTGCTGTAGTCAAAGAATTTCTTTTATACCTGTCAGCTGCCCTTTCTCTTAAACTTCCATTTTATCTTAATTTCTGCCCTTGTGCTTCCATCCTTTTCAACACTTCAGAGATGTAAACATCTTTTACAGCTTCCTTCATCAACCAAGTTGCTTTCTTATCATGCCATCTAGCCTCTTGCTCTGAAAAGGTGTCCCCTTGGTGAAATCCACACCCAGGGCCCCACGACTTGCCCCCCCTGCCCCGCCATTTAAAATAACAGCACATTAAAATGTAGGACAAGTCTCACAGCACAAGGCATACGGACAGCAACGACTCTTACCTCTATTCAGAGTAATCTTTGAATCAAATTTTAAAAGGAGTCCAGAGGTTTATCCCCAGATAAAAGAAAGACAATGGATACAACCTCCAATACCGTTTCCTTCTACTTTCCTGCAGGAGGCTTGACTGCTTCCATTACTTATATATTTTTCTTCAGACAAATTCATGAGATTGGTTTCTTCCCAAAATTTGTCACCTGTGGTAGCGTCTTAGATTTGTCTCTGTGGCAGTTCCACTAGATAATGTGCCTAGACCACTCCTCCCCCACACCACAGATTTTACCCAGCTGAGCCCCCAAAGAGGATTTCCCCCTACTCACAGATTTTGCTTCAAACACGGTCAGGATTCTTCATAGGATCCATCCTACAAATCCCACATAACCTTTACTCTCTCAGTTGCACCACCTGGGATCCTCCAGGATCCTTTTGCTCATCAAAATTCCTGCAGAAACAATCTCTAATTTGGGCTTTCCAAGTCTGTCTCCATCTGCTCAAGCTCATCAAAGATTATTGCTGTAAAGACTGTTGCCCCCTCGGTGCCCTTTTCTGCTTTTCTCTCTGGAGGTAAAGCTTTGAAATACCATTGGAGAAACAAGACTTCTTGGAAGCCAAATTCAAAAGTATGGCTAATGAAGGAGGAGCCAAGACCAAAAGTTTTTTTTCTTTGTCCTTGACACATCCGGGCAAAACCAATGGGCCACCTCATAAATGGCAAACTGCTCGTTAGGAATGTGAGAACTGCTGGAGAAAATGTTTTCATTTGCTTTCTGAATCTCCTTACTTACTGGAGAGCAAACAACTCTCTCTATGAGACCTCCTACATAGCACAATCTAATAAATCTTTGTTTTACTGGTAACATAACCAATTTTAAGATGTTGATTGTTTGATAACAGGGTACATTTTCTTACCTTTTAACAGAAGGTACAGAAGCACTTAATTAGAGTGGGAATAGGTTGGTAACAGAGAAGAGGAAAAAAACTGTAAACTGTTCTCCCTTACTTACACTTGGACTATCTTGTACTATGCCACAGTGTAATGACATCCTTCATCTATCACACCTCCCCTCCGTTTCCTACATCCATCTATATTCTTTAAGATTACAACAGGATTCTAAGTAACTCACTCTTGGTGCTGGCTGAAAAGAAGACAGCTCTTAAATGTCGAACAAAATTAAATTAATCCTTCCCAGAAAAAGAAAAAAAAAAAGTGATGTAAACATGAACAGTACAATTTGACACTTTGTGAGGTCACCCCTGTGATTCAGAGCTGTCAAAAAAACCCAACAAGGCTATTTCATACTGCAAAGCAATTCTTGTTTTCTCTAGAATTTAGAAAAATTAGGACAACACACTCCACTGTTCAGCCCTAAGAAAACTTGGGAACCAAATGCCCTACTTACATTACATTCCTTTAACTCCCTATAAAAATGGGAAAAGAGTAATTAATCAACAAAGTTCAACATCTCCCTTTTACTCCCTCCCTGCTTGGGCTGCATGACAAACTCTCATTGTCATTACCTCTCTAGACAGAAAACTGGTTCTTAAGTGTTTTCTAGGCTGAGCTTTTACAGGTGCCTGGTGGCATATCTGACCGGAATCACTGGTCACTATAGAACTGGTCATTTCCAGACAAGGTCTTTTTTATGTGTTTTCTCCACATGAGGTAAGGATGGCCACAGCCCAGTCCTGTCTTAGAAGCTCCTATGTATCTCTCTCTGCTTTCTGAAGCCTAAGACATGAGAACTGGAGGGAAGGCACAAACATCCCAGCCCTCATTGCTCTTCCTTTTCTATTAAGAGGATGAGAAAAGGTATCTGAAATCCCATGACAAATCATGTCAGCACTGTCCCTTGTCTCATTGTTTTACATGTAGAAAACCCAAATAAATTCTTTGGGAGCTAGAGAAGCAAGTCACTGCAACACAATGATTCAACAGTTAATATATTAATCTTAGGGGAAGAAAACAGTCTTAAATCAAAGAAAACCTCATTTCATCAAGGTCTTACTGTCACCCAAACACAGAAACCCCATAAAAGTCTGGATTTCCAAGCAGGGAGTAGACCAGACTTGGCCATGGTGAATAAAGTCTCAGATAGGCGCAAATGGTTTGTTAGATAATTAATACAAGAGAGTTGCTAATTTAAGGTTTTTTTCCACCAGAAACCCTTCATTATTGAAAAAGCTTCACTTTACCAGTTTCATTGTCACTGGTTAACTTGTCCTCTCTCTCTTCCCTCTCTAAAGTGCTGCTTGCTGAGGATATGCTGGATGCAGAGCAGTTGTCTTTTTCATTCACTTCCTCATTCTGCCTCTCTTTTTCACTGAGTATTGCACTTTCTTCTGGCTCTCTGTCTGGTCCTTGTTCCACCTCACTCTCTGGTCCCACCTCTGTAGCCTCTATTTCCTTGGGTGTCTCCGTTCCCTGCTTGGCCTCAGCCTCCTGCTCTGGTTCTGGTTCTGTCTCTGTCTCTGGTTCAGGTTCACTGGCACTCACTGGTGGAGAAAACAATGGGAGAAAGAGATTCACTTAACAATGGAGTCGACTCAGGCTCAATCCTCTAAACGAGAGCGACATGAAAGTTATGCCTTATGGAAAGAAAAGAAAAAGCAAGTCCATGGCATGCTGAACATTAGGAGTAACAGACTGATGAATGTTGTGCAACAACAGCATTGCATGTGAGAGTGGGCTGGCAAATCCCCTTGCTTGCTGTCTGGAGCCAGTCCACTGTTTTTATACATACTTCCACAGCTGGAGTGTTGGACTCGCATAAAGATTTAAACAAACCAGCAGAAAATGGGCATCCCACTTGAGCATGACATTGGCAACTCACTGCCCAGACAGAGACAGGAAGAAAAAAAAGCAAAAACGAGGGAGATTGTGGCTTTTGGTTGAATTTTCTTTGGGTTCTGGAAGAATTCTTTTTTCACCTGATGAGGAACAATTCAATGAAAAAATAGAAAAGTTAGTTTTATTAACACAGTTGAATGGCACAATCTGGTAATGGCACTGTCACACATTTGGCTGACAAAACCCATATATTTACTTTAGAATAGCCACAACAAAAGCAAACAAAATTTCCAATATGCTTGGCATATGGCACAACTTTAGTTTCCAATTGGTTGGCATATGGCACACAGCAAATTCTGTTGATAGTACACTTGGTTTCTTCTTCCCTGTTTTATCACTGATGGTGAAATGAATTAATTCACTTCTAGGGTTTTCAGCTATAACAGCAGATTTTCACATGCAAATATTTTCTGCATGCTGCAAAGAAACTGAAGAGCATCCACACATATTCACATCAAGCAGCTCACAATTTTCTGAAAGCTGAATTGGCCATGCAAGAGTGATGAACATGGGCATGCATGTTAGTTCTGCATACTTCCCAAATTCCCTCTCTACTAAATCTTGTGTCGAGTGGTTGAACTACAATAACCGAGTCATACTTGTTTTTTTCCCCTCTGTTAACTATTTTTCATTACACTATTGCAAGAGAGCCTTCTGGACTTGTCATGGTCTTTGGATCACATGATAAATGATGAGATTTTCTTCAAGAACTACATGAACCTTGGAAAAAAAAAAGAGAAGTATCGCACTGGAATGCAATCTAAACATTTCAGTCTTCTAGGGAGCAGGTAAATAGATTTATCCTGAGAAAGTATAAGCCAAAATAATGAAGGTCACAATATTTTCCTAAGACTGTTTCACGTTGCATGCCTATCCTGTTTTCCGAGACATCCACACAGAGTATGATTCCTAACAATGCCTGTGCTTATCTTTACCATAACACATATGTTTTAAAGTAGCTTTCAGTAATACATCTTCAGTACTACACTATTCTACTTCATTTCATGTACTTTAAGCATACAAAACTGAAAATTATTTTTTTTGCAATTGATTTCATTGGAGCCAAGCTTCTATACTTTCACAATTGATTTTAAATGTGTAGTTAGTTAAACAACCAGACATGCATATATAATACATTCATATAAAATAAATGTACACATAATGCGTTTAATACATAGTCCACACTCACTCAAATCTCTCTAATATGTTTTAAAACACTCCCTACATAGGGATCCCTCAATCAATGTATAAAGATTTTGTCATTTTAAGCAATGGAGTAATTTGCATCTTCTGATATTTTCAAGACTTGGTCACATAAAGCCCTGGCAAACTGATTTGCTGTGATCTGATCGGTGACAGTCCTCTTCTGAGTGAGAAATTACAGAAGATAGCAAGCTGCTCCCTTCTGAAAAACACAACTATGAACTTATAATGCTGCACAGGGACATGTATGGAAATCATTTTCCTTTTGTTACTCAACTATAAATGAACCCTGAAGCAGATACAAGATTTTGTATCATTAGTACCTGCTGATAAGACTTCGAATCCCCAGTCCTACAAGCCCTCAGACAGAACAAACATCCTTCCAAGGCCCACATCTAATCCCCTGGCAGGGTAATATGATCAGGCAATCACAACTTCATCTATTTTCTCTGCTCTCTACTTGGAGCTGGGAGATACACTAGTGTCATTTGAGGATGCGTACAGTAAGTCTGAAGATGGCTATACCTACTCAAGACCTCGTTTCAATTTTTTGGACATGGCTTAAAGTCTTCTCCTCCCCTCTGTTCTTCCAGCACAGGATTCTTCTTGCTGTGAATTTAGCAGGGACTCTACCTCGCTTTCTCCACCCCCACCCCAATATTTTCCTACCAGTCCTTGTGTTGGTAAAAACTAGCACAGAATGATCTCCAGAAGGGAAATGGCTCTTTCTTCATCAAGTCAGAAATGATTTTTCTTTGTCTCTCATTCCAGTTCCTCCGCTTTCTGTACCATGGTTCCTTTGGCACTACAACTGGGGCTGCAATGGCCTCACTGCACCTTCATGCTCAGGTGCTTTTCCATCTGCTGAGGTGCTCTCACTAGTCATACTTGAGGCAGTGTTTGAACCTTGCCCAGCTACTAATATGTTCAGAAGGTTTCCTACTGTTCACAATGTGCACTTCGTTTGCCCTGCTTACTTCCTCAAGTGCTAAAAAAGCCGGTCCTCTCAGAGAAGGCTTCAACTCCAATTTCTTTGTGGACTGACTCCAGAGATGTTTTGGTTATTGTTGCTCTCCTTTACTGCACATGTGCACTTCATAAAATATTCTCCAATGAAATTACAAAAGAGGAAGTAGCTGCTTTGAAAAAAAATATTAAGTTCCATTGTGCAGTTATAGGACTGCCTTCATTTCCTCTGAATGCCATACGCACAGTTTTACAAGAGTAAGTCTTACAAGACTTGATTAGTTTAGTGGAACCAATTGTTTTAATATGAGGAAACACTTCAGCTCAGCAAGTCCAGATTTTTATATGGGTAATGCTACTGAGACATTTCACAGTGTAGGACAAAGTTCCACAGAAAAAAATCCGTTTTCTTCTTAAGTCAGTAGATATTGAATGGACAATGGATACGTCAGCACAAATGACATAAAATGAATCTGATTTTGAAAATCTAGCTAGTAAAGGAACACAGTTTCTGTTTGACTTTAGGTTCTAAATTCTGCAGACCAATATTACACATCCATTAACACTGTTTGGAGTGTCCTATGCACAGAACCAAGGAAACATTTTCCTTCTTCAGTTTAGTCCTTACTTGGGAAGATGGTGACCTCCATGTTCAAAGCAAGTGCTTGAGGTGCAAGTAATCTGGGTTTTGTCCATGGCTTTATTTCAGCTTTACTACAACTGGCTTAAACAAGTTAATGCCTCAGTTTCTCTATCTATTAAAGTGAGATTTCTAACATTTCCTAATGACAGTAAATGTTGAGATTTTAATCCATTATGGAGCATGAGCATAAGGAATTCAGATAATAGCCTAGAGGCCATAGCAAAATCTATAAATAAGCCTGCTAGCTGTTGGCTGATATTCAATAATCTGGGCACCTCCAAATGAGAAAGCCTGTCCTGTCCACATGCTCATTAATTCATATGACTTTTCCAACACTTTCATTAGGTCTGAAACAGCAGTCCTTCATCATACTCAGCTGACAATGAAGTATGCAGATATCAGGCCCCTATTCTCGTGTTCTCCTGCACATCTGCCTGCAGCCGCCTATGGATGGAGGTTTACCCTGCCCCATCCATGTGTTCTTTCCTCACAGTCTGTTTGCCAGGCTTCCAGATGCTGCCCTCTGATGCCTACTGATATTGCCAGGAGTTTTAGTAGAGATGTCCTGCCTACTCACGTGTTGACAGATGTGCCATATTCTGGCTTCCTGAAGTTGCTCTGTACACCTGCTCTAAAATGTATTCTCCAAATGGATTTTGTTGCTCCATTTCATGCCACATTTTTTTTTTAATGCTTCCAGGAGGAATATGTTAAAATAATCATCATAGAAGAGATACTTGCTTCCTACCCAGCTCTGAAATCCTAATAGTGGAAAAATTCAGCTTATTTGCTCTAAAAGCTATATTGCATTTAAAAAAATGGGCATCTGTATGTCTGTGAATATCAGTGTTACAGGAAAATACCCATATTTTTTGAGCTCAAATGATTCCCCTGAGACTTCTAAGGTGCCAGACAAGAAAACTGGGAATATAATTGGGAAGATATACAAACCTAAATTAAATAAACTTCACCTGCTTAGTAGAGCGAGGATAAACATACACAACATTCAGTATCTGAAACTTTTCTCTTAAACAGCCTTGTTTTATAGCATGCTACCAGCCATAACACTCAATAAAACCAAGCAGTGCAAATTACAAATGCATTAATCACCAATCTCATGGAGCAGGAAATCAAATCAAATCAAATCAAAATGTGGCAATAATTCACCCTCAACATGCATTCTAGCTCCTAATGTTAATGCAACATCATGTGGTACAAATGCAAATCTGTACGGTGGGTGTTTTTTGAGGACTGAAGGAGGGGTACATGATGCAAGTGTCAGAATGACGTGCACACACAAAAAATATTGCTCTGCATACCAATAAATTATACGACAGCAAACCAACCATGCAAACGTTAATTATACTTTCCTTTTCACTAATTTTCTGTGGTCTCTTTTAAGTCCTTTAGTATATGTGCTACAATTTTAAGAGTTTTTGTTGGTGTTAAAAATAACCAACACATCCTCCCTGCCTTCAATTCAAAACCTTTTCTGTTTGTCCCATTCAGCCTGTGCTCTGCTGGAAGGTTATTATGAACTTGGCACTCATCTGTTGCATTTCTTTCAGAGAATCCACATAAGCAAAATCTGCTGGCAGGAATATTGTTGGCTTAGTATTCTGTAACTTCTAATATACAAGGAACATGATGCTGAAATTAAGACTCTCTGTATGCTGTATTTTCCAATTATCTGATTCTAATAGCAACAGATAATGTAAATATAAATAACAGAAACAATTAACAGTGTACTCTTTGCTTGAATAGACTAGGAGACATCCAAATTTATGCAAAAAAAACCAGAAGGAAATTTAAGAAGATAGCATGAAACAATGCAATAAGGCCATTTACTTTGGCACCTCAGAGGTTATATTCTTGCACTCATGCATCAAAAAGCACTGCTAGCCCAGGAGAAACTGTGATAAAACCACTGCTCCTTCTGCCTACCCTCCTTTTCACTTACCTTCTGAGGGCTGAGGGGTCCCACAAGGGGTGGAAAGGGTCTTCAGCTCTTCCTGGGATTCTATGGATGCTGGGCTGACACACTTGGGTACAGGTGAGGATGGGGCTGAAGGAGATCTCAGGTTCAAGGACAGCTCACTTCTGCCTCGGCTTACGCTTCGACTCTTCAGCTCCTTCTCATACTCCTCTGCTGCCAGCCTCTCCAAGTATTTGTATCTGAAAGTTAAATTCCAGAGGGTTTCCGTAAAGAAAAAGAAGTCTGTGGCTGATGCTTGTTTATGGATGAAACACCTGCAGAGAATGATCTGACTTCCTGACAAAAGGGATACAGCACTAAACTGACTGTCTGCTCAATCTGCCAAAATACGCACACTAAAGCAAAGACTATTGCCCTGAAAAATGTTAATTTTCTCATGACAAAACAAAAGCAAAAACTAGCAGAGTTAAAAAGTCTTTAGATACAGTATTGTGTCTGCATAGTCCTTTTGGAAGCATTTGCCTGTCCTCCTTTTCACCCTTCTCTTTCACCTCCTTCTCCTCCTCTTAGCCCTCCCTCTCCAAAAACAAAAACGGGAGGGAAAAAAAAAAACCAAGAGAAAAAACCACCCCTCCAAAGCCAGAGCCCCTTAATACTGATGCAAATAGGCAAAGTCTGAAACTTGCTGCAAGGAGAGGAAATTAGTTCAGTGCAGCAGACAAAACCAGATCTCCCTGAAAATAATACCAATAATAAATGTTTGGATTGACTATCTGAAGTCTCTGAACCTGCTTCTGTTTGCTCTGAGAGCAACGCACTGGAATTCACTTTGTTCTCTCCAGAGTCTACAATGGAAAGTTTTCTTTTTTTTATTCTAAAAAATTTCTCCGCCGGACTCAGACATCCAATAGCTTGGACCTGACGTCACATGTAGTTTATTCATCAAAGTCACTTTAAAAGAACAAAGATACATCTGTTTTGCATTTTAGGCAGGCAGAACTCACTAACTGTTTATTAAGACCAGCTACCAATCATATTCTTCATAGTGTGCTTTATACATTTCGACCAAAATAACTCTGAAATATGTGCCCCTTCCAGATGTCTGCTAATTTTATCCGCCATTATTTCCTAAGGAATAAATTCATGAATATAGCTGGATCGGGCTTTAGATTATTTGTCCTACCCACAGGTGAACTGTTAAGCAGGTTTATCAAGACTACTGCTTATGTTCCTGAAACACTGTGGTCATCCTCCTATAACCCACTGCTGTAAACACTTTGTAACAAGGAACATCTCTCCTCCCCCTTCTGTCTCACTGACAGCCCAAATTAGCTTAAAAAGCAGGAAGGGTAAAGAAGTCAGCCATGCGTTGTAACAAACATGTTTAGTACACAGGGCAGCCACACACACATGCACATTTGCAAACCAAACCAAATCTCTCCATATGTAGAGAGCATAGAAACGTGTCTTTGAAGAGCAGCTCTTGTGTTTTCAGAGGCAATTTGCTTTATGGCAAACAGCAATAATGAAGAACAAACTCATTTTCTTTTATACCTCCAGAGATATGCACAGGCTTTGAACAAATTCTGCAAGAAAAAGAACCCCTACAGACTCTGGATGAAAATATAACAAGCCACATACTTGTATGGTTATAAAATAGGAACTGTTTACAATTCTAACATGAAGCCAATTCTCAAGAATGATTTTTGCCTTTTCAATAGAGGAGAAAGCCTTTTGCTGGTATTAGCATAATGTTTTGTTACAGTTCATGAAGCCAGTCTTTCTTTTAACATTGGTCACTTGTACACTGCGCCTGCTGCCTTCTCACAAGTAGAGCAGATGGGACTTCAGGCTCATAAAGAGCCATGCAAACTATCACTTAGTTCAAACAGGTACAGCCCAGCTGGCTGCTGCCGAGGAGCGTTTTGCAGTTTGCCAACAGACTGCAACAAAGGTTTGGCTGGATCCTTCTGTGGGGGGGGCCTACAATGTTTTATTGTATTTAGCACTCTTTCAGCTGCTTTAACATTTCAGCTTCTGTAGCTGTGTGCTGCACAGCCAATCAGCGAAGCAGAGGACTATCATCAAAATACGCCTTCTCAAAACATATGTGTTCATTATACTGAAAGAAAAAAGGGAACCGGAACAGCAACTCTCATGGCAGCACATCAGCATAACCAGTTATTGAATTGGAACAGCAGTTTAACAAGAGTTTAAAATTATTCAAGAATCAGTTATTAACACTTCATACTTGACAAATTACATTCATTTAGGCTATTTTTTTATTTCTGCCCAACATCTTAACAATGAATGAATGCCAGCATCACATACACAAGGTCTCATGAAGACTGAAATCTGAAGGAGTTGAAAGGATGAGCTACCTTTCCCTCTGCTGCAATTAGTTCCTCCACTACAGGATTGACATATTGTCTCTGTATATACTGCCTTACTTCTTTAAATCATGGAAACCTGCAGACATCATCGTTCTTACGCAGACTCTCCTCTATAGACAAATAGCCAAAAGTCTGTGGGCTATCCATTTGGTATACCACACGAACGTGACATTCCACTTACTTTCAAGTAGATGAAAATACATTCTCTGAGTCTCTGAGCAATGCCCTGAGGGGAACTTAGATGTTTATGTACCAACAAAGTCACAGAGTGGAGAGCATTTGAGCTGTAAATCAGACAAAAGAGGGCTTGGGGATCTCACTTTTATTGTTGTTTTTTTTCTAATTACCACTGGAAAACACCCAGCCAAGCAAAGTAAAAAAGGCCTTAAATCATTGAAAAGCAAGAACATGTTAAACGAATGGTGCCGAGTTACATGTAGACCCCTTGAAACTGGGGGAATCTTTCTCCCTCATACCAAGGCCACCCTAGAGCCACTGGAAAAGCAGGTGCCTGTATTGTGGAGTTCCAGGGTGACATGATAGAATGCTCCAAAGAACTGACAGTATTTAGTCAAGCCAGTGTTTTTAACAGAGCCTTTCCTGTGTACTCAATATTATCTCCTTCTACTTCTCCAAAGTGATATGGAGGAAACACACAATCCAGATTTTAACAAGGATTTCAGCGCCTTGGCTACAGCATTTTCTTATAGCCCATGCATTCTCTTAAAACAAATTGACATGCAAATTTCTATAGGAAATAAAACTTCATTTGTGCAAAGGTGTTTGTTAAAAAAAAATAGTTACAAAAGGCCAATGTAATGGACTACTGGTGCAAGACTTTTCTTGCTGAATTTTTTCCAATATATATGTGGTGTCAAAGCAAACATGTCTTTCCTCTTTATGAAGAAGAACTGATAATTTAACATTTCAGTTCAAATGCGCCCTGAGGGTAAAGACACATTTCTAATAACCAACAAAACTGTCTCAGATTGCACCGCAGTGATGCCCTGCTGGTGAACACTTCACTGAAAATACTCCAGTTTACTTGACATGTTCCCCTCCAGCTTGAAAATGCTGAAGAATTTCCTTCTAATTTGTTTCAAATCTTGGTCACAAGTATGGTCGTTTTAAAACGTTTTAGTCAGCTAAGATCAGTGTATGATGCTTATGTGCTCAGACTCGCTTCATTCCAGAAAATGCTTAAAACAATTTGTAATTGGTCTGGCTGGAAGGACAAAGGAAAGCCCATCTGCCTTTTCTTACTCTTAGAGTTACCAAAATAATTTTTAATATTACCTACTTCAGTCACAATAGATCAGACTTTAGTGTGTAGAAACAAAATGCTATCTGTATGATGATTTTGTGGAAAAAACCCCCAAAAAACAAAAAAAAACCAAAATGAAAATGGAACAGCACAAAGATTTCTGAGATGGCTGCTCTCATACTTGATAATGCAATTTTAATTCCTGACAATCCAAAAGTATCTCCAGCGAGTAAGCTCTAGAGGACCATGTCCTACATGCAAGATAGTTCTTACAATATATTTTTAATATTATGCTATATCTGGTGGACAAAGCAGAACTGAAGCAACCTGGATGATTCTTCATCTACTATTTGCTCAGTAATGTGCATATTTTCTAGTTAAAAACAAGAGCTCCCTCCAGGGTGTAATTACTAGTGGAGGTAGACATGAAGCTACTGAAAGGCAAAGGTCTTTAGTCATGTATTCCTTGAAAAATGTGCTTTCATAAGCATGTAGCTCCCAGACAAGCCCAGAGTTTCTAAACTATTCAATTGAATTTAAAAAAATAAAAAAGGAAAAATCCAGCTCAGTCCATTTAAATATGCTGTTTAAAAAAAACTAAAGCAGTGCCCCAATGATAAACACTGCTAAGCTTTGTAATTTACTCACTGACGTTTAGAGAGGTCAGCAGAGAAAACTTGGCCCTGAAAGACAAAAATACTCTGTGAGTGGGTCAGAACCATTTCCACCAGCCTGTAAGTGCAGTTTTGCAATTCCTGTGACCCCAGTTTCCTTTGTCCTCAGTTGCCTTTTCTGACCCTCCAGAAAGCTCAGGACTCGCTGGGTGAGAAAGACTGGCTTATTAAATTTATAAGTATACTACATTTGGGCAAGTTTCTGAGGCAAATGGAATGAGCTTATTCCCCACACAAATAGATAAAAGATATATCATCAATCATTCTTATGCATCCCAGTCCCAGTGCTCTTCATTTATTGCTGTGCTTACAGTTGGACTTCATTCTCCTCTTCAATGAAATAACAGCTTTCTTATATAAGAAAGCCTTTTGGAACAAAATTGTTCCATGCATGCAGAATTAAAAACGTAAATACACAACAGCTCCACAGTGAAGAATACAGGAAGTGCAAACAACCAAAATGAAGGATGGATGCATTATATACAAACCTCTCTTCTCGTGCTTGTCTTAGTTCTTCTCTTTTGTCTAAATAATCACGGCTAAAAAGAAAATTGCAGAGGAAATCAGGATAATAAGGTAAGTAACAGAAGTTTAAGTGCAGTAGGAGAAACCAAGAGCAGTAAAAACAAGCAGACCAGAGACAATGAAGGCTGTTGTCAGCAAAAAATATTAGTTTGTTTTTATAAGAAAAGCTGAAAAGTGCGTGTGTACACTTATCCACTACGAGTATGTATATATCAGATATGTAGTTCAGAAGTTCACTGTAAGTAATTATAAAAAACTTCAAAAAGTGAAGAACATGATGTACATTTTGAAACCTGGTACCTGAAATCAGATAAAATGAACCAGACTCATCTGTAATGAGGAAGCACAGTAGTGTCTATTAAACCATTCCTCATTTGCCTCATCTAGAATACCCCAGAACAGTGACCGGGGCATCTGTCAGGCTAGACCGAGGCAGGGAGCATACCATATCGGCTCTTTTTCTAATATACCTTTCCTCAGTGTGTTTTAGTTGCCATAGTTGGAAATGGGACAGAGGAATGGCATAACTGGGAGGGAAAATTCTTCGTTCTTACAAGGTGCATGCAGGATCATTGGACAGGTAACAAACTTTCACTTCTTTATTATTCACCCTGAATTTTAGATACAAACCTCCCTCTATTTCAGCTGCCCCTCCCACAGCTCCTCAAGTAACTCATGTATTTAGCTTTTGCCAAGTTAACTCTGCTGGATGTCCGAGTACTGTGATTTCAGGCAGGTCTGTCACACCACAAATATAGATACAAATTTAACTGGGAGCACAGCAAAACCAAGTGAACAAAACTGACGAGACTTTCATCTTATCTGTTAGATTCTTCCACAGTGTAACCTCTGAGTACCAGAGAAATTTTCAGAACTACACAATTTTTTAATAAGCCACTATTTTTTATCTTTATATTGTGTCATCAAAGGAATTATTACTATCTACAAACAGTTTTCAAACGTCTGCCTACAAGTGCTCTTCAAGAGTCCATTAATGGTGAATGCACACTACTGTTTCAGGCTATTTCCATATCACAGAATCACAGAATCACTAGGTTGGAAAAGATCTCCAGGATTATCGAGTCCAACTATTCCTATCAACCACTAAACCATGACCCTGAGTATCTCATCCACCCATCTTTTAAATACTTCCAAGGATGGTGACTCCATCACGAGTGCCCAATGACTCTGTGAAAAATTTTTTTTTCCTGATGTCCAGCCTGAACCTCCCCTGGCAGAGCTTGAGGCCATTCCCCCTTGTCCTGTCCCCTGTCACTTGGGAGAAGAGGCCAGCTCCCTCCTCTCCACAACCTCCTTTCTGGTAGTTGTAGAGAGTAATAAGAACTGAACACAGTACTCAAGGTGCGGTCTCACTAGTGTCGAATATAGAGGGAGAATAACCTCCCTGGCCCTGCTGGTCACACCATTTCTGGTGCAAGCCAAAATGCCATTGGCCTTCTTGGCCACCTGGGCACACTGCTGGCTCATGTTCAGGTAGCTGTCAACCAAGACCCCCAGGTCTTTCTCCTCCGTGCAGCTTTGTATCCTTTGTATCCACAAACTGTTTATGCTTTCATCATATTTTCAGAGTATTCTTTTGGAATTAAAATAACTATGGGAATAACTGAAAGGAAAAAAACAATCCAGGAATTTTTCAGCAGGCAAATTTTAACATTACTCTTTCCCTGCTGACAACTTTCACCGTTCCCTACAGTTGAAGAATAATTCTTGTTTTTAGGAAGTATTGCTCTATATATGCAACCGGTACAACAGTCCTCCTGTAAACAATGTTCATTATGTAAAGCATTCCTTTTGCTAGCAATAGCTTATGAAGCTTTTTAACACCTCACCTAAAACCAAGTTCTTTCACAACTGGTGATGCTCTCCTTTCAATTATCTTCAATTTGTCAATAATGGTGCCAAAACCTAGTGCAATGTTCTCAAGGCAGAGTTGGAAAGAATGAGATAACAAATGAGTCATGATGGCAAATCCAGTACTGCTCACAAGTTTAAAGGCTGTGAATTGCAAGTGCTATTTTTAATCAAAAATACATCTTCACAGACTGGTTTTCTAGCCAAACTGATGATACGATAACGTAATCCCAAGAACTCTTACAAAACTGTCCATGATTGTTTGCTGTGGCTTTGTCCTCCTCCTGCCAGACTGTTTAATCAACTGTGGGATGCTATCTGTCTGAGAAGTTTAGTGGCTTTGGAGACCCTCTACTCAGACACAAGTTATAACTTTTGGGTGACAAACCTAGAAGATGAAAACACTGGGTGCTGAAAAATTGTCATCCTAAATATGCAACACAACCATGACATTTAGTTTCTGACTCTGGAGTAATGGGATGAAAATGTATACTTAAAGAAATTTGGTTTTCAGACTTTAAGGATGCTCTTTTAGTGACAGAACAACTACTGTAGCCAATGTCTATTGAAATGTGCAGATCTGTTATTCAAACAGGTCAAGCTGCCAAAAGTCACGGTGGCTTTTTTGGTCTGGGAGTTTCCTTTCTGAAAGATCATCTTGGCTGTCCACGACAGCCTACTGCAGCCTGATGATACCACTTAGAGGGAAAGTTTTGGAAGAGGCTTGAAGACCGAGACCTGATTGTTTCTGTTTCAGGAGAACTTGGGCAGCTGTTGGCTGCCAAAGATCCTATTATGGTGCTCTTCCACCTTCCCTCCACCTCTCATTTTCTTCTAAACTAGCTATCTTCTGGAGCCAGGAGAACATCTCCTTCAACCACCCACCCACCCAATAGTAAGTTACTCCTCTTTCCAGATTCACTATGAGACAGACCATTTCCAGTTCTTACTGAAGAGATGATTACAGTGAAAACAATTCTGCATACTAATAAACAAGCTCACATGAAAACCAGTGCCATCTTTTCCATAATTATCAACTGAGGCAATGAAACATTTATCCTACCATTCTTCATACGACTCTATTATGTCTTTTAAGTACTAAAAATGTTTACCCTGAGATCCCACAGCACACAACATGTTCTCAGATGTGAAAATGGAGAGTCCTATATTCAGCTAGGGCCTTTGTCTGGCCACAGTTTGAGCCATAATTTTTATAATTAATTTCTGCCACTTGCTGTTTCCAGAAGGAAGAGATACATGCTCAGAAAAGCAGGAAAAGGTAGTTTAAAAGCACTACCACAGATCCTGAAACAGCAAAACACTTCTACTTTGCAGAACATAAAAACAAAAAGATGTCTCAGTGCTGTCTATTCCTCTCTGCCAAAATTCATCATGATGTATTTAATATAACAGTTCTTGAGATACTTAGATCAAGAAAGATATCTAAAGAGACACACAAGCTATTAATCAATTCAGTTATTTTGCAATTGAATATCTCAATGATTTACAAATCCATCACACATTAAAACAACAGATTGAGAGCAAATTTGGTTCCTACTTGAATTTGTTTCTTTCTTCACGTTCTATCCTTTGCAACCTTTCTTCTCTCTCCTGACGTCGTCTTTCTCTTTCTGCTGCCAGGGACTCCTGGTGCTGCCGAAAAGATGATGTAAGGAGACCACCCAAAGCTGGCCTGCAGAGTAGGAAGATTAGATTTCTCAGTGTCACTTTTATTGATTACACTGGCAAAAACCAAGTAGCAATCATTCAGGAAGTAACATAATCCCAGTCAAGAGAATGACATGGCAATATTTAGGTATAGATGCTTCAAAGCACTGGTTAAGTGTCTTCTTGCTATATTGATTTTAGATACAGTGATGACCTTAAGAACCACAAATGTGGTAGGCTTCTTAAACTGCCAAATTTCTGAAGCACTAGTAAAGCACATGTAAGAATCCTTCAGACTATTTCAACTGCAATATTGTCTAAATTATTTTTGTTTACTGTATAATCCTGTTAACTGAAAAGGTAAATTGTATAAAGGATTTTTGAGACTTTTTTTACAAGAAGAAAAAGCTAGACATTTTTTCCAGCACTTTTCAAATGTGTTATGCAATGGTGTTACAAACAGATGTGCCACAAACACCTGAGAATCCTGTACACAGAAACCCAAGAGTGAAAGAAGATGTCAGGACTAGCCTTCAGAATTTGAATGCTCTCTTAAGTAGGACACATTCTTCCTTTATACATTCAGAAATTCTATTATTATTTCCTTGCTACCTGAACTGAAAGTGCAAAATTAATCACATATAGGAACACATCAGTAAAATACACAGGGACAGCACAGCTAGTTATAATAATCACTAAGTGGTATCAAACTTGCAATTAAAAAATCAGAGGAAATGGGATTGGAGAAGAACATATTGTCCATTTTCATCTCCTTGCCCAGGGCAGGATTTAGTCTTCTAAAACCACTTAGTCTTCCCTTTCTTGAAAACTGTTTGTTTGACCTGCCTTAAAACTCCTTATTGATGGTCATACCACACCCATCTAGTGCTTAACTACACCTGTCAGCAAGAAAGTCTTCTCTGTGGTGTAGCCTAAATTTCTCTTTTTGTCATTTAGACCTATTTGTTCTTATTCTGTCCACAGTAGACAAAAAGAACAGTTTTGCTACCACCTGCTTTACAGAAAAGCAAGAATTAGTTTGAAAGGGGACTTTCTTTGCTGTCCTCTGGCCGTAACTACAAACTGGATGCTCCATGGTAGGCTACTGTAATGAAGAAGGCTTAATGTTCCTACCCACAATGCATATCAAACTTCTAGTTGTTGTTCAGGAGGCTGTTCAGATGCGTGAGATAAGGTGAGCAAATGCCCTGCCCAAAAAGTGGGACTTTTTTTTTGTCAGAAATGGCAGCATCTACATTAAAGACTTCTCAAATATGCAAATATTTTTTTCTTTGAGATGAAACAGCTTTAAGAAGCAAATAAACTTTAAAAAAGCTGCATTTGCAATTTTGGTCTTGACAGAGATCTTTGGTTAGGATAGTGGTTCCTCTTACACATCTTTTCCCCAACATAGTGGTATTGGTACCACTGTCCTCTCACACAGCAACAGTGACTTTGGAGTAAACATGTCTTTCTGTACAATACAGAAAAATCTGTATTGTACAGGGGAATTTTATACAGATGTAAATGTATCCACACTGATTGAATTTGACTGATAAAATCAACAAGACGTAACTCACGTAGAATGTTTTCTGTGCATTACTATAACATGAGTTTTGCAATGAATGGAATAATGAGAGAAATAGATGTTGCCTTTTCTGAAAAGAAAGTAAACACTGTCTGAAGGGTGGTTCTCAAACCAACAAGGCAAACCTGAATAATTTTTTTGGTTATTTTTAAAAAATTAGATCCTTTTCCTTTTTTGTTTACATGCTTATGGCTGCACAACGTAGGCATTTAGTGTAATGGCACTAGTTGAAGTTAAGTGCAGGAGAAGATAAAACCATTAATGCAAACCTATTTTTCCAAGTGTCTATGTCCATGCAAGCAGGAATGCCACCAAATGTAGCCATTTCAGCTCCACTGGCAGCAGGGCGGTACTAATATAATTTAAATAATTTCAATAAATTGAATTTCAGTATGTCATATCCCACCCACACAAATATTACATAAAATGGTATAAAACTTGATATTCTGTAATCCTCCCTGCTGGCACTCCTCCAGAGCTACAGTATCAATGCTGGATCACACTCAAACCCATAAAAATCTCTAATATGCCCCAGCACTAAGAAAAGGGAAAAAAATTCCTCAAACGCTGGCAGACAAGTACATGCAATGAATTTTCCCTTGAATATATTTTAATTTTATTTTAACCTTTGGCCTTTTAGTGCATGTTGCAAGAGAAGGCACTCAGCAGAAACAGTAGTGCCACTGTACTAAGATTCAAAAACTAGAGCTCCATTCCTGAGGTAGCATGAAAAACCATGGCGATACGGTTGGATATATCATGAGAAATTGCTCTCAGAAGGGGAAAATTGGACATGCCTCCACATGAAGACATTTGGAAATAAGCTGTAAGAGACAGCAAAAAGAGGGTCTCTATCAAGACTGTGCTTCTATCTGTTCTGTGTATTTAGCTTGCTATCCCACCCTGTCCCCATCCCATCCAGCAGCCCTGAAGTTTGCAAACTCCATTTGGAGTCAAAGGAAGTTATGACTTAATAAAACCTGAAGGAAAATTATGGAGAAGGATGGGGTGATGCTGAGAGACCAAAGCAGTAATTATAGGTCTGCACAGAATCTAGCAGGCTGGAAACCTTCAGCTCTGACTAAGCTCTTCGGGGCTCCACAGTAAATATATATTCTTATCCATAGGATTACAAGGGAATTGCTTAGAGATGTGCAGCTTAGTCCTGCAGATGGGATTCTAACCTGACCCTGGTAAAAAAACGTCTACACATGCCAGAACACCTTGTTTGGAGGTTTGATCTAGCACAGTTTGGTTTGTGTTGTTTATGCAGCTAAAATTTGCAGCTGTATGAACAGCAGTCCCACAATCTAAATAAAATATCCATAGTCATATACCCAGCAAAAACTTCCATGTGTAAGAAACTGAAAATTAATATCTGTGTGCCATATTAGTGTGTCATGTTTTGGAAACTAATTGGATTAATAATAAATAGACAAAACTTGGTATTTCCCACTGGTTATTTCATGAATCCATACTTCAGCTGAGTTACGAGCTACAGTATAACATGCATACATGAGTCAATTCATTTGTCCCAAACACAGTCAGTCCTGGACTGCCATATTGCATACAACAGTTTATTGCATGAAACGGTCAAAACTAACGGTCAAAACTAACAGTCAAAGCAGTGAGAAAGTTCTGTTGAAACAGGCCATAATTAAATAGACAGGAATATGGCCAGCTGACTCCTTGCGTGGCACTGGCTTCTTGAAATACAGACAGGTTTTGGACTTCTGTCACACTTAGAAAAGAACAGGAAAAAAAACCAGCACAGATATTGCTGAGTTAGAGCTCCTTTAGCAGTTAGACCCTGCAGTGTCCAGCTCACTCGACCTGACACATTTCCGCTTCATGAAGACAAAATCTCACAACAAATGCTGAGACCATTTGAAATATCATAAACTCTCAGCTTCACTGTTGTTATCAAACACTGTAACTCAACTGGTATTCACATGCATCTGCTTCTTAATCTGAACCGCAACTGTAAATGAGCAGATGTTCCTTCTAGTCAGCCCTATCCTTAGTTTTCTACATGTGCACAAACTAAACTTGGAGGAAACAGGTGTTACTTTCAGGGTGTACAAACCTGTAAAACAGCCAGAAGTAAAATCAAGAAGAGGTATCCCTCAAATATTCCAAACAATTTGAAAAGGTTCCCCCCTCCCACCCGTATTCGTGTAAAGTAAAGGTTCCCTTTCACTATAATTGAATTACATATGGCAATGTGAACGGCCAAACCAGCCGGCAGGAAGGCTTGGGCTGAGCCTTCAGGTAATTTTGGTGCTTTGATGTTGTTTAAAGGGTGACAGAACCTTCAGGCCTGTGGAATATTTAAGTCTTACCGCCACAGGCTGCATTTCAAAAATGGGTGAGCAAGGAAAAGGCTAAAAAAAATTCTGGCATTGAATCAAAGGTAGTAAGAGATTTTAACAGAAAAGCGTATGTGAATACTCAATGAAAGCATAATAGAGTGATCACTCACAAAATGAGGTTATAGCTAATATATGCCAGTGTTTTAATGCTGGTGTCATATGTTACCAACTGGTAATATCAACCATTTGTTCTACTCCACAAATACAGTCCAGAAGGATTCTTACTCTGACTATTTTTAGTCTTGTAGAGAACACAAGACTATTAAGAATAGACTGTTAATATAAAAATATTAAGAAAAGCTTTCTTTTGCTTGGTGTTAAAATTAAACAAGCTATGTTTTTATGCTCTCATTCCAGAAAGAAAACACACAACAAGAATATGTCTAAATCTGGGGATCTGTGAATATAGCTCCACACCATGGATTTAGGACCTGAGGCTAGAGAGGTCATTAGTTACTTATCTTGTTGGAAAAAGACAGAAAAGAGAAAAAAATATGGAAAAAAAAAAGAAAGAGAAGGAAAAAGAAGGCACCAAAATGTACAGAGGGCAGAGGATACAAAGCCAAAACACTGATTGTAGGCTAAAGCTCTTCTAAAAAAAACCCCAGGTAACCTGACATTTAACATAGCAGTGAATTAGTAATTATTATTAAAAACAGAAGGTCAGGAAGACACAAGATATCTCTTTGCATGTACTTGCAGTTTTCTGACAATACCCCATCGCAATACCCTGTGACTATACATTGTGAAAGGGAATATGTGAACTGAATTACTCTAGTCTTGTTGAGAATTGAAGAAAATATGTCTGTCTTACTCTAAGACACTATGTTACAGCCAAACTGCAGTTATCAACTTCAATTGTTCTACGTTCATGTTAACTCTGAAATACTCTTCTTTTGTGACTGTGTTTTCTTCTAACTGAATTTTTAAAATTTGCTAAATGGAAATAGTTATCTATTTCAAGAACACAAAATACAAATTTATAGTTGTAGGAGCTACAAAAAAAAAAATTAACAGATGAGAGGAAACCCCTTTAGGTCATAAGGTCAATAGTAAGGATTTTCTTTAATATAACAAAGGTCAAAATCATTAATAACCTTAATAAGGAAGCACTAATTAACATTTTTTTCCAAAGTGCTCCTGGTCCAGCAGTCATGGGAATGCTACAGAGAGGGAATAACAGTTGTCGGCTCGTACTCAGGCCTCAAGTAACTCTAAATGTCTCTTGGCTTTAACAAAATAAATCCGCTTTCCAGCTCAGAAAGAGACAAAAGAGGCAGCAAAGCTGCCAAGAGCCATATTGCTTTTCACAGTTAAAGAAACTCTCTGTGTGTTATGTCTCTCTGCATGACAAGACAAATTCAAAAACATGTTGATAAAAGATTTTGCAAACAGACTAAACACTAGTTGAGGAATCTTTACAGAACTTCTCTCAAAAATAAACACAAAATTGAGAGATAAAACTACTGACTAATGCTTCCTTTGAGAAAGAAACCTGAGAATGACCAAGAGAAGAACTGATTGTTAGGCTTTCAAGGGGCCCGAGGGGCTACACAAAGTAAAACTATAGTGGGGCAGAGCTGTGCAGAGCCAGAGCAATGCACAAGGACTTTCTACATACATGCTCCTCCTTCAGCTTGACATGGACAGGTCTTCCACTGTATTTCTGTCTTTCTCCAATGTGCAGCTTCTCGTTCTCATGTGAGTCACAAATTGCCTGGAAGTAGCTTGCAGGGCCCCCCTGTATAAGCAGGTTATTGTACATGTCCTTTGAGCATCAGGACTACATACTGAGTGTTTGGCCAGCAATATGGTGCATTCTGAAACCCTCAGTTGGCTCATGCTTTCTGTTTAAACAAATGCCCTGTGATAAAGCCTACAAAGCTGCAATCAAGAATACTGCTTACACAGTAGTTCAACAAGCAGCTAAGCCAGCGCAAGCCACCACTGCTTCCCAAACTGTAAATCATCAAGTAACTCCTAAGGCTGCTTTTCCTCTTAAAATCTAAGCAATAAAGCTGAGGCTTTTGCCCTGGGCCACTATTATCAACTACCAAGCTATTCCTTCCTCATTATGTTATTTAGTGAAAGATGAGTTTGGCATTTACCACAAGAGAAAATAGCCACAGTCTCTAGTTTGAGAGCTCAGAAATATGTATTAAGATACATAGAAAATGGCAGAAGCAGAGAGAACAGAAAGCCAAGGAAACAGGAGCTGTTCTTTGGACAGTAGCAGCTTTGTAGAGTGTATTTTATATATATATATATATATAGGGTTTTGTGTATATATGTAGGGTGTAACTCCAGATGGCTAATTAAAAAAAAAAAAAAAAAAAAAAAAAAGACAAAAGAGAACTTGCCAAGAAGCTTCATCCAGCAGCGCGTCCTTGGTGGTGTTGATTAGAGAGACCTTAACTGAAAAGCTTTTAAGCATTCTCAAACAGGATTTGTTTTGTTTTCTTTTGCTTTGCTTTTAAGTGACACAACTTGAAAAAAGGCACAAGATTGCCAGAAAATCACTGTTTCAGGCACCTGGCAAGGGAATAAAACTCAAAAGAAGAGTACTTGCAAACTTCTGCTGTGCTTCAAGTTTACACTTCAGGTATGTTTTTTAAAGTGTCTTTTAAAAAAGAGGAGAAAAAATCACCTATATCTAGACAAGCTCAGCCTCTGTCTGCAGCTGTTGTAGAAATAAATGCTTGAAGGTACATTTCCTTTAAAAGATACATAAGAACATGGAGCTGAACACAGAATTTCAGGCTCTGCATCACAGGAGCTCAAGGTAACATATAAGGGAGCTCAGAAGAGCAACGAAGCTGGTGAAGGGGCTGGAGAACAAGTCTTACGAGGAGCTGCTGAGAGAGCTGGGGTTGTTTAGCCTGGAGAAGAGGAGGCTGAGGGGAGACCTTATTGCTCTCTACAACTACCTGAAAGGAGGTTGTAGAGAGGAGGGAGCTGGTCTTTTCTCCCAAGTGACCAGGGACAGGACAAGAGGCCTCAAGCTCCACCAGGGGAGGTTCAGGCTGGAAAAAAAAAAATCACAAAAAGGGTCATTGGGCACTGGCAGAGGCTGCCCACGGAGGTAGTTGAATCACCTTCCCTGGGGTGTTTAAAGGACAGGTGAATGAGGTGCTGAGGGGCATGGTTTAGGGAGTGTTAGGAATGATTGGAATCAATGATCCAGTGGGTCCTTTTCAACCTCGTGATTCTACGATTCTATATTGCTGTAGATCATAAAGTGAATAATACAGAAAATATATTAAGACATGTGAAACATATTTCATCTATCTTAATTCTGTTTCCTAATTGTCTGGAAAAGTTGGAGAGTGCATCAAACAGGGATAATTTGCAAACACCATAGCAGGCCCTTAGCAAGCGTGGAGATTTGGAAGAACTTCAGAGGGATCAGCAAAGGTGGAGACTAAGTTCACAGTGACTGGCCAAGAAGATCCAGAAGTGGAGGTTTGCAAACTGAACTTTATGGCATTTGATTTAACAGACAGAGGCAAGTGAATGGGCACCGTGAGTAACTCCTCCCTCAGCACACAGTGCCCTGGGAAGAAGTCTTTTTGAGCTAGACTAATTGTACTACTGTTTCACTGTTTCACTATCAAGCACAGTAGGAATTGTCTCCTGGCAAATGCATCAGAAGAAACCTACCTTGGAAACAAATCAGCAGGATACTTTTCTGGGAGTGAAATGAACTAAACTGGTGCTGAATTCAGGAGCTGTTGCCTTAGAAGTTAGATTCCTTTAGGGTCTCCTCTAACTATAGCCTTGATCCAGAATGCACACACTTCACCACTGAAACCAAACTGTGAGGGGCTGTGAAAATTTGCAAGTAATGAGTTTGCTATCCAGCTACAAATTCCAGGCTGCAGGTTCAATCTGAGTGACTGTCTTAAGATTCAGAGTCTGAGAAGGCAGTCGTTGGCTAAACAGAAATATCTGAGGTGTGAGCAAAAGGCATAGAAATATCGAACAGTCTTAGAACAACTTCTTCCCTCAAGCAGTGCAGCAACTTGGAGGTACAGAGAAATGCTTTTCTCCCTGGTGTGCTCCAGCCATGTCTTACTCTCCCAATTTGTCACTAAAATTTATAATGTTAAGAAATTGAGGTGGAGTTTGGTTTTTTTTTTTTTTTTTTTTCCTTTAGGAACTCAGAAAAGAGTTAATTGGTGGTTTAACTTGTGAAGAGTAGGAGCAGTATATTTATGGAGCAAAGCAATCTGGCAGTTGAAAACATGAGAACTGGGTTAAACTTCTTATGCATTAGGAGCAAGTTTTACAAGCAGAGACATGACAGAACCATTATACCCTTTCTATCAATACACCCTTTCTTCTCTCCCAAAAAAGGGCTGAACAGAAAGTGCCCTGCAATGTGCCCTCCTTTAGCAGGATTCCCATGGCTGCAGTATGCACTTCAGAAACATGGCTCTCCACAGGGGACCCAGAGAAATGAGAGAGAACAATAGTATTGCAAGAAGTTGCCAAAAGGATGCAGCTGAATTTAGAAACCAAGAAACAGTCAAGTAAGCCTTTTCTTCTGCTGTACAATCAAAAATATATAAATTATGTGGATTTCAAAGAACAAAATCTAGTTACTTTTGCACTGAATTACACTGCTTTTTTGGATTCCCTACTGATCTCAGCCAAAGAGGGTTTAAAAAGTATGAATGTCAAAACATCAACCACACGGCTTCTTTCCACCTAAGTTGTAGCTCTTGTTTACATAGGCAAAATGCAGCCAAGGGTTTGAAAGGCCTGTCAGGGTAACTGAATAGAGCATGAATCATTTCACTGGGCACTGCTCTAAATGTTGCTTCTTCCTTCCTTCTCATTCTCGAAGGTCAGATAAACAGTACCAGGAACTGCTTCTGAAGCTCTTCCCTGCATGATGAAAGACAGGAATCTTTCTGTAGAGGCTATGGATAACTGCAATCATAAGCTGAAAGCAGAAACTCACCTTGGAGCTAACCATGGATAGGCATCTGCTTCTTATCAAGTGTCTTCCTCCCCGCCTCTCATCTTTTAACTTTTTTTTTGTGTTTGAATCCATGTAAATTTTTATCATCAGGAGACAGGAAATAATGTTTACATAATCTAAGACAAATACCATGGCTGGAAGACTGCGAAAAACTCCACAATACCTTCCACTTAGTAATTAGTGCCCAGTGTTGCAACATGCACTACACAGCCTCCTCTCCAAAGAGCAAATTGTATCTGTCGATCTCTGCATGGGCATTTTTGCAACCCATGTCTTTTTGGACAGTGAAATGAAAGCAGGCTGCTGCTCTTCTTCAAAACTTTCACTCCTTTAGAGCCTGCTGAGCCATACACCTGAAATGGCAGCACACTCAAAAAAAAGCAAGACCTGAGGCAAAATTGCATCTAAACTTATAAATTTAATTATCTTTGAAGAAATAACTGCGTCTATTTTGAAGGCACCATGCAACTGTGATGTGCACACATTTTTCACACTTCTGAGAGACTAATATACAGAAACCATCAGGCTGTAACATCTCTCAAATGTAAAAATGCAGATATCATGGTGAGTTCAGCTACCATGAATAGCAAGCTGCAAATTTAAACAAAAGTACAGTTTTTTATCATGTGAGGTGGAAATTGGTAAACATAACCTGAAGGAAAGATGAAGAAGCAACTTTGAGCACTGTGTTAAGACACTGAAAACATTTAAGAAAGATCAGATAGTTGCAAAGCACTTCCTGGTTTCAGAGAGAAAAGCAGAATGAAGTGTAATGACTGAAAGATGCTGCTAGACAAACTGGCTTCCAAATATGAAAATTTTCCTTAGCAGTGATGATAAATACTGGAATGTTTTTCAGAAGAAGTCATGCACTGCCACTTGAAAACATATGAAGACACAGGGGTCTTTCATTTAGCTTCTGTGAGACCTGTGACAGGTCACAACAGATGATTACAGAGCTCCCCTCTGGCCCGATTCTTCATGAATCTGTGAGTTTTACAGCTTCATCCTGTGGGGCCAAGGCATTTTGGCTCCAAACCAGCAACGCACTTACGCGCATGCTGCAATGAAAGCTTGCTTCCTTTACTGGAGCAGTGCCAGGATGATCAACCTCTCAGAGGACAGGCTCAATGATCTTTAGCCATCTCAGCATTTGACCACTTTGGGGTCTCTCTATCACAGCAGAAATCAGAAACATACAACAGCAGGGGCTTGGAAATCTTCAAAACCAGCAGGATACTCTTAATTCTTGCTTGTTTTGCATCTATTTCACTGAAGTAAAAGGGGTGAAAATGCTGGTTTAGAGTTTTTTATTGTGGCTTCAGTCGGCAGCAATTTAATTCAGATCAGGAAAGACAAATTGAGGCAAGTTACTCTAGGAAGATGAGCAAGTGAAAAACAATGCCACTATCCAAAGATAGACTTTATGTAATTACTCACTTGAAAAAAAGGATTAAATCAATACCTTATGGCTAGCAATATTTGCATGCTGGAGGAATCTAGCTTGAACTGTTCTGAGTGGTAGACTTGAAAGAATGTGAGGCATTATGTAGGTTCAAACATTTGTACATACAGATACAATCACATATATATGTATTTCTGTGCACATATACAAATATTAAAAAAATTAATAAATTTAATTTGAATACAAGCAAAGGATTCTGAAAAAGTGTTCAGTTACAAAAGGGAGACTGGATTTTTACAATTAGATGCCAATTTTGCAGCAGACAATCCAAACCCCATCTGGCCTAATTGGAAATTATTTAATTAAATTATTATATTAAATTATTTCATTAAATGAATTAAAAACTTCTACCTTTCCTCCTTAAACTCAGCATGACATCCTTTGAAGCTGTTATTTACTTTCAGGTTGTAACAGTCTGTTAATTTCTGGTGGTCTAAATCTCTTGCCAAGAATTTCTTTCATGTATCCATAACTTTTTCCTACCTTTCTTCTTTTTTCTTCCCCTAGTATCTCACATAATTTGAGAGAGTATTTTGATTGTTCAAAATACTGCTTTTTTATTGCTGGTGTGGGTTTTCCCCCTTAGTTGTGGTTTTTGGTTTTTTTTTGTATAAGTGAGCTGATAACTAAAGGTTGTTATGAGCTTGCTTTACCTACGGGAAGGAACATTTTGCCCTTGATGAAGTACAATAAGATGTATCGTGTAGTTTCAAGGAAACAAAATATGCCCTAGGAAATTTTGAGCTAAGCACATTTCCATGATTTTATAGTTGACTCCAAGTGATAGAAGTGAAAATAAATCTGTTTTAATTTATTTAAAAAAATGGAAAGAAATAAAACATGCTTTAATTCACCTTTTAATACTCAGAACAGCATATGTGTGAGGCAACTCTGTTTTATACATTTAGGTGGAAGAAGCAGAAGTGGAATGGTAATACATCCAGACTTTAACACTGAGTCAGAGAAAGGCTTGAGAATGAGTAGGAAATTAACACGTCTAGATTTTTGTCCACTTTTCTTCCAACTGTAGAAAAGATCTAGCTAGAAAATATTTCCAGTATCCATTCAGAACAGCTTACGCTTATCTCCTTAGTCCTATTTATAAAGGAAATGTTGTAAAAAACATTAACGGATTTACAAACCTGTCAGATTTGGTCTCTTGAGGCGGTGAGAGAGTTGTCCCATAACGAGAAGTGGGTGTTGTAGGGGCACTCACACCAGAGTAAGGTCGCAGAGAAGAGTAAGAGCTGCTGCCATAGCTATTGTATCTGAAGAAATGGGGAGAAAAGTAGGAGATAGGGAGACAAAAAGAATCCATCAGAAAGCAGGCATGAAATAATAAATGCTCTTGCTTACAAGGCGGTGGTGATCCTATGCCCCAGAATTTCTCAAATATCCACCTTCTGAAAATATTGCTCTAGTCTTAACTTCAAAATATTAAACTTATTATCTCATGTTAATATTAACCATGTCATGGACATATTTTATCCTAATAGTGAGTTATTACTATGTAAAATGGTGAGAAATTAGAATGGTCCTTCCAAGTGACAACTCAAAGGAGGAATACTTAAATCACTGCTCAGTCACTCAAAATTATTAGCTGTTTTGGGAACTGGCACCCAGCCATTAGAAAAGGGATCAAACCAACCCAAGTCAGCAGTATTCATATTTAGTGAAGTTAAGGAAAACAGCAGTGTTCCTGAGACATGATCTGAATATGGACATCTATGATTTGTGAATGTTTGCATTATAAATTGAAAGCACCCACATTCTTTTCAATTAAAGCAGCCAGTATTTTCCTTCCCCTTCCCCAACATATGTAATAGTTTATGTGCTATTTCTTACAATGCCTGTAAAAAATCTTCATCATGGTTAAAAAGACATGTCTCCAGAAGCATGGCTTTAGAAATTTCTATCAGCCATTCGCTCCATTTAAAAAAAAAAGCCAAAAACCTGTTTGATTTCAATGTGATTTTGCTGATCAAAGAGAAACTGTTTCCAGGACTCCCGGAATGACTACCTCCCCGGAGTCCCCTGTATCAATGTTTTCATCCTGGCTCCCACACTGAATAGAAAAGGCAGCCGTGTTACTTTGCTGTGCCTTTTAAGCCATCGCACTTAAGCAGCATTTCAAGGAGAGATTCCTGATTTGGTAAAATGTTAACATTTCTGTTTACAGACAATACCATTCTCCCACAAGGAAAGCGTATGATGCTCTGCAGGTGAGTACTCCAAAAGGCCAAATCATCCAAATAACAAAATTCACTTCAGGTAAAAGGGCAACAACATTTTTTTTTTGTTATAAATATATATCCTACTTCATTATATCTTTTCTTTGCTGCTTCTTCTCCGACACACATCAGCACTCAGTAATTTTACTCAGCAATTTTATTTGAAAAGTCTGGTTGGTTTCCTTCATTTCCATTTAGCACACTCATCTAGCCATGCAAAATTTCATTCAAAGTTTCAAGCTTCATTCCTTAGGGTACAACAGCATTACTGCCTGCCAAGGCCCGTGTTAAAATCAGAACAGATTTTGGTTAGCGGGTTTTATAATGGAAGGGATCATGCTTTGGAGAACATGCCCCCTTTGGCAACAGTTCCAGGTTTATCTTTTAGAAAACACCCCACCAACATCATCTGGTTTTGAGACACCATGCTGACTGCCCAGGAAAAGAATAATTCTGGAAAAAAAAAAATGTTAATGTGCATGTCTCTGAGCTACAAAAGGAATTATGCAGGAAATAATTGTCTTCCTGGCATTCCTTCCCTAGAAAAAAAACCAAGTAGAAACTGGAGACAGTTGCCCAGTGGAGGGCTGTGTGGCTGGAAAGCGTTGGGCTTTCCTGGTAGCACACACCTGGCATGGGTTTTCTCTCCAGTAGGCTCAGCTAAGAAAACATCTGCTTATGCCTGTATTGAGTGAGTTATGAGAAAACCCCATTGGCCTGAGAAAAAGTCAGAGCTCATTCGGTATGTTACTGACACAAACAGAAACCTCCATTTCCATTTCAATCAACTGAAAGGAGACCTTCTTATCAGTCATTATATTTGCTTTTCTTCTCCTCTGCCCCATGAAAAAACTGACACAGCGCAGGATGCTTTTTTTTTGGACCAAGGAATTTCAATTATTACAAAGATAATTCTCATTAAAATGGGGAGAACACAGCTTCTATGGTATCAGACCTACAAGTATTAACAAAATCAAATACAAAGGGACTGGTCTGGACATGGCATCCCTACATATCAAACATAAAGGGAGACTGAGATGCTGGAAGAGAAGCAAGGCAAAACCAGCATACCAATCTGTAACCTCTATACAATATCCATCTTTCTAACCCTCCTCTGATAGTGGCCATTACTTCCATTTTCCCTTCTTGTCTCATATACCAATGCAGATGCAATGGCCTTGTCCCAGGAGCCTTCACTCTCAAGAAACCCCATTCACCTCTTTTATGAACGTATTACTGCCCAAGCAGTGCAAGCTTTGCCCTTCTTTTTCTCCAAATAAATCCAGCAAAATCCTCCCGCACACAATGCCCTTGATCTTATGTGGTAACTAGAAGCACAAGGATAGCCAGAGGGAAAAAAAAAAATCACTGCAGAAATACTAAATATAGCAGGAACAGGAGGTATTTAGAAATCTACTCTCTAAAAAAATAAAACTCTAGCAGCAGCAGTAATGAGAAAGCAATGAGTAAGTGTGAGCGATCTAAAGGAAAGTTGCACCTATGCAGGAAAATGTAAATTTAAAGGAATCCCAGTGTTCAAGGTGCAGGTAAGGAAAGATAGGTGAACTAAGTCCCTTGTCAGCAGCTACTTGGATTCCCAGGCTTTTCAGCAAAATGAAAAAGCAACATAAGACACCCACCTATTAGAAGAGAAAGGCTGAAAATTAAAAGGATCAAAGGAATCAAGATACTTGTTCACATGTAGAAAATCAGAAGGACTGCTAGAGAAAGGAAGACATAAGTATGCCCACAATATATGTGTACGTTTTCAATATATGTATATATGTTCTTTGAATAGAACACTGACCATTGGGAGAGACAGCTAAAACCCATCAACCTCTTTTGAAGAAGATTATCTGGCATTGGTTTTAATGCTACCTTATCAAACTCTTTTAGTTGAAAAAACATTGAGACAAAACAATTTCTTTTTGTTTTTAAATGGGTGGGATGGGGAAATTAAAAATTAAAATTAAAAACTAAGAGGAATGTATGAGGAACAATTGAACTGAGCAGATGAGGAGGGAAAACTGTCTATTCTGATGTTATATTCTCTTTGTAGAGTTTAATCTACTTCTGACAGGGGTATGCACTGTAATCAAACAATAAATTTGGGATTTGGCAGTTCAGTCTTTTATAGCAGAACTCCATTGATTTTCATAAAATCATGTCTGCAGATTACATTGTTGTAAATGGGATCAAAATGTGATCCTTTCTGTGATCTCCCAAATCACAGATTATTTATCTTCTGCTGTATATAAAAGGCCAGGATATTTATTAACTCTAGACCTTGAAGATAGGTAAGATGAAATGAAGGCAACAAAAGCAAGGAGAGAATATAAATCAAATCACAATACAGGCTTACAGGACTAAAACTAATACAGTATGTTCTGCAAACAATACAACACAGACAGTGCATTATTACCAGTATAAGATTCTTGAAAGGTATTATTCATTTATCTAAAAATTAATGCCAGCTGTATAAAATCTACCTGTTTTCCCTCATTACTTCTGCTTCCTTTTCTTTCACAGATGCTGGAGACTCTTCAAAGTCATACGAGAAGAGGTGAAAAGGGGTATGTGGTACATAAGGTAATTTCTCCACCGTTGGAGATGCCTTTGGAGTAATGGACGCTGATGAATTTTGGGAAGAGCTTAGCAATGCTGCCACAGGTGAAGATGGTGATGAAAGGACAGAATTATGATGATAGACAGATGAGTCAGGCACAAAAGAGGAGCTGCTAGAAGAACTCTTTGCTCTAGAGCAGGAGAGAGGCCTCTCAGATGGAGAAACGGTACTGGAGGCAGCTGAAGAATCAGAATACCATGAAAGGTTTTCATTCACAGCCTCCCGTGCTCCTAGGACCACACTGTTGGAGGAAAACACCATGAGAAAGGGAAGGAGAGAAAAATGGGGAAAAGAGAGATCATTAGATAGTGCCAACTGGAGGAAAGAGAAATAAGTCAAGGAGAATCAGACAAACAAGAATTTCCCAAAGCTAGACAATCATCATCTCTTTTTAAATAAAGTCAGAGAACTCACATCTTTGTATCCCAGTGGGATTCTTCTTGGGGTTGGAAATACTGAGGAATGGAAGTGGCAGCTTAAAAGAAGGAAAGCATTTAAACCCCAGGCTTCAGAATTAATTTTCATGAACCTTTTCATAGCCATTTTCTGAACAATTTTAAGGTATTTTAAGCTAGATTTTAAGCATTGTCAGAGCAGTACAAAGCAGTCTCAGCACACTGGATAACATGGTCCACAGAGTATAGATGCTTCAAGATACAATCTGCATGACTGCCTCTTGAAGGCCAGATATCTGATTATCATCCTCCATAGTGATTTTTACTAAAAGCACTCATCCACAAAAGATTGAAGTAAAATAGACACAGTCAGCACTGTTCTGTAAAAATTAAGGTTTAGAACAATTTCAAAAGCACTGCCTGACCAGATCATTTGTCTAGGTATGAAGGCACTAATTTCTCTGCGCGTTAGCATCCCATGATGGTGTTAGATAGAGACTTGCAGAGTGCAAGTGAAAAGTAAGTGCAACAGAAAACACATCTACTTTGCTCTAGCAAAGGCTGGTATTGGTGAGTGAGACAAGCAGCAAGGAAGGTGAAAATCTATGGGATCTGCAGTTTAGAATATCTGGTTTTACTAGTATCTCCATCATGAACACTGTGCATGAGATTTGGGCTGTATCACTTGGAAGGTGGCTGATTTCATTCTCCTGAGACCACCTCTGTATTTTACCTAGAGACGTGCAAAGCATGGCCCTTATCTGAGGAGTGGAGAAGTGTGGCTTGGCACAGTGTACACAACAAAAACATAGTACATGTTATATATGTTAGGATATTATGAAGTTAGTCATCAGGTATATACCAGGTAATTGTTTTCACAACAGAAGCACAGTGGGCAATTTGGAAACTGTCATCTATTGCACCCTCTGTGCATGACAGGAGTCACTAAAGCCAGGTTAGTCCTTCCCTTCCTGACAGCATCACACACGAATGGCAATGGTGCAGATCACTTTTGTTATGCTACAGTGACAGTGAAAGGCGGTGTTTAGGAAAGTCATAGGAATATCACCCAGTTATCTCACAGTATCTATTATTTTAAAAGACTGATGACCTAAAAGCAAATCAGACCCTTTACACAGCTCTTCCCCATTTTTTTTAACAGTATTTTAGTATATTCATGTGATTTACTAATAACTTATGTCTTAGCTTTGACTTTTAAGAACTGGATTTGAGGAAATTATCACTTAATTTTGAAATTTCAGGCAGCTATTGGCAAGATTTGCAGACTGGAAGATATTAATAACAACAGTACAATATTTTCTTTGGAATTTGCACATTCAACAGTTTCCTTTCTTCCTTCTATGCTGTATAGCGTCTGCATGAATGCGGTTTATTTAAAAAAAAAATTCCAATCTCATTTGCCGAGTTGCAAAGCCAAACAATTTAACCTAAATCAAATGGCTGTCTGGAAGAAAGAACATATTTTCTTCCTTCCAGTTTACTAGGATAAAGTTGCCAGATGCCAAATCCGTATATACCTCAGAAATAAGTGGAAAATTTTACATAAGAATATTGTTTTGATACGTGGTTTGTTTATATATACATATATATATACATATATCTCTATACATATGGCACAAATGAGCAGGTATGTGTAAAATAAAATGATATATACCATATATACCTATCAGCTTTGCCTCTAAGCAGTTATTTCCTATTAAAACATAAACAAAACTGATATAAATCATAGACAGCATTCAAAAAATGTTGATCTTCATAGCAAAAGATATTGCTAATAAGGTGGTATCATAAAAACAGGGATAAAACCCTAAGAAATCAAGCAACATCCTCAGCAAAGCACTGCAATGTTTCACTATTGCCTTAATTAAAAAGATAAACCCAACCCATGCTTAAAATTTAAACTTTCTTTAGTTATGCTGAATATTTTAAGATTTGTGAGCATTACTCATTTTGTACCAAGGGAGCGAGTGCACATAATTCTTAGCACACTAAGTCTATATAATTAAATGTGTTTGCACTAAAACACAGCCACACCAGCAAAGCTTTTAAATGCAGAAAGATTTCCTTGAGGGGTGGCTTTAACAAATGATCTAGGAACGTGAGTGAAAAGTCAGATGCTGCTGCAGAATGTGCTGGTGAGCTCATGCCAGACCCTGAGGAAAAGGTGGAGGGACAATGCTGAATCCCGGTACCTGGCTTTGACCTGCCTACTGGCCTCTTCCTCCCCCTCATCCTCAGTATTGGGTTCTGTGATAGGCTGTTCTTCTTCCTCCTCTTCATATTCTTCCTCCTCTCTGAAGTCAGACCAAGGAAAGAGGCATGCAGTGGGATGGAAAGAGAGAAGGTGGAAGAGAAAACAACATGAGTCCCCAGAAAAAGGAATGAAATGAAGTTAGAAATGGAAGGAAAACATTGAGGTGTCAGAGGGAGTTATGCCCCCCTATGTTAGACAAAATAAAAAAAAAAAAACAACCAAAAAAACTTCATGTTAAGTGTGTGTTGGCACAAGCATAACTACCAATACAAAATTTTTATCTTCTCCCCTATTTACATTTTCTTATTATTAATTTTTGAGACCTCAAAGATGCTGTTTTGTTTTCTTTTCTTGAAGTTGGCTTTCCGTTTGCTGCTGCCCTACCTGCATTAATGGAAAACATTCACAACAATATCAGTGTTCAATTTGTTAGTCATTAAGCTGTGTCTGTTTGGCTTAAAGGACAGTACATGCTGTGCTGGCATAGGACAGTTGGCACTGGGCATCACCCTTTCTAAATTAACACAAATAAAACATTCCCGTCAAGCTCAGTTGAAAAACAGAACAGGGTGAACCATTAACTTAGAAATAACAGATAGATCAAATCAGTTCAGGACTATTTGCAAATAACAATATTTAAGTTATTGGGTGCCAGTACATGAATTATTTCAGTAAAGAGTCATTACTACAGGCAATACAGGTTTCAGTTCAGCAGTAATTCTGGCAGAGGAGAATTATAAGTCATGCATAAAGCCTCGATAACCTACAAAGCACATAAGTAAAAAGGGAGACTATATTAAACAAACCAAAAAAGGCTAAATCATCTGCCTCCTCTCCCTCTCATTCATGCTTTTTCCTCCCCAAACCAACAGACTCATGGAAGATTTAGAAAATGTTTTCTCTTTGGACTTGTGCATTTGTAATTGACCCAGTTCTCCACTTGATTTATCAATGTATACCATGAGGTTATGTTCCATGCAAAAAAAAAAAACAAACCCAACCAACCAACCAACCAACCAACCAACCAACCAACATACAAACAGTAATAAAGCTTGTAGGACACAAAATGCATATTCCTTGCATTTTCCTGAAAGCTGGTTTTCTTTTCTCTAAGTCTGCAAAGATGCTCTGTGTATTTTTTTCCATTTAGAATTAGTCTCCAGTGTCATAAGAATAATGAATGCTTACAATGTGAGATCATGAACTCATTGAGTACTATGCAAAGGGTCAATCCAGCATTTGTTGTATTTGTATGGAGTTAAGTTATAGAATAATCAGGAAAATGGCAGCATGCCTACTTTTCCAATACTCCGGTAAACATCTACAATGTATACACTTTCAACCATTTCTAAGGTATCAGAGTGACATAACCATCTCAGCTGTCACCTCTCCACCTCCCCGTCCCCTCCACAAACATATATCTCCCCTGCAGAGACACCTTTCGACTCCCGTACATACGTAGATAGGTATATCAGCCAAAAAACAAAAAAGGTATTAACCAAGGAGCATACATATCATCCCTTCTTCTTACTAGCAATCAGTTCAAGACAAGCTTTGCTATTATCTCCTGTGAAAGGCAAACATCTGCATCTGTCAGTCCTAGAGCAATCACGCTTGGGAAATAACTCTTGAAGCTTTGTGGGGATTGCTGTTCTCTGATAAGAGCACAACGCATCCCATAATGCTGATAGCACAGGTACTGTTTAAATGAGCAAGAGTGGCCCTGTTATTGTGGTGTCTTATGATCCCACCAGGTTTCCAGATTGATCATGTCAAATTCCTCACTATCCTCAACTGTCTCGAAATGCTCAAAATCGTAAGTGAAATACTCACCTGATGTGGTGAATCTTATAAATTTGAAAACTTTCTTTGATAATTTATTCATTCACATGACTGCATGGTAGTAAGGAAAGGAGTTTATACAATATGGGTTGAACTGTGAACCAATGAGTTATAATTGCACTGAACAGAAAGAGAAGCTGAAGAGAAGAAAGTATCCAGAACTGAGAGGATTAGTTCCTGTTTAAGGACCACTTCATAACACAGGATCATAACATAAGTCCCTAAACTAACACTAGCTAGCTAGGCAACATATCCTGAATATTTTCCTTGAGACCTTGCCATCCTGTTCTTTTATCTTTTGTTTATAACCCTGACCCTACTGTACAAAGTCTTGATATCAAGTCTTGATATCACTGCTTGATATACCAGCAGTGAGAGCTGTTCCCATCCCCACTGTTCAGAGTTTTTGCAACCAATATTTATGACATTAGGGTATTTAATTGGTACCTAAAGGCCTGAATCTACTTTTAATGTACAATCTATTTCCCTAGAACAAGCTGAAATCTGGAAGTAAACAGGACTTACTATACTAATTTTAGCCACTCATTTTTAAAATGCTGAGCTCCTATGTAGAAAGTGTACAATTCTTCAAGTGAACCATACATTAAATACTACAGATGAGCAGTAAGCAATTAAAATACTGGGTTTCATACTGCTGTGCAAAGTATAGTTCTAATCCATTACTGGGAAAAACTGTCTCCCATAAGACTAGCTTAATTATAAATATGAAAAGACTCTAAATTTCACCTATATATAATAACCTTCACAAAATTAGGATATATGACCTGTCCCTTCCAAAAAAAAAAAAAAAAATCACCGCACACTGTGAAAGGACTAGTCAGCAAAAAAGACCATGGAAACTAAGCATCTTTTAGAATTACAACATAAATATCTATATAAGCTCAGGTTATCGGCTGAAAAACAAACCAGGAACCAGAACTGTGATATATCAGTTTCCAGAACCAGCAATGACATATCTTCCATAAGCACTAGCATTTTCTTAGAAAAATTATTAAAATAGAAATAAAATTCTTCAGAATATATATAAGGTAACTCTGCTTACTGCTTAACTTTTTTATGTACAGGCTTCTTTGTGGTAAGCAGTGCAAAACATCTATGTGCTGAAGGCTAAGTCATAGAACAGTGAATTATTCATATCTTTAAGTCAGTTAATGGACTGAAAACCTTTATGACATAAAGACCAGTTTGGGACTGCAAGGTTTTGGTTTCAGTCTATTGGTAGAGACACACTTCTGCCTACAACAGAACTTGGACCAGGAGGTGATATGACCTACATGGAGCTGAAGGAATGTTTAGCCCCTGTCCTCCTTCACGATGGGTTGTTAACTATTAATAATGTCACATGAAGGAAATACTTCTGTCTGCTGTGATGTTTATCTGCAATTTTGTCAAGAGCCTGCTTCTCAGATGTTATGACTTGCAGTACTCTAAAGGCACAGATCAAGAGTAATAGCCTCTTAATGTGTATATTATTTGAGAATATCATGTTTCAAAAGAACTATGCATGTACAGCAACCCTGTGTGCAACACTTCCTTCTACAATTTATAACCAGACATTAGCACAATCCTAACGGGAACTGTTTCCAAGCTGAATATTTTGTTGGAAGCTAATACCTTACTGAATTTTGCACATATATCTGAACTGTCGATAATAACAAAGAAAACCGAATTATCTGGGTGGGCTCTAAGAAGGGAGCGTGTGAAAATCATACACACACCCCATGTGCTCAGAGCTCATGGAGTACACCAAGCATGTATTACACGCCTATTAGAGCAATGGGCTTGGTGGACTGGCTGCTGATGACCGCAGTGCCTGCTCCACAAGAGCCAGCTGCCGAGATTTGCGATGGTCAAAATCATGAAATGTGTTTATTTACTCCTAACCCCAAAAGAGGAACCCTGTAATCACCTGACTCAATTTTTCTTATGATGGAGAATTGAAGTTACCCAACGTCTTTGCTTCTCTCCATCTGTCTAGGAACAGTAAAGTGGCTCTGTGGGCCCATTGTCATACCTTAACTGTTTGATTGATTTTAGATCATTCTTCTGTCAGGCTAAGGACTCTTTTGTCAAATCTGTTTGACTTTGAGATCAAAAGCTTAGAAAAAGCTTTGATTGGAAAGCTGTCTTCCTCTGCTAATATTAACTCTAGGAGGACAGCACGTCCATGGCAATTGGTTGGAAAAGCCACCTCTGTGTGTATTGGCTGCAGAGATGACTGGTGACATCCATAGAGGCAGGCACACTCCCCAGCCTGGGGGAGCTAATATAGTCAAGGGAAATTCATACAATGGAAATAAGGGTATGCTTAGGAGAGATGTTCAAGGCTTCAAAAAATCCCTTTCAGCAACTGCACTCATGGTTTCAGACCCCTAGACCATCCCCAGAAAGTGGATCAGATTCAGATCAGAGGAGATGGGATCAAAAGTGTTCTTTCAGGTAAAGCAATTTAGTTGTTTCTCAGTATTGTTAGAGAATAGATATTGTGTTCATGAAAACAGGTAATAAGTACTAATGAAATCTTTCCAAAAAGGTAGAAAATGAAAATTTTCACTTGAATAATCATTAAAATGGGAAAACATCGACTACAAACAGATGACATTCTTGAAAAGCTAAGAACATCAGACAGTTGGACGCTCAAACAGAGTAGCAGACAACTTTGTGAATTCATTAGGGTTATGTGTCCATTTTCATTTGCTATGGAGAAAGGATGATGTGGGAAAACTCACTTTCCCTCCCACATACACATGCAAATTTGATGCAAATGCAATAGTAGAATTAAATGCAGAAAAAAGATTCATAAGGAGGTTTTCACTTAAACTAGGTTGCAGAAGCCAGCATTTTTTTCAATAGTGCAGGAGAACGTATTCTGTTCAACGGAAGGCAAACACTAATCCTGCAGCAGGGAGGAAGGGCTTCAGTTAATGCTGAAGGATGAGATATACTCAGCTAACCTTAATGCTATGGCTGGGTTACTTCTGTTCCATGATAACTGTACCAGATTAGAAGTATTTAAACAAAAGCCTTATAGTAGTGAAGACAAATTTCAAAACAATCATTGTGTTTATTTTAATCTTTTAAATGGATCACTGCTATAGGACAAAACAAACAACCAAAACCCTCACAAATACTTATAAAGTATATAATCAATCATGGCAACTAGCAGGCATCTACTCATGCATACGTTTGCTCAGTTGTTTCAAATAAAGTGTGACATGAAAATGTTTATAGCCTCTTAAAATAAGTGTGTGTTTAAAAAGACTATGAAAGTGCAGTTTATGAATAGAGAACAACTATGGCATCAAAACGAAATCTAGGCAAAGGCTTTAGAACTAATGGATTAGCCTTTCTCCTTTTTCAAATAAATAATTTTTAAAAAAGAAATAAAAAGAGTGCCAATGAAGTTTGTCCTGCTGATATTAAATAACTACTTTAAGTCACAGGGATACAGACATTAACAAACACAGATTGATGGAAGGAAATGATAATCACAGAATCACAGAATCACAGAATCACAAGGTTGGAAAGGACCCATTGGATCATCGAGTCCAACCATTCCTAACACTCCCTAAACCATGTCCCTAAGTACTTCATCCACCCGTTCCTTAAACACCTCCAGGGAAGGCGACTCGACCACCTCCCTGGGCAGCCTGTTCCAGTACCCAATGACTCTCACTGTGAAGAATTTTTTTCTGATATCCAACCTGAACCTCCCCTGACGGAGCTTCAGGCCATTCCCCCTTGTCCTGTCTTCAGTCACTTGGGAGAAGAGGCCAGCTCCCTCCTCTCCACAACCTCCTTTCAGGTAGTTATAGAGAGTAATAAGGTCTCCCCTCAGCCTCCTCTTCTCAAGGCTAAACAACCCCAGCTCTCTGAGCCGCTCCTCATAAGACTTGTTCTCCAGCCCCCTCACCAGCTTCGTTGCTCTTCTCTGGACATGCTCCAGAGCCTCAACATCCTTCTTGTGGTGAGGGGCCCAGAACTGAACACAGTACTCGAGATGCGGTCTCACCAGTGCTGAGTACAGAGGGAGAATAACCTCCCTGGACCTGCTGGTGACCCCATTTCTGATACAAGCCAAGATGCCGTTGGCCTTCTTGGCCACCTGGGCACACTGCTGGCTCATGTTCAGTCGGCTGTCAACCAGCACCCCCAGGTCCTTCTCTTCTGTGCAGCTCTCCAGCCATTCTTCCCCCAGTCTGTAGCGCTGCATAGGGTTGTTGTGCCCCAAGTGCAGGACCCGGCATTTGGCCTTGTTAAACCTCATCCCATTGGTCTCGGCCCAGCAGTCCAGCCTGTTCAGATCCCTTTGCAGAGCCTCCCTACCCTCCAGCAGGTTGACACTTCCTCCCAGCTTAGTGTCATCTGCAAACTTGCTAAGGGTGCACTCGATGCCTTCATCCAGGTCATTGATAAAGACATTGAACAGAGCTGGACCCAGTACTGAGCCCTGAGGAACTCCACTTGTGACTGGCCTCCAGCTGGAGTTAACTCCATTGACCACCACTCTCTGGGCCCGGCCATCCAACCAGTTTTCAACCCAGGAGAGTGTGCGCCTGTCCAGGTCAGAGGCTGACAGTTTCTGAAGCAGAATGCTGTGAGAAACTGTGTCAAAGGCTTTACTGAAGTCCAAGAAGACTACATCCACAGCCTTTCCCCCATCCAGTAGTTGAGTGATTTTGTCATAGAAGGTGATCAGGTTAGTTTGGCAAGATCTGCCTTTTGTAAACCCATGTTGACTGGGCCTGATCACCCGGTTCTCTTGCGTGTGCTTCATGATAGCACTCAAGATTACCTGTTCCATGACTTTCCCTGGCACTGAGGTGAGACTGACAGGCCTGTAGTTCCCCGGATCCTCTCTGCAACCCTTCTTGTATAATCAAGGGACTCATCTACAAGTTTAGCTAAAGGCAGAGGCAAAGACCATAAGATGCCAGGCATTTTGCCTACTGCACTCCTAACCCAGTCAGAGCTAGATGGTTTTAAAACTAAGTGGTGACTCTGAAGACAGCAATTCTCACTCCACAAGAACTCAGAGCACCAAAAAATGCTCTCTGTCTTTCTGGTCCCTAGAGCTGAAGAGTATCTGCAAGGTTATGTAGTCTCTGTCCTCTTCAGGCTCCTCTGAGACTCTTCACTTTGCAGAGTTTTGATGAGGGCAACCTGAAGAAACTCAGGCTTTCTTTGTTCTAGCTTGTAGCCCGGGAATACAATTTTCTCCTTTCCCACCACCCCAAAAAAAACAAACTCCACAATAAAACCAATACAAAAATCAAAGGCTGTGCTGAAAGAGCAAAGAAAAAACAAAGCAAAATAAAAAGCATGAGCACAGAAACACATTCTACTCTGCTTGGTATCAAAGGAAATTTTTAAAGTGTAAGATATGTTTTTAAATAATTTTAATTAAGGAAGAATTTGGCAAGAAATGTTTGAATATAGAACAATAGGAAAAAGGATGGTCTTGCCATAATTAGGCTATCAATGTTTTGGTCTGCACACACAATGCACATAGAAGTTAATTCATGAGATCACAGCACACTAAAATATCTCCCTTTTGGTATACATTTCCAGTTTGTGTAGGACTCATTTAACCTTTACTAAAGTCTTACTAAACATATTTTTCTTAATTTTTCCAGTTATTAGACAAGGCCCTAAGTGTCCTTCTAAGTCTTTTGCAACTACCCGCACAATAATATAGACATTACCAAGAAACAGTGAAAAAAGGGGCCCTGGAGTTATGAAGCGACTCAGAGAAGGAAGGACTGGGGAACTGTAAAGCTACTAGCCATTATTCCCACACTCTCTGAAAATCACCCTATGTGTCATTAATTTAATTACTGATTAGGAATTTTCTCTCTCCTTTTTTTTTTTTTTTTTTTGTTTTGTAATTAAGTCAAGTGATTTTCAGTTTAGCTTCTTTAAATCACTTCCATTGAAATTTTCACTGCCCTTCAAAGGAGCTCCTGACTAGGACCACTGGCCACATTCAGTGACGTAAGACCACGATTACCCATTCCACAATATTATTCTAAATGAAATACTACAGCTGATCTTACAATTTTTTCTTTCAAGGTTCTTTCCGAGTTCTCTTTCAAACCTCTGACCTGTTTTTCCTCTTGCACAGCACTATGAAAGCTTCTCTGAACCCCTCATAGGTAACAAATAGAAAACGAAAAATGTTCCACGAAGCAGCAATCTTTCTAAGTCACAGTGGATTTAATTTTATTTTCTCTTGTAATCTCTTGCCATTGTCCTCAATTTATGAGTGAAATTCCACTTTCATAGGTTAGACAGAACAATTCATAGCCTAATTCCTAAGTCCCTGTAAAACAAACAAATGCTTTGGTATACTTCTACTGCTTCTTTCTCTCCTCTGTCCAAGCTGCCAAACTAGATTCAGCAGTATTTTAAATGAAGCAGAAAGTGGCAATAATTTAAATTTTGTCATGTATTACACTGTACAAAGATATGGCAATATACTTTCCTCCTCAATAAAACAAAATAAACCAAAAGAAACTACCTATTAACTCCCCCTGCCCATTTCCATTCCCCTGCTACATCTGATAGACCATTGTAGCTGGTCCAATTATATGAAGATGAAAACACATGAAATTATATGGCTAATAACTTACTTGCAAAGTCTCAAAATCTGGATTCTGCACAGCAGGTGAACTAAGATGCAGAATTACAAAGGTCAAAAGGAAAATTATCCTAGTGTTTATAACCAAAATAAAGAAAACTGTTCAGAAAAAAAAGTTGAGACTATGACAAATAACGTGAAGTACATTTAGTCGTTATGACTTCATATTATGTTGTTCTTTATTTTTAGGTTACTGTTATTTTCTTATCCCTAAAATATGATCAGTAACAACTTTTCACACCTAAATAATGCCTAGGCAATGCCTCCACACTTGTTTCATTGCTGCAGTTGGTTTATACAGCACACATCAAAGCAGAGCAAGACACTAAAGTCTTGCTTAATACACTGGCAAGACTTTGAAAAGACTTCAGGAGTCCCAACTCTCTGATCATTGAGGAGCATTGCTGTTTTTACATCTGTAGGAGCAGAAAGGTAAAGAAACAGAATCATGACATAGAGAGATATTAGGAGCAATAAATACTGAAACATATACAGAAAGAAAGAAGAAATGGCCTTGTCAGAGCTTGGAACTGCATGTTGGTTGACACTTGAAGGTCATTGTTATTGCCCTTTACTTCAAAAGGAGGGATCTGGAAATGGCATCCTGCCAGACTGCTCTTTTCTGGCTCCCATCTCAATGTATGTATAAAAAAACTGTGCTGGCCTCAGAGGATCATGTTTACAAATACTAGGAACACACTGTGGAGAACTTTTTAAGGCATGTATAGTCAGGTGCATACATAGTGCAGATACTACCCTGAACGTCCAGAGAAATGGTTTGGCATTGCATTTCCTCAGGTATTTCACCCAAGCTAAATACACAGTGGAAAAAAAAGTGAAGACAAACCAAAATAGACTAAGTCACACTGTGCTCTCATTTGCCATGCAGCTATAATCTCATTTAAGTTTCAGTGCTTTTTCCAAACAAGGAAAATCTACCACTATCTTTACATCAAAATACAGTGTTGCTAACTGGACTCTGCATGTACATCAAGTATAAAACATTTCCTTTCAGTAAGACTCACCACCAGCAAACAGCAACCCTACTACAAAACCTGTCATTTCTACAGACATCATTTAATCTAAATAAAAAGTGCTGGTATCAACCTCAGACAGTAACAAGACCTGTACCTGAGATTCTTATCAAGCTGTAACTTTTACTTCAAAAAGATATTTTTACTCATTCACTAGTGAGTCAATCCCAATCTATGTATCAGTGGAGTCATTTGTTTATGGTATGGCTTTGAAAGGAACTTTTTCTTTACCCATCTCATGTCTCTTCTTCTACTGTATTCCTTACAGGACCTTCCAAGATATTCTTTCAAAGACTAAAATCAGAAATTTCAGATTTTTATTCTCTCTCATTTCAAATCTGCTTGACTTGATGCTTCAAATAATTCTACCTGCACAACAGAAATAAATGTATCCCCACTGCAAACCTAAAATAGCAAATAACATTTCATAGATAAATCTTTCCAAAACCATTGCTTTTACATCCCATTTGAATTTTCACCCATAAACTGTGAAAAAAGTTAATAATTGCCCCATAATTAATCATATACTACTCTATTTCAAAGCTCCCCCAAAAGCTCAGTAGCTCAGCTCGTATGTCTATGTATTAAAGAGATCCATAGCATATCCAGAGATGTGACTGTGTGTTTATCCTGGAGATGTTTTCTTTGCCTATATTCATGCCTTAGTTGTTTTAAATATCTAAAACAGATAAGCATCTAGCAAAAAAACCCACATTTGTTTCCTTCCATTACAGCAATAGAAAGAAAATAATTTCTTTTATCTTCTGGGCTTTTAATAATCCATATCACAGCCTGTATTCTGCATTAAATGCTGATGCTGAGTCTCCCTGATATGATAGCTGATATGATAGCTGTTCCATAGCTATCATATCACTCATTGTATTTGTCACAGACAGCAACTCACAGAGATGTCCCGGTCCTCAATAAAATAAAATAAAACCCATCTACCAGTGTAACCAGCTCTTTTGATTTATATCCACAAGTATTTGCATAATCAAAACATTTCACATATTGTGGTGGATAGTCACCAGAATTTGAAATATCATAACAAAAACTAGAATTTTGCCATAGAAAATACTAGAGAAAAATCAAAGATTAATTATGGTTTAGGATGTCTGAAAACATGGAAAATCATAATAATAATAATTAAGAAGTCTCAGCTGTATTTTGGACAAACCACCCCTGAAGGTCTGGCTCTACATAAAGCAATTTGAATAATCAGTTAATGGGACATTATAGGCAAGCTAAGGTCTGTGTTGTTAGTTAGAAACTTTACAGGAATCCAAAGTTAAGCAGAAAAAATGCTTAGCATCACAGGCTCAGCTGTGTTCATTGTTTTCTGGTAAAACCAAAATATCGTCATGGCCTCTTCCTGCATTTTGGCAACCTCAAGCATCAGAAACATGCATTCTCTAACAAACAGATCCTCATGACTTCTCAGCACAGCTTTCCTTTATTTCGACAACAATTTTCCAGTTTTTTTCTATGACTATAAAGGGTGTGAAAGCCCTTGAGCCCAGTGTGCACCATGCAATGGTGCTGCGCCCTGTTAGCCCAGAAATTTGCAGGAAACTTTGGAATTCCCTGTGCTAATCTTTGCTCAAAGAGTCGTAGCAGTTTTCCAGGCAGGACCCTAACAAAAGCACAGTTTATAGGTACATAATTCCCTGTTTCTTCCTTATCAGTACAGCTCTCCTGGAGGCCAAGTTTCTTCAGACTGAAGGATCTGAAAGCCTTAGGTGAAGCTGAACAGCTGGTCTTCCTCACGCCTTATTAGCCCCACTTTCTAAACAAGTTACCTTGTTCAATCCAGCTTTGGTCACTGATTTAGGATGCAGGCTTTGCTCTGATGGGTTCTTAAGAAGGCAGTCAGCTCTTCTGTTTGTTAGGTTCCAAACACAGGAATGCTGACAAGAAAGTCCTAATGAAGGTCTAGTTAACTCTAGATTAACATGTATAATGTACTACAATCAATATTACTATTTTTTTTCTATTTTTGATGATATAAAACAAACTAAAGTTATGAAAAAGAAGAAGAAAGCAGACAGTATAGTAAAGTGAGATAAATACCTAGCTATCCACAACTTTATAAGCCTCAGCTTTTGATAGTTACTAATTTCACAAAGCTCTGACAGAGCCGTTCACTGAAATGCTGGTAAGAGGCAACAGCGTAAAGCTCATAGAAGCTCCCTTGAGCACATTTGTTAAGTCTGGCTGACACAGCTCTGACGGGACAACCAGGGAGAGAGACAGGGATGGTCGCTGTGCAGTAGTGAAGAAAGGAAAATGTGCAGCAAAGTGTGAAACACATCAATTCGATAAGTTAGATTAAGTACTTATTTCAGGATTGTTTATATAGGGCTTCTGCACAGCACCTGCTCACTGCTCCAGACAGCACTGAGAACATCTGAACTACCTGTCCTTTACTCTCTTGAAGCCAGACATCATAAGACTAAAACACAGACACACAATAATTTTTTTAATGTGTTTATAGCCAGAAATCACTGCATATAACATCAATCTAGTGCAAGTTCCGTGCCACTCCTTACATTTTCCCCCAAATCTATCCATTGTGTGGTTGGAAAAAGCTGTACTCTAAAAAGAAAAAAAACAAAAAAAAAAACCCCAAAAACCAAAACCACGGAAGAATTTGTTTAAAAGTCTACCACTAAAGAAACAGTATGCTAGAATACAGATTGAGAGCACTCAATTTGGACCAGGGTGGAAAACCTTAGGAGGTGCCCTCAGCAAAGCACTTAAAATGTCATGTTGACAGGACTAAAGTTCCTCCAGGCTTTTGAGGACTCTATGCCATCCTGGTAAAAGAAAGAAAGTTTAAAGCAAAGCAAACCTGCTGGTGTTCAGGGCTGGCATTTAAAGTACACTGCAGCAGCTACAAACCCTTAAAGCAACCTTCAGCCTCTCTTAGTTAGCAGTTGTTACCAACTTCCTTATTTATTTATTTAGTAACAGTCATATTAGTCTGGATTTCACTCTCTATGAAAAATATTTTAACACAAAGCAGACTTGGGTCTTTATTTGTTTTGAACCGCAAGCAAAAAAGAAATACATTTAGTTTGAAAGAAGGTTGCCAAATGGATGGAAAAGGCCTGCAAGTTTTCCTTTTGGTTGCCCTTAGCATTTACGGTCAACTTTTCCCAGCTCAAAACCCAAAGCCTGCTCTCAATTAGCCCAGTGTAAATCAGAGCAACTCTGTTGACTTCAGAAAGCTTTTCTGGATATAGAGCATCATGAGACAGAAAAGAATTTGGCCAATATTGTCTTTTTTTTGTTTTACCGGCACCATGGATTTTTCTCTTTTTGGAAGACTTATCGGTTGACACAAAGCAGATGACTGTGGACAACCTGTTTGATGTGGTAAACAAAAGCAAAGTAACTGCCAAACCAGCTGATGGAGTTAGAAAGAAAAGAAACATGAACACTGTGGGAAGGAGAACACTGAGGAAGAACTTAAACCTTCTACTGACTTGGTAGTGTAGTCCAAAAATAATCAAAAATATTGCCTAAATTAAAATTTAGTACCATGTAAAAGTGTGGCTTTAATATCTAACCATGTCCATCAGAAGCAATTCCACTTAACTTGATGGTGCTAATCCACTGTAAAACCAGACACAGACATCTGCAACCACACACAAAGTTTAGATATCAGCAGCAGCAACACAATGAGATTATCATTAATATTGTTACATTTCCCTTTAGTAAAGAAAATATAGTGAAGGAATAAAGAGATTTAAACCTATTTTGCAGACTATTTTTCAGAAAATACAGCACTGCGAAAAATTATTATGAACTTTTTTCCTTCCTCAAGAGGGGTCATAATTAAAACTAGAAGGCCGTTAGCAGAAGACTGATCTTTCCCAGATGAACAAAAGCTACTTTCAGTTTAGAGAGATAATAATTAATTTTTATGCATTTGTACAGATTTCTTTCTAGAATATTAACTCCAGAAGCAGAAACAACACAATAAGCTTTTCTTTTGACAGGAGCAGGTGATGCCTGCATCATATTTGAACATGATTTTTAAATTTCACTACAAATTTCAGCAATGCCTAAACTTATGATGCTCTATTAAAATTCTTTAAACCAATAAATATATTGCAACAGAGATCATGTGCTGAAATTTGACAATCTGATTCCAGTAGGAACAATGCAAGCAGAAAAACTTCTTTCCTTTTAAGTTTAATTCAAACTTTATAAATGTGTAAAAACTTTGCACGAGACATTCAACTTCACTATTTTTCTGTTAAAATGTTAATGAATAGAAGGCATAAAGCTTTTACTTTTTTTTTTTTTTTTTTTTTTTTTTTAGCCCAGTTTAGGTATAAATATAGCATTACATTCATCTGGACTGTTTCACTGAAAGGTGAGAGACTAACTGTCTTCCTGTCACAGCTACAGATTTGGGCAGATGATGAAACTAAAAATGTAGAGAATCTGCTTTTCAGAAATGATTTTTTTACCAGAAACCCAGAAGGATTTATAGAAAAGACAACAGTTGACTGGCTTCTTCTTATGGCAAATTTAAAAATTTCACTGGGCACAGAACTTGCATCTTTGGGTACCAAAACATATTCTGTGGTCTGTAATATTCAATGGGAAAAAACCTAATTTGCTAGCTACAAGTAATACTCCCTGTCTTTACCTGCCAAGAAGGCTGGATAATGACGGGGGGAAAAAACGGATTTTTATTTAACGAATATGTGAAGTAAAGATCAGTGTTACATGGATTCAGAACTGAATGCTTCTTCCTTTACAGCGGCAGGTGAGAGAGTTTGAAATTCCAAATGGAGTTGAACACAATTTAATTATTTACCTAAAGAAGATTCCAAGGAAAACCGCAACATGAAATTAAATTTGACTGCTTAAATGAAGACTTCTCTGGTTTTAAACTTAAATTTAAATGCTTTAAATTATGTTACTGTGAAAGAGGGCATGGAGTAGAACTGGGTAAGTTTCTTCAACGAAGTAGGATAGTTATTGAAATTATATTATGTTTGTGTAAAAATATTTCAAAAAACTTATGAAACTAATCTGCCATGTTTCTACTCCCTCAATACTAAAAATCAGCTCAAACACAAATTCATTAGGAATTACTGAAGACTGCAAAATAAAGCTAGTAAGCAAACATTAATGATGAGAGAATGTATTGGTAAAAGTTGTCCTGCATGACTTCTAGTTGTTTAATTACAGAAAGAGAATCAACAATTTCTGGAGAGTTGAAGCATCTCCTCGTTTCCAGTCAAAATTCATAAGTTTAAAAAAAAAAAAACAAAACAGTGATATCTGTTCCACATCCATGGATACAGATTCCCAGTCACATTGGTAAGTTGTGTAGCACGGCCCAAGATCATGCACGAGGCATCCCATGCAGAGTGGCTGAAGCCCCGAGCTGTACTCACACTGAAGATGCTTTAAATTCAGCCTCAAATGCACTGTCATCCTTGTCATCAGCCTGTAAGACCATGGGGCTCTCAGCTGCCAGCCCACTACAAACCCAGCCAATAGAAGGTGATGGAAAACAAGCAAGAATGTGTTGCCAAATGCAAGAAGGAGGGGAAAAAAAAAAAAAAAAAAAAAAAAAAGAGCCATTATGTGGTATACAACATGCAACTAGTATTTAAATTACCTGCAGTCTTTTATTTTCCTATTGCCCGAAGTCATCAAACTTTAGTCAACTTAGTTTGCTTTGCAAGAAGTGGTACTTTACATATAACACAGGATTTTAAGGGTCTAGGTTCACATTCAGTACTAACCAACAGAAACCTCTAAAGAACTTCCCAAATATTATAATCAACACAAGATATGCCCTTCATGGAGCATGCTTTGGTTTTGTAAATATCACCTTCAGCCATGGGATGACAGTATCCGGCTTTAGCTATCTGCAGTGTATGTATCTTCATCTGAGCTAGTCAGCCAGATTCCCTTTATAGTCAACAGAGAGAAACAGCCAGTTTCAGAGCATGATTAATCTTTGTTGAAATTTCAGGCATGTAGAATACATTAGATAACTGAAGGTCTACCAGTGCTTGCTGCTCCCCACTGACATCAAAGGGAGGTAAGCTGATCAGATGTTTAACTTAGGCAAAATTAATTCCAGCCCTCTTGTGCAGGACTCGGACACGTTGAGGATCTGCAGCTCCCTTCTTTCCGAAGCAAGCATAGACCAAGCCAACCATTATAGGGCTTGCAATGACACTAGCTTTGACTGACTCCAGTGTTGTGGACTGCTGTTCAACTAATGATTACTGTCTTTCTCTCACTAATTGAAAAACATTAGATATATTCACCTCTACAGTGTAGCCTCAAAGAAAAATATTTAAGCTGGAATGCCAATTGCAAAAGGGAAAAAAATTAACTATAGCATATAGAGGACAAATAGCTCTGCATTAATGTGACTATGCCCTTATTACAATCTCCTATTATGTGGTTATATTGTATATAAAATCTGTCAATGGATGAAATTAAGCTTTGTCAGTTCCTGTATCGAATGCTGTTCCTCATGTGGTTTGGGTCCATTTACTTAGAGCAGATGGTGCCAGAGAATGTAGCTATACAGACAGGTCACCTACACATCCATTTTTTTTGTTGTTTTGTTTTAACTTTAAATATGTATTTTTTTAATTCAATGGAAAGAAAAAAAACTCTCAGACTAACAAAGTGGAATGAACATAGCGGAAAGTAATAGGGGAAAAGAAAGTATTCCCAAGCTCCTGCACTTACCTCTCACTGAGACCTTCAACACGTTGCCCGTGGCCTAGCATGAAGTTAGGGTTTGACTGACTGCATGGACTTGCTGGGGCCGATAAAGTGCTTTTGATATTCTGTACCGAGTGCCTGCGGCTTCGTCGGCGCTCTAACCCCCTTCGCTCTGTAGCACCAAGACTGGCCCTTCTCCGATCCTTGCGCCCACTGGGAGGGGGGTCAGCACTCTCATCTCCATCCTCATGTCTCAGTGTCATCTGAGAAAGAAAGGAAGAAAGGCTAGGCTTCTGACAGGTCTTCACACCTAGGCTTTAAACTGATCTCAACATGGGTAACTCCCATTAGCATCACCATTTCTATAGCTATGTCTGTAAACTATCTATTAACTAATGTCTATCCTTTAGTGTGATGTAGCAGCTCTAATAACGGAATTATAAACTGCTGTTATGTATAGAACACTACAGGACTTATAATAACACATTGATATATTTCTAAGATTTTTTTTTGTCTTGGAGAGGATTATTTGGTTTGGGGGGTTTTGTTTGTGTTGTTCCTTTTTACATAAGACTTAATTTTCAAGGAAGCTGCACAGCGCTGGACACCTAGCTCTCTCTATTTCCTTCTAAAATACTTAGATGAAGTCTTAGCTCAAGTGAAATGCACAGAAAAAAACTCTCAAGCATTGACTGAATATTTCCTCATGTTCTGACATGACACTTGCAATGATCGAGTGAAAGTTACAGCTTACAATTTCAGAAAGTATTTCAGAATAGTGCCATCATTTCTTCCCAGCCAAGGAAGAGATCAGCAGATGTATATGCAACTGCTTTCCTCTTAAAAATCTCCATTTTGACAGATCTCCCTGCAAAGTAAATGAAGGAATAAAACCTAGCAAACAAAACTATTTTTGTGAACTGGTACCACAATGGATTAAAAAAAAAAAACACAGACCACACACCTCCTCTAAGCCTCCCAGTTTTTAGGTTAGCATAATTACTTTCACGTATGCCTTTCATGGAAAATTCAGTACTTCCTGCCAGTTCAGAAGCACTGTCAATACAGAGAAGCAGATGTATAATATCAGCAAAGAATGATGCTGCAAATAGCATGGTCACAATGATATTTGACAGAAACTTTTGACACAGGCTGGGAGCTCATCAGCTGGAAATAGTAGAGGAGTAAAATATAGGTGCAACACCTAGTATCTTGAATTAGAGCATGCTGCTGACATGCCAATGTGACATACCTCTTACAGAAACAAAACAAAGTTACTGGTGGATCTCATCTGAAATGCAGCATAACATTTAAGTAATCTTTATATGAGAAAGGCAAATATGCAGAGGCACAGAAAAGGGTGATGTGGGTGATCAGAAGAATGCATATCTTCTTGTTTCTATTAGTCTTGTTATTCTGATAATGGTTACCAGAAATGACTTCAACAAAATACAGGCAGGGGGAAGTGTGGTATCTATGCTTTAGATATGTTTTTAGGGTTTAAAATCTATTTCAGTAAGGAACAAGAGATTTTTCAGATAAAGCACAACATTGGCAGGAAAAAAAATAGGTATAGGCATGTCTGAATTTAGCCTGCTCATCAAGAGAAAGATGGCACCCAGCTAAACTAACTGCTAATTTTGCAATCAAGCTTTTCAGTAGGTACACCATGTGCAAAAAGCCCCCTGCATTTAAGAGTAGTAATCATCATCTAAAAAGGATTTTATAAGCTGATACATCTGGCAATAAAAAAGGAAAGAACATGGAGCCCTATCATTCTCATGTTCCTGTTTTGGCCTAACTCTTCCTGCATATTGCCGTATAATAAAACTTAACTCTGCTAAAGTTAGTGAAGTGATATGTGTGTAGAGATGATGAAGATAATGGAGAATCAAACCTACTAAATCCTTTGTTGAACTTATATGGAGATAAAGTAATTTCACTTCATCATACCAGAATATGACTTCACAATTACATATGAATTACACATTTATAACATCAACCTAAATCTTCCCACTCCAACACTTCACAAAGTCTGAAAAGAGGTTTATATAAGAAACTGGATCTCCTTCCCTTACATGTAAGTACTTCAGAAGCAGTTATTTTATACTTAGGTGCGAATGTGGAGTCACTCATTACTCCATTGCTGCAAATTGTATAGAAGGATCCGGTCCAATGTTAACTCATAAACAAGGAATTGCTGGGTATTCAGCTGCAGAACAAATATTTGTTTTGTGTATTGTGAAGCTGAGTTCAGCTGAACCTTTTTCATGAGCTGAATATTTTGCATATGGAAAGAACTTCTACTTACTACAGATGTGTTAGTAGCAGTCTGAGAAAGTTTTAAATGCAGGCAGAACTGCCCCTAAGGAGGTTAGTAAGTGTGTTGGTTTGCCCCAGGTATGCACCAGCTTCAGTATGAAATGCATTTGCATTAAAGGCAGCTATGTACCACAGCAGGTCACATACATGAATGTGTGCAATACTTCTAACAACCAGATGTTTTTCTTTTGAAATGAAGTAGATAACCAAATTTCACCTAGGTTACATTCCCTCCCCTTCACTGCTCTCAGCTTTGAAGTTTGCCCAAGCTGTAAGATGCATAAAACAGGGCATGTTATGTTACCTCATAAATGTTAAATTGCTCAACTAAATCCAAGTCTGTTCCTTTCTTGTTCAAGTGTCTCTGTGAAATAGCTTCAATGCCTAGCTCTTCCAGACAGTCCACCACATCGTAGAAAGAGTCTTGATCTGGCAGCCCCGACAGCGTCTAAGAATCAAAGGAAAAACATTTAAATCTGTTTGTTTTGAAAAGAATTAAACAAAGGTTTTTAAAAGTGGGTGGCAAGTGGTGCTATGTATGATTTCAATAAAGTAAACGGGGGATTAGAGACACCGCTAGCAAATAAAAAACAAGTGGCACAGCTTTTAACAAACAACTCTATGCACTGTGTAGAAAAATTTATAATTGGCAAAACAAATCAATGTTGTTATTTCATACAAATAAGTATGGAAAATGTGGGTCTTTAAAATACACAGTTGGATTTCTCCTGGCTTCTTTCAAGCACAGATTTGAAGAACAGAGAATGTTAAAGCATCAAACAGAGGGATAAAAGCAAAGACAAAGAAAAAATGGTTTACCTAAAAACAGTGAAGCTGATTTCCTACTGATTCCTGTAAGTCTGGCCTTAAGAAGAAAAAGTCCAACACACAGCTGTGTGATGTCAGGACAGCAGGAAATATCCTGCACCATGTGCCTACTGTCCTCCACACCTGCATCCTCCCAATACACAAATTGTTTTACATCACAGAGATATCGACTCCTTAACTTTCTTCTCCTCTGTCCCCTTAAGAGGTCTCATTAAAGGTAGACTGGCTTCTTAACCACTATAACATGTTAAGAGTTACTAAGTCTAGATTATCAGGTGAGTTGCTACCAGTGACACTGGAGAGGAGATTTTCCACACTAGAAAATAAAGAATGCCAATAAAAACAGCTATTGAAAATTGAAAATGAACTCATTGAGTTCAGAAGTTTTGATGGCACCTGCTCTATGTTCAAGAGAGAGAACTTCCACCCTATTAATTTCCCTCTTTTTTCTTTTTCCCTTTGGTGTATTCACCAAAATAATAAAAGTAAGGAGGTCTTCTGCAGCATGACCTGTATACCACAGTATGTCACGTCAGTGTATGCAGCAAGAGGGATTGAACCAAGCCACTCAGCTTTACTGCAGCGTTCCATGGAAGGAGGATGTGGATATTGGACAACTTTGTTCAGAGCACAAGTGAATTTCATCCACCAGAGTCCCGCTGACATTTATGAAGACAACAGAAAACACTACTATTCTGGTTTGCCATTGATTTCTACTCAGCTTGTGCTGATTTTTCACCGCTTCTTATGGGTGATGCAGAAAAATTAGTGTAATCCTGGGCTCATTGAGCAGAAACTACTGAACATACTGTGCAACCTACTTGCAGAGCAACATACACCTCATCACAAGAATCATTTTATTCAGAGCGTTCTGCAAAATATATGAGAGCACAGACTCTAAGCAACAGTTATTCTGGATCAGTGCACCTGAAAGATGCTTACTCTGAAGTATTTTCCTCGCTCATATTTAATTAAATAAGTAAACTACCTATAATCCCTGTAGAGGTGAGAAAGAGCAAGAGACAGAGAGAGCACACATGAAAACTGGGCCCTTTCAAGAAAGAGTTTCATCTTCTCATGCCTGGAGTGGGATGAACTGAGAATACTGGTTTCCTGGAGCTCAGCTTTTCCAAAGTGGTTCTGAGCAGCAGAGCACAGAAGAGAGCAGCCACTCTGGGCCATCTCACTATACCAAGAAGCTTTACATTCAGAAAAATTGGTCTGAATTACGTGAGTAATAATAGACAGTTGACATACCCTGCCCTGTTAAAGCACCTCTTTCTTGTGAAATAAGGCACTGTAAAATGTGTATCACTAACTTACTTTTAAATTTAATTTATTTTTTTTTTTTTTAAGTAAGCACAACACAGCAACATTTTCTTCAGTCATTAGAGGATTATGCCTAATGCTTAATGTCTGGTGAGGTTCACTACAAGAGGAATGCTTAGCGTAAACATAAATAGAGTGCTAGGGCTATATGTGCAGGGTTATATGTTCAAGCTCTACCTAGGAACTTGCTGCTGTTAAAGACAGCATTTAAGCCTCTTTTTAAAACCCACTCAAGACCATGAAACTAAATCTTCCTTAACAGTATTGAAAATAGATACCATGTACATTTTGTTCTTTCCTAGACTGACACCTACAACTGAATAGAAATCTGAGGAATAAGCATATGAAGCTATCATATTGTAAAAACGATGAAGCTTTAACACGGATATGGAAATTAACAGAAAACAACATCTATCAGGTTTTCTCTTGCTTATGAAAGAAGTAAACAGCAGCTATGCAGACCTGAATGTCTTCAGGAACAATAAAACATGATGTCTTATGTGCAAAATGCTGGACAAATGGTCAGATCTTCTGCACAGATATGAGCTTTTACTTCTTAAAGTATCAGGGAATGGTCTTAATGTTGAGATGCAGATCACCCACTTTCAAGTATGGCTTTTTAAAAATCTGAGGTCAGCAGGCTGTAGACAGGGAAAACAGTCGCATAAGGTAGTATTTACTGGCAACCCTGCTTTTGTCAGCAGTCTTTTATTGGTTAATATAATTTAAAATCATGCAGCAGTGGAAATTCAATTTTCACTGCATGCTACTGGCCAGAACCGGGCAATTGAACTTCTAAGCATACAAATCAAATATTTTTTCTTAGCACAGCTGGTCATTAAACTCACAGATCCATTTTTGGTGCCTAGCACATATTAAATTCAATTTCTAGCATTATAACATTAGATGTAAAAGGGCACCACTGGTGTCACAGTGTCAGTTCAGTCTACCTCAGGAGGAAGATTTTTGCAGTAACTAACACAAGGGACAAGAGGTACTTGCATAAATGACTGATTAATTCTAGTTTGTGGCACTAGAAAACAAGAGTGGGCCCACATTTTCTTGATGGCTTTAAAAAGGAAACAAAAGCCACAACCAGCAGACCAGAAGTAATAAACTGTGCAGGTCCTTCCAAAGTCCTTGCTTATTTCTGACTACCTGGTTGAGTTCAAAATGACACTCCTATAACACAATACACACAATAAGTCCCAAATACTTCCTCCTGCTCTGAAGACTGAACCTTCCAAAATTAAAACCTGTCTACAGAATTAAAAGTTTGCCACTCGGAGAAGCAAGTTTAAACCATACTCTGTGGTTTGCTTGCTGAATTTTTTAATATTGTCATTACTTTAGATCAAAACTGGGATTTCAAATCTGAAATTCTTCAGAACTCAGGTGTACAAAGGAAGCATGAATATGAAAGTCAAGACTCATTCCTATGCCTCTATCCAGTTTTGGTTGGAGTACTCATCTCTGAATTAAGATTTTTATTTGTTTATTGCATGACTGCCACAATTGCTTTCCTGAGACCTTGCAGGAAAGCCTATACAGCTTTGACTTCTCTCCTCTTAAGTGGCTGCTTTTGGAATGGTGAACTAATTTAAAACCAACACCCCAGCCTGAGAGTTTTGAGCTTGATATATCTTCTTAACACCATTTTTACCAAAGCCTAAACAATACATTTTACCTACCACTAACTCTAACAGCCACATTGGAGAGAAAGGCAAGAAAACTAATGAAGGGGGTAGGAAAAAAAAAAAAAATATGGAAGTGCAAGAGCCAAATATTTTCCTATATGATAACACCTACTAGACAACACACTCAACTGGTAATAGCATGATAGTCTCACCACTACATATCCTCAGTTCCATTTCTGAACAAAACCCAACATAAATCAGTCCCAGGCTGTGCCTGGCTTCAGACTGAAAGGTTCTCTTTATTTGCAGTTTTTAAAATGTGTAGCCCTGGATGATACTGTCTAGTAAAACTAATAAGTACAGTGCCTTTTGTCATTTAAAACAATCACAGTATAAAGCAGTGGTGCAGAGAGGATATGGACAACAGAAACTCCATCTTGTGTACAATGCTTTACATGCAAGTTCCAGTATGAGCGCTGTTCTGGTTACTAACCCACCCAACAGACTGGGCGTCACTAGAGGGGTCACGCTTCAGAGAGACATTAGGTAACTATTACATGCTACAGTGAAAAGCAGTACAAGGTAAATAAACATGCTTAAGGATATCAGCCAAGTTTTCAATTGCTTAGAGATAGGAAGAAGCATCTCTTGTGCATGTGCTTTCCTAGGAAGCACAATTTCTTCTAAAACAACATGTGTGACCAATGGCAGACAGAATGTAAGATGATCTTTGTTCCATTATGTTATTTGTGATGTTCTTAAGGCAGGTAACTGAAAATCAATGTGCCAGCTGCTGTATTAATGCCACATTGGCCTGAAACAGCACTTTTTCAACAAGAGCTAATGGACCACAGGCTGTTGTATTCTAAGATCCCACTAGCAAAAACAGGCCTGGAAGCTGGTGCTTACTTTTGTAGTCTCTGTAGCTAAAAAACTTTCAGTGCTTAATCTGACTACATCTAAATGTATTCATTCTTATACACATCATAATTATTTTATCTACCTATTTCTTTAAAATGTATTGTATGATACAAGAGAATAAGCAATATTGAACACGAGTAAAAAGCAAATCCACAGTAATTTTGCAACTACAAAGCTTCCAATGTAATCTCAATAATGAGAGGTTTTATAGCGAGTAGACATCAAGTGAATTGAATGCAACATAGAATTTTCTTTCTACATTTCATTTGTAGGGTTTTTTTTTTTATATGAAGGAAACACAAAAGCTTTAATCTATCTGGACTTCAGTAATAAGAATGAACAAAGCAGAGATTAGAAAAAGATCTAGGAGATCACAGTAACTAAATTAAGTAAGATAACAAAGGTTATACGGGAAGTATACCTAACCAGAAGTATCTGCACTGGGATCAATCTCATTTAAGAAATTCATTGATGTCTAAACCCTCCCAAATTAAGAGAGGGTTAATGAAACGTCAGTATAAAGTGGTTAAGTATCAGCAAAAGAGAAGGAGAGGATAAAAGAATTGAAGCAATGTCTGGGCAGATGTGCTTTCTTCTCCTGAGCAGGAAGGAAAACAGTCTGTAAATGTATACATGGAGAAAAAGGAGTAGAAGTATGCTTCCTTAATGCAACCCCTTGTGAGGACTCTGCCTGCAGTGAAAACTTTGACATTTCCTTGCCTAGAGAAGCTGAAACCATCTGAGCTGCCTTTGTATTCTCTGCGGGGGAAAAAAATTACAACTGTGACATGCTGCTTGCTGTTTTCTCTATAATCATGAAAAAAATCCCATTAAAAACATCATAAAGCTGTCCATAAGCCAGGTCATAATTATAAGTCTGGCATTGTGGGATTCCTCCCTTCCTTGATCTTCATAACTGCCTTGCTCCTTTGACTGAGAGATGCTTTTTCTTTTTCTGTGTTTTTAAAGAAATACCTCCTCCTAAATATAGCTTTAAATGTAGTGGAAAAAACTCAGACTAAAGAAATCAACCATAGGATGATAAAAGAGTGAACATAGAACAACATTTTTGAGGTCAAACACCATGTAGATTACAATTGTGCAAACAATGAAAATAATTATCTCAGAAAGAGGAATCAGTAACAGAAAAAGTGAGGTGTAAAAAACAAAGACATAAAACCTAGTCAACTCAGCTCTAGCAGCAGCTACAAACAGAAAGATAAAAAGCCGGTGATGCCTTCCAGAAAGACCACATCAGTGAGTTAAGGTGGTCTATTAAAGAAGATACTTAATACTGTGAAAGCAGGAGCAAGGGTAAAATTACAGCAATATTAGTGATGTCACTGCGAGAGGGTTTATTCCTCTTGGGCATCATTGCTGTCATTAAGAAATTATTTTATCAAAAACACCCAAAGCAACACACTGCTCTAAATGTAGTCATGAGCACAGTAAGCTGCAGCACTCATACCACGAGGGAGTACTTTGGAAAACGTTTCATTTTACTGCAAAACTACTGCAATAGAGGACACCACAAAATACAAATAATGAAGAAAAAAGAACAACCTTATTTTTTTTTTTTTTAAGCAGAAACACTCTTACTAGCACTCAGACCTGTTAAACTAATTTTATTTGGTCTGCAGTTTAAAAATAAATAAATAAATAATCTGAAACTAGAAAACTGGGCATAATGCAAGCCTTTGTGAGCATGTGATCTTTTCAGTGGCACTTGCTTTCATTCTCTCTTTGGATAATGTGTTGAGCTAGATTGTTGAGTCTTGTTTTACATTGTGTTCTCAGTGTTGGGAGAGGAGCAATGTCATAACACACTTCTGCACAGCATCTAGCAAAACAGGAATTCTGCTCTTAGCTGCTGCCTCTGGGTGTCTGCAACACAAGTAACAAGAGTGTGCTGATTGATTACAGCTTGTCCTGGAACTTCTCTAGGAGAGGTCTCCATAGCCATATATTCTTAAGAGGGAAGATCATGATACAATTGAAAATGCTAATATTATCTCTATGAGTTATGCTAACAAAGTAAACAAACCTTGTTAACCAAGGTCATTGCGTAAACCAGTAGTTCGGTATCAACCCCATCTTTCTCCTCCAGGATCTCCATGATGTTGGACCACGGCTTGGCTCCTAGTGGAAAAGCAGAAACCATTGGTGATGGTGATACGAATGGAAAGCTACATCATCGACATTTATCCAAAAAGTAGCAAAAGTTGGAATGATGTAACTGGGTGGAAGATCAAGCAGAAAAACAGTTATACCCAGCTTCCTCTACAGTCTTCCACGCTTCATGGAGAATGAAGTTAATGCAGTTAGTGAAATCTATGGTGCATCTCAATGCAGCGATCTAAAATATGTCAGGTGGACTTCCTGCAGAGGTACCAGTTTCTCTCCTTTGATGATGAAGGAAGTTTTGTTATACCAGTTTGATTTACAGTGAACTTCTAAAATCAGGAGAGAGGAATTTTACGCCACCCATCACAGGTTCACGTAGGCTTAGATAAATCTTCAGCAAAAGTCTTTATGCAAAAGTCAGTGCATTTGATGCTTATTTTCCTAGTGATACTACTAACTTACGCTGCATTAAGTCCTTCTAACAAAACAATGTGACCGAGTAACACAGTTTTCTCAAATTACAGGCCGTGTGTCTTGGATGTAAGAAATGATCAATGAGGGGAAAAGATTTTTGCTGTGGTTCTTACTCAAATTATTTCAATAAGAAACCCCTCTACAGAATTTGCAGCTATCTTTCTCTCATATTTCCACTACGTACAGTTAAAATTTGTGCTTCTAGTTCTGATGTACTTGCTTGATTTGCATGTTGATTTGCATTTGAATGATTATCTGATGCCCAAACCCAAGTGGCTTAGTGAATTATTGTGCCAAAAACATCAGACAGAAAATGCCAGGCAGGCTTAAGACAACCTTGTGTTGAAGCTACCTTGCAAAACAATCCGATTGTATTTGTCTAAAAGGCAGATGGTTGCATTTACTAAATAAAAAGTTATTTTACCCAGGAAATGCAAGCAAATAATGAAAGATTCTTATTAAGTGTTTTACTTAGAGTAAAGTTAATTGTGGGAAAGAAAAAGCAGAAGGTTTTCCCTAACTCGGAGATACTCAATTCAACTACACAAGTGTAACTGCAAGAGTCTTTGAATTTCAGAAGGAAAAATGCAGAGTATCCTAACAGCCCACATTCCCTGAACACTATATGGGGATAACGATACTTTGAGTTTAATCAGGCAGTAAAATGCAGATGTTTCATCACCACAACCTGTTGATGACTGATCAGTGACTCTGAGGTTAAAACTCTGCATTACTCTCACAGTGATAATGGCCCTTGTTTACTCCTGCTAGTGTTATATAAATCTCCTGCTATGTGGAGATCAAATCTCTGCTAAACAAGGATCTCCATTTTCAAGACAATGTCAGCACACTGTGTGGACAAAACTACTAATGAATACATAGACAGCAATATTTCTCCTGTTTTCCCTTCTTTTTGAGGCTCTCTCTCTTTACTGCTGAATAATAAATCAGAGCTTCCTTAGCTCAAGCAAAATCAAAGGGGTGAGGACTCACTCTCAGCTCTCCAAATGTATTTATGTACACTACTAATTAACCAATTCAAATACATGGCTGTAATGAAAATACACTAGATACCTCTTTACCAGATTCTCTATATATTAACAGACATTTTGTGCAGTACACTTTCAAAAGACATGTGGAACAAATTCGCTCAGCTTACAAATGATATATGATCAACAAGAATGATATCCTCACTACAAAAATGTCTTCCTGTGGTTTCCAGTGAAAAATAAAAATGGAAGAAAATAAGAAAGAGAAACAAAATGGGGAAACTATGCAAGTTTCTGACACCAAGTCGACAACAACATAAAACATTAATTATTTAATCCATTCTGCATTGTTCAGTGAGTGTTCTTCTAGGGAAATATGCCTTTATTTTGCAGGCAGGCTTTAGTCTTACTGGAGCAATCCTATTTTGTTTTTTAAAGACAGCATCCTGTATTTGATATTTTTTGCCTGAATGTGTCTATACTTCTCCATTACCATCAAAGAATATTTTCAGGATCACCTTGCTGTTTTCATGCAAGGATGACAAGTAATGTTTTCCTACTCGTGCTCCTACTCTCTTCTTCAGAATACAATTTAAAAAAATCGTTAATCAAATAGACTTATTAGTAAGGCAGGCCTGTAATAACTCATGCATCTTTCTAAGGTTTTAATTCAGGTGCTGCTATGAACCTTAGGCAATTTCAAAAATTTAGCCTTAAATTTCAAATTCTTCATATATTCCCTAACTAATATCAAGAGGAGGCAATGCTATTAATGATTTCGATAGAGCTACTCTAACTTTTCTTTTCAAATGCTATTTTCTTCATTATGATCTCAAGCTGAAAAGCAAAGAAGTGAATATGGAAATAGCCATAAAGCCATCTACCCACATGGGGACAGGGCAGTTCTGGTGTGGAAGTTGCATCAGGTACTCGGTGCATTCCTATACTTCAGTTATTATTCCTTACTAATATATAATGCGAGTTTATAGTTTACAATCTATGATCTGACAGCATGGGATATGTCTGCTGTCATCCAATCTCATCCCCTGAGTCTGGATTTCCAAAGACGTTGTTCCTGGAGAGTCATCACTTAAAGATGAGACCACAGGCTAGAGTCTACATGACAAAATTAAAGTTCAAGGCAATATTTTTTTAATGATGAATTCATAGCAAAAGATGTACAGAAAAACTTTGTGAAAGATACCTTGGAAAATCATACTCTAAAACATTTGGTAACTTTTCTAAACTCATTGTTTGCTGTTGTAAAACAATGACGCTCATACCACAGAGATGAAAAACATTAGGTATATTTTCTCTTTTCCCTTAAAGGGCTATCTGTATTGTGGAGTGTATTAAAAGCTCTTCCTTTGTAAACAGAGAGTAACATCTGGGGAAACTATTATGCAGCACTAAAAGCTACAGCTTCTATTTTCTGTGTAAAGGTCAGACTATAACAAATCCTGAAAAACTCAACTCTAGATTGGGCAATGCAAGTATATTTCTAGTAAAAAGTGTACATCCATTTAATGTTTATATGTTATGTAGCTTATTTTTAAAAATAATAGCTGTAATAATTTATGCTTGTCAAGTCTCAAGAAGGTTTACTTTCCAGCATGTCTCCTCCACCTGACTGTGATGTGAAAGAACGACGATGTAAGAGAATGATGATGTTGGATCCCAGTAATTCCTCTGGGAGGAGACTGGGATGCTGGGTTAACCATATGGGATACCCATAAGGTTATGACTTCCATGCAGGACTCATGGCAAAATTGATAGGAGTGATGAAACAGGCTCAATGAAGTAAAACAGCAGAGGTTGAGATTTGTGTGTGTTCTCCTGCCTTCTAATGGGTAAAATAAGAAGTGCTCAACTGCCTTTCACAGGCTTCTTACTGGAAACAGCTCATTACCATCGGTGCTCTGACAGGAAGGCTGAGCCTCAACTCTAATGCTATGACAGTACTCTGAATAGTCACACAGTTCATAAACACACAGACAACTACAAGGTTGCAACAATTAAGTATTAAATTAATACAATCTACTGAATAATCTCACCCATTGTTTTAAGTCTTTTCTCAGTTTACCCTTTAAACGCTTTTATATATGAAACAAAAAAAAAAAGAGAAAAAATATTTAATGCTGTCATTCATGTCTGATACAAAATCTTGACATTGTAACTACTCAGGATGTGCACATTACACATAAAGCATGAAAAACCTTGCATCAGGCTAGGAGCATGCATGAGGAGCCCCACCAACTTATGGAATGCCTGTCTCTAGCAGGCATAGGATGGAAAGATAATAACACTTTTGGAAAGACCTCATCTTGCACTCTTGGCTGTTAGATAAGAGTGAATGTACAGACTTCCACCATACCTATACTAAGGGCATTACATTAGTGGATATCTAAATATGTGTGAAGTGGCATTAAAAGCGGAGAACTGATAGTGCAGGCCAATAACAAGAAGTCAGATAAGAGAAACTTAATTCACAAACAGTATGTGGCAGTGTCCAGGTCACTCACAGGAGTTTAATCTCTGTCCTAAAAAGTGCTTGGGATAAAGCAGCCCCAGACAGCAGAATGAAACGCCAGCTCAACTTTCCAGAGCCTGCATAGTCCCAGTATGCTTAAACTGAAAATAGACCTAATTCCCCTGGTCTCTGAAACAAGTAAAGGCAGGAAGAAGGGGGAGATAGATGGAAGTATAACTAGAAGCTACTTCCTATATGATGAGGGCTATGCAGTTACTCATTTATGGTCTGCTTGTATCCAAGAGTAAAGCCAGCACTTCCGTGGATCTCTGTACTTCAGATTGCATATGGATGTATTCTCACATAGAAACCACAGATGGGATCACTTTGAAACCAGGCTGAGCTATTATGTGGTTCTTTATGTTAATCATGTGTGGTACACATGTTGAGGAATTATGTCATATCTCATCACTTTGTATGTACATGAAACATTGGGCTTTTTTCAAAGCATTGCTAAGCTTAATTATATACCTGGAAGATTTATGACAATGTTTCAAGAAAAGGCAAATCACTTTTTTTCCTCTATACTTCTCTTCCATTAAATCAGTCATTAAAGGCAGCTACTTCTCAGTTATAAGCCACCAATTTCAAAATATAAATTAAAACATTGCACATTAACAGCTAAAACTGAAGTGCCATAATGACTTAAAAATTATTTAAATATAAAACAAGAAAAAAAAAATCTCTTTTGTAGCTAGGCATAAGTACTCAATAATAACAGTAATAACAATAATAATAATAATAACAAAACAAGGAGAAAAAGGAAGCAAGAAAGGAAAACTGGGTACTTGGGGCTAAGCTAAATGAGAGAATCCACCAACTCACAGGTAGAATTCCTATAAACTCTCTCCTCATGCTACTAACAATTATCTGTCTAATGGCACACATCACTTTTTCTCAGATTTTTTTGTTGTTAGTAAAGTTGTTTTATTACTTTGGAACAAGTAAATGTCTGCCTGAGGTTGTTTTACACATACAGAAGGGAATACTAGTGTGCTTAGGGTCCTACTTTCTCTCTCTATTTTCTTTAATAAGGTTTACTAGCATGTGAACAGATGGCAATTTGAACATATTAAGAATACCATTAAGTTCAGAGAGATGAAGAAATACTAAGGATAACTAAAAACAAATCATAGCACTCACAATTTCATGAATACTGTAATTACATTTCTGCTTATAGTACTGCAACTTTTATCATTTTTAATTTCAAACAGAAAGGCAGCCTGAAGAGTCCACTATTTATGATGTTATACTTAGCTTTGAATTGCCCCTGCCTGCTCCCCTGTCATAAGAGAAAATCGTTTTTGGTTTTTTTTTTTCATTTGGGGGTGTGTGTTTTCAGCACATTCACACTGACAGCTGAAAGCAAAACTTGGATGCTTTCTCCTATGTCTGGCACCACCTTTTTCCCCATCCCCCAACTTTTTTTGTTTCACTTTTACCATATCAGTTACTCAAACAAATTCAGCATGGAGGCAGTTGCTCCACAGAGGGGATCATGCTTTCAACCTCCATGTGTTTGAGACCACAACAATGGCTCTCCCAACCTCAAAAACTCTCCTTGAGGCAAAGGAATGTTTTGCATCAAGAGAGAATGCCCCGGGAGCTTAACAGTGGCTTTGTGGGAAGAACAAGAAAGAACAATTTTTGTTCTATTTATCTGTAAAAAATACCGTATACATATTCAAGTATTTTTCATGAGCCTCCTGAAGGGTAACAGATTTGATGGTATAATATCTGCTCAAGGGCTTTATTTTAATGTAACAACAGATGGTTTTGCTTTTGCTATAAAGCCTGTACTATTACTGACCTCGTCTTTCTCTTCAAAGGGATTACACTGATTAGATATCATTTTGTCTTCTAAGTCATACTGGTGCTACTCATAAGGAAGTGGAAAGATGGTCTGGCCCAAAGGAAGGTGCAATGGGGCTCGCTTTGAAAGTGGGTGCAGGTAAGAGGCAAAGACTGCGATGCACAAGGGGGCAGTTGGGTTCCCCAGCTTACCACTCTTCACTTTGCAACTGTAATTCTTCCTCAAAACAATTTTAAATTGTATGAATAATGAAAACATGCTTTTAATCAAGAAATGAAAAGTATGTCACACAAAGCACGCACTGTGACAGTAATCCTAGAACTATTGACATAAATGATGAAATGCCACCCTGATCTCAGGAATGCTAGGATTCTGCACCTCTCAAGTAAGGCTACTTACCTCTCTTTTCATCAACAGTAGATACTGCCTGGATTAAAAGTGGTGCGTTGGATTCGGTATACTCCACAAAGACCAGCAACAACTTCAGCGCTGTCTTTACCACCAGGCGGAACTGGAAGAGAAGAGTGTGACTTGTCATTTAGCAAATCACAACATTTCCAGATGTGCTACATGACACTGGGCAAGATACAAGCACAGCAGTCCACATCGAATAATAATAAATTAATGGAACAGATGAAGCTGTGCCTGGACCAAAAAAAATGAAAGGTAGCCAGTTGGCTGAAAATTTCATTCACGGGACAGTGCTCTCACAGGTAAGTCTCAGTAGTCAATGAATCCAAATGAAAGCTTGAACATCCCACCTACTCATGCACCCATGCATATCTTCAACGTGTCCATAGCCTCATGCATACAGAATCTACTGAGCTAAGAGCACATATATTTCTCTATTTTTCAACACAACATTTATTTCTGTCTTTTACTCTGAGCTTTTAATGTTGTTTAAGTGCTGTATGACAGGATGATTTTCTCTTCGTGTGTGCTTCTTGTCTTATAATATAAAAATTTAATATATAAATAATTAAATACATCACTGTACATTATACACAGCTTGGGAGAAGGTGTGTTTCATCTCCAGCTATCCTATCTTGTCACAAAATGTGTTTTTTACTGGAACTGAGCTTTCTGCCTCAATGTTTTGGAATTAATCTTTGAAAATCCCCAGGAGTGTGAGTTCTGCAAAGACTCAACATCAATATAACAGACCCTACTGGAGATCAATAGCTAAACTCTTGTCAGTTTCATCACAGATCTCATGTTTCCAGAGATGATCAACTGACTATTAGAAAATTTTCAAAGTGCTGAGTAAGAATTTTCAGGGACTTGCTTGGCAAGATTGAATCATAGAATCACTAAGATTGGAAAAGACCTCTAAGAGTATCAAGTCCAACAATCAACACAATACCAACATGCCTACTAAATCATGTCCCAAGGCACCACGTCTACACATTTTTTTTAAACACCTCTGTGGATGGTGACTCCACCACTCCCCTGGGTAGTCTGATGCAATGCTCCACCACTCTTTCAGTAAAGAGATTTTTCCTAAAATCCAGTCGAAACCTCCTCTGGCAGACATTGCAGACTTGCAGACATTTTCTCTTGTCCTTCCACTTGTTACCTGGAAGAAGAAGCTATGTGAACCTCCCCACCCCTTTACTTCACAGAATATATGAATTTTTTAATAAGAGAAGATGTGAAAAGGTGGATTATCTAACAGGCAGGACTCTACCTGCCCACTTGCGAGGACTTCTACTAGGAGAACTGATTCTAGGTCAGACCTCTTGTAGCCTTAATCATGGATTTTAATCCAAATAAAAGGTGATACACCACTGGTCCCAGAAACATAATTTCCCATCTACTGTGACTGACTCAGTTTTAGAAAACCAGGTATGAGTTGGTTTACCATATTTTACTTCTATCTTGTTCTGCAACAAATCTATCCAATATTGTTTAAGATTTTTAACAAGACAGATATAGTAACATGGTCATTATTCTCTCCTTTGCCATTGACAGATTTTTATATCTACTTTAGGATGCATTTATGTACAGATAAGGCATGCTCCAGAAAACCCCTGACTTTGTCTCATTACATTAAGTTGGTAGGTAGTCTGGACCAAAATCACTTGGTCATTAAAATGCCTCATGCAGAGAGGAAGGGAAAAAAAAATATATTAAAAAATTATTATTGTCTATTGTTGAACTGTTTCAGGAAAAATACTGTATACACGTTGCCACTCACAAGAAATACTTGAGCTCACTTTAAGATAGTGAGAAAAGATGAAGTTTACAGCTTACTGCTATAAACACAGCGTTTAGTGTGAACAGTGACCCAGGTATTTCCTAGCTTCTCAGGTTTGACCCCCTCATGTTGAACTGAGCTTAGCACATTGCAGTGATGTTACCTAGCAATGAAAAATCTTCTGTTGTTGAATCTAGACTTTGGAATTTGCAGGTATCATCGAATTGGTTATTTTTCTGGCTGACAGCCAGGAAACCCCAGTGACAAACCTTACCAGGTCCCTTAAGATGCCTGGTTAGCCTAATTTACAGTTGTAGTGAAGCAGTGATACTTCAAAAGATATATGAAGTAGTCAAATTAAAGGAAACTGAAATCTGACAGCATACAGCATAATCATTCCTTGTAAAGGCACTGTTGGTACACCAACAAATCACTTCCTCACAAATGTGCTGGACATCCCTGTTTGCCTGGCACACTAACACCACACTGTTTCTGCTCTGTGATGACAGTTCACTTAGCAATCAAGTTCAACTCTTTAATAGACTTATTGTTAGAATTTCCAACATGTTTCCATCTTTTTTGTAAAGTAACTTCATAAAACAGGAGTTACTAGATTACTGTAAACAATTCTAGCATTAACAAACTTTCCAGATAAACACCTATGTTCTACCTACCATCTGATCAGGATCCTTTCTCTAGAAAGGAAATACTGGATATTATTTTTTCATGGCCCTTAAAACCTCAAGGCTTGTGACAATGGGACGCATTTGCATGTAAGTACTCAATGGCAAAGCTCCCATATATTTCCATTTGACAGCAATCAGCGGGGGACACAGTAGACTCTACTTTTGGCTAATCTCTCTTTCTTCCAGAAAGTAAGAAGGACTCTGCAATGCCTTTGCTCTAACTGTTCCCTGTCGACCATGGCAGCTACGGTAATAAAGAGCTAGTCCCTACACACCTTGTTGTATCTGTGCTGTAAACCTTGTAAACCCTCAGGCAGCCCAATGCAGTTGCAACAGACCAAGGCTCAAGCCGGCTGATTATTTGGGTGCTGTCTCTATGTGTCCACCTCTCACACTTAATAAGCTAGCAGATGACAGCAAAAGGAACAAATGCCATCCAGAAGCAGTCTTGGAGAAAAGGCACAATTAGAAAATGTTTTGCTTCCCATTTGGTTAGTAGAAGGACATTGTAAGTTCAGTTCCTTAATCTTCAAATTTTCAGGGCTTATCCATCTCCTCACGGAACAGTCAATCAGCCCTGGGAAGTTGAGGAGTCTGTAGGTGAAGGTACATACCATGTCAGCTTTCTGCTGGTGGTCAGCATGGCTCCTATCTTTCAGAAAAAAAATGCATTTAGAAAAAAAAAAAACCTCTAACCTGCTCTATAGAAAATGGCATTTGAGACCCCTGTGGGCACTTTTAAGCCTGCATGCTGCTTCGGACACCTTGGGCAAGTGCAAAACCAAAATACTGCAGTCCTAGAGTAAGCTGCATAATTTCTACACTGGGGACTTACTAGCAACCTGTGACCCACACACCCTTGGCACACATCCTACAGTGCAGATTTTTAATACTGCTTTAATAGTGCTTCTTGACAAAAACAGACAATGGTCAAGCAGCTGCATTGCCCCTTGGAAACTGAAGTCTTCAGCTAGCCAAAGTCCCTCCAAGATCTTATAAAGTGTCACCCCCAGGCACAAGGACAGTCCATAACCACACTAAGATTAACTGCATCCACTATGGCACTGAGAAGTCTCTGAAAGGTCTCTCCCAGAGATACTTGCTGATAAGACACATGTGAAGCTCAGTGCATTTTCTTATGTGGTCTCTTACCTGTTGAATAATCCCTTCATGACCCTCTGTGGGCCTTACCTGCCTGTAGCAGCTCATGTGTGCTGCTGCGGACAAATTAAGTGCCAGGTACCGCAGTGGGAAGGGTCTCAACCAAGACCCAGAATGACTCTTTCACAACTTTAAAAATACCACAGCTATTCAGAAAGTTTCCATTTGTGGTGAACTATTATGACTGTCAAAGTGGGAGATCTTCATATCTTTGTAAGTGAATTATGAAATGTGTTTGCAGGGTGTGCCTTTACAATTATTTAAATAGTAGACAGCTACATCACAAATACAATAAACATAAATCTCAAAATGGGGAGATTGCTTAACAAATTACTGACTTTCTTCTTTCCTTTTGTGAAACCACAGGAGTTTTTGCCAGTCACTGGTATTGTTTCATTTCACATGATGTACCCAGATGGCACAGCAATGGGAGCAATAGAAACAAGTTTCGTATTTCATTCTCAAGTAGATAGATCACTATTCATTTGAACCACTGCTAAAAACATCACAAAGTTTTTAAAGTTTGTTTCTAGGGCTCTCATTTAGTACTGAAGATGGGCAACAACTGCTTTCTGAATCAGCTTCAATAGAGTCACAGTTCTGTTAAAATCCATGGGGCAATCACACTATTACTTCAAACAAAACTAGGGGTCAGAAGAGCAATAAAAGTGGTAGGCATATGCTGTGCTAGCTCAAATAGTCCTGGTATCATCACTTTGGAAATATTGGTTGTTGTGATTAATTCCAAATTTACATCCTAAATAATACCACTTAGATAAAAAAGAAGGCTCACTGAGGCAATATGCATACACTGACTCAGTAAGTGATGGTTTAACAGCTCTGAGATTAAATTAGGATTTTTGCATGTCAAAACACTGAACTATCAAAACTTTTATTAACTTAGAAAAGAAAGTCATATTGTGTTTTTGTATCACGTGAGCCAATTTATATAGTGGAAACGATGTTTTAGCGTCTTCTGGCTAAAGATAAGATGCAGCCAGCAATGTAAAAGGAAGAAGAAAAATGATAAACCTTTTCCCTCTGATTTGCTTTATGTTATACAGTGGAGTTTGGCACTCTTCCCTCTTTATCTCCTTATATTTAGACAATCAGAAATGTTTTACAGACCCAGCCAAACAGACCACACAACAGGCTGCAATACTCATGCCTCATGGAAGGGCTTGTCCCAGTTGTTAACCACTTGCCAGAATAGGCTTAAACCTTTACAAGGAATGTTGTCAAAAAGTTCACTGACTTAGAGACCAAAGCAATATTTGCAATGCTCAGATTTAAAAATTAAGGATATTCTCCTTTTCCCAAAAAAGAAGGGAAAAAAAAAAAAAAAAGTAAGTCTCCAATATTTCATTCAGGGAATTGGATTTTTAACTAAAAATTTACCATGGCCAAATCCTCGGAGACCTAATCCAAGAGTGGACATGGCTTAGTAGTCCAGGTACTCATCCTGTTGATATGAGACAGCCAGACAGAAGCACAGTGAATGATTTTATTTCTCAACCAGGTAGCCGGTGTCAGGTATGTGCATGCATTACATACAATGTGTAGCGTGTCTTTTAGAAACATAATTTACCTGCACATACACCATCCCAGTATTTTCTGATAAGTATTAATTTTCTCAAATACTTGGAACAAGATAATTTCAGTACTTCACAAGTTGTTCACCTGTAATTATGTAACAAGGATGTCTCTGCTGCAGCCTGCATCTTACTGCACCTTTCCCACATGCATATGGCAGAAAGCCACCTAAGAACTCCAGGACTGGCTGCATATGCAGGCAGAGACACTTCTATACTGTGACTAAAGACCAATTACCTCAAAAGTGTGCAGGACTGGCTATACATGGGAAAGAAACGTAGCATCTACAGCAAGAGCAAATAACTTTGTAAACGTGCTGTACAGAGTGCTTATGTAACCCAGACAAAAATATACCAGAATAGGAACGCAGGGATATCAAATAAGCAAAGGGAAAGACATTAAGGAGTAAAATACTTGGAAACTCCTATTAGTAGGATTTGCAAATGCCTTACAGAACAAAGAAACAAAACAAATTCTTTCTGTTCTCTGACTCTCTTCTCTAAAACAGACATTTGAGGTCAATTGTTTAATTCCAAGAAAGGATAATGACTCTATTTAGTCATCTACGTCTTTTCTACTCATAGCTCCTGAATATAAGAATTTTCGGAAGATGTATTCTTCTGCACCACCAGAGCCAAGAGTTTCTAGTTAGCTTAGTTTTCGATCTAAACTTTAAATAGCCTCTGCTAAGGAGAACAATGAAAAATTTAGAAGTCTAGATTACTGACAGAATACCACAAAACTTCTCCTATAAGTGTATTCATCCTTGTCTAGGAGGCAGAAAGAGTTCATACGTGCCGGGACATTAGAAGCTGATTTTAAAGCTGCAATAAGGATGTGTCAATTCTTCCACTTTCTTATCAGAGAGGTAACAACTGTCCAAGTCACAGTGTGTGAAGGGCACATGGAGGTATTACAAAGCTGAGATGCATGGGAAATGACAGTTAAATACAGTATGCATAAAGTATGTAAATAACCCCATTCTAGGTACTGAATATTGTGTACATTCAGGCATTTTATTTCAGTAGGACTGTGACTATTAAATGATCTACGTATCCATAGGCTGATATACCAGTAATACAAACAGGAATATGTGTGATGCTATGTCTATTTTAAGCATTGCAATTTTTATTAGTTTACATATATAATGCTAGGCCCCATTTTAATATTCAGCCATTTTCACTCAGATCTTCAAAGAAGGTTGCTCAAATAAAGCAAATTAACTGTTAAGTGCTTTGCAGGCTCAGGATTGAAGGTGTGGACATTGCAGAAAGGTGAGTTAGATCGAGATGAGAAACACTATATGCTTAGATGTGAGAGCCTAAAACATATCAATTAATCAATATCCTTTTAATTCTGAGTGTTCCTTTAAGCTTTCCTCTTGGCAGAGCATGGAATGGTAGGGATAGCAGAGAAATTGATGCATTTACTATTCTTAAAATGAAATTTCTCAGAACTTTGTAAATGTACTGGGTAATGATTATAAGGTCTGTGCACTCTTACATATGTGGTGTGCATCTGTCATTTATCTGCGGTGAGATTTCTGACATGACAAGAAAGAAGTCCATTAAAAAGAAATCCATTTAGCTTACCAACAAAACATAGGGATGAACAAGTAGTGATTAGTGACTGGTCAACGGGAAAACAAAAAAAAAGGAAAGTTTTATGCCTGGAAATGATTATTTACATCATCAATCATGGTCCAGAAGCAAAACAAGGAAAAATGAAAAAAGGCTGTACACAGAAGCAGGCAATTCATAGAAGGAATCAAAACATATAATAGGTCAAATCAGCTCTCCGATGGATACATGCAATACTGATGGGAGCTTTAAAAGAATATGTTTGGGATAAAAATTGGCCCTGTATTAAACCATTTGTAATGAACTTATAATGTAGCTATATCTCTCATACAGCATTCACCCCATCATGCAGTCACTGCTTAAAAATTGAAGTGCTGCATATCCTGGAATGAGACAAGAAACGCTAACAGTTTTTTCAGGTATTCCCCTCTTCTCTTTTTGGAATACCAGTGACAACTTTCCCATGAGGTGAGTGACTTTGTCATTCCATTAAGTATTCTAAAATGATGTTTTAATTTCTTTTATGATGGGATGAATGGAAGTCCATTCAGAGCTTTGCACAAACTGAGAGATGCCCTTTCTTGTTTTCTTCCCCTTGAAACCAGACCAGTCCCCTCAGTTTCTCCTGTGAGAACTGTTCTTTGAGTAAAAATGACTTATAATTATCCAGCCAGAAAGGAGGACTGGACAGGACATGGAAATTAGAAGACATTAAATTTAAGGCCATTAAAGGATCAAATTTCTTTAGTCTCAGGTGACTTTGGAGGTGGAAAATGTTCAAGGGGCCTTGGGTAGCGTGATCTAGTGGATGGTGTCCCTGCCCATCACAGGGGGATTGGAACTGGATGATCTTTAAGGTCCTTTCCAACCAAAACTATTCTATGATTCTATGATTCTATGATGTCATCACACCTTTGTCAAGGGGGCCAACCACAGAGCTATTAGGTATTCCCTAGTTTTGAGCATCTTTCTCTTCAGCTCTTTCAGAAATCGCTGAAACATGAGGATTTTATTTCAATTAGATTTTTATCTTTTTCCATTGCAAAACACAAAACAAAGACATTTCACTGTAATTTGCCACCAGTCTGTGTCCAGAACAAGAATCATACTTCACTTGTAAAGATTTGCACTAAGAGTTTATTTTCTTTTCAAATTGTGCAGTTTCATTGTATTCAACCTGTCCAAGAGTTTATTAACCCTTCCCAAACACTAGTGTGTTCTAGGACTCAAATGAACACCACCAGTATATCTACACCTGCCTTCTGTGTCTGGGTGAGGATTATATTATCTTAGATAAGGTATAAAACGCTTAGCTTGAGAGAAACAACAGTAACATGAGAAGTAATTTCTGCTAAAACTCATGCTAACATGTAATGCACTATCAAACAGTTTTTGATAAAGAGCAGACATTTTTCTTCTCTTTATTCTTCTACAAACGTGTATCAAATTGTTTATATATAGCAAGGGTTTTCAAGGGTTTTCATGGTATGGATCATAGAGTAAGATCGTCTCGTAAGGTCTGTTCCTTCCATTAGATAACATAACATTTGTTGGGCACATATGAAACTAGCCCTGTGCAAAAATAATAAAAAATACTATGACATGTGTAATGTCATTCTAATGCAACTAAGCAGCTGGAAACATACTGTCTGACTAGGCGATTTTTCAGTAGTTACTGCAAATGCATGACCCAAAAGTATACAGGTCACATTCAAAGTATAAGTATGTATCACTTTTTAAATAGGAGTGGTTTTAGGAACCAGTCATACTAGTCACACTTCTATTAAATAAAGTTTGCATTTCTGATGAGCAGAATGAATGAAAAATAGCCTTATCTCTCTTGAACACTACCTTGATTATCTGTTCAGCACACATAGAATTGTGATATTCCATGTTTTGGCAAAAAGAAAATAAGTAGATAGTAAGCAACAAAAAAACCACGGGTAAATAAGAGTATCACAGATGAATTTGCAAACAAAAATTCAGCCACTGGGTACTGTTACATTGATTGCAAGAACTGGGTGTGTGCCTACATAGCAGAAATGTGAGTAAGGCCATTTGTAATGCTTTTCTTTCTTTTTTCTTGTAGAGAAGGAAGAGTTGCATGCCGAGCCTTCCCACCAGTCCTCTACGTTGATGTATGATGTTAGCCTTGAACTACATTGTCCTCAACAGATGGTCACTGGGCTGAACCTCTGGCAACAGGAAAAGCTGGGCAAGGCCAAGTTGATATTTCCTTAGTTATGTTCCAAAAAAACTGGGAGAGGAAAAGAGGTTTTATGAACTTAATTGCAGACAGGACTTTCCCTTCACTCCCTTTCCAAAACTCTCTTTATACCACACTGTTTAGCTTTTGTTATGCAGCTGAGTGACATCTTGGTTTGGGAAGGCATCTAATGTAATACAATGTCACTGTATTCAAGACAAAAGACAATCAATTTTAAAGAGAGAATGGATTAGATAACCCATTACTAAGGTTCAATCACATGCCGTGCTTCATCACATTTTACAGAACTGTGAAATATAAAGGCTATTAGAAGATGTAATGTTGAATCTTATTTTCTTTTTTTAAGCCTCCAAGAAAATATTTGGCTAATGTTTGTTTTCAGAAATATTGTAAAATCCATGCAGGCTATAGATTTAAGATTAAATCACTACTGTGTCATTTCAATCAATGATTAAAAACTATGTAGAAAGAAGTCCACTTGTACCATATCATTTTTCCATACCAAATCACCTTTTTCTTAGAATCATCTCAAATCATAACCAGACCTGCTATTTATGCCAACTGGCCTGTATGTGATGCCAAAAAGATTTTCCTCATTATACCAGCAAAGTGCTACACAAGCTTCAGACCTGCAGTATGTTTGACATAGGAACTGCGTACAAAGCAGCATCTCTAAACTTTAGCATCTTCATGAAGTTAGTTTTCCTCCTGGCCAAGGCACAGAATTGCTCAGGTGGAGCTCAGAGGTGATTCTGTCCCCGTCCGTGAAAGTCTTCACCAGTAAAATGCGTGGCACTGGTTAATTATGGTCAAAGCCAGAGGGAAACAGAAAAATGAGGAAACTATCAGTGTACCTTCTCTCAGAGCCTTGTTATAAAATTAAACCCACTCGAACACACAACAGTCATGAGGAACATTCTATTTTCAGCTTTGTTTCCTTAGATACCTGTGCTGACCCTCTCACTGTCCAATTGTAGACTGATTCTTCCCTTTTTTGGATCTGCCCACTGAATTCAGTCATATTTGGCAGTTACTGAGCTACGTTGCTACTCAAATTGGAAACTACATTGCAAAAGACCCCCAAGTCAGCATTCTCATTGGAGAAAAGGAAGTCTCCAGCCATTTTGAAAGAGAGCCAGCTAGAAAACTAGTCCTCATGTAGCCTTCCACCAGCCACACTGCAGGCTGCCACCTGTACCAAAGACATGCGTGGGGCACACAACAGGACTGACAGAGCTCAAAGCATGTGGGATGGGAAGGAAAAAGCAAGAAAGGAGGGGAACAAGGATAACAAATTGCTTCATTAGTTCTACTTCTCATGAAACAACTTGCTAGAGTTAGTGGCCTTGGTGATGTCCTGTTTAAATAATACCAAGGTTGAGTTCAAGGGCCCAAGGGGAAAAAAACTATTTGAATCTGCAAGTACAGTGGAAAACTACTCTGTTAATATTCTGTGGTTTTATGCATGTGAAATTTGTTCTTTCAACAGTTTCATTAAAAAGCACTTATATTAAATACCAAACCTATGGCTGCGTTTAAATAACTTCAACTGAGAACCCCTGTAAGGTTAATGATATGGTTGTGTGTCAGTCCTTTCCTGACACTGTACAATCTCATTGACAACATTTCAAAAGCAAAAATTCAAAATCAAAACAACCTATGTATAAAATGTGTGGAAGTGCATGAAGGCAGAGTGTTAACCAAGAGGCCAAACTATAATATATTATCTATTGCAACACCTTTCTCAAGCAAATAATTGTTCACAGGTTATCCTTTTTAGGCACCCTAAAAAGCAACATACTAGTGGTTTGAACTACTGAGATAATAAAAATGTTGAAAGAATAATTATCATACACAAAATCATGCTACAAAGTCACCACAAACTCCTCTTGAAAGAATAGCTAATAAAGTAAAACTAGTGAAAGGATATATATTCACTTACTACTGGAATGGTAAGAGTACTAGTATTTCACTGTCTGTATAGACTGAAGATTTTTCTCTATTCTTAAACTTCTGAGTATTAGTAGGCACAAAAAGCAAACCAGAAGCAGTGGTTTTGACTGCAAAATCAGACCCATTTACCGTTGGACAATTTGACAAATGAAGTTATTGATTAAAGCTATTTTCTGAGGAGCATCTAAACATAACAGAAACAGTCACATTTCTCCAGCAATCTATTTGTCATAGCTTTCCCAAGTCTGGAAAAGGCGGCTATCCTCAAATCCAGTTCACATCATCAGTACAGTACAGATGCTTTTTTATAAACCCACAGGACACCATGATGAAAACAGAAATGTAGCTGAGCTCAGACACATTTCCAGCTTCTCATGTGGTGGGTTTCTGAGCTGAGAGGCAGCATCTTCCACACAGCCAGCATTTAGAAACCTGATTTATGGGGGCATAAGTCACTGCATATCAGGCTAAGGCACTGCTTAATTACACAGTCCTAGAAATTTGACATTATTCTAACTCTCTTCTTCACTGAAAGAGGACAGAGATCGAGATATTTTAAACCTGGGATTTCATGAATGCTAGCAGGTACGCAACTTCTGCATAACACTGGAGAATGGCAAGTTGATATGATGTTACTGTGGAAAGCTCTCATATCGCAGTCATGACTAACTATTTTAGAAGAGACAAAGGTCAGTGTTGAAGGAGATAATCTAATGCCTGTATCTCAAGCTACCTCCTTCTTCTGACTTGCATCAACCAAACTCATCACATCCACTCTCAACTTTAAAGCAAAAATACACAAAATGAAAAGATGTATGCTTCATTTTCAGTCACAGAAAGGAGAAAGAGGGACAAAGAGACCTCTGACTCAGACTCCAGCTTGGATGATAAAAACGGAAGAATTTCCATACAGCACTCGTAGTGTCGACACACAGGTAATGTTGAAATGGCTTCTCAAGCCCAAATTGGGATTAACTCTAATCACACTCATGTTCACTTGATTTTCAAAGGTATGCAGGCTAGATAATGTCAACTTCAGCTTCACCAACATCTTTGAGGGGACTCTGATGTCTTGATTCACCACCATGTCCAGATCCGAAGTGTAGTTTGACTAAAAGTAAACTTTATTGTTACAACTTGCAAGAGAGATCTGTTTTTTTTACTATTTTCTTCAAAGCATAAGGCATACGTACGTGGATATCACCACAGCAAAAAAAAAAAAAAAAAAAAAAAAAAGGAGAAACCTTGGGTTACTCACTGAAACACAGAACTGTTGAGGTTGGAAGGGACCTCTAGAGGTCGTTTTGTCCAACTCCCCACAGAGTTACCTAGAATACATGTCAAAGGCAATCTCTAAATGGTTAAATGTGACAGCTATACCAAGAACATGAATAACAAAATGGAGACATATGGATTTTTATTTTAAGGCACTATTCATTTTTCAAAGCCTGGAATCTGCAACTTATTTTCTGTCTCTCACACATCCACATCCCCTGGAAACAGTTATACTGATAGGGACATCAGGATGCAAAAAGATCCATAACACCTTTTATTTTCACCAGACCACAGTCATCACCCAATTTTGGTTTAATAGAGCAGCCCTACCTGCATTAGGACTTTTCAGTTCACTAATCACCTCAAGACAAGACTTTTCATGCAACTAGATGCTGGTAGTTCTCTGCACACCAGGTGTGGTCTGGGATTATGGCAAACACCTATGATATTGTAGCTTAAGTGACTTAATTTTCCCAAGCATTCAAGAGAATACTGAGCAGCTTGCTAATGAACCTCTTATGACTCACAAAATTTGTGTTTCAGTTCCTCATCTGTACCACTTTCTGTCTAACTTGACAGCAGGCTGAAAGGATTAGAAACATGTTTTCTACACAGTAGACTCAGAATACGGTTATGACAAGTATTTAAGGCTCTGAAACTAATTTTCAAAACTGACAGGTCAGGCAGGCCTTCATTGCTCACACATGTGTATGTGTACAACTCTTCCTACAGCCTGCTTTCCTGGAAATCTGCATGTGCAGCTCAAAAATGAGCCTGGACCAGGTTTCTTATCTCTGGAGTGAGATAATAGAGCCTCAGAAATACCACAGAGCACCCTTCAAACTCACTTGAAATGTGAACATTCTTGTCATAACCCTAAAAATACCAAATAGCAACATAATAAGATAACTGGAATCAAATATATGGCTGCATATTCCTAGGAGGATGTATATACCAAGCTACAGGTAGGTTTGCAGGAGTGGTGAGCAGGATGGGGGAGAAGCTAGCAAAACAGCAGAGTCTAGATTTCTCTTCATTTGACCCTTCTCGGGGCCTGACTCTGAACCTGGGGACTAAACACATTTGATCAAGCCACTGCACAGTCAGATGTGCCTCTACTGTGACATTATTTAACATGCATTTCAGTTCCATTAGTATCAGAATGAAATTATTTGAGATGTAGTATTTGAAAATTATTCAGCATCTGGGACTAGTATAGTTTTCAGTCAAGTAATTGCCATGGTCATTCAAAGAGCTGAACCCACAGAAGCATGAGATCATAATCAGCAGTGATTTGACTTGCATCATAGATCAATTCTGGGCTGTTGTTTCAGTTATTTCAGTACAGATGGAAAGAGGGAGAAAGAGAAGGAAAAAAAAACCCAAGCTTTTCTTTTTCCTGAAGTAACCACGACAGATTGCTTCCACTGTCTTCTGAAGTGAAAAGTAACTGCAGGCAAAATCAATAAATACAGTGATACCATAATGAAGGCCAGCAGTTCACAAAAACAGCAAAATAAACTGCTGCAGAACTTGATCCTTTGTATCCCAGAAAGCTCAACTGAAATGCACTGTGGTAGCTGTGTAATGTCTGACAGGAATGGTTCCTATGGATTTAGCCAAAAGCAAATGTAATTGAGATTTGACCTTTTCAACTCAGTAGAGTACGATTTTTGAAGAGGTGAGTTTATTAAGAATACTAAAATCATACCAAACTCTTGCTTTTGGTGTTATTTTTTCCTGCTTTTAGAAAATGTTTCTTGGTAGGCTCTCACAACACTTCACAAGGAACACTAACTTACACATCTTAATAGTTCCATAAATGAGATGAGAAGTATCATGCAGCTATAGCGTGAAGGCAACAAAAGATATTACCACATTTATTATAGAAATGCCAGGAAAAAAAAGTAATTTTTCATTTTTTCCGAAGTACTACACAGGCACAGTTCCTTTCGTAAAAGTAAAATGTCTCACAATATCTGAAAAGAATATTAAGAATATTTTAAGTGTCCACATATATGGATATATATACTTGTATACTTATTGGATTATAATAATAATAATCAAAATAATGTTTTTCCACTGCTAAAAGTTTTGATAGCCAGTCCCTGCTTTAACCAGGAAAATAAGATCTCAGAACCTGGAAGGGACTGGATTTCAGTCTCGCTGCCAGAGATCTCTCTGTATTGCCTCTGAGTAGTAAAGCAGATCTGCCTACATGCATAATACTGAACTAAAAAACTGTGCAAGTACAGAGTCCTATAACTCCCTCCTGTTTCTGACTCATGTTGTTCCCAACCCATATATCCACAGTACAGTTCACAGGAAGACCAGTGCTGCTCTCGTTCACAGTAACTAACTACAAGTTGTGCTCTGAAATCACCTCTTTAATTGCAGCCCTGACTATTTCCTTTGAGCTCCTAGACAGCCTTCCACAAGTGGGCATTGGTAGAGCCTTTCATACCCACCTGTTTAGGATGGCAGGGGTGAAGGCTAAAAGGCAATTTAAGGTACAGACATAAGAGAGATCAATCAAGTAACAAAGTAAAGGACATATGCTGAAATCTGCTAGGTTCACAAATAAATACTTCACCTTTGCAGCCCAAATGCAAAAGTGCAACAACTACTTTCAAAAACTGAGGCAGCCAGCAGCTGCTGCTTAATTATTTTCTACCATGTCTTCCCCAGCTATGGGGAAGAACCAGGCTGTGTTCACCCCACTCTTTGAAATCTGTGCTCTGGCAGCATTCCTCAGCCAGCTGCTGGGTGATTTCCCCCTAGAGCCTTGGGCTAATGCAGTCAAGAATATAAGCTAAAAGTAAGATAAATGAAAATGTTGTCACTTCGATTAAGATAGGTGCATTAAAAAATACATGGGGCCAAAATGCACAGCTTCAGAGTACAAAGAACCCCCCAAAACTGAAGATGCGTTTAATCAAATATGCTGTTATCAGGCTACAGATATCAGATGCTAAAGGGAAGGAGCTGCACAAGTGAAGGACAGCATAACTTGGTTCATACCAGTAACCTGTGCTAGGTATTAGGTGAAACAGCTGTTTTAAAGTACACAGTGCTGCTTAACATGGCATTTTCCCAGTAGCATTTTGCTCCAGTCTCTCTATTCATATCCATCTGTGCCTGCTAGGTGGTGCTGTGGGATGGCTTTTCTAAGGCAGAAAAGGCAGCAGCTTGTTTTTTTTTCTTTTTCTTCCCCCCCCCCCCCCCCCCCCCCCCCCCCCCCTCTGATATTTTATTCCTTCTACATTGGAAGAGCTGCAGGGTTTTCTGCATCTTAGTTGCACAAGATGTGTCCTGTCTGGTCTCCTTTCTTTTTCCTTACATGGTTTAAGCATGTGGTGGACACCACTGATACTGCACTTCTCCAGAGTAGTCATACTGCATGCATCCATACCCATGCAAAAACCTCAGATGGAGGCAGGAACAATTCATATCTGCTCTAAAGATTTCCGAATTTTCATTTTCCTTTGGTCCTAAAGCTTGAAGACATTTAAGAAAACTACTATTATTCACAAAGCAGGACGTAAAATTAAATCAGACACACAAATTAATAGCATAGTTTCAGAGGAAAGGGTAAGTCTAAAACCTCCTGCAGCTCCAATGAAACATCTCCCTTTTTCCATCTCAAACTGCAACTTACTTCCATAAGGAAAAACAATCTACTGCAAAAACTTCAGAAGGCAACCCTATGAAAGGAGAGATAATGGGAAGGATGATTGTTTTGTGCTTAATTTTTGTTCTGGAACTAATGAATAACTGAAATGTCAGGATGCTATCTGTGGTTTAACAGCCATAGTATCATAACTGATGCAACCTGGGAGTGGACTTAGTCAGACCTGTCAAAACGTGTTGTGCTAATGACCTGTAGGTAAAGGCAGTCTGGTGATGTCCATCTGTTCCACATAACTTCCTGTCAGTTTAGCCAAAGATGACGAATAATCCCAACCCACCCTTCTGAGCAAAAGGGAAGAAAACTAAAACAAGCCTCCAGATGAGTAATTGCAGTATTATTACATCAGGTGATGATGTCAGGAAAATCTTGTGCTCAGGTTTCAGATTCTGTCCCATAGCCTAACACCATGGGATTCCCTCTGGAAACTTGCTGTTGCTACATAAAACCCACCCTAGTAACTGGCAAGGCTATCCTCCTCGACATGTACTGCAATTTCTTCTTAGTGAATTGACATTTTCTGTCTGATGCTCTACTCTGAATGTAGATATTCCACTGCCAGGACCTGAACTTGGGCATTCACATCGCATCCTCACACCAGAAGAGGACAAGAAAGGACTTCATGCAGGCTAGCAATGTAGGTCGAGGTATACCACGATTCTAAGTGTCGGATACACAGGTAGTACAGACATCTGCGCAAATCACTACGCAGTACAAATATGGTAGCAAACAGATCTTCCAGTGGTCTATTGCGCCTTTCCCCTTAAAGCACACATAATCCTTACTACAGAGGGCTCTGCAGTTCCCCTGTGCATGGAAGAGTGGCCCAACGGACATCAAATATGAGGAGGGCATTTACATGGGGAAGCTAGACTGCAATGAAGAAGACAAAAAGAAGCAGCAACCTGAGCACAGAGCACTGCAAACCATGAAGAGTGGTAGTGACACAAAGGAGAAAAAAAACGAAGTGGAATCCTGTTCTCTCTATTTAAAGGTAAACAGGGTGAACAAGAAACTCAACCCACATAGGATTAACAATTTTGAGGTAATCCCATAGATTAATACCAGTGGAGGTCTCTTGACACATTTTACTCTTCCCACTCACATTATACAGTTAAAGCTGTCATATGCAAAGCTCAACCGGGGAAGCATTCAAACTGGAAGTTATCAGAGGGCTGCATTTCCCTCCAAAATTAGAAGAATAAGGTGCTTAGACAGTCACACAGTGAAATTTTAAGTGCAGTGGAGAAAAAATGTTTTCTGAAGGGGACACTTCAATTTTCTTAGTAAAGAAGGAAGCAGCTACACTTTGGTGGGGGAAAAAAAAAAAAGTTCTGAGTCTTTTACTAAGAGGAAATAAAAAAAATAAAAGGGACCGATCTATAAAAATTCCATGCTGGCTAAGGTATTAACAGTTTTTTTTTATACTGAACACCACACATTCTTGTTTTTCATCATCATAGTCTTCAAAAAGGCAAATAGTAGAGAGGTAGAGCAGGGCAAATCAGGAAGCATTGGAATTCCTGATTTGATTGCTGTGACCAAAGATGAACAGAATATGGAAAGAGAGAACACAGCAGGTCCAGATGAGACTCATTTCAGTGTACTGTAGGAGCCAGCTAGAGAATCTACTGGTATGCTGGAAATTATTCTGAAAAGTCTTTATATGGTATAAACTACTACTAGAGGACTGTGGAGAAAAAGAAAAAAAAAAAAAAAGGAAAATGTATCAAAGAACTTTTCTTTTGATCTTGATCTTATGAAAGGAATCAAAGTCTGTGCATTTTATCAGACATCTTCCTTCTTAAGGACTAGTCCCATAACTGAAGAGATCAACATAAAATCTATGAGGTAACCATGATGAGTCCTGGGCAATAATCCTGTGACGCAACTTCCAGCACGTGATCTAGCTGCAACTCAAAGGTTCCTTGGAGTGCACTACACGCTGAATATAAAGCTATCATTTATCTTCTTTGATACAGCACAATTTTTACTGAGTACCTTCAATGAGTAGCTGTTGTTTTAAAGAACGACTACACCTAAATAAAGGAATAGGAAGCATTTTTGAGAGGTGCCAGAAGGATAGATATGATAACAATTAGTATTAGGTTTAACTTTCACCTGTGCGTCTGTCTTCAGCACACAGAATCTGTCCTCACACTCCCTCATGTTCTTCCCCCAGGGCTCTAAAATCCAAATACCATTTTTCCAGATAAGGGATCAGGGCACAAAGGGATTTGGAAATTGGTTTAAGAATGTGTTTAGAAGTTAGATGCAGCCTGTGTCTCCCAATGTATGGACTCCCTCCCTAGCTGGGTCATTCTTCCAAGCTAAACTATAAGCAAAACATTGGTGTATTAACTGCTGTGTTGGCTGAACTGTCTTGGATCTGGTTTACATGACACTGCATAAAATGTTAGCTACCACCTTCTATCCTGCAGGAAAGATTCCACTACTGCATTATATATATGGCAATCAGGACAGAGACTAATTTAAGAAAAAAAATGATGTTTAATTTAAGAAGAAAAATAAAGACAATACTGTATTGACTAACTTAGTTTCCGTCTCAAGAAGTTTCCAAAAAGATAGGACATTCAGAAAAAAAACCTTGAACCTAGAGAGAAGACTAAGCAGCACAGCTCTGAAGAAAAAGATCCTACATGCTTCACAGCAGACACAGAGTACACAGTGAAGTATGAGATCCTTGCACAGCCAAACATTTGAACAGATTGTGTCATTCATGCTGTGCTTTCCTTATAAACTGTACTTACATTTCTGCAAAATTCTATAAAAGGCATCCACACCGACAATGCAGTTCTTCTCAAAAATCTTAAATAAAAATTTGATAATCATCAAAATAGAGGTGAGGAAGAAGCAACTTGGTACAAAGTCTGAGTCTTCAAATGTTTGCTATAAACAGTGAAAAAAATGAGGTGATTAACATAAGTATCCTACCTATATCCTATAAATTAATTAAACTATGCTTGTATGTAATACTATGTATGTATGTAATACTCTAATATTGTAGAATATTTTGCTAAATATGTACGGCAAGCCCAAAGCTTTGTGAGTATAAGGAAAGCCTACCTACACTCTTCAAATCTGAAGGAATAAGTTGAAACTTACCATAATGCCCTTTAACAGTCATAAACCCCCAGAATATTAATGCACACTAAAGAATTAAAAGGGTTGACCATCTCCTTTCTTCCTACAAAACTACAGGAGTCATCTCAGCACCACCCCACCACCACCCCCCTCCACCACTCTGTGCCTCTGCTTTAAGCTGGCAGAACAATCAAAAGCTCTGTCTGAAACACATAACACTTAATTAAGCCTCAGGAGATCTGGATGCCAAGTTTGTTACTTATACTGGTTTCACTGTGCCGGGGAAAAAGGAACAATATAATAATTTGGAAATAAATGCAGGTGAGGTACTGGTACTCAGCACTTTCTGGAAACATACACATTCGCTATGGTCTGCTTTCTTATTTTTCATACTGATCTGTCTCATGTAACAGATGTGACACAGACATAGGCCCCATTCTCTATAATTCAAAGCCTCATTGCATAGAAGGAGGAAACAACAAGCACTGCCCAATAGCTTGCTGAAATGAGAAAGGAGAGCTTGTGGGGATACAAGGACACAGAACAAAATATATTTGCTCCTGATATGAGCCTAGGACTTTGATTTTTGACAAAAGTTCTCAGACAAGTGTATGTGTACAAACCAAAATTAGTCATATCTGATAGAAAGGCAGAGCAACTAGTTTAACATACAGCCATGTTGACAATGCATGAGGTCATTCGAGACTGAAAACTACTTCCAAAATCTTCTTCCAGTGTCAGAAGCTGTCAAGTTTGGCAGCAGAAAGTAGTACTTCAGGTGAACAGGGCTCAGAAGGGAGAGGAAGGATTGCCAAGTGGCTTCCCATAACGAAGTCTACATTTAGGCCACCTACAGGTGCATGAAGAGGCACCTAACTGCCACATTCTAGTCCTGCAACAGTGCTGAAGACACAATGTAGTTGGACACAAACATGACTGAGTGGATCAGACCAAAGGAAAATGGTTTTGATAAAAAAAAACCCAACCAACCAACCAAACAAACCAAAAAATACATGGGGAAGTTCAGAGGAAGTACTTAATTTTGAAGCATTACCTGAACGTTTCACATACACTTATTTCAACTATTCAATAGAGTAAAAACCCTGCAACACTTCACCTTTGCTAAATGTCCAATCTGACAAATTTGAGTTTGATGACATTTTAAACAACTGGTTTTGTACCAGAAGAGCTTTTTCTGCTCTTCATCAAAACTTTCTGATAGTCCACTGCCCTCTGCTAAGCACCACAACTGCTGCCAGAAGAAAAGACATTCCTGTTTCACCTAAGAGCACTAGAGACCAGAAAACAGGCAACCCTGCAAACTGAAGTATTATGCATCTGAGTTCACGAAACAGGGCTTCCAGGAAACATTCAGACATAACTGCTTATTTTAATTTTAAAACACAGTATATCTCCTTAAAATGCAGCTTACTAAATACCTGACTTCGGACTAATGATATTTCTACCCTGCAAAACCATAACTTAGCTATCCCAACAGCCTTTGCATAATGTCAGCAATGTGTTTTAAATTGGCCAAGAAGATTTCTGTGTTCAGAGATGCATAAAAACATCAGGTGTGTACTATAAATTTGAATTATAACTAGCTGCTTTTAATCCTTGGAACAACTCTTTCATATTTCTTCACTCTCTTCCACCTGACAACTTATGGTTGAAAGTTTGCTGTTTTTCTCATGCAGACAAATTATTTTATAGTCAAGGGCCTTTCACACTGGCTTCAGGCGTGCTGGAAGGACAAGTAGGCTCCATTTTCTTTAGCGTCGTCCCTCAATACAGACAAATTTCCCAACTGAACGTTTCACTTTCACACAAATGCTGAACATAATGTTTGTTAGAAAACAGTTGTAGCTAACAGAAAATAGTAATAGCCTGAAGCACAACAATTTGCTCAAAAGTGTTAACCATAACAGACCTATGACAGCGAACCACCACAGCACGAGAGACTAATTCTAAAAGCTAGCACTGATTTTCAGGGTGTTTTTCAGTTTTATCCCCTACATAATTCTAGTAATTTTTTTTTTTTTTTTGGTATTCCTTTACAACAAGAAACTTGTACATCTGCATGGTATTTTCTGGAAATCTCTAACAGGACATTGCTTTTATACAGATTCGAACAGATGAGACTGAGTGAAAAGTTGGGCCTGAACATTTACCACATTGTTGGCAGTTAGTCATTAGATTTTCTCATTCTCCGCTTCAAATGAGTTGAAATCAGATCCCTGACATGATGTGGAGAACTGTGTGTGTTTTCTAGTATCACCTTAATCTACAAGAGCTCATTATGAACACAGAAAAATGGGTATTCAACCCTTCAAAATACTCCGAAGTGAATACAACAGCTGGAGCTACAGGAACAGTTATTGCTGTAGGGCTGGAATATTACAAACTCACATTTGATGGAATGACTTTGAAATGTACCTACAAATAAGGTTTGTAAAGAAAAGCAGCACTCATAGCAGTCTGACTGATGAGTTGGACAGACCAAAGCAAGCACCTAATGTAGTCTGCACTGGCTGGCATATCCTATTCCAAGTTCATTGCAACATCCTGATTCCTATCTTCAAAGCACTAATTAAATACAATTCAGAATAAACTCAGTTCATGCAACAGTGCCATTGCAGTTTCTGATTGAAAGACATAGGGAAGCTCTCTGCTGACCTGTATGACTGTTGGCTCAAGCTCTTGAGAGGCAGGAAGTAGGAAAGTTAATTTCCTATAGATCCAAAGCTTTGTTTCTCAGTCACACAACCATTTTCATAACAATAGTTCAATGGCCAAAGGCATAGCAGATCAAAGTCAAGAGCTGGCTGCTAAACTGACATGAACATTCAGTTTCACTGAACTCAAAGCAGTTGTACCTGTTCACCATGCTCAACGTCTGGAGCACAGGCCATCCCATGAGTGAGAACGCAGTAATTTTAGAGCTCGAGGGGTGATCTCAGCTTTGCTATGAATCCTTACAGGGAGCAAAGGAGCCTGAAAGCCTGTAAGACTGACATCTAACTGACACGTCTACCTAGACCTGAAAATAGAACAAAACCACAGGCTCATCCGAGTTATTGCTCTGAGATGGAGCAACCTATATAGCTTGTGTGTTAGCTGTATGTAGGGTGCGATTCTGTGTTGTGGAGAGGAGGGAGCTGGCCTCTTCTCCCAAGTGACAGAGGACAGGACAAGAGGGAATGGCCTGAAGCTCCATCAGGGGAGGTTCAGGTTGGATATCAGAAAAAAATTCTTCACAGTAAGAGTCATTGGGTACTGGAACAGGCTGCCCAGGGAGGTGGTCGAGTCACCTTCCCTGGAGGTGTTTAAGGAACGGGTGGATGAAGTGCTTAGGGACATGGTTTAGGGAGTGTTAGGAATGGTTGGACTCGATGATCCAATGGGTCCTTTCCAACCTTGTGATTCTGTGATTCTGTGATTCTGTGATTTGTCAGAGGCTGCAATACAGGTTGATAATCATCAAGGCAGTAGTTTGGGAAGAAGACATGTGATATTAATCACACTAGATCCTCAAGCTGTGTAATTTTTCCTGGATGTTTAATTCTTTTAGTTGTCCAGCTTTACTTGATCGTCTTCCAAACACATTAAAACATAAAGTGCAGGACAATTCTACAGCATAACATCCTGCTCACAAAGATCAGGCATATTCCTATGTACATTCATTTTTCTAATCCAGGCAATGTAAACATGGAATAGGTCATTCATACACACAATGATTTGCAAAATATATTGCTAAAAAATTAATGAGATGCAAATATATCCTATTGCCAAGATCTTCAACAAGAGAGTATACCATCCAGTTTTAGTGGTGATTTATTTCAATGGGCTTTGGTACTATTAACACTGCTATTTAGTCTTATTCATATGTGTTAAGCCCCTTATACTTGTAGCACTTCCTTCACAACTACAAACCAGATTTAATATATATATTTAGTCCCACTTTAACATCCCTTTGCATAAGATTCAGTGAAAAACTTCCTGAGGAAAATAAAAGCACAAATTCAAGTTATATAGTATTCTCTGCTCTGCTTATGACTTCGGTTGAGCACATTCATAAATGACTTGTAAAATGGAGACTGATTTAAAAATAAGTTCTAAAACTGACTATTTACCTCTACATACCTTAAATGATTCACTTAGAAAAACTATTTTAGTGTTTTTTATGACTAAGAATAGTATTTGTCTCAATTCTTATGAAATGACTTACCAACCATGTGCATGTCTTTATATGTCACTGGCTCTGTGCAGGAAAAGTAGCTGTACTAGACTTTCCTTTTGAAATCAAACAATTGACCCACTACAGCCACATTCTGTTTGAATATTGTGAGGGGTTTTTTTTGTTTTAGTTTCCTTTTTTTTCCCCCCTTTTTCTTCGAAATAGTTATTTTTTCCTCTTCTTTTGGATTGAATTACATATATAACATTCAAAAAGTCACCATTTTAATAACAGTGGAAGAAAAGATTCACACAAGGCACAGGGAACAACTTGCTAGTTAAAGTTTGTATTTAAACTTGCAATTTAGGATCCAGACAGAAGAAAAGTAGAAAAAAAATTAAAACAAGATGTGAGATAGGAATCTTTAATCAACTTTGTTGTATCAGCCTGGGCCTAGCATTCCATCTAGTCTTCTGAGGTTACCCAGCACCACTTTGAAAATGGATTACTTTCCACTGAAAACAATGCCAAAAAGAGGCTTTAGGTCCCCTGGGGGAAATTAGAACAGCCTGGATCATCAAATGGGAAAAAATAATCATCATCAGTAGCAGTCAGAAATGAAGGGAAACAAAAGGTGAAACTAGACTTGGGTTTTGGACCACTTCATGCCTTAGACGTGCATTTGAAGTTTGAGATGGGGTGGCAAAAGCCTGTGGGTTTGTGATGCAAAAAAACCTTTGCTTCTTTAGCAGACAATATAAACACTTGGGGTTTTTTTTGGTTCAGAAAGTACAGAAATGTACTTTTTGTAAACACCCAGTACCGACCCCTGCAGAGGGTGAGGCACTGATAGGGTATTGTACACTTTCTATTGCCAAGTCAGAGGGAATAGCAATGCCTTTGAAAGACAGATAGATGTATTACTACATACATGCTAACAGATGAAGAAAACATTATATAGACTTCATATGGCTTAGTGCATATATGTTTTCAGCCTGGTGTCCCATGTTTTGGGTAACAGAAATTTTCCAACAGCCCTCCATCACCATCAAACCAAGATTCTACCTACAGGTGATTTACCAAGAAGCTCTGCAGGGTTCCAGAGAGACAGCTGCCAGCATGAACAAATGCCTTAACTCCCTATAGAACCAGCCTAAATTTAACTTGGAATACAATGCAAAAATTTAATTCCAGTTTCAGCAACAGCAACATACAACTAGAAGAAACATCAAGAAAGTGGTGAAGTATCATTATCATTTCCTTGATTCTGTGAGGATGAGTCACGTGTGTTATGGCATGTAGTAAGGTAAGACAAAATCCTTGATAGGCTAGTTTAGCCACTTATGGAAAAAAAAAAAGTAAAATTAAAGGAGCAATTCTGAAAGCACTGTTAACTAGCATACATTGACTCCTAGTTTTGTCTTTTAAAACGCAAACTATCTTGCATGAATGTTCCATGCTACTGATGAATGCTAATAAAAATCTGGTTGAGACAGATATTCCCTATTTACAAAACTTCTACTTTATATAAGATGGTCAGAGCTTTGGCCTTGCTATAGCCCTCTTTTACCCTCCTACAGCAGTACACTGCTGACCTCAGTTATGTATTAAAGTCCCCTGGAAGCCAACAGCATGTAACCATACACCTATAATTAAGTACATACTTGAATGCTTTGTTAAACAGGGAAAGACTCATGAATCGCTGCCTGTATAACTAATGATGAAATAGCAGTAATGTACATATAAATTGGGATTACGATGTTAATGTTTCGTGCCAGGGATCTACCAGCCATTGATGACTGGAAAGCAGTCTACAGCCAGCCTGGCACACATTGGCCCGGTTGCACATGGTTGGATGTCTCTTGCAAAGGACCAGCAGTGGCCCTAAGAGCATGGGATTTGCTGATAATGCTCTTCTCTTCAAATAACGTGGCAGAAGAACGGTACTGCTAACTTCAAATTTCCAGTCTAACACCCATATAATAGCAATTTGAAACAAGAGTCTCTTTCTACCCACTGAAAATAAGTCATCAGACTGACTTTCTTCTGACTTGTCAGTTCCTCACTGTGGCACCAGTGGTGCCTCTTACCCAGTGTAAGGACAGCAGCACTAGTTCAGTCTGGAATTTTATTCACCTCTCTAGTAACTTTGTTCACAACAAATTTAGACCACAGTGCTAAAATTTTCAGCAACTTCTGATTATCTATATAAGCATCTATTAATGCTTAGAGGGGTAAAACTATAGCAGAACTACCAATAGAATGGAATACAATGAGAACAATCTAGACAGGCTTTCAGTAAATTGCTGATAGTCCTTCTTTATCATTAATTTCAAATTTTATTTGCTATCCCCTTTCCCTATCCCCATGTAGATATATCACTGAGTGCCTGAAGTGAACTTAAAGATGGGTGCCAAACTATAGCTGTTGCAGTGCTGAGTGTGAGAGACCCTAAGGTCCTTCACTGAACATGTGTCCTGCAGTGGACAAGCATATGAAATAATGCACTACTCAGTGCGATCAAGGGTCACAGAGTCAGCAGCTCTAGGGAAACAGAGCAAAGCAAGTAAACAGAATTTGACCAAAAAGCTCCCCCAACAAAACAGTGGAAAAGATTCAACCACTGCACTGCTGAGTATATTAAACCTGGTCAGAGCTACAAGAAACCAAGCGTCACAGCTGTGTCAGATGCACGACTACATTCCTCCTGCATCCTATTACAGGGATTTGTCCCAAGACTTAATTGGGAATTTTGCTATTCTTTTTTTGTTCTGCAGTGTTAAGACATTTTTCACTGCCTTTGCTGTGGAGAAGGCACCAGCATAGCAGGGCTGCAAATTAGACTGAAGGTGCATTGCAAATTCCGGGGGTTCAGTTTTCAGAGGAAGTCAAAACCACCTTTAAGCACACAAAGCAGCTGTCCCACCACACTGACAGTAAGCCTGCCATACCTTCGGTTAACTTCTGGCACACAGACAGGGACTTAGATATGTTCCAAGACAGTCAAAGAATAATGAAAAAGCAACTTTGATGCTACCTGAAACCAAACTATTCAAAGCACATTGCCTGCATTCCTCAGCTGCAGGCACTGAGCCAGGACATGGAGATAATCATTCTGGCTGAAGATTGGGGGAGGGAGAAAGAAGAAGCTTAAGGACCTGGGAGCTGAAGTACTCTAGTCAAGAAAATCGAGATGGATTTTAATTTGCAGGGTAGTAATGCAGTCGTGTTTCTCTTCCATCCCACTCACATTAGGTGCATTAGAAAATTAAAATAATCATGGACAAGGTAATATTCTTTTCCTTATTTTGCTTGCCTCTTTCATCTGTTCCATAGAAAATAAAGAACCATACCAAGCAAACCAACTCTTTCTCATCTGGCATCACTTTTTCCAGCCATGCCTAAAATTCCTTGTTTCAAGGGAGCAAACTGCCCAGCATTTACACCCAGCCAACACTGGAAGAGTTTAGATGGGGCAAAAGTTTTTCCTTAACTTCTCCCAATCATGAACTACATCCTGTAAGTTGAGATTGAACAAACATAATTATCATAGTTTTATATGTCAATGTAAGCACCTCAACTTACAATATTGCAGTAGCTGTTCTTTTACTTGATAACCTCTGCAGCAGTGAAGTTTGCACATTGAAGAAAAAATCCGTGGTAGGTAAAAAATGGCCTCTAGGACACTGAATTTTTTTTCTCCTTTTGTTATGAAAGCTACCAGGGGAAAAGGGGAGAGCAGCACCATCTCTGTGTCACTACAGTATCCAACATCAACTTTCTGCAAGTCGGTCACTTGAAGAAAAGTTCCTGGAAATTTCCTAGTAATTCTAACGATGGTTTCAACTCCACCAATTATGGCAACTTTTGATTTGTTAAAAATAGCTAACATGCCCTGTTCCAGCCATTGTGTCATACAGATCTATCCCAAGCAGGCCTACATGGCAAGAGCAGCAGCATTTCTGGCAGGTCTTAACAAACTTCCTAGAGCTGGAGAGCCGATAGAGTCTAGAACGATGCATTTGTGGCCTTATCTACCCTATGACCCTTCAGGATGGTGCTCCAGCAGAATTTGTGTCCTGCTTCCTTTTCAACTTCCATCAAGATGGCCTTAAAAATGATTTTGCTCTATATATATCACTGGTCCACCAGAGAAGACCAATCCAAGCAGCATATATTCATATATTCAGGTTTTGCCTCCTTGTATGTAGGGAGCAACAAAGAATTCCCTGTAGGCAGGTGCCAGAATTTGTCTTTCAGGGCTCTTCAGGCACAAGATGACTGGACATTAGGAAACATTTCTTTACTGAGAAGATGGTCAAACACTTCAACAGGCTTCCTAGAGAGGTGGTAGATGCCCAAAGGCTGTCAGTGTTTAACCAGGCATTTGAGTAATATCCTAGCAAGTTTTAACTTGCAGTCAGACCTGAGTTGGTCAGGCAGTTGGACTAGATGATCATTGTAGGTCCCTTCCAACTGAACTACTCTACTCTACCCTAGCCTATTTTATTTTGTTCTAAAGAAGAAAGTCACTATGAATTGTCTTGCTTCAGGGCTCAGCAAAGTTGAGCAGTGTAGAATGGTGTAACTGTAGAAAAGCATTTGCATTCAGAGAATGGAAAGGTGGAACAAAACACCTTAGAAAGTGGTTCCAAAGAATGACTTAGGAACTGCTAGAGTAAAAATTCTTCTTCATGGTCAACTGTAATGGCAGCACAGACACTAACAAGGACATCTTTGGTATTTTTTCTGTTAAGAACACATTCCAAGAGCACAAAAGAGTAGAAAAACTCTAGAAAAGAAATAGTAGTTCAGTGTGCCGTGGTTTCTGTGTACAGTGCTATGTACTCATGCAGTCTTTTTATATCCTAAATGCATATGTAGTATAAATAAAATGCATCTAAAGAACACAAAATACACATAAAATGAGAATTCTGGAACGTGTCTTACCTTTGACCCAATAAGTGTGTACAGCCATTGGATGGTTTCATTATGATTTATTACTCCATTCATGCCATCGACGTACAGCATTATCTGTCCCAAAGCTATTTTAAAGAAGAGATAAAATATAATCAGACCCAGTGAATACTTTTTATGATCCTAAACATTACTGGCAATTTACTGTAAGCAGGATTTTCCAGAGATGTGGGAAGCTCAATTAAAAAAAAAAAAAAAAGGTATATTGGGCAAGATTTTGCTGGACAAAATCCTGGGCAACCGCAGTAACTTTACTGACTTAATTTGAATGATGTAAGTGTGAATTACATCCAGGGGCAAGCACATCTTTCCTAGAAAATGCCACATTTTATTTTCCCCAAACCTGCAAAGCAGTATTCTACACGGTGCTTACTATCACAATGTTTCATCAGCTACAATATTTTACATTTTGTAAACCAAGACTTTTACCATGCCTTTCACCACCACATAATGTTTGGGATTACTATATTTGGGTTGACTGTTTCAGTGAATTCCAATAATATGAAATTAAAGCAGGACAATTAAAATGAATAAGGACAGCAAATATTCACCACTGCACAGTGCTTTCCTGCAAATAAGTTCTGCTGTTTAGTGAGAAAACACAACAAGGCATAGTTAATAAAGAAGCATCTTTATTCATGTATTCTAAAGGATTTAGAACAACATTTCAAAACATGCTAGTAAAATATTTCATAACAGTAATTCTGTAGTTTGCAATCCTGATAATATGAGATTTTCTATAGACAACAGCTATTAAATCTTTTCTGACTGATAAGAACAGACATTTTCCGTAAGGATTATGAAAAGTGGATTAGCAAAATTCATCTATCATCTTCAAAAGTTTCCACTGTTAGATCTTCTGCTTTATAGCAGGAGATCAAAGCACAGTGGGATGCGAAAGAAATCACTATGTAACACCTTTCAGCACAGCCTGTTGGCATAACAACTCAATTATCTAACACACAACCTGACGAGTCCCTCGTAGACTTACTTAGTCCCATTTTAGAGTTGGGGGGAGGAGGAAAAAACACAGAGGGTGAGGAAAATTACAATGTTATTAATCTCTCAAACACGTTCTGAAAGTTTGCTAAGTTTCGCACAGGCTGTGTGTAGTGCATCAATATTTTCCTTAAGGGCAGATTTTCAAAGACATGCATGTCAGGCAAGCAGTTAAGGACCCCTCTTGCTAAGCAGCTAACTTTCATTTTTGTATGAAGTCTACTCCTTTTCCCTTTGCTCTAGCTGGTCCATCTACAGCTTAAAAAAACCCAAAAAAACCCAAAAAAAACCCCAAAAAAACCCAAGATACTAATTTCAGGTACTTGTATTCATTATATAATCTGTTACACCAAGCTGGAAGCAAAATCACTCTACACAGTCAGTGAAGACAGAGAATAATTGAGCAAGAGGGCTATGGCATAGAGATAACTCGTATCCTACGCAGGCTTCATCATAGCTGGAGTATGCCCACCTCTTTCTGCTTCTCCTTTCCAGGAAGCAATCATTCACCAGGCTCCGAAAACATACATCTCAGGTGGATAAACTTAGGTGGGAGTGACAGAGGCTCAAGTGTTAAGGTAAAAAAAAAAAAATATGTAAGCCATTCAGTGAAAAGAGATAAGAATTGTACTGCCTGAATAAATGGCTGCTTTGTAGCATTTCCTTGCAGGTAGAGGAAAGAGAACAGTGCTATCACAGTGGCTATCAGATAAAGTTCTTAATTCTTGTTTTTACTTCCTTTCAATGCTAAAAGATTTGGCCCTCCATCAGGATGAGATCCAGTCATGATAGGGTCACCAACTTTTTTTTTTTTTCTTTTTTCCCCATGCAAATACTTTGGTTGGGGGTGAAGGGATTTAATACAAACTTGAAACAAATGTGAAAGAAATTTTACTCTTAGCGTATGTTTTCCAAATTAATATAGAAATCAAAGAAAGCAACAAGTCCCTTTTTAAAGGGAAAACATACATAAAATACAAAATTACTCCACTGCTTATACATAAGACCAGTTAGACTGGATGCATAAGAGAGATCTGGGTTGCATTACTCTTAACCTGTTAGATGCGACTCCGTAACGACAATAAGTTAAGGCAAATTAGTAAACATCAGAAAGAAGCCACAAAAAGGTTTTAGGGACTCCTGACAATTTTCATCTGCAACTCCTAACCTTGCCCTGTGCAGCTCCGCAAACCACCTTTGTTTTTGTCATTATCAATGCTATTTTAAGTATATGATACTATCTGTATCTTTCCAGCAACAGAAGGCATCTTTTGGATACAGGTGACAAATAAGTAACACATAAAAAGACACTACTGCTGCCATTTGAACAAGCAGCCAGTAAGTTTCACAGGACAAAGACTTAGAAAAAATGCTATGACATGGCCAAGACGAAAGACAGATTTGCTATGGAATCACATTGTCCACATAAAAGTCATTACTCCAGTAATTATTAGCATCTGCCACACATCAAGTTATCAGCTGCTGACAGACCTTGGCGTGGAGCTTCATAGTGCTATTTCCTGTCCTCAGGGGTCAGAAAAATGAAAGCAAGACATGATAAGCAAGGTTGAGGAGAAATCAGTTTTCATTATGAGGATGAGTTAGTTAAGAAGAATCTGTATGTAGTTTTCACAAAGTTGATGCCTTATAAATTCTTAGGAAAATAAGTCCATCAGAAGAGTTAAAAAAAGGAGACTGTTGGTTTTCCTATCATGTCAAGTGTCTGTGCTGAGGAAGAAAACGTAACACCTAGCAACCACAAACACAGTAGCAAAATGGAAGAGACCACTAAAAACTCTAGTGCAGGAGCAGGCTTGTGGACTAGAGGTTCTCAGGCTGTCCCAGGGCTCCAGTCACGCTGAGTGGCGCACACCAGTCTTGAACTAGGAGACAGACTGCCCCCCTGGCCACAGGGCAATCTGCACTGTTTTATATTCTTTGCAACTTTTCTACCCCACTGACAGTCTATTCCACATGCCCGCTGCCCTCTTATGTGCATGTCTGCATGCACCGTAATTTGCAAGGGAATTTGAGGTTATTTGGAAGACCAATCTAGTCCAAAATAATTTAAGTTCACACTTGTACGTGCCTTCAACCGAAGTCCTTTTCTTCTTACTGAAAAATGAGGATTCTATTTAATCCATTTAATCCCATCTCTCAACTATCTGGAATTCTTTTTGGAAGTATTTCAAGAACCTACTTGCATTGGAAAAGCTTGTTATTGTGCAATAGGGGGCTGGGAGAAAGGGATTTAAATACAGAGCAGACTTAATTTGGAATTTCTTTGTTCCAACTACCCTTGTCAAACCTTTAATCTTATGTGAAAGTAGTGTGTGACTTTACCAATAGCTATTTTCAAGTGGAAAATTGCTGGATTTCTTAGGAGAGGCTTAGGCTAGAAAAGGACAGATCAGCCAGAAACATAGATTTCTGCGAAATAAGAGGTTTAAGAAAGCCTCTAAAAACTTGCCAGTATTGGCACTGATATTCTCCTGGGATCATTCCTATATAAAGTTAACAGGACCAAAGGGGAAAAACTAACATAAAATGCCATCACGGTGTACATCACTTTAAGTATAAGAAAAGTATTTTTCCCACTCAGATTGTCAGAAGTTTCAATATTGTTCCTTGCCCACACACCTGCTTCTCTAATCTGTTCTATCTGCTTTGCATTTTACCACAAGAGTAACTTAGAGAAAACAACTGCACTGAATGAGAAGAAAACACTACTTTCTTACAGTTTCCTGCGAGCCAAAACCCCATTCATCACGTCAAGATTTATGAAAGAGATGCATCTTTTGATTACACTTTTATCCATCAGAATAAACAAATATACAGGGTGAAGCAGGCCAGAGCCAGATGCTGTTGCCACAGGTTTTAGGTCCTGAGGAAGCTGCTAGCCCGCGTTCACCAGGCACTTCATAACCAGTAGTTGTATTGCATGCGACATGCTGTATACAGCAATGGGCAAGTCTGAATGACACAGAAAATCATAGATTCATAGAATCATAGAATCATCACAGAATCACAGAATCACAGAATCACAAGGTTGGAAAGGACCCATTGGATCATCGAGTCCAACCATTCCTAACACTCTCTAAACCATGTCCCTAAGCACTTCATCCACCCGTTCCTTAAACACCTCCAGGGAAGGTGACTCGACCACCTCCCTGGGCAGCCTGTTCCAGTACCCAATGACTCTTACTGTGAAGAATTTTTTTCTGATATCCAACCTGAACCTCCCCTGATGGAGCTTCAGGCCATTCCCTCTTGTCCTGTCCTCTGTCACTTGGGAGAAGAGGCCAGCTCCCTCCTCTCCACAACCTCCTTTCAGGTAGTTGTAGAGAGCAATAAGGTCTCCCCTCAGCCTCCTCTTCTCCAGGCTAAACAACCCCAGCTCTCTCAGCCGCTCCTTGTATGATTTGTTCTCCAGCCCCCTCACCAGCTTTGTTGCTCTTCTCTGGACACGCTCCAGAGTCTCAACATCCTTCTTGTGGTGAGGGGTCCAGAACTGAACACAGTATTCAAGGTGCGGTCTCACCAGTGCTGAGTACAGAGGGAGAATCACCTCCCTGGACCTGCTGGTGACCCCATTTCTGATACAAGCCAAGATGCCGTTGGCCTTCTTGGCCACCTGGGCACACTGCTGGCTCATGTTCAGTTGGCTGTCAACCAGCACCCCCAGGTCCTTCTCTTCCGTGCAGCTCTCCAGCCATTCTTCCCCCAGTCTGTAGCGCTGCATAGGGTTGTTGTGCCCCAAGTGCAGGACCCGGCATTTGGCCTTGTTAAACCTCATCCCATTGGTCTCGGCCCAGCAGTCCAGCCTGTTCAGATCCCTTTGCAGAGCCTCCCTACCCTCCAGCAGATCCACACTTCCTCCCAGCTTAGTGTCATCTGCAAACTTGCTGAGGGTGCACTCAATGCCTTCATCCAGGTCATTGATAAAGACATCGAACAGAGCTGGACCCAGTACCGAGCCCTGAGGAACTCCACTTGTGACTGGCCTCCAGCTGGAGTTAACTCCATTGACCACCACTCTCTGGGCCCGGCCATCCAACCAGTTTTCAACCCAGGAGAGTGTGCGCCTGTCCAGGCCAGAGGCTGACAGTTTCTGCAGCAGAATGCTGTGAGAAACTGTGTCAAAGGCTTTACTGAAGTCCAAGAAGACTACATCCACAGCCTTTCCCCCATCCAGTAGTTGAGTGATTTTGTCATAGAAGGTGATCAGGTTAGTTTGTCAAGATCTGCCTTTTGTAAACCCATGTTGACTGGGCCTGATCACCCAGTTCTCTTGCATGTGCTTCATGACAGCACTCAAGATTACCTGTTCCATGACTTTCCCTGGCACTGAGGTGAGACTGACAGGCCTGTAGTTCCCCGGATCCTCTCTGCAACCCTTCTTATATATGGGCACAACATCAGCCAGCCTCCAGTCTAGTGGAACTTCCCCAGTCAGCCAGGACCTCTGGAAGATGATGGATAGGGGTTTGGAAAGGACATCCGCCAGCTCCTTCAATACTCTTGGGTGGATCCCATCCGGCCCCATAGACTTGTGGGCGTCTAGCTGGGCAAGCAAGTCTCTAACCGCCTCCTCTTGGATCACGGGAGCCTCAATCTGCCCCTCTAATCTTGGATTTGTAAACAGAAGGAAGAACTTCCTTTGCTATTAAAGACTGAGGCGAAGAAGGCATTAAGTACCTCATCCCTTGTCCTTATCCCCTGTCACTGTTATTCCTTCTGCATCCAATAGAGACTGGATATTCTCCCTCGTCCTCCTTTTCCTGTTAATGTACTTGTAGAAAGACTTTTTGTTGTCTTTCACAGACTTAGCGAGTTTTAATTCTAGTTGGGCCTTGGCCCTCCTGATTTTTTCCCTGCACGATCTCACTTCATTCCTGTAGTCCACCCAAGATGCCTGTCCTTTCCTCCAAAGCACATAAAGCTTCTTCTTATTATTGACGCATCTTGAGATCTCCCTGCTCCACCAAGCTGGCTTTTTCCCCCGCCGGCTCCTTTTCCGGAACACAGGGATGGCCTGCTCTTGAGCTACTAGGATTTCATTTTTCAAGAGCGCCCAACCTTCGTGGGCTCCCTTGCCCTGAAGGACTGTTTCCCACGGGACTTTGCTAATCAACCTTCTGAACAGGCCAAAGTCATAGAACAGTTAGTGTTGGAAGGGACCTTAAACATCATCTAGTTCCAAACCCCCTCACACAGGCAGGGACATCCTACTAGATCAGGCTGCCCAAGGCCCCATCCAGCCTGGCCTTGAACACCTCCAGGGATGGGGCAACCACAACTTCCCTGGGCAACCTCTGCCAGTGCCTCACCACTCTCGTGGTCAAAAAATTCTTCCTAATGTCTAGTCTAAATCTGCCCCTCTCCAGCTTACACCCATTCCCCTTAGTCCTATCACCACAAGTCTTTATGAACAGCCCTGCTCCAGCTTTCTTGTAGCCCCTTTCAGGTACTGGAAGGCCACTCTAAGATCTCCTCTGAGCCTTCTCTTCTCCAGGTGGAACAAGCCCAACTCTCTCAGCCTGTCCTTGTAGGGAAGGTGCTCTAGCCCTCCGATCATCTTTGTAGCTGTCCTCTGGACCTGTTCCAACAGCTCCATATCCTTCTTACATCGAGGATACAGAACTGTGATGAAACTAATGGGGAAGAACCAGCTGCTAAAAGCAGTCTTTCTCATTGCTAATTAAAGTCTTCTCATCAATGAGAAATTAAGGGTCTGTTTCATTGCCTTCATTCCATTTGAAAACAGATTGCTGTCTTACGTACGCTATCCTGGGCACCAACAAGGTGGACACTGCATCAATGGAAATGTCCTGATGCAGAACAAAATTCAGGATCTATCTAGTGAGGGATCCCAAGAGGGAGAGAATACAGTTATCTAGAATTCTATTACAAAGCACTAGGTGATAATTCTGAAGTAGAAAACTAAACAAAAAAAACTATCTCAAACTTCCTTCTCCTTGTTTCCTCACTGGAGAAAGGCACTAGAGACATGCTGGATGTTGAGAGTTTCTACTTTTGCTTGTAGCACATTCCCACCAACAGTGCTTGTGCATGCACCCTCAGGGAAGAGTGTATCATCAAAGGATATTGGATAGTGTTTTCCCTGATCAGAAATCATTATTAAGTACAACTTTTGTACCATCCAGCTACTTGAAAATTAACTAAATCACAACAGAGCTCCTTGCTTCTAAAAGGTGACGTTGGATAAAACAGATGCCCTGGCCCCACTACAGCTTCTGAAAATGATCTTACAAAGCAGGACTATGCTAAACCTTATGACTCAAACTCAAATCCACAGGGCTAGAACCAGCTAAAATGTTTAGGTTTGAGGGCTTGTTCAGTGCAAAATCTGCTGCTTATATACCTATATCCATTTCTTTACTTCCATTGAAGATATCTGTGATGAGATCTACGAAAATAAAAACAATCTTATTTCTAGCCACAAATGTATGAATGTTTTGTTTCTTATCAAAGTTTCTTTAAATCTCAATTCTTTTCTTATTCTTACCTTTTTACCCTCTTTCATTTGTTCTTTCTATTATCACACACATCATCACTGAAAAGCACTAAGAAAATAATTTTAAGAACTCTCATATTAACCAGTACCAATAATAATTGTAATAACTGTATTAACCAAGACCTAACATTCTCACACACACAAAAAAACCCACTGAACTAATGTTATAAACTAAAACTGCAAAGACAGTTCTGTACAGATGTACATGTATTATACTGCTAATATAAATCAGAAGTTCCCGTGCTAGTTGACACTGTTTAATGTTTAGCTTTTAGTCCTATGCATTACTTTCTCACTTTATTAAATATTTGGTAACTTCTTTATCCCAATTTCAGACTTCAAGTATTATTCAAAGTTCAGATCTTTTGCAGAGACAGAGTTTCTAGATCAAACCGAATCTTAATTTGTGTTCCATCAACTTTAATGGCAAAATATACAAAGATACAACAAACCATCTTTTTTCAAGTGAAAACGAGTGACAAAAGGTTCAACCAGAATTTTCCTGTGGATTACAAGCTCAAGGAAAGCTGCCATCCAGAGACCACCTTTGACAAACCCAAACCAGCAAGGAAGACTGGACACACCACTTTCCTGTATGGCTTTCTGCAGCACGCTTGGGTCTTGCAACGTACATCGCTGGCTGTGGTTATAACCAAGCAGGTGCAATAGCATAGCATGATGTAACTTGCCCTTAAAAACATGTTTTATTTAAAAATCAAGGTCAAGCTCATCAAGAAACAAAAATCCTTTCTTGAACTGGCAGCTAAAATCATGCCTTTGCCACTATTTTAATTCTAAAGAGACAGAACGTGTATTTTGACACTTATTTTAATCAGTCTGTTAAAGCTCCATGTTTAACACTATGTTCTTAAATGGCAGAGCTTAGCAATAGTTTACACCATCCACAAAAGCCCACAGGAAATAATGGAGGAGATTTGTAACTCTGACATTCCTGGCACAATGGAGATCTTTAGATCTGTGCTGTTATTATTCCATTCTACCTAATTGTCTGTCTTAAACAATAGCCTTACTTTTGATGAACCTGAGAGACCACTACTAAAGAAATACATTTTTATTGGTGATTACTACATGAAAACCAAGGGTAACAGGCTGTGAACTCCAGATTTGGAGCAGAGCTTCAGTCAATGAAGAGCATGGGAAAATATGTCAAAGTTTTGAAGTCTGGATGACATTTACAGTTACTTGTGTTGCAGGCACTCAAAAGTCATCCACAAAGAACACAAACATTTTTAGTCCTCAGAAATAGACTGTTGATAACCTTGGGAATAAAGCAGATGTAGGGACCACAGAGCATTTCCAAACCTAAATATTCACTTTGAAAGAAGGTTGTGACTGATGGTTTGGGAGAGACCAGCATGTCCTCTTCCCTTCTCTTTTGCAAGGAAAGGTACCTGAGCAACCAGTGCTTCTGTTAATCTGTATTCTGAGGCTTTTTATCTAGAAGGGCTTTAGCTACCTTTCCAGCCACACACACACACACTTCCCCCCTTCAAAGCCTACTTCCCAATGGTTCTCAGTGTTCCTCAGGTTCAAGCAAAGAGAAACGCAGCCTTTCCCCAAGGGATGGGCAACATATGGCGAGTACCGGACCACATAAAGCTCTTACAGAGAAGTTTTCTCCTCTTCATGTTTACTCTGCCTACTCTGCCATGTTTACACTTTTCCTACGATGTTTCTCTCTTTAAAAAATAGCACACACCAAGGTCAAAGGAAAAAGGCAGCCTGAATCTTCCCAAGTGTTTCAGGAAATCACACACCACCTACGGCAGTGTATAAGCTCCACCAATGCCAAAGGAGCACATCAGAATTGCTCCCCTTCCAACATTTCTTTTGTGATGTTTCTTACAATTTACCTGATGGTAAAGCAAAAATAGACTCGCTTGACACTGTCAGCAGTTAGCCTGCTGAATGCCTTTTTATATGAACTGAAATATGGCTTACGTATATACATTATGAAAGCTTTGAATGTTTAGTTGCAATTGCTTTAATTATCATTGTATGTTGCAGACCTCACATTTCAAACGGACTATATTCTGGCATGTTTTACAAGATTAGTAGCACTTACCAATGTACAATAAGCTCAGTAAAAATTACATAACAAAAGGTAAAATAATTCCCTCATTAAAAATAAATATGTAATTAAAATATCTTATTAATAAATGAGCAAATCTACTCCAGCATTAGATCGCCATTTCATACACTGACTTAAAGCATGAAGGTAAGGAGAAAAAAAAAATGGAAAGAAAGAAGAAAGAGTTAAGGAAATAAGGAATTAAGGAAGAAAGGAAAGATGTAAGAAGGGAAAAAGTCAAAAGAGAAAAAAAATAAAAGGTTAACTAGAAGATTTTATAAGATGACCATTCAACCTTGGTGCTTCACGAGGCAAAACATCCATGGAAAAAGACAATGTGTGCTATCCCTGATTTAACATAACATATATGTTAAAATATATGTATATATAAAGCTGAATTAAGGCAGCTGCTTCTTACCTGAATCAGTACAGTCTTTAACACTGAATAATGTTCTTCTAATATATGTATGAAGTTACATATTTTTCTTAAGAGTTTAGATTTTTAGAGTTTAAATAGTATTTTCTGAGACTTCCACAGTGCCCCGCAAAATTTTATTTCTCAAGGAGCAGGATGCCGTGGTGAGATCGTCAAGAGAGATTTTCCTGTGAAGTCTGGTATTCTGTAAAAGCATCAGGCAAATGCAGGACATTATCCATGGAAATTCTAAAGAACTAACTCCAATTGGAATACACACAATATGTTTTATAACAAATTCATCATGCTTAGGCATCTGAATGTTTTACAGTGGCAGTAAAACTGAATCAGAGCATCATAGATTGCATGAGGTTGGACATCACCTCTGGAGACTGACTAGTCCAACACCCTGCTAAAATCAGGGTCTGCCAGAGCAGGTTCTTCAGGACTCTGTCCAGTTGAGTGTTGAATATCTTCAGGAGTGGAGACCACACAACGTCTTTGGGCAACCTACGCCAGTGCTCAGTCACAGTCACAGTATTTTTTTTTAAGCTTAAATCATATTTCCTGTATTTCAGCTAGTGCAAATGTCTTGCCTTCTGTCCTTTCAATGAAGCCTGACTCTGGCTTCTTTACTGCCTCCAGTCACATATTTAGTCCCTGCCATAATATTTAAATTGATTTAAACTGAATTTAAATTGAAGATTAAACCATAGCCAAGAAATTATAAACTGAGCTAGAAGCCAGAAAAGAAAAATTACCTTAAATTTAGCATTAAATGAGGGAAATTTAGCAAGACTCCAAAGTTAAAAAGTGATACCTTAGCCCTTCTGTTTGGGAGGTAGTTGAGTAATTTACTGTGGCAATGTGCTAGATGTGATGGATTCCAAGGCCTTTCCATCCCCATTAATCACCATGAACGTAAGCCTTCTGTCTGTGTAAACAATACTAATCCTGACTTTGAAGGTACAAAGAGGGGAACATAAACTAACCTGTGCAGAATGTAAAAGAAAATTTCTGCAGCTCCCTTTCTTGAACTCCTCAGACACCTATTTACCCTGAACAAAGAAAGTTCCCGCAGGTGCTAGCTGTCTTTTATCAATCATTATCAATTACATACAGCACATCAGATTGGAATTCCAGCACCTCCTTTAAATGTCAAAAAGCTAGCTAAGCCTTGAGAATGCACACAGCATTTGGGCTGTGAAACACTGCAGAGTCAGATATAAGTGGCAGGGGGGTTAGAACTAGATGATCTTTAAGGTCCCTTCCAACCCTAACTATTCTGTGATTGTGTGAAGTTTGGAAGAAAATGACATTGAGATTCAGTCTTACCAAAGCCACTTATTTTGGTTGTCAGACTCTGTGTGCTTTTGCACCTGGGGCAGAGCAAACTCTGAAGGCATACATGAAACATTTTTTTGTTTCTTTTTCTCTATTATATGGCAATAAGATCTTTGTTGACTGCAGTCAGGCACTTTTGCGGTGATTAAAACAAAAAGACACACTGTCTTGGGATTCCTGCCCTATGTGGAAAGTAAAGAGACTCAAGGGGTAACACAGCTGGGCTGTTTAACAAATGGATTAATGCTAGAGCAGAAGAAGAACATACAGCAGGGTAGAAGTATCCACATACCAAGCATTTTAAGTAATCAACAGTATTTCTTGTCAGTACAACAGTAAACCTACCAGGATGAAGCCTGTCAGTTTTGAAGTGAACAAATGACAGATTCTCACTGACTACTTGCCTTTTTCCTTTTTATTTTCTGTTTTTCTTGGAAAAAAAAAGCCACCTTTTCTAATATTTACATCATTTTTTCAAAATAACAGGGAAAATTCTCGGGAATCAGAAAGAGAAAATACAAGAATTTCCAGCATTATTGTATAATAAGAGGAATAAAAGAAAAAAAGAGAAATTCCAGTGCCAGTTGAAACTTTAAACATTGTTCCATCCCATACACTTCAGCACTCTCTTTGTAAAGCACAAATATCAACCAGTAATCTTTTGTTGTCATGTACTAACACGTTGTTGCGATCACAAGTGTTAATATTTCCCAATATTGCAGTTACTTCTTCTTTCTTAAGCTCAACTTCATTCTACAAGGTGTTAGGCTGGGCAGATAAACGTGCTCAGTTTAGCATCCTGAAATAACAGCATTGGAAAAGGTAAGGTAGCAGGGAGGCTTACAGTGAGTCAAAGCTATTTCAATGGACATGTAAAGATACTCCTGCTACTCAAAAGCCAGTTTCCAAAACTCATATATTGTGGCATGCACCCGATATAGTCACTGAAAACATTAATTCAACCACTGGTGTTTCACATCATCTCCCACAGAGGGTTTTGCAGGAAACTAAGCATGCTGCCAAAAGTGACACTTATGTAGCCGCCTAATTTGCAGCAAAATTCAAACACTGTTTATTCTAGCTGGTAGCATAAAGTATGCTTTGGGAATACCACGGAAGAGCTACACTGAGAACAAAAAAATCCAAGTAAATTTCTACAGCTATATTATTTCTCTGTTAAGGTGTTTTTTTTATTCTTACATAGTTACTTCACATGGCAACATATTCCAAATGGTGTTCCATCTTCTCCTAAAATAAAGGACTGTGTGTGAAAGTTTCAAAACAGAAGAAGAAATATTATTTGAAGAAGCACTAAAAAACACCTTAGGTAGGTATCACTTCTAACATTTCTCAATGCTTGTAACTAAACTGACACGAGCTACGGGATTTTAGACAAGTCTAAAAGTTCCAATGAAGGGATGCATCTGCTTTCTTCATCTCAACAGACAGAAATATGAGTGAACAGAGCACAGAAATATTAAGATTATTCTAAGACACTTAAGTACCATTTGAAATGCTAGTTGCAAAAATGTAAAGAAATTTACCTTTTAATATTACACTATTCCATATAAACTTAGGATTTCTTCAATGTTTTTTTCCATCTTGGAACCAACTGATTTAAAAGGTACTGTAGAGCAGCACAGAAAGTCACGTTTTTCCTAACTATAATCCAAACAATCCAAAGTTGTTGGTGAATAGTGCATCAAAAGCTTCAGCCTTTGCTCAGGAAGGACTGACTCAAGAGCAGAATTCATTAAGCTTTAAGTTTGGCAAGTAAATTAAAATAGTTCTCAAGTGAAGCAGGAGAAGGAAGCATATCTGTTTAAAGCAAAGATGATAATGGAAGTAAGGCCTCCTCACCATAGTGTGCTGGCTATAGAAAATTCAAACTAAACAGCCTGAAAATAAAAGCTGATGGAATTAAGATCTTTGTGTCTTTCTCTATTGAGGGATGCATCCCAACATAAAGTGATTTTAAGCAAAAAAATGCATCTGTCCCTTTTTATTCACTGAGCTGCCTTAAAAAGCAACAGTAAGTATATCTTTCTAATTTTCTTCATCATAATTGCCCCGTGACAGATGCTGAAACTGAATTCCTGATATACTTTTCAGAAATTTATTGTTCAGCATGCCCAGCCTGTCTCTAACATTTTGGATAGACTTCACCCTGCAGTAATGTTTGTGCCATTAAAGAATTCACTTTCATCTCCTGAATTTATGCTTGTTAGGACAAATTAATGAAAGACTCTATTCTTTAAGTAACGGCTAAACAAAGCCAAAGTCAGCACTAGAAAGCAAACCGATACAACACTTCATTAAATGTGCTTTTTTTTCTTTTTGTTTCAAGTATGCCTGCTGCTATGTGAAATTTAGGGTTATACAGTCTCTTTTCAAATCTCACAGTAAAGAATGGGCTCAAGTCACAAGTTCATATCGCCCATTTGAAGTGGACTTCCCACGAGAAAAAGGTGCAGGGAAGAGACATCATTACAAATCCCTTTAAAGTACAGAGCTCACACTTTTCTGAAACATTGATTGAAAATGCTGGTTTGTGTCTCTGCTCATTCATCTCACATAATGAGCAAAGATGCCTTCCTAAATTAACTGTAATTCTCCTCTAATCCCCCTATTCTTTTTTTTTTTTTCCCTTCAGCACGGTGACAGCGAGAAATCTTTTGAATGCTGAATCTTGTCTTATTACAGTAATTCTTACAGAGAAAAATTGCAAAAATCATCTCCATCAGTGTCGTGCTCAGACTTTTCTCCTCTTTCACTGAATTTAGATAGGTGAACAGCTAAGCAGAATGCACACTAATTTCATTTTTTACCCTTCTTAAAATTCGCAGGCAAAGATACATTTAAAAGAAATGTATTAAATCTTAATTTCTGATTGACAGAAAGAGTTTACAGAAAAGGCTCCTTTTCACTTTATTTCCTTACCATATAAAAAGGTGAATAAAATAGATACAGAACAAAGGAAGATTATATGAAGGTGTAAACTTAATTTTGACCTAACAATGTGAAGTTTCTCATTGGTGACTAGTTGTTACCTGTGTTGTGGCAGGGGAGAGAAATTCATGTACTGCCTAAGCATGGCGATGAAGGTGGTGGATTCAGCAAAGTTCTATTTGCCAAATTTCCTGTTTGCCAGTAACTATGTAAACAAGAAATGCTGTTGTACAATCACATTTTATTTCCAAAAATATTTCTGGGTGATTTTGTCCCATTTTATTGATATTATTACAGTTCACTGATCATGGTATCACTGGTAATCTTCAGTATGAATGCAAGTGTGTTTCTACGACTCTGTTATTGGTCAGCATCCCATTATTCGAAGTTACATAGGCCTGGGTTCCGATAAGACTAATGCTGAAGAAGATGGTGCAGAGGCAAATTAGAAGCAGGGAGGTTTAACAGCTCCTTGTGTTAGACAGTTCAGACCAAGGTTGCCAAAGCCTGCTCTCTGAGCAATAACCTTGGACTCTGAATGGAAGCAGCTAAATTACTTCCAGACTCAAACTGGTTCTGTAGGCATCACAGACACTTTGGTGCAACACTCATTCAGTAAGCGATGTGGATTGAACCCAAACCATCTGTGCATAACTGGTATAGCAAATAATGCATCTATGGCATAGTCGATTCATGATCAAGACAAATCCACCATGGGTAATTAACAGTTTCTGGGTGCTTATAAAGAAGTTAAAAGAACATTAGATGTACAAAATTCAAGCACTTGAAATTAAAGAAATGACAGAATTAAGATTTGTGCAGAAAACTTAATCCAGCCTACTTTGTACACAAACTATGTCAAAATCTATTTCAAGAAACATTATTTAAAGCCTTAGAGTACTACCTCATTCAAAATGAGTGCTGGAAAATACTGTCTAAACCACATTTTCTCAATGTGTGGTCCCAGGAATGTTTTAGCACAAACCTCCTGTGAAGACAGAATATTTAATTTCCTGCAGGGCTTTCTATGATGTTCATCAATACAGTGAGTTCTTCACAGGTCTGAATACATTTTCTGCATAGCACAACAATGAGGAAAAGAAATTATTTTGTTCTGTTCTATTCTGCAGTGAAGTCAGAGCTTCTGCTAGCTCTAGCTGCCACACCTGAGAACCTGACAATCTGACTTTTGAGAAAACCTTTTGATATAATAGCACTTCAAGTAACCGCAGAAGAACTGCAATCGAATTTAGGTTCCACTCCCTGGAGTATGACAGATGCCAGAAACCAACACACAAAGGTGAGCAGGGAACATAATGATACTTTCTTACAAGTTGAATTAAAATTACTTGATTAGTAAGAACATTACATACTAATACTACGGCAAAGGTTCAGTTAAAAACTCCCCCCCCACCACATCAAGAACCTTAGAATGAGTAACATCACCATCCCATCTTCCTCCTGAACTTTGAGGACTGGCAGCCTTATTTCCAGTGTCTGGAAAATGCGAGTTTACAAACACCATGTTTGTTTCATTTAAAAAAAGGAGAGGTGAGGGTGTTAAAAAGTCCCTCAACATGTCCAGTTGGAATGAAAACTGCTAGATTTAAAAAGATCAGGCCATCAATACAACAATACTTGGATTTCAAAGAAGCAGGAGTTATTTCGGATGGACAATAATTCCCGCCGACATATCCAGAAGCACGTCACAGATCGAAGAGGTTTTATATTGCTGAGCTACTTCCTATGTTCAACAAAACTCCATTCATCAACCATCACACGTGGGTTAGTCATCTTCTGATCTATTTTCCATTTTTGGGACGATGCCTCTTTATCCCTTTTTCCTGAATAGCAACACTAATAAAATGTCCAAAACCCCAAAAAACTCCAAAACTTTCTCATCACCCTATTGAACTCATAGAGAAAGAAGATTGTCCTGTGGCTCTTCAGACCAAACTCTGGCAAGAGAAGATGATGAGCTGGGAGAGACAACAGATCTGCCCTAGGCCACTGTTCTTCCCAGCTGCTACCCCTATAGCCTCCCAGTTAGCTCCAAGAATCTGTTCAAATAACTTTTGTGGGGCTGGCATACTTATGTCTGGGAGAACGCTACAAGCAGCAACTGCTAACCCTTTGATCATCACTGACATCCAGAACAAATTCTGCCTGCAAAATGAAAGGTTATCAAACAAAACGGGGTAATTTATTTATTTGTGTCCACATACAACTGAACTATGAAGTAATTGTATGCTGTCTTCAGTAGAAAGAGTCCTTGCTCTTCACAAGATTAATACTACAATCCCTAGGGCTCTTAATTTTTTTTTCACAGTTGCAACTGGGAATTAATTTTCAATAATTTCATCCTTTCTGATTGCTCAAGACAAGCGGTACAAGTAATGGAAAAGTTAAAATTATATAAAACACCCGAGTTGCTTTATTGGTGAGAAAAATAAAGTGGAACTGAAATATACTCATTTTGACTCACTGCTCAATCCAAATAAATCTATGTCAGCACAAAGTGCAAAAGCAACAGAAAAGTCAGAAAGCCAGTAACTCACATTTTGTGGTAAAACAGTAGAAAAAAATAAATGTAAACAGTAGTTATCAGTTAAATAAGGACAGATGCTTGCTACTGTGTAAAAAAATCCCAGAGCTTTACAAAATCAACAGTGCAGTACTATGGACTATTTAAACCTGTAAAAAAATATTTCACAACCATCACATAATAAATGTTACTAAACTGTTTTACATCTTCCTGAGAAAGTCTTGAGACATCGAAATATTGCTGCGTGAACCTCTGAGAGCACCATTTTTGCATATCAGCTTGTGAGAGAACTTCAAACTTGGTTAAATAAATAAGTTGCCTAAGATGCATCCAATCCATGTAACTTTATAAAGAGAAATAAAATACGAAGTGGCGAGATAAAGAATCAACATTTCTGGAACAAGCATTAAAAAAATGAAATCTATTCTTTCCCACCTTCTTCAATCTCATTTCAAATGTAACATACAGAAAAGGCTTAGAGCCAGAATGCTTATCCAAACTACATAAATCTCCAGACATACTCTCCAGAGTACATGGCCTTGTCCCTACAAAACTTTCCAATTCTTCCTAAGGCTGCTTTTCAGCAGGAACAGCTAGTAGGGAGCTATCTTTTCCCACCAAATCTTTGATCAATCTTTTCCTACCACATCTTCCTATAGAAGAACAACTCTCCTTCCTTGCAATATGTTTATTAAATGGAACAGGAATGGAAACCAGCCCCCAAGCATGCAATGAATCCTACAACAACAAGACACTCCATGCTGCTGCTGTGACTGCCTCTGAGAAAGATCCAATTAATTCCCTTATTCCCTTCCTGAATTCCTGAGCGGGGTCAGAGGGAGGGAACGTCATTTACCACCATGCAACCAAGTTCACGCAGCTGGGCCAGCTTGTAATGTAAACATGGTAACACCTTGGGAAGGTCACTCAAAGCAATTAATTTTGGGTTGACTACATGCATACTGCCCTCTCGCTTTACTTCTCTCTCTACCTCGTAGAGGGAAAAACAAGGAAGAGGTTTTACTCATTGTCCCAACAGAAATTTTGAGAAGGCGAGAGATGGGATTTTCTTGAACATCAAGAATGTCTTCTGTTTGGGGGATTGTTTCCAGCATTTTATTTTATTTATCTGTTGCCAAAAGAAACTCTTCATAGTTGTCTCATTATTCAAAGGGCTTTATGAACATGCTTGAAGGAAATTATCTAACTAACTAAACAAGCAAAACTTTTCCAGGCACTTCATATTCTCCATGAAAAGCGGTCACATCATGGAAACAGCACCTATAGAGCTAACAATTCAACCCAAGCTGTGTTTACCATCTCCTTAAAAATCCTAAATAGAAACATGGAAAAGTTTCACATCCTCAATGCCTTTCTATCTTCTAATCACTAAAAGATGAAATTCAAGGAAAAGGGGGAAAAAATTACATCTTTAAACTCCTGAGATTCAACAGTCACCTTTCACTTCTTTAAGGGTTTAATTACATGACATTTCATAAAGCTGGAGAGTGAAATGTAAAACAGAGACACAGCAAGGTACTGGAATCCCAGGTGGATTTCCAAGGTCACACTAAGATTGCCTCACAGCCCTTAATGACTACAAAGCTGAAGTCAGATACTACTGCATTTACCTTTTCTGTCTTCTTTCATCACCTTTGTTCTTAAATCAAGACTGCCAAATTTAACAAGCTTTCTATATACAGCATACACTGCACACAGTCCTCTAATTTAAATGAGAAAGGGAGATTATAGAACAAAGAACTCAAAGGCTAGTTATATATTTTATTTTCTATGTGATGGGCCATCATGGTGCTTTCTTTTTCCATCTTTTCTACTTTGTGTTTCCTTGCACAGTCACAAACACTCTGGATCTAGCAAGGCCAGTCAAGACCTATGCAAAGAATTGTGCCTTCCAAATAGGATAATACTTTCCTTACAGTTTTCCAAACCCACCTAAAGTGGCACCTACAGTTATGATTAAGCATATATATTTCAGAGAGCTGGAAGATTGGCAAATTCCCACATGGAAAATAAATACATTACTGCAGTGTGAATTACTTCTTCCAAGTCATTTCTAGTCCAGTGACATTTTTTTTCTCCCTGCATCTTGTAGTAATATGCATTTGTTTGGGGGTATGCTTGTGCATATATTTTTGCTTATAAATATACACCATGTATACAGATGCATGTCTGCAGATATACAAAACTAATTATATGTATCTGCATTTACGCATCCTCCTCCCAAAGTTCAAGCCTTAAAGTATCATAAAAAAACCCTTAGCCACTTCACGATAAATGCTTTCATGTGTCTATAATTAGTTTTAAAAAAGGATTGCTGTTTATTTGTACAAGATCTTTCAAATCATGTTTCAAAGCCCAGACCTTCACAGTGGTTTCAGAATTCTATTTTTAAAACAAAATGCATGCTACAAACAACAGATGACGTTGCCTTGTTTAGGGTCAAGGATAATGATACACGTGAAGAGAAAAGTTTCTGTTCCATACTACTTTCCTCACTGATTCCTACTAGAATATAATTTTAGTGGCTGCAGAGGGACATCCCAGAAAGCTCAAGAAAAAATAATTTCTAAACCTAGCTTTCCCCCACCGGTCTAGAAATGTTTACCTTATTTTTGTTCCTGCTTCAATGAAGTTTACCAAAGTAAAATTTTAAATCACTATTTATGACAATTTAATGGTTTTTAGTGAAAGAACAATGATTGCGCTTCTTTCATTTTCAGAGTTTCAATGCAAGGTGTCTCTATAGCCTGAATTCTCAAGAGCAGAATATCAGCCCAATCAAGATTATAACTAGTAAATTAAAGAAGAACTGGCACAAGAAGTTTCTGAAGCCAAATAAAGAAACGTGAAAACATGACCAAAACCTGTGATTTTACACTTTAAATAGGCTTGCATTATATATTTTACCACACAACTCTTCTACAAGCAAGAAGAACATAGTCTGCAATAGTCTGATAAGAAGCAGAAGGTACAATATGCATACTTGAAGAGCAGGAGAACCGAAGAACAAGAGAAATATCAGAAGCCTGAGTATTTCCACTGGTAATAGGTACATGCATACAGAGAGAGAAGAGACTCTATAGAAGATGATATCAATTTAGAAACATGTTTGATTCTTGCAGCTAAAGTAAAAATCTGATTAATGGATTAATCATTACAGAAACAACAGTGAGCAGAAAACTGAAATAATTTACATCAACCCTCTGTTCCTGACTTCTTCTGAGTGACTCACAGAACAGCTATAAAAAGCCATAAAGGCAATGTCACAAGTGTAGACAACTGCACATGAGTCTAGAGCTTCTGACTAAGTTGAAGTATCTTTTCATTAAGTTTTATTTTCAGGACAGAGAATTAGTAGCAGAGCTATACAGGCAAACTAATTTACCTAAATTATGGCAGTGTTTGTTAGTATAACAGAAAAGAGATTTCCTATGGAAGAGGGAAAGGCCTTTCCATTGGACAATTTTCAGCAATTATTAGCTTATGACCACTTTCCCTTCCCCCTCCCCAATCTTCACACAAGTCAAGGAAGCAGCTTCTTCCGTAGAAAGTCACAGCCAGCATCCTAAATTACTCTTTTCCTTCCATGAGATAGAAACTTCACTGATTAAGGACACAAATTAACTGGAAAAGTAGAAAAGGCAGTCATTACAAGAAACTTCTCTTAAGTACATGCAAATAAATTTCACTCACAGCACTGACAAAAAAAGGGCACCATCACACCTTCATAGGCCTGCTAAGTATGCACCAGGGTTTTGAGGTCAAGACGATAATAGACAATCCCAATTTATTTATATTAATGTCATAAAACAGGTTCACAAAGACCAGCCCTCTTCTATTTTTTAGTTTTAATAATGAAAGGGGCAATCTAGTTAATGAGGGCTGATTTTCACTTAAGTACACCAGATGCCACTTGAATCTGTTGTTAATCTCCTGACATAAAATATCAAGTAATGGTTGCTAGTTGTTTGTTGCAGTCTGTTTTATTAGCACTCAGTGCTGGAAAGCAGAATTTCATGCTATGTGACCTGTTTCACCAGAAGAAGGTGGCATGGCAGAACAGAGGCTGGGATGAAAACAGCAATAATCAACACAATTTTCAGTTCAAGAAATGAATTTAGCCAGGGGCTTTCATTTTTAAGTGCAATACAAAAGAAAAATCTGAAGTAGAAAGTCAGCTGCCATTTTTATAAGTCACCTTTTCCTAAGGGAAGAAAAGATTGCTACAGTAAGACCTTTGGTTTGAGACCTGAAATGCAATACTTCTGACACAGAGCGCACCAGTCTCTTGAGACCACACCTTGAGTACTGTGTTCAGTTCTGGGCCCCTCACCACAAGAAGGATGTTGAGTCTCTGGAGCGTGTCCAGAGAAGAGCAACGAAGCTGGTGAGGGGGCTGGAGAACAAGTCTTATGAGGAGCGGCTGAGAGAGCTGGGGTTGTTTAGCCTGGAGAAGAGGAGGCTGAGGGGAGACCTTATTGCTCTCTACTACTACCTGAAAGGAGACAGTTGTGGAGAGGAGGGAGCTGGCCTCTTCTCCCAAGTGACTGAGGACAGGACAAGGGGGAATGACCTGAAGCTCCGCCAGGGGAGGTTCAGGCTGGATATCAGAAAAAAATTCTTCACAGAAAGAGTCATTGGGCACTGGCAGAGGCTGCCCAGGGAGGTGGTCGAGTCACCTTCCCTGGAGGTGTTTAAGGAACAGGTTGATGAAGTGCTTAGGGACATGGTTTAAGGGAGTGTTAGGAATGGTTGGACTCGATGATCCAGTGGGTCCTTTCCAACCTGGTGATTCTATGACCCTCCATTGCATTAGGAATTCCAATGGATGACAAAACCTCTATTTCTTAGGAGAGCAAGTAAGCATAGGTGGAATCTGTGTGAAAGGACAGGATGGGTTAAGCATGGTAATCAGGATATCAGGAAGGTAATTTTGACTTCTTTCTCAGCCAGCATCTGTAACGTATTGGAGAGCCTCACCCTCCTCATATGTTGCATCTCAAACATTTGCGTAAAACTGGATCCAAAGAAAGGGTGTCAATTTTCCTTTATCTTCAGCAATGAGATTCTATTCAAACACCATTGCTACTGAATAAATCACATACAAAAGAGTAACTGGCAAATAAAACAGAATCTCATTGTAATCTGAGCCCAACACATGCTAATAACTTCTGGACTGTCACATTTTAGTTTGATACAGGAAAGCAATCCTGTAACAACCTTTAACTTGCTTCTTATCTGAGTACATAGAGAAAGGTTTATGAATTCCTGTGGATATCCACCCCACCTCTCTCTGATGCATAGTAATACAAATATTATGCTTATTATGCATTGTGACATTATTCTGAAAGCATTTACAGGTTCTTTGGCATACTTTAGAGGAATTCCACACTTTGTTCCCAGCATTTGTCTCTTTCGCTACCAGCTGGTTTTAGGTACCTAAGTGATTATCTGACTAGGCTCCTAAAGTAAATGAATAAAAGCAGAACTCTGCTCTGCAGGGTTCTCTTCAGAAGTGTCTCTGTCAGTGGCACTAAAGTTAGCTTCTTAATTTCACTATGTTACGCATGTAATGTTGAATAGCATGAATGCTCTTTTCAAAAAAAAAAAAAAAAGAGAAGAAAAAACATTAACATAGATATTATTCCATCTTTCCCTTACTAGACTCTAATAGAAATACTGATATCTTCTGAGGAATAATTCAAGAACCATAGTGATAGCAGATAACACCTAACGTATAAGCACTTTCCTAAGGCAGCAGACCAGTAGTGTAGCCAAGCAGCCACAGTTTGCTGCTTCCCTGTTCTAAAAAAGACAGATTGGTTCAGGCTGTTGCAACAAAATGAAGAGACATGGCTGAAAGGGTGGTAGTTATTACTGGAGATGTGTTCAAGCAGTAGCAGCCACTTGATGCTCCTGTCCATCTCTTTTGGAGTAGCAACAAATAGAGCTCTCCAGGTCACTTCCCAGTTCTCTGCAACTCGGCTCTCTCCAGCAGAAAGGGCCCTGGTGCTTTTGACCATAACCCAATTCAGATCACAGGAGGGAAAAGCCTCACCTTCTCCCTGTTCAAGAAAATACTATGAAATACCCTGAATACATATTTTTTACCAGAAATAACAACAACAACAACAACAACAATAGTTAATAGCACAAGATTCTACAGGTGGTCATGTAGAAACAGTTGGAGTCAAAACTGCCTTCGTAAGATCAATCCACAGGCCACTAGCAGCAAGAAGGAAAAAAAAAAAGCTGTTTCAGCCCAGTCATCGGAGCAAGAATTCCAGTTGCACTTTGAAAAGGCCAATGCCACTGGCCCTTTCCTGCTCAAGCACCCTTGTGCTGTTGCCACTGTTTACACATGCCCATGAATAACTGGATCGAGAACCGAAAAAAGTCCAATTGACCCACCAAAAAGTTAACCAGTGAATTTAACCCAGACCAGCTCCACATTCCAGACCAACGGAGTAAATGGTGCGGGTTATGGGATCAAATGGCAGTAGTGCAGCAGGACAGGGAGGGATTGGCATTTTGTTCTGCTTTTTCGGAACAAAAAAGGTAATGCTTTCCCCAACTCCCTCCAGCTAGAGTAGAGGCAACAGAGGCTATTTTTTCACTGATGACATACATAATACTATACTGTTGCAAAGTGATGCCAAAGGAAAGCTTAGTCTGTTACTGTGAGAACATTTCTTCATAAAAGTAAAGATGTCTGTACAATTTTGATTTGCTGGATCTTTTTTTGCTGGCAGTAACGGTGGTATAAATAAGATGAGAATCATCAAGGAGAAGAAATAACATTTGCTTTTCTTTGACTGAAAGTTCTCTTAATTTCATTTCACTGGAAAAATAAGACAAAAAAGAAATAATTTCCAAGAATGTAACAGGCAGTGTTCTTCATTAGCAGCAAGAAGACCATAGATGTAAAATTCCTTCAACTTTTAGAGCACATTAAAAAAGCCCTCAAACACAATATGGTTCTTGTTGAAAACATAAAAGTTGAGGGAAGAGCAGAAATGCCAATAAAAATTACTATATTTAAAGAAACCAAAGTCCTATGTATTCTATATGAAGTATACAGTAAGACATCTACTGGCTTTTCATGACATGTAGTAATGTGTTTGTGGTTCTCACATACTAACCCACTAATTAGGATGCTTTAACCTTAAGAGTTTTATTTATATCTTATGAATAAACACAAAAGAACATTATGGAAAAATGAGAGCTTCAGCTAAAGTAGCACTGCATTATCCTGATCATTTTTAATGAACTTCTCCAAAGATTTCATTTACACAAAAAGAAGCTCTTGTTTTTCTAGAGAATGATCGTGGTGCCTTTGAAATGCAAAATGTCGATACAACCAAGATAGATCTTTTGGTACTGTAGCAAAAACAAACCTCATTTTTTCAATGTTAGCATAATTTTCAATATGACTGTGGTTTGTTTTTTTTTTTTGTTTTGTTTTTTTTTTTTTTTTATGTTAGGACATTACAACATGATGGGCAAATAACTATGAAAAGAGTTTTTACATTTTTTATCATTTAAGACTCCTGGACCCAATTTCCATTTTTCACACTTGTCAAAAGTTAACTCTATTCATGTCAGTAGGATAAACAAAAATGAAATCAAGCCCACCAGGTCTTAACCTAGTTTGAAATAAAACCTTGCAAATACCTGCTATCAAAATCAGTCCGGTTTACAATAATTAGAGACAGAACTGTGCCCACTGGGTCATGATGCACACACATCATGCCTATATGCAGCAGAAGTAGGAGTTGTTCCAAGGTCTGCAGTCCAAAGGAAGAGTATTTCTAGTACCATCATCTGAAAAGGAGAAGTTGCTCTAACTCCACAGCAATCTGTTTATTTTAACTATAATCTCAGGTCTGGAGTGACGTCTTTAGCTGAGAATGTCCTCCAAGCTTCTTAGTCTTTTGACTGCAAATTAAAACTTAAAACCTTTATACCTCTTATATGTAGAAATCTGTCTGAAAATACAAAGAATCCAGTTTGGTTTATTCCAGATAATTCACTATTCTTTAAGCTAGTCTTACAACTTCAGAGCACTGGTGTTCACCATGCTATCCCTCAGTTTTGCAGACAGAAAACTGCTGCTGAGAATGCATGGTGAATCAATGCATTCCTGAACATCTGGGAAATGCACTGATATACAGACAAGAAAGTTTTAAAATTAACTTTTTATTTATAGAATCCAAACTGTAAATATTTTCAGTAAATGCAAAATATTATTGCAGTAAATGCAAAATAGCAAGACGTGAGAGTGCAGGAAAAAAACCAGCAACCTAGCTATAATTAAATTTCCCAGGAACTTACTGCTACTCTAATTCATCCATGTGTTTAATTGAAAGCCCATACAATGATTAAGGTGCTCAAGCATGGATCATTCCCGAGTTCACTATGACTTGCTCCATGGTTCTCCACTATGCCATGCACAAAGGACAGAACAGCCATAATGTTCCTGATTCTGTGACAATTACAAGTACAGCATGGAGAAAGAACACAAATCAGGGGCAGAACATGTGCTGCCTTATTCACACTAAAAACAGGGCAAGAAATTACAGACTCTTCAGAGTAACCATTAGCAGATTTTCAAGTACCTTCATCATGCATAGCATTCTACATTTCAGAAAAGCAGTATCATCATAGCATAGTAGGAATAGTCTTCACTCCCTCATGTTAATTTATGTACAGTTTTCTTGACATAAATATAACTTAGTTTTCTTTTCTTTGTACCTGGTCTTGCCTGAAGCAAGAAGATAATGTAAACTACTACTAGTGAGACATTTCACGACACAAAAAAACAACCACCTATTTTTTTTTTTTTTGCCATAACCTTTGTGAGGGTATGCTTTTATTATAACAACAACCATCTGTGGGTAACCACAGCCAAACAGCAGTCTGGATAGTATGGTTGTAAAATAGCAATATATTTGGATACACATCTGGAAGAAGCATGTCAATGTCCAGCTATGTTAGCTCACATGACACTATAAAACCATTTGAGGACAAAGCTCCTTAAGATCCTGGCATCACTATATTCAAATAAAGTATCATACGAAGAGTATAGGCTAGGACTTCTTGAAATTCATTCAACACAAAAAGGTATTAGAAAGGGTTTTCTAGGCACAAAGTGGGAAACACTCCAAAAGAGGACTTCATGAATGCCTATAGTGCTTTCTTAAAGTTTCATGCAGGAGTAGTTTTCTTTATCTATCAGACAGCATTTTAAGGGCCTTGAATAGATCTCGACCAAACACACTTGCACAGGAGAACTCAATCTGGAACACCCATGAGAAAGAGCTTAGGAGGGCTTATCTATTTTACCTGCAAGTAATAATTGCTGATTTTGCACCATCAAGCAGGGTTATAAGATCACTTCCAACAACGTTGTTGAGTTCCAAGCCTTGTGCAGTCTGCTGCAGAGCCTCAAACTCATGGTACTCAGCCAACCACCACCATGCTTACACAGGCCACCACGTGCACCGACTTTGGCTCTAGGTGGCCACAATTGTTCCATCAGGCTTGGAAGGACACACACTATAGTTCTGTTGGCCAAAAGATGACTCTGCTGGCATGGATTAGTGAATAGGATTCTGGCTTGCGCTTCTGATTTTGGAAACCTCACGTCTTTCTTCTGAAGTGTTTGTTCAGCTGAGGCAAGGAGGCTAAAACCCCTTGAAATGACATTTCTGCCATCCATGAATGCTACCAACAGAAAGCCACTAAGTACAGACTTTCAAAATACAGGGCTCTTAGGTGTCATTCAGTTTCAGTGGAATCAATTACAGAACATGAGTCTTTTTCTGACTGAGTCCTACGGTGCAGGCAGAGTCCCGTCCTGACCAGCCTGGCAGTCCCAAGCATGCCAGGACAGTTGTATGTCATAAGACATCCAGTTCTGTGAATTTACAGGTGGTTTAAATGTCCTTCCCAACTCATTCTTTTAGAATCAGCATGGCTAAATGGCATGCATTACACAAGGGTTGTTGTTTCTATAGCACATGTCCTATGATCATAAAGCATTACAATGCTGGCTCTTAATCTTATGTTACTTCATAATCCATGTCTTATTTATATATAGAGGTCTAGGAAAAGGTGATATCCACAGTACATAACTTTAGACACCAAATTAGAAGTCCAGTCTTTCTGAGAAGCCCTTAAAATCAAAGGGAAAGTCTTGGTCTTTTACTAGGCGATTCAGGGTACCATTAAAAACCCACTAAACACATAATGGTGCCATGGCTCTTTATAATGAGTATTGACTATGCGTACAACACTGGGATTCCCAAAGCTTAAAAGAGTGATTTCTAGATGTTTACCCTCTCTGGGTCTTGAGTTCATCAGCAGATTGATAGGGGCTTTTTTGTCATCCTCCTTATGTCAGCCCCCCAACATGCACAAACCAAATGCGATGAACAGCACCGAAGAACAAATACATTTTGTAAAGCTAACTGTAACACAGTTCATTCAGCCTCTTCAAAGAGAGACAGACTCATTGTTTGAAGGGAATGACCACAGATATTCAAGCTGAGACTCTGAATCATCAATGCTTTCTTGTCATACTTCTGTCCTGGTTTCAGCATACATGTCTGAAGTAGTTTCAGATGAATTTCCTCCACTGTTCTTGATGAGCTCATTCAGATTAAGATGAATGAAACTATATCAAATAGCCAAGCCCCTTCTATGCTGAACTGTAAGTTCAGACACATATTTGTGACCTCAAAGAGAAAAATGAAAGAAATAAAAGACAATAGCAGATATGAAACAACTGCTAATCAGAGAGCAAATTCCATTCAGTCACAAAGGGGTGTTGTGTTGTTTCCTACTTGTGCAGTATAGCTGACTACCTTAGACAAGGTGACTGGAATTTGGTCAGGTGATACTGACTACATATTTAACTGCCTTAATATGCTCCATAGGATGGATATAATGGCAAGATTCCAACAGATGTTTCTGATAAACATTTACTTCTCAATCAGGTCTCGCTCTTCTAATTCATTATGAAGATGTTACACAAGAACTCGACATCAGAATACTTCTTTAAATACAAAAGATATTTAGGTCAGTTCTTTGTATGTAAAAATCAAACAATTACACTCTGAGTATAATCGTTTAGTAGTCACTCCATCAACTTACATTATTACATCTAAAGCAACATGAGTATTGGTTTTACCAATTAACGGTCCAATTAATGGTTGGACTCGATGATCCAGTGGGTCCTTTCCAACCTGATGATTCTATGAGTACTATTATACTTCTAGCCAATAAAGTCAGCAATCAGCCTTATGAAACTAAAATTGAGGGTTCGATACATGTGGGAAAGGTATTGCTGCTTGCTACTAAAAGTGTTTGATAGTTCCCATGAAAGCACTCATGGATTTAGTCATCCATAATTTCCTCAAGTTTTGAGTTTGGACTGAAACTTTCTGCGATGTCTGAAATGCAGCACTTTATTTTAATTAAAATTTTCTAACGATTATGAATTCAAGGTGGATTTGTGTAAGGCAGAGGAAGGAAGATAACATGCCACTGGAATGAAAAATACTGTTGATGATATTTTTGGAAACCGGAATATTTTTTATTTTGAGCTCACTCAAAAAAACAGAAAAATCCTAATCTCATGTAAGTGAAAAAGCTCTTATATACCACATTAAAATGTGTCCAAACTTTGTGCCATTGTAAGATTGTGAAATAACCGTTATTTTGCACATATTACAGCCTCTACTGAACATATGCAACCAGAAAAAAATCCCTGAATACTTCATCACTGGAGCTCAAAACCTCCCGCTATTGCCAACCAAGGTAGGATATGGCACTAGACTAAGAGCAGAAATGTGATGGCTTTTTGTTTTTTTTGTAAAAGGACTGCCTGGTTACTCAGATGGTGGGGAGGAGAATTCTGATCTGAATGCCAAAGGAAACAAAATTTAAACCCAGAGGGGTTCAAAGAAATGAAAGACTTATGGGAGGAACTCTGACGGAAAGCTTGATGCAAGTCTGAGAGTTATGAAAAGAGATGAAGTGACTGGGATGAATGAAGGAAATAATGGGAAATACATAAATCTATTTGGCTGGAGGGAACATACGGATTAGGACTAAGGTGAGCGATGTTGAGGAAAAAGATAGTCAAGAGATAAGACACCAAAGCTCTGACTACACAAAAGATAGTGGTACTGCGACTCAGTCCCTTATTGGTTTGTCTCGGGTCAAACTCTGGGTTTTGCTGGCACAGGCAACTGGACTGAGTAATTCAACAGTACTAAAAAAAAAAAAAAATCCAAACCAACAGCAAAATATTCCCTTTTTACCCTCATATTTCAGATGAACATATTACTCTGTCAAGTTCATTATACCATCACACAAACACAGCTCAGAAGCCAGCACCCAGGACAGGCAGTGCAGAGGTGGGAAGAGGTGAAGGGAGAAAAGATATTGAAGTCAGTTTAAACTGGTGAAGAAATTAATGTAAATTAATTGATGAATATTGAAGAACAGACTGATGATGTAAATTATCCAATAAACTATCAAAGGTAAAAGGAAATTGATATGGGATGGGGAAAATGTATAGGCAGATCACAGAAAGAAATATAGGACAGACTTGGCAAGAGTCTATATCATAGAATCATAGTGTGGACCTTAAAGATCATCTAGTTCCAACCCCCCTGCCATGGGCAGGGACACCTCCCACTAGACCAGGCTGCTCAAGACCCCATCCAACCTGGCCTTGAACACTTCTAGAGATGAGGCATCCACAACTTCCCTGAGCAACCTGTTCCAGTGTCTCACCACCTCATCGTGAAGAATTTCTTCCTCACATCTCATCTTCCCTCTTCCAATTTAAAGCCATTTCCCTTTGTCCTATATGGGAAAAGAAGTCCTCAAAGTAAAAATTAAAAAGGCATAAAATAAAGTATCATATAAAGTTTGGAAAACCAGACGAAGAACAAGTCCCAAACCAGCACTTAGGCTTACCAAACCTTTCTGAATTCCAAATATGTCTGTGTTCATAGAAAATTCCATAAGGAAAATAAACTTTTTATAACAGAGTGTGCATAGCACAAAAAAAATCCAAAAGCCTTGGGAAGCACTGATGAGCACTGATGATAAGACAAAAGGTGTCTGCTAAGTGCATAGGTACAATGGTGCTCATGAACTGAAGCAGAGCAGCTATGGAAAACAGCCACATCACTGTGATATCAAAGACTGGATCAGCTTCCACACAGAGGGCAGGGCATGCATGCCTGCAAAGTAAGATCATACAGGTATTTGTTAATTTTCAAGAGTTTTATTTATCAACCTTAAAAATATTCTTAGTGTATTTGTCTATAATCACCTTAGAGGACACAAGAAACCTTTATCAAAACCACATATAAAATAATATTTTTAGTAACCTATATATCTAGTTAAGAAATACTTCAGTGAATGTTTTCATCGTAGATATTAACCCAAACACTAAAAGTAAGCTTATGGTGACCTACTACTGAATTTTGAGAAGTTGGAAACCATGTCTCAACGTTGCTCCATTAAAATCAAAGTTTTAGCCTACTGTAGTACCCCGGTGAGAAAACAGTGCCTGATCCTTGTGACCGCTTTCTGCATGCAGAGAGATTGAGAGCACCTAGGGTGAAAATCTGCAGACAGGGCCCCTTGTTATTCCAGGTGTTTGAAGCTCGTAGAGAGTAAGGGCTGCACAACCCCATTGTACCCAGGGCCAGTTTGTAGTGTAACTTTAAAAATGACACAGCTCTTTTTGAAGCAGGGATTTGGACTACAAAATTAGGAAGCCAAGGCATCAGGTTATGGGGACAGAGGCAGGAGAGACAGGGATGGAGGAAGCTGAGATAACCTTGTCTAGGCAGCTGATAACATACAGGAGGAGGGGGGTTAAGTAGGAGGAAACAGAATATTGCTCAATATTGAAAGAAGCCTTTAAGATCCCACATATCATTTAAATAAAGCCATTTAAAACATATTGTAGATACACTAAAACCTGAGTATCACTTTCTTGATTCAAATCAATGTGCTGTAACAGCAAAACCATGTGACACCACTCTTTCTGGCAAATAGCAGCATTTTTATAGTTTCTCCATTTCAGGGAACTGTGAAATGTCAAGAGAAAAAAACAGCAACCCCTCAAAGAAAGTACATCCATCCCAGCCTTTAATTTAGGGTAATCCTTAGGATCTGCCCTTGGTTTCCCAGCCACAGGGATATCTTCCTTTGTGGTGAACTTCTCAGTAGCTCCTCTCAGGTTTTCTCATTCAGCCTATGTAAACAAGCAGCTATGCCTGTGCTCTTTTGGGCTATGCAGAAGAATAGGCAAGCAAACCCTCCACAGCAGCAAACAGAAAGGTTACTCTTCCCATGTGCTTACTAAGATTATATCTCACTGTCTTCAGCCTATGAGCACTGCAGTTTTTCTTAGACACATATGTACGAACACAGCATTTATGATAGGTCAATAATTAATAGTGTAACTAATAAAATGCAAGCCCTATTGCTTAGTTTTTAGATTCTTGAATTGTCTATGCTTTTTTAATATATGAATAGAGTAGCAACTGAAGGCTTAAAGCAGGTCACTGCCCCACAGTAATGAAAATAAGTATTTTAAGAGTTTAGAGTCCACTGCTCCCATTTTCTGATTACACCTATGAGAACATGATTGATAGAAATGAATACATATTCACAAAAAATTCAGACAGACAGGGCTAAGACGTAACTTCAAATAAACCAAACATAGGATCATAGAATCTCAGAATCATAGAATCATGGAATAGTTCAGGTTGGAAGGGGCCTTAAAGATCACCTAGTTCCAACCCCCCTGCTATGGGCAGGGACACCTCCCACTAGATCAGGCTGCCCAAGGCCCCATCCAACCTGGCCTTGAACACCTTCAGGGATGGGGCAGCCACAGCTTCCCTGGGCAACCTGTGCCAGTGCATCATTGCCCTCATCGTGAAGAATTTCTTCTTAATGTCTAGTCTAAATCTGCCCCTCTCCAGTTTGTACCCGTTCTGGAAACCAACTCTGAAGACATTTGAAGAATCTCTTTTTTCACACATCCCTATGTCACAAATGATCACTTCCATAGAATAAGAGTCAGCACTTTCTAATTATCTTACACATTTGACTCTACCTCTCTCCCTCCTCCTTTAAAGACTTTAATTTTCCCTGATTCTGTATCAGGATAGAGCACTCGGTGTAGCAGCCTCAGTCGCCATCACAAATAGCTGTGGAAATATCTAATCTTGAAATGGGAATAATCAAACACTATTTCCCAACCATATTTTACTGTGTTTTATGTGCATTTATTTAACACAAGTAATTCATACTGAAATCACCAGCAGCTGCATACTTTGTGCAAGCATTCATGTCTGTGCTGGCTCATGAATGTCTTTATTTTACGCACATTTTCTTCTTCTCTAATTAATCAGATTCTGGATACTTTCAGTCTAAAAGATTACCACAAAAAGGCAGAAATACTCTGTAATATGCTCCTACCAGTTGGAATTGGTACATTGTTTTCAAGACTCATTCACGAAGTTTGACTTGCTAAGTCGTATAACATCCACAAAGGCTTTAAAGGCTCCTGGGACTACTTCCAAAGTACTTATTCTTTGCTTAGCAGTTAAGGATGTGCATTTTTCATGGTTCAGCTCCTCATTTTACACAGGGTTAGCACAGCCTGAGGTGTCATATTTCATGGGAATTTCATAAAACATAAAAAAAATTACACAAAACCTGAAGATTCATTTTCATGGAGATAGAAAGCAACCCAGAGTCTCCCAGCGTCTGTCAGCTTTAAAAACAAGGGAAATCCATAATTTTATGGTGGTGTTATTGCTGAATTCCATGTAGACCATAAGAACCCTATATCTTTCTCCCGAGCAGTCCCAACATGAAAGGCTATTTCACATAACGCACAGAGCAAGGAACAGCTCTGTTTATTTGTAGACGTGTAAATTACTATAGGGTGGTTAAACTTTTGAACTCAAATTTGCTTCAGGGCCAATTCCCATCCCAGACAGGGAGGACTTGTACTGTATGCTATGTGTTAGGATCATCTGGCTCTGCTTCCAGATAGATCATGGATCAGAATCACATCCAGGGAGAAGGGAAGGGGGAGGAGGAGGGAGGAAGGAGAGGGAAGGGCTTCCTCCACATACTAAGGGAACACTTCAAGTTGTGTTTGGCAGGAAACTCAGTGTATGCATGCATCAATTGAGTCCAATTAATATAATTTTAAAATATGCAGATGAGAAATGAAAAACGAAAATGCTAAAAGCATCCAGAGGAAAGCAAAGAGGATGTTTTCCCTCTTTTTAAACTGCATGGTTTCCAAGGTCAAGGTATCCTAACTACCCTTGTACAAGCAAACAAATGCATTTAGTCTTAAAGAGATACCTGCAGAAGGCAAAGTGTATTCAGCACCAAAGCCAAGGAGATTCAGTGTTTATATTACTAATCATGGAGACAGCATAATGTGCCCCCTTTTCTAGCACAATGAAGAGCATTGTAATCTTATTCTTTTTAATCTAAAAAGATCGTGAACCAGGATGCCACATACATTTGTATTTTTTCATTCCATGGCTTTTCAAGACACAAAAAGAGGCACATTTTCAGGTGGTTCCACGCATCAGGTATAAGTCTGATTTTTCTGGGGCTGCCACTTTTGATATGAACTACAACAACTGGCACGCACAAAGCTCACTGGTGGAAAGCTGTCAGCATAGTCGACTTCACAAATAGAAATGGTATGACTACATCACAGTGATGCCTTACCTAAGCTCAGCAGTGATGCTCTTTTACAGGTCTTACTAGCACAGGTACACTAATTTCCTACTAATTTGCTAACATAGTTGTAGTTTGTTTGGGTTGGTGTGTTTTGGTTGGGTTTTCGGTGATGGTGGTTGTGGGGAGCCTACATTGAAACTCTATGCAGAGCTGCCCCATACTACACAGGCATAACAGTTGCCAGGGGAAATTGCCATCTGTTGGTATGGTTTTGTAGGATTGCAGTCTGATATCAAGCATGAAATGAATCATACCAGTGTTCAAATACTCACAGGACACGTGTCCAACTCTGATATGCTTTCTTATGGACTCAGAAGAAAGATCAAAGAACTGACTTTACAGAGAGACTGAGCCAGCAAATCGGTCTCATAAGCAACCCTCCTAAGTAATCAAGATTTAGGCATTTGATTTCATAGAATCATAGAATGGTTTAGGCTGGAAGGGACCTGAAAGATCATCTGCTTCCCTCTCCTTGCCATGGCCTGGGACAATACCCACTAGATCAGGCTGCTTATGGCCCCATCCAACCTGAACCAATTCTTGAATACATTCAGGAAGGAGGCATCCACAACTTCCCTGGGCAACCTGTGCCAGTGCCTCATTGCCCTCACTGTGAAGAATTTCTTCTTAACGTCTAGTCTAAATCTTCCCCTCTCCAACTTAAAGCCATGCCCCCTCATCCTATCAATACATGCCCTTGGAGAAAGTCCCTCCCCAGTTTTCTTGTAGCCCCCTTCAGGTACTAGAAGGCCGCTACAAGGTCTCCCCAGAGCCTTCTCTTCTCCAGGCTGAACAACCCCAACTCTCTCAGCCTGTCCTCATAGCAGAAGTGCTTCAGCCCTCTGGTCATTTCTCTTTAAAGCACAGGTTCCTATAGTTACATCAAGATCAACTAAGAAGTTTACATAATTTTAGAGGACTGCACATTAAGAACTCTACTTCAATACGTAGTGATATATGCAAGAACTTCACATTTGCACCTGGATACCTGCATCTTGAAAGTTAAGCAAAGAAAGTCAGTAAAGTTTTCATACTTGGCTTCAGGAAAAGTAAGAAATGCAAAGGTAAGCCTAATTGTGTGCTATCTGTTCCTATTTATTTGTGGCTGGGATACTTTTCTACAGCTGGAAAACTTTCAACAGTTCTTTGGTTTACATTGCAACAGGGAGAACACAAAGGTATGCACGATACGCAGCATTAGCTCCTTTTTCACTGCTAAACTTACATTACTAGCACCTGCCTTACTGCTATGCTACCAAGCCAGCAAGACACATCTACTTAGGAGAGATATAACCTGTCACAGACCTTATTTCTAGTCTTTTGATATTTACACAAACCCTGTTGATGATACAATGCTTCACATACATTTACTGCAGAAGAAAGTGCTTTCCAGTACTAAATGCTTTGTGTTACCTAACCTTTAATGCAAAAGGCCAAAGCCATATAATGTATCACTGTGAGGGAGGAAAATTCAGGAGCACTGGAAGCATTTGTGTCCTTGTAATGAGGGTTTTTTTGATAAAAACCAGCCAGACCATTCCTGGAAATGGATCATCCCCCTGTTACAGAGAGCACACTTATAGACTTCAAGCATTCCTAGTGGCAGTTGGCTGGACGAAGAAATGCCACCAGCTCACTGATAACTTCATGTCTGGCTTTCAGAATGAAGGGTTATCAGTAGCAGCTTCCACAGCCAGCTTGCAAAACCTCATTCTCACCTTCAACTTCCTCTAGCTCCTTGACATCTTTGGGCACAGAGTGTCCCAGTGACAGACAGTAACCAGATGGTATTTTAGCTTACACCACTGAATCACTTCAGGAATTTAATCTGATTTCTCAGAATACAGAGTACAGCCCTTTATTCTAAAATTGGCATGCAGGTGAGATCACATGCCTCTAGTTTTATAAATAGGCCTAATTGTCAGTGGCTTTGGTACATGTCTGTGATTGAGTTGTTTGACTGTTGCTTTAGAAAACCTGGCCCCCTGTCTGGGCATACATCAGTGAATCTGACTGACTCCAGTGGCTCCTGTGCACTTTGGACCACGCTGTCAAACAGCTCGGCATCTACTACATCCGACAGCAAAATCACCTTTTTCTTTAAAACCGATAGCTCTTTAAGTAATTTCTTTCCACATGTTGTTGTCAGCTACACTATACTGATTAAAAACACATACAAAATACAGATTTAGAATTACTTTGCTGCAGTAGGAAGCAGAGGTTATTAAAAGAGTGACTATCTGCATACAGCTACATCCCTCCAACTATCCCTCTGCAAAGGTTGGCTCTCATTTACCAACTAGAAAGGGGAGGAATCAAAAGATTCCCTCATGCCCCTGTGCGGGATTGGGAAGTTTCAGGCTCCTCAGGTCCCACTCCTGTACTTTGAGACGTCAATGCTCCTCTGTCACTGGCAGTTCACAACCATGCAAATTGTAACTATCAGGCTTGAAGGGAGTAGTTTTAATGGATCTCTACATAATTTAAACATGTACCAAAGATCAGAATGTGCCTTGGAGTTACTTTTCACACACGATTTAGGTGTTTTAAGATACTTAGCTATTTCTTATTTATATTTCAGGACTCACATAGGACTTTTCTAGTAAAAGTCCTCAACAAAATTAGTTAAAAGTCTTGAAAGGCCTTGCAAAATGAAGAAAGAAAATAAAATACAAGCACTGTATATACTCCATGTATACACACAGAGATAAAAGCATGCTTGTACAAATGCAAGTCCAAACCAAATCACATTTAATATTTATAAGGAAAAAAACCCATAATAATAATAAAGCTGCTCTTCTACCACACTGGAGATGTCTTTGACTTTATGTGCGAACCTTTAACCTGCTTGAATTATATGTCATTATGTCTCACAGTATGTGACATCGTCTTTATCATTTGTGCCCTCACCAGTATCTGTAGAGACCAACAGGGCGTTACCACTTTATCAGAAGCACAGTGGGCCAGTGTCGGAAAAAAAACCCCAACTGGTTCTACTGCAACCTAGTCTTCTGCCTACATTATTGAATTATGTATGGATTATTGTAATTTTGGTTATAACGTCCCTGGAGGTATTTAAAGGACATGCAGATACGACCTTTAGGGACATGGTTCAGTGGTGGACTTGGTAGTATTAGGTTAATGTTTGGACTTGATGATCTTAAGACTCTTTTCCAACTTAAGTTATTTTGTGATTGTATGTATTTTTTTATTTTAGATTACAGTAATGGTTTTGGGGGAGAGGAGTTAACTTAAAGTACAATTATTGCCTCAAATCATAACTCCTGGGCTCCTTCCATGAACTTGTTTTCCTTTATTTCTTCTTATTAAAAAAAAGTCATTAAAAATCTAAACCCACCAAACAAAATTAAAACCGTCCCTCATCCAGGCTTTAAACCCAAATTCTTATTCCTGGTATAAGCACGCAGCTCTCACTAAATCAGAGGGCTGCATTCAAAAGCTGAATTTGATTCAAACATAGTCTACTATGAGCAGAGATTAATGTACTATTTTTTCCTCAACCTCAGTTCTTTGAAATTTTGTGCTGAAGCAAGGTCAATGCCTCTTCCTACTTACACTGGACACTTGGCTTGTGCTTTCAAACCACAAGAATAAACTCCAGCTTTCATCTAATTATGGACACCTCTAAATACTGATTTTAATCCATAATAAGGCAACTAGGGATAGAAGTACAGAAACACACTCTGCAAAAAGGGTTTTTGACAACCTCCTCATTGTGAGGGACAGACAGGAAAGGATCCCACCTGGCAGAGCTTCTCACATCATGGTGTCAACAGACTCTTGCCTGAGCCCTCATATCTCACTTATTCAGTACATTTTTAAAACAATTAAGCTTTGATCTACACAGGCTGCTTTTCTTTAAAAAAAAGTAAAAAGGAGGACTCTGGTAACTGCCGACTTGTCAACCTCACTTGCATGCCTGGGAATATCATGGAACAGATTGTCTTAGAAGCCATCTGGGGCACATGGAGGACAGTGGGATGATTTGAGACAGCCAGCAAGGTTTCACCAAGGACATGTCCTACCTGACAAACCTAGTGGCCTTCTATGATGGACTGTTTACATCAGCGGACAAAGGGAGTGCTACAGCTGCCATCTAGCTAAACTTCTGCAAGGCCTTTGACACAGTCCCCCACAACAACCTTCTCTCCAAATTGGAGAGATATGGTTTTGATGGGTGGACTGTTCAGTGGATCAGGAATTTGTTGGATGGTCACACCCAGAGGATAGTGGTCAATGGCTCTATGCCCACATGGTGTCTCTCAGGGGTCCATATTGGGACCAGTACCATTTAATATCTTCATTAATGGCATAGACAGCAGGATTGAGTGCACCCTCAGCAAGTTTGCAGACATCAAGCTGAGTGGTGCAGCTGATGTGCCTGAAGATGGGATGCCATCCAGAGGAACCTGGACAAGCTTAAGAAGTGGGGAATATGTGAACCTCAGAAGGTTTAACAATACCAAGTGCAAGGTCCTGCACCTGGGCCTGAGCAACCCCTATTATCAATAGAGGCTGGGGGATGAAAGGATTGAGAGCAGCTCTGCCAAGAAGGACTTGGGTGTACTGGTGGATGAAAACCTGAACATGAGTCAGCAATGTGCGCTAGCAACCTAGAAAACTAATCATACCCTGGGCTGCATCAAAAGAAATGTGACCAGCAGGTCAAAGGAGATGGTTCTGCCCCTCTACTCTGCTCTCATGAGACCTCGCCTGGAGTACCGTGTCCAGCTCTGGAACCCTCAGCACAAGAAAACCATGGACCTGTTGGAGTGGGTCCAGAGGAGGGCCACAAAAAATGATCAGCAGGATGGAACACCTCTCCTGTGAAGAAAGGCTGAGAGAGTTGGGGTTGTTCAGCCTAGTGAAGAGAAGGCTCTGGGGAGACTTTATTGAGACCCTTCAATACGTAAAGGGGTCCTATGAGTATGATGGGGACAAACTTTTTAGCAGGGCGTGTTGCAAAAGAACAAGAGGTAATGGTTTTAAATTAAAAGAGAGTAGATTTAGACTAGATATAAGGAAGTAAGCTTTTATAGTGTGGGTGGTGAAACACTGGAACAGGTTTGCCAGAGAGGTGGTAGAAGCCCTGACCCTGGAAACACTGAAGGTCAAGTTGGACAGGGGTCTGAGCAATCTGATTGAGTCAAAGATGTCTCTGTTCAATGCAGGAGGGTTGGACTAGACAACCTTTAAAGGTCCCTTCCAACCCAAACATCCTATGATTCTATAATTGTTTTCTCACCTTCCTGATAGCATGGGCTAAATTAACAGAAAAGGGTATCGCATCTATGAAGGCTACCATTGTTTAATTAGCCTGTGCTTGGCTATGGTATTTCATGTGTTGCTTTCTCATTCTATGCAAGGAACAGAAGATCTCAAAATTATACCCAAAGCACCTTCAAAATTACAATAAGATTTATATTAACCCTCATCAGTTTGGGTCAATTTCATCTACCTTTCACTTAATTCCATTTATTTTTTAATATTTAGGCAATATCCACCATACTGCAATCCTGCAACTGGGACAGAAATTTTTTTAACTGACGTGAAGGTCATCATCCTTATAGATCATTGCAAACAAAAGGGGAAAAAAAGAAGTGAGGGAGGGGAAGGAAAGCAAACCTGTTTCTGGCGGGGGGGGGGGGGATCCCTCAAAATGCAGAGTTTCTTTAGATATCCATAATAATTAAAAGGAATAACGAAGAATAAATTTATGTTGAAGATTTAGTAAGTAAAGAGGAACAAAAGCTCTTTTCTAAATTAGTCTTCCAACAGTTTAACTCTTGACAGAAGCCTTGGCTACTGTCAGTTTATGACCAATGGGCTACACACTGTCACTTAGTGAAAGGTATGGGCAAACAACCCTAACTGAGAGGACCTGTGTAGAAATAAACAGTCACTCCTCCTTAGCACTCAACAATAAACCATCTGGATTTCTCACTATTGTATGTAAAAGCCACACTTATCTTCTCTTCGCTTACCCATTAAAGTAACTAAAATTCTCGTGACTCAGATTTAGTCATTTTTTTGGCAGCTCAGTCTGGCTTGAACCAAGTCAAAACCACTAAGCAGAAATTCACAGCCAGGAAACATGAGAGTGAAACAATGCAGACATTTGGAAAAAAGGAAAGCAATGTCCTGAAGAAATAACATGTACCTGGGAACCCACTGAACCACCTATAAGCCTTATCTGTATTTCCAATCTATTTTGTCTCCTACTCCCAAAGCTATTCCGTGAAGTGTGCAGACAAACAAGTTCACAGGAAACACTTGGAAATAGCTCAGTCAAGACAACAAGAATCCCAGCACAGGCTGCCCTGGGGGCAGAGGAGGCAATGTGGCTGCCTACGGCTGCCATTCATTGTCACAAGTCCCACAATGTGGCATAGGCTCACAAGAGGAAAACAGTGAATTATACCAAAGGCCCCCGAGAAAAGCAGACAGAAAATGGTCTAAGGAGAAATCCCATTCCTTTATGATTCAGGTTGTAGTGAAAACAAGAAGATATAGTGCACTCCAAAAGAATCTGCAGAACAGGAGCAGTAAGACACAAGAATTCTAGACAAAGATGACTTTCAAAAAAACAATAGCTCCATAACTTAACACTGAGCTTAAAGTTTATGGGACCACCTCAGTGCTAACTATGATGTATCTTCATAGTAAAATTTATTCACCTATTCATCAGTACTCTGGGTTTAGTAAAATGCAGCACTGTAATAATACACAATTCTCACAAAAAAAATCTAACCAATCGCTACGGTCTTCCAAAAATAATATACCAGAAACACTCTTTCATGACATATTTAATGTGTCTTTTCAGCACCCTCCTCAATGTATTTGGATAAGATTGTGTGCCTACACTGTACTTCCAAACCTATCTTTATCTCATTGCACATGCAGACCTATTCAGAAAGTACATGCTGGCTCCTGGAACTGCAACCCAGCTGACATAATCTTGGAACTGTAACAAGCTTTGAACTTCCTGAAAGACAATCAAGACCAATTTTGTTTCTGAAATAAAACCCACACGCACAGAAAAATCATACTGTTGTAAGACATGTTAGGATACACAAATCAGAGAGAAATTTTAGCTTCACACACCAGCAAAATAAGGGAAAAAAGGACACAATTTCAGAAGGTACCAATCCCTAAAAGCATCTTATTAAAATAAGGTTTTTAGCTTTATGGCATAATTCTACATGGTTAGTTTTTATTGTTGCTGTTTTGTTTGTTTGTTTTGTATTTATTATGAACAAGCTGTGATCGTGTATAAATAATAACACAACAAGATGAGTCTCCAGTTTCCATAGTATGATGCTGTGGACATTGGCACTAGGGTTGTTTTATCATTAATTAAAATCAGTGGAAAATCTGTAACTTCAGACCATAGACACCAAGCTTTTGAGAGCTAGAGAAAGATACTGCTGTGATCTCCCTGAATTCTGGATGCATTAGGATATATCTTAATAACACAGATAACACTCCATTCCTCTTTAGAAAAAGAAAAGAGAAAAAGAAAAGAAAAGAAAAACAAAAAAACTCCAATCGCTGTGCAAAGGAATTTTAATTCTTCTCAATCCATATCCAGATGATGGCAAATGAGATCTCAGCTAAGATGAAGGTGCATGTAATACTGTGGTGAGATCACTAAGATGTGACTGATTTCTCTGGTATCAGCAGATCATTCTGTCGCCTGTGAGGCTCGGTGCCCTCAACCTTATCTGACATTGGAGCCTGAGAGCTGCACGGCTATGCAGCGTTTGGACTTACATATTACACTGCTCAGGTAGTGTAAACACCTATCACGTTTCCATGGTTTGAATTTTCAATATTTGGCTACAAAATCCAACTGAAGAAAGGGCAAGACGTACTCCAGCCACGCTAGATCAACACCGAGCTGATAAAGCAGTAAGCCCCTAGGTTGAAAGCCAGACTGTCCTATACAGCACCTTTATTTTACTTCCAGTCTGGATTTACTGAGAGCATCTATGGCCAGTCTTCTCCCAGAAAATTTTTCTTTCAGCTGTAAAGACAATGGTTTTTTTTTTTTATTTTCACATATTTCCGTATCCTTGTCTAGTTTCATTGTGGTTAATAGTCTTTCGAGTACATACAGGCTACTGCTCAAGTACATATATATCACTGCACAACTACTGACATAGAACATAATTTTTGTGGTACCGGTTTGGTTTCCTTTATACCCATAAAAACTGGTATTTGTGAGTCCAATCTTAAAGTTCTTTGCATAAAGTCACACTTACAATCTGCATCATTGCTTTGAATAACTGAGTATTTCTGGTTCTTACAAAATGCTTCTCCTTACTTTTGTACTTCTTTCAGTCCTTAATTTGCAGTTTGAGTTTTGGCAGCTAAATACATCCAAGTGACATTTTTAAAGACAGCTATATACATCAGTCTAAGAAAATTCAAACGAGCAACCCACCACAACTATGCATTCATTAGCGCTCTCTATTATACAGCTGCAAAGATCCCTTGGTGTGACTGTTCTTCCTTCGCTCAAAATTCCTCAAAATACTGAAGGAACCCTCTCAGTCTGCAGCCTGGGTCTCATGGTTAGACAAAAACTGCATGCATTCATCTAGGCCACAATAGAGTAAATCATATTTCTAATTCAGTAACATGTCTTTTCCACATCACTCTCCAATCTCTACCTTTGCCAGTTATCTTTCAAGTGCAAAGAACAGAATATAAACCTCTGATTACCTGTTTAACTCCAAAATATCAGGTAGCTAAAAATTGTTTCCATCCAAGATATGACTGTCTCACTGTTTATTCCATAGCTACTAATCACACTCCTAGAGTTATTTTACTTGGTGGTCTTTGACATTTACAATTGTAAGGTGAAAGCTTTAGAATGTCTTTTCTTTCCCAGAGTTATGGATTTTCAGTATAATATAAAGCTGGATGTTGGAGAGACTATCAATACTCAAATTTTTCAATTCATCCTGCTCAGCAGCATTAATTCTTCCTTAATTGTCCCACCTAACATGCAAGAATTAGGACCAAACTGAAAAACAAGTTCCACGACACTTGTCACAGCAAGTTGCAGCAGACCTGTGAGAGCTTCAGAGCAATAAAAACAACTTTTAGATGCATTTCCTTTACCTCTGAGGATGTAGTTCTGATAATTCTGGTCAGCCTCTGCTCCGACTTTGATTAAGCAAGTCAGACCTTCAGCAACAACAAACTCGTGAACCAAGTCCTTGTCATCCTGCCACAGGGGAAAGGAAAAGCTGTGTTAGAATTTCGAAAGACAAAAAAACAGTATATATCATAATGTAAAATCAAATGCATGACTGCAACACTGACTTTCTGTTTCAGATGATATAGGGAAGTTATATGAAAGTTGTTATATAGAAGACCAGAAGCAGAATTCTGAATTTTAAAATCTGAATTAAATACATCAATGAAAAGTAAGAAAAATCAACCTTTTCCTTTTAAGTCAGCTACAGAAGATTAGCATCTGTACAAGACGATTTTTTCATTCAGGGCCTTGCAGACTTTCTATGTGACATTAAAATATCATCATATCACATAGACACCCTTAAAGCCTTAAAGTGTCAGTATCACCCAGAGCAGGACATCAATACGCTTTAGCGTAATTCTCTTTTCCAAATTTGAAAAGCATACAAGAAAACTTTTAAAATTGGTGTTTATTGCAATGTAATATTACCTTCATTATTTTAACATTAATTCATTATATTTAGAACAGGAAATTACAGTGTTGAATATGAGAACACTAGTGGATAATATTCTCACATCATGATGGGAAAGGTAGCCAATGTAAGCGAAAATACCCTTTAGTATTTGATGGGAGTTAAACTTGTTAGAGAGACTTACTTCTTTTGATTATCAGTCCTTAGCAGAATGACCCTATATCACATACCTGAGAGAGAAGGACTTTGCTGGGTGCTACATGCATAACATTATGCCAAGACACAGAGCACTGTATCTAAATCTTGCCTTCTGCTCTTACAAAACACTCAAGTATAGAAATAAAAGGCTACTAAAAATTTATTAAACAGCACTTAATTAATAAGCCAAACAAATTAGGCACAAAATCAATTTAAAATATTAATAGAAGAGAAGTACTCTGTGGACAAAATCATCATAGTTGCCAAGTTCCTAGATTATTTTTGGTGTATGTTTTCACACACATCAGTTTATGTATTAGAAATTCCAGTTTTCCAATAACACAGCCCAGAGAAGCCAAGATCCAGACAGCAGATAGTTTTGTTGAGAGTGACTTCTGAATTCTTTGCATGCACTTGGAAAACTGGCAAGGGAAATAAAATAACCAGTTCCCTTTTATTGTGACAATTCACATATTACAAAGTTCTTTCAGCCTGACAGATTATTTCTTATGAATTTCCTTCTTTCACCAGAGCTAAGTTACATAATTTTCAAAGGCTGACCAAATGGCATATTTAAAATTGCAAGTTGATCTAGCAATCTGTGAGAAATTTAAAAACTAGGAGGAAAATCTGTTTAACATTTCAGGAGAACGTCAAATTTGTTTAAACAATTTAAACATAGAGATTTTACAGTCACATATATACACACAAGTCTGTCACATGATAAAGCTGATTTATTCTTCTAGAAGTACACAAAGAGGAAGTATACAATCATTCCATATCTTTGCAAAGGTATACCATGAGAATGCAAAATACAGAAGATAAAATCCACCTCTGTGCACACCTGAGCTAAAAATGTTGTCTCTTATCTCTGTGTTTTATTTTTTGGCACTGCTTTTTTTTTTTTCTTTGCATAGATAAAAACCTTGATAACATTTTCTGAAAAGCTAAGGGGTTTACAAACTCCCATGTCAGACTAGGGCACTACAGATGCAAGCACTCAATTTTACGAAGATGACAAATTTCCTCTATCTATCTATCTATCTATCTATCTATCTATCTATCTATCTATCTATCAATAAATCAATCAATCTATCTATCTATCTATCTACCTACCTACCTATCTATCTGTCTGCCTACCCATGCATCTATCCATTCGCCATGTTCAAAATATGATGGAATTACTAGTAGAAGAGAGGAAGAGTACACAGACTATCTACTGGTTAATACAGATGGCACTAACTACGTCCTGATTTCCTCTGCTGCACATAATGGTGTTTTAATGGTGTATCCACAGCTCACCCTCCACTGTAGCCCACCACGGTGTTCCCTTTGCCATTCCAGAAGAGAACTGAAGAATTAAGAGTTGTTTATTTTGAGTGGCTAAGGACATTCATACAGCAGCAAATCTTTTCCCAAATGCCATCCATCTTAATTATGAAGCAGTTTATTTCTTGTTAACTTGTGCAGCAAGTGACGTCAAAGTCCACAAAGGGAAATTCCTAAACAACATTTTACAACAAATGGAGTAATGGAAAAACTAGAAAAGGACAAGAGATAAAACACTTTCTAATGATCAGAGTCATATCTCGCGTTCATTCCCTCAAACCTGGGGTACTCGGTTTAAAATCCAGCATCTACAAATAAATACATAAATAATTCTGTGTACATGCAATACAAAGATCTTAATCACATGGGATAGCAAGCAAATTTCAAGTTCACCTTGTACACGGACAGCCACCTCCTGCAGTGCAGGGAGACAGAACCATATCCAGGGAACCCAGAGGAGTCTTCTCCTCAGCCACCACTTGGAGCCGAGCAACTGTTCCCTTCCCTACATCCCTTTGTGCATGGTGTTATTAACTCAAAGAAACTTGAGTAATCTCTTCTTCTTCAGAATTTTGAAACTTGTTTTTCCCCAAAACTCAAGAGAGAGGAACATATCTCTGGAATTAGTCAACTAAGCTTAAAGTATGTTCAGGGTTCAGGTAAACTAAGGCTACACACCATGGTAATTCACAATGAGTCTGCATGCCTAGAAAGAAAGTTATTCTGTATGCCAAGGTCAATGGTTAAAAATTCACCATTACTAAAGAGTGACGTTGCCAAATTTCTCTTACACAGCACAAGCAGTGGTGGGAGCAAGGGAAACAACAGGAGTACATAGAATTTAGAAAAACTAACAGAAATTGGTAGCATAGTGCAGAATCAAGAAAGCTGTGGGGAAAGCATCCTCCAAAATAGTTTTTATAGAAATCTGATGACAAACAGGTGGATATTTTATTGGATGACACTGCTGTCTAATGTAAGTGAAACAAGGTATGTAATAAAATAAACTATTATGTGAAATAACTGCAATGATTATTTCAGTTCGTAATGGTACCTTAGCTCAAAGTATCCTTCCTTGTTCTTTAAATATCTTTTGTTGATACTTTAGTAGATGTTTTGATCTTGCATCAACTTGTGAAAAGTGCGTTAGCATCATCCTTGAGTTGAGAGAAAAAAAATCTATTTGTGTTGACTTACAGTGCAACAAGCAAGACTGGAAAAATACAAAAAAAAGAGGAATAACTGGTTTGAGGGTTCTGACATGCCCATTTTGGAAAAATAAAAGGCATTCAGAAGCTGCAAAAAACATTGTCCCCATGGCTATAGAAGCTAACATCAGTTCAGCCCGAGAGATCTTCAGGTTGAACCCAAGAATAAAATCAAAATTTTAGCAATACATAGCCATTAAGGGCTATCGACATTCAGTGAAAGATCAAAACTGAGATACTCATTATCACTTTAAAGATGTTCCCTATAATCTTTAATAGTAAATGTACATTAGAATATCACCTGGGTAAAGAAAAGCAATTAATTTTCAAAACATCTCATGCTAAAGATCACTTTTGTATTGGTGACTTTTTTTTTCTTTATTTTAAACAAGAACCTTCTCAAAGTAAATAGTGAAATCTGCCTTCTGGAACTATTTCAAAGGAGCCAAAGCAGTCAAAAAAGGAGGAAACCACTACAGCATCAAGTCATCCTTGACTGAAAGGAGATATATTGCAGGGGAACAGCAGAGGAAATGAAGGAGATGAGGGACTCTAACCAGACTGTTTTTGGAAAGCACTGGATAAACAAATCAAACCTGAATTAAAGAAAGGGCTTTTAAGGTACTTCTCCTTTCCCAAATAAAAAAAAAAAGAAGGCATAACGAAGCAGAGTACAAACACACCATGCTCTAGACATAAATCTGAACTCAGTACATTATCTATCCCATCATGTATATACGATGAGTGGAAAGAAGCAAACATCTGGAATGTGCAGAGAGAGATGAAAGGCATCCACGCTCATACGTTCTACATTGAAAGGAGAATGTTTACATCAATTTTGGTCTAGGATAATCTTTTCAGACCCATTAACTCACTCACTTGCCAAGTTAGATGACCTCAAGAGCAAAGACTACTCTCTAGCTGTGGTAAGAGGTTCAGGTTTCCAGGAAGAGAGTATTCATTGTACGGAATATATGGTGTGTGTGACAATGATATGTACAAGTAGCTGCCGCGTGTCTCTGATAACAGTTAAAAGGAGGCAGGGAAAGGTTGTCATTTGCTATGGCAATAGACTCCTCCACTAATATCACAAAGATTTATGACTCCTTAATCAGCAGGCATTAAAGCACTGATGAGAAAAGCAGCAAAACACAGGCAGAGCTCTCTCACCTTCCTGCCGAGCTCTTGCAATCATAAAGACCATGCAGTGACACAAAGGCTAGCTACTTAAAGTCTTATGAAAAGACACCATTGGTTTTGCCAGATAACTATATTTTACACATTTATTCATGGACTTGGAAAAGACGTCTCTTCCTTTCTTTAGGCATCTCAGAAGGAAGAAAAAACAAGATGATGTACGTTGCTTTGTACTAGAGTGCTATTTTTGTCCACAGTATAAAGACAAAAGACATTATATCTATTCAAAAAGGTGAGTTTAAAGGCTGCTTATTTGATTGACAAAACGCACAAATCATACTTTCCCCTAATTCAGCCTAGCTATTAAAACTCCACAAACCTCATGATAAAGCAGTCTATACGGTGCACTCATGTGCCACTAGCAGAATAAGAAACTTAAGCATGATTCCTTTCTATCCTACTCATTCTCCTGTTTGTATACTATTTGATATATTCTCTAATGCAGTTTTGCAGGGTCTTATCTGTAGGTGGAGACTGAAGACTTTTTTTCAAGGAACAGCACTTTACAAGAATGCGTCTTATCTGATGCGCAGCTTCCACATGCAAAGAAAAATTGTTTACATACAGTTAAAGATAAATCTTTCTGAAGTCTACTATTTCTGCAGGCCATACGATAGAAAACTTTTACACAAAGTGTGGTTACTTTTGTGCACCAAGAAAGATGCTTTGCCTTCTAAAAAGGATCAATGTTTTGAAACACAGTTTCTCAAGGGGATTACTATTTGTTTTGTTTTACGCTAACAAGTACTGCTGAAAGCTCCATTCCAAGTATTTGGGGAAGCTGGATTACTAACTGAATATTCATATTCAGTTATGCACATACATATTTCTCTCTTACATGGCTGTGCGGAGTACTGTCATTCTAAGGAATTATAACGAGACACCACTGGATATTTCCAGTTCACTCTGCAACGTAGTGTAAGAGGAGAAGTGAAAACCCTACCAGATTCAAAGAGGAGGAGTATCCTCCTCTGCTGTCTGAAGTCTTGTGGGACAAGATACTGGCAGCACACCTACACAGGCAAAAAGGCCATGGCTCATTAAGACACTGCTTTGCTCCAGAAATAAAAATTACGACTATTTAAAGGGAGGAGCTAGGGAAATCTCTATTCACTGTTAAGTTCATCAATCAAATAGTATGCTGGGAAAGTGACTGTCCCCCCACTATATATACTGGAGTGAGGTCTCCTTGGAAACCCCTCTTCCTCGGATTTCCCTGCTGGGAGTATATGGTGCATAACAAGAAGGCAGAAAGAAACAAAAAACCCAGATGATTACTCTGAATGTAAAAAAATAAAATAACAAGGAAAAATACGTAGAACATTAAAAAGCCAGCCAACTCACAGAAAGTTGCCCCAAAAATATAAATGATGGAATGGTAGCCACCGTTTTAAGATGTGGAAAATAATTTCTTCACTCATTTTTTTCCTGTTATTTATCTTTTTTTAAAATCTCCTACAAAGTCAAGATAGGATCACAAAGTTCAGCCGGTTTTAGGAGGATTAAGGGTTAGGGATTATGCTTCATTCATTTGGGGATGTAAATTAGCATCAGAGGGACAGAAGCTGACTGGTGAGGAAAGGGAAGAAGGAGGAAGCAGGTCAAAGAGCAAAGCATGCACAACTGCAAGCTTTTGCTGGCATACATTTCAAATTACAATACATCTGGTACTCCACCATAAGAAAGTAAAATGTGGCACTACTGCTCAATATGCGTGAAAAGCCCTCTCTTTTAGCAAATCAATAAAACCAGAATGATAAAACCCAGGTTTTTGTTTGCTAGCAATACCATCAATGATGGGTAGCTCCTTATTCCGCCCTTCCTATTCCTAAGCAGAGAATCATTTAGGTTAGAAAAGAACTTTAGGATGACCAAGTCCAACTATAAACCTACTGCCATCAAAATGGAAAATTTCCCAAAACAATTACATTTGCTGTGAGTTTGAACTATTCTTCTTCTTCTTTAACATTCGCTAAGATACTAAAGTAGTCCTGGAAAGACTACTAACAGTGCAATGAGAATAAATTTACTTATCTTCTTTTCTAAGCATTCCTCTGGCTCCGGCAAACCCTCATATATACAAAAAAAAACCCAAAACAAAACAAAAACCAAACCAACCCCATAGCTTGCTCCTAAACTGACTGCCCTGAGCAGCAGTAGCAACGTAGCAGTGCAGGGCTGTGACCACAATGCACTTCCCTTACTCAAAAGCATTCATGTCCACAGGTTCCCAGTATAATTTCAAGTGTTTATGTGGTGCTCTACCTCAGCAGCAATGAGAAATGGGCAGTTCCTCTTGGCCTCCCTTTCAGCTGCCTAGATACCAACACAACCCCAGAGTCTATATTAGAAATACACCACAATAAAGTCTCCATGAGAAAGTTTTTAACTACTGCTACCTGCCTTCCGTGTGTTTTATCTGCTAAAATTACCAGCAAAATAATCACTCCTATTGACGAGACTACAATAGTGTAGTAATACAAGAGCTATGCTGTGCTCTACTAGAAAAATAAATCCCAGGCCATTTGTGGAGTCCAGCTTTTTTACTGGCTAAGTACCAGGTTGCATTTTATAGATCAAGATTGGCTTGCAATGTTTGTAGTTAGAAAAGCTCATTTTGTCTTAAAAACTGAGTAAACATAGGAAGTGACTGAAGGAGCGTGGACTGCCAAGATATAATTTATAGTTACTTTCCCACACTTCAAACTATAGTTCTGTTCTTCAGAATCCAAAATCATTGGTATAATTAAAATACTAGATTGCCAGTCTAGAAGTGCCCGATTCTATCTAACTCAATTGTCACTGTTTATTTGAGACCATTTTAAGAGCCAAGTCATCTATTGCAAACAAATCTGGAATGAAATCATGTCACAAAACGTACACACATGCACATATATAAATACATACATACATAAACTTAAGTCCTATGAGTCCCTCAAGAGTATATTGACATTTCAATCTAAATTATTTAACCAGCTACAAAACAAGTCTACACATGGACCAGATGAGCCAGTGGTTAAGCAGGCAGGTCTTGTATTAAACTGTGAAACCTCTGCTCTACTTTGAGTTAGGACACTACTTTTAGAAGATGAACCAAACACAGTTGTCAGGAGCAGCAGGAAGAGAGTCTTATGCTGCCACAAAGAGTCCATCTCTAAGGCAAAGTATTTTCACTCCCTGATGCTCAGCAACTCAGAAACTACCCCAAAATAAAGATGCTTGGCCAAGTTCAGCTGCTGTCTTCCTTCCCCCACATGCCCTCCAGCACATCCAGAAGAAATGCTCCTTGAGAACAAGGGTGGTCTGGACTGTGATGTCCCAAAGCTGCAGTCAGCTGTTAGATGCAACTGAGGCAGTGACAGAAGCGTTAGTAAAGTAGAGAAACTGTGACACTTATTAAATCACATCTCCTTTACACAGGGACACACTTTCAATTGTATGCCTTTCTGCAGTTTCTTTTGTATTGCTGACACAATATGTGGGGGCAAAATAAATGTTTCACTGGTTAACATTACTTTACAAATTAAAACTTGTGAAAAATTACCGAATATTTAATACTTTGAAAAAAATGCAATTCTCTCACAGACAGAATATCTTCAAGATTGACGACACTGGGAAGTACTGTAATCCAAAAAAAGGGTTAATGATCTATGGATTTTTTTCATCTGTCCAAATTTTTAAATACACATAAAACTCGAAACAAGACATTTGTATCAAAAACTTTTTGGTAATTTCTCAAATTCCTCAAATGAGAGGTATGGAGATACTGAAGATATCCAGCATTAGCCATGTAGTTATCACAGTAGCAGTCCTGAAACATATGAGAAAATTCTTAAGCAAATAAGTAATAGATAAGAATCAAATTCTGCTTTATTAGATTTTTTGAGATTCCTCAGTGTCAAATCAGTATTTATTAGACACAGTTAAGGTATGTTTACAGAACCAAGTTCCAGCCAACAAAAACAGAAGAAAAATTATGGTAGCTGGTAGACAACAAACATCACATAAATTTATGAAAATACCTAAAAGTTTAAAACTTACGTATCAATGTCTTTTTTTTTTCCTTCTTTTTTAAAGTATCTTTTTCTAGTGAAATTAACGTGACTTCTTAGAATAACCATTCTTTCCCATTGTGTGTCCATGAAAAAACGGATACATTTTAAAACCTGGAAACTTTCAGCTCATATTTGTATTATTTTATCAACGTCCAGTAAGCCATTTACTACCACTCATTTCCCATTCATCTATTATTTTTCCTCCTTAGTAAGGATGCTTTTCATTTGTATACAAATGAAAAATTCTCCATTGAGATTTTGGGTTTCCCTTCATAAAGAGTTTTTTTTCCTTTTGGACACATACAAAAAAAATCTTAGAAGATCAAGGAGAAAATCAGTCTATGGTCTTCTACGCTTAAACTTTTCTGATAATCATTCTATAAAAGACACGTGTAGGCACTTGCACATAGGGAACAAAACAGAAGTTTGCACTGATAAGATGAAAATAAAGATACCTTCAGTGGATATAAGTGAGATCCCCAAAGAACCACTCATATCTTAAGTTGATTAAAGACAAATAAAAAATTTAGAGAGGGAAGGGTGCTTGGCCTGCTCAGCAAAGTTGCTCGTATGCCATGCTTATGTTCTCACTTCAAGTGTTCAGTTACCAAGATCAAATTATTGTAATCCTGCCTGATCTGGAACAACATCTTCTCCAAGAAAGTTCTGTTTCCCCTTTACTCTGAACATGGTGTTTTGCTTCTTCAACAACTTTGGTCGTTAACTTCACAACTTTCACATAACCTGCCTGATTCCTGTAACAGATGAGGGAGTTGCAGGCCGAAAGCCATCTTACTGTGACACTGTAATGCTTGCTTCAGTGCTCTTAGTACACTTAACCTTGCAGTTGCATAATCCCACATTCACATGAGAAAGACCCCAGATACCATCAAGATCTAACACTGAAAATGGTGGGCTACCTGTCTCAGTTTTACAGAGCAATCAACTGATGCATTCTGTCTTTCAGGTAAGAAACAAACATGATAAAAAAACCAACCCTCTACTACTATTTTGGCAAGCTGAACTTTTTGGAAGTAAGTTTCTGCTTTCAATTTTTTATTATTTCAGTTAATGAAGGCATAGATAATTCCAGGATCTTTTTTCCCCGGGTGACATTTTTTCCCTGCCAGTGTAAGAAGCAAGCAAGCAAAAGTATGTCACACCTCAGCATCAGATTAATCTATATACTTATTAGCCAGAAAAGCTTTGGTTGCCTCCCCCAATAAAGACAAAACAAATGAAATGAACAAAAAAAGTCCTGCTGTTGCTGCCTCTGTTTGTTTACCACAGTCCATCTACCTGTACACACTCATCCACTAAGTAAAAATAACATTTTATGCCATTGACCTCATGCGTCAGAATTTAATTCTTTGCACCTTGAGTAGTAAGCAGATACATCAATACATTATGCTTTTTTTCCTCCCAGTTAATAGCAACATTAAAAATTACTAAGAAAGTCACCGAGACCAGACCCTACCAGGGATTTTCTTCATGGCAGCAAAGCAACAGATTAAACAACATTCATGCATTATGTTATATTGCTGAGGAAGCTAAAGCAGATAGCCTCCATACAAAACAAGGTTTCCTGTTTCAATCTAAAGATTCTTACAAATTAGAGAATGAATAGTGACATCTCAAGTTTTTAGGCTATCCTTGTGGTAGAAGCAGTTTGCATTTTATAGTCTCATTAAGAATGTTTTAGATCTCAGCCCACAACATTGTCTAGGCATGAAGAAGACAATATTTGCCAATGAAACTGAGAAATCCATTCTGATATTTAATGTGAAATATCTAGTTTATTTACAATCTCTAAACAGTAATGAGACATATCCTTTTTAAAATAAGCTTAAGCATATGTAAACTGCCTCACAGAACTATAGTGAATTTGATTTGGGAAGGAAATCAAGGTACCTCTCTTTTTCATAACTTAATGAAGAACTTTTTGAATAGGGTTCTTAAAGGGGAAAGGTGGCAACCTGCCTCACAAGTGATGACAGCAGCCCCTAAATCAAGTGTCACACAACTTCAAATCCTAAAGAGTCATCAGTCATGCTTTCAAGAGGGGAAAGAGCAGTCTCCTTCCTTGAGATCAATGAGGCAAATACAGAATACTCCTTCTGCTCTCCTAAGGATGATTGATGACTCCTTAGCAGCTGAAGTGTGTGACATTTGATTTCACTCACTGATAAGACTGTATCTATCCAAACACCTTCTAGTTAATGGTTCCAGGACCCCTACATAGCTGTTCTTTGTGATGTGTTGCACAAAGCTCAATTGTTCAATGATTAATGAATTTCTCAACAATAGAAGAAACTTCTGTAAGAGAACGTTGTGACTGTGTTGCCTGATATTCTGATCACAACACAAAGTGGGAATCTAGGCTACTCAAGAAAAATAGCGGGAGATCTCTCTGCATTTGCCAAATGACAATTACTGGGGAAAACAGTCCTGAAAGAAAACTCTGTTCTTTTCCTTATCACTCTAAAAAATACCTTTTAGGTCTGCTTTCCAGAAAACATATGTAATACATTGATTGATTAAAAATACTTTCCAAAACTTTAAGAAGCAGATTTACACATGATTATGGATTTCAACAGCCTTGAAACATGTTTTGAGGCTTTTTTATTTTGCTTACAACACCATATTCTGATCCAGTTATTTCATATTTTGAAATCATGCAATCACCATGACTTGAAACTATGCTTTGTAACCACAATGCACACTTTTGTTTATAGGTTCTAAGACACGTCTGCTTTATATTCAGTTGTATCAGTCGTCTTGTTTAATATACTTTTTTTAATATCATTAAATTGCACAGCACTATTTACATATATTGTAGTGCTTGTACCCATTTTTTTTTTCTCTTAAGACTGATATTGATATTGTGTTTTTATCTCTCTTACAATATCACAATCAGGAAATGGAAGAATGTTTTTCCACTCTGATTCAAGGAGTGCCGTATTCAGCTAGATTCTGCTCTGTATGTTTCTGGGAAGTTTAGCACTTTGCACAAAATTCATAGATGTGTCATTAATGGAAGAACCAGGCAAAACAGAAGTCTATCAGAAAATACGTTCAAAGGGAGATAAATTGTGCCCTAATAGGTAATCAACTGTGTCTTTATAGTTTTTTTCAGTTCTTCTAATGTCAAGTGCTTCACATACTTCTAACCTGAACATTACTTGCCTTATTCCACAAATTTGTTTGTCAAAAAGCACATTAATAAATCAGAAGAAGAATACTGCAGTATAGTCCAGCAAAAGATGATGAGTGTGGCTATCTTAGCCCTTCAGAATGAATGACAGGAATAGAATGGCATCACTGCCAAAGAAAAATGCTTCACGTAACCTTTATCATTTTGCCAAAAGCAGCCCACCAAAAGAACTAAAGAGAAATTCCAAGTTTGTACTTGCCAAATGAATCTTTCATTTAAAATTTGAAACAAAGGCATTGTTTTTGCCAAACATTGCTAAGCTTCACTGAGGCCTTGTGTGAAAAAGCAAGAGGTCTGACTATTTGGAATTCATATTTGATACAAACTTGGGTTTGTTCCTATTCAATGCAAATAAGAGACTGCACGTGACCTTGAAGCTCCAAATTAAAAATTATACTGACACAGAACTGTGCCAAATTAACTCGGCTATGATGAAATTATTATAAAAACATGGTGTTATGACTTGTCTTGGCACTTAAAGACATGATGAAGTCTCCATAACGCTCTAAAATTTGTGAAAATGAAGTCTGGTTTTGAAGTCAATATTTTATTTCCAAAATATTATACTCATTTAGGAATGTAAAATACTAAATATAATGAGATACAAAATCAAACATATTTATGTTGAAAAATATACTTTTAAAAACTTTTAACATAATGATAGATTTCTACTGTCATAGATTATAAAATAAATTAGTCTATTTGGACAATAGTGTTTGGTCTATAATATAGCCTTATAATATAAACTTGTATTTTTCTTCACAAAATTTGGAATAGCTTTTCTTTCTAAAACAGATATAAAAATCATCTTTTGGTCTCTCTCATTGTTCATTACGGGATAAACTGAAATCGTGTTCAAAAGATACTCTTAGCAATGCCAGTAACTATTGTTCAGGACAGTGAAGTTTACAGGTAAGCAGGAATTTATATCACACAGGGTTTCATTTTCCAGTTTGAAGTGTAGTACATCAAACGCTTGAGCAAATGACATGGATACTCTGCAGCTTGACGAAGAATCCTCAATCATCCACTAAAGAGAATGTGTATTTTGAAAGCATATGAAGATTTTTTGAAGAGTATGTTTGTTTGACAAACAGCCACAGTTCTACCAGAAGTAGCTACTTAAGGTGGTGACAGACAATTCCCAAAGTCTTTTCTGTATCACATCTATTAGGAAGCAGGGAAGTCAAATGTTTCAAGGAAAATTATGTTCTGAAACTGTCCAGCAGGCTTAATTTAAAAAATAAATTCATTACTCTTCAACTCAGTCAACTCCAATTAAATTTATCAGATAAATACTTAACATTCCCATGAAAACAGCTGATTATCTGGAAGATGTTCACTGAAAGGTCTGAGATCTATGTGTTAAGAAATACTTATTAGACTTCAAAAAACTTACATGGAAGTGAACATTTACAAATACCCAAACTTGGAAAAGTCATGATGGGACTTATGGGATGTACAGGATGGGTGGGAAGAGAAGCTTGGCACTCAATACTTAACACATGTGAGTGCCCAGATTAACCTGTAGAATACAGAAATTCGGATAAATACAAATACTTCCCAGAAACAGTTGATGCTAACAAAAAGAGATGAAACCAGAGAAGATTCCTGGAAACCTGCCTAATTTCCTCTGAGCACACAGTCCACCCACTTGGAAAGCTCACAAGGAAACCCAGCTTGCATCATTGCGACTCAAACAGTCTTTCCCGAGAATACCTTTGAAGAGATAATGGTTTCCCCATTCTGTGGCCAGGAGATGACCAGACTGTTTGAGTTGAAACTCTTTCTTTGTCCAATTTCAAAATTTCTGACTCGGAACACATCTTCAACTACCAATATTTTCCATGAAATGGACCACCCTTAACCATCTAACTCTATTGTTTGGAAAATCTTCTGTCATTTTCTAAATTCTGAATGCTTAACTTTGAAACTTGCAAAAACATTGTGTGTTTTGGAAATTTGCAGTTCTTCAGTCTGTCAGAATTGTTAAACATTGTTATCCTTCTCAGAATAAATGTCTGGTTAAAACAAAGCAAGAAGTGCTAAACTAACAACTAACAGCTTGAAACCCTTGCATCTACTTATTGAAGCTGAAAAACATTATAGTTTGTCATCCTCTGCTTGGATCCATTCGTAAAGGAGGAGGGGTGCTTTTCTTGTTGATTTCATTTATACTTACTGACAGAAATGGAATGTGTTGTGAATTCCATTTTAGGATCACATTTTCAGTATTCTCTAGTTCTCACAGGTATTTTGTTTTCACTATTTCTGACCTTTTCTATCCAACAAGGTTCCTCCAGATCTGCAACTTTCTCAAGTCTTTTTCCTTATCCAGCAAAACCAATTTGAAATCCAAACTTTTAATCCCATTCATTTCCTTACCATCCACACCACTTGTCTATCATGCCAGCTACTTCCCCTTATGACTCAAAATCCTGCTGACTTCAGGCCTCGTCCATAACGAATCCTCAAAATAGAGTCAATCCCTTTCTTTAAATGAACTGATCAATCACTACCATATCTCTCGCAGCTTTATGAAGTATCTTTTCAGCTAATCAATAAATTCTTTCCTCTAACCTCAACCTAAATTTTATTACCTTCAGAGCTCTCCCAATCTCTCCCACTACATTTTGGTTCCTCATCAGATGTGTCCCATGTCTCACATTCTTTTTCAGTTTTTGATGTGGCTTAAGCCTAGTCTATTTGCCAATTATTAGGCCAACGTTGGGCCATTCCCCCTACCCCTGTTTTCTTAGCTCCTCTTTTCACATCTCCTTCCAAGACTTCCCGAAACAGAACTATGCCATTGCCTAACAAGCAGCCTATTTTCCATCTAAGATTCCCGATTTTCTCCTCTCATTTCCTGGCAGGTTCCAACCACTAACTCTTCTGTTATTGCACATTTAGTCCTGTCTTCTTACAGACCAAAGGAACAAAGGAAGGCTTGCAGACCATAAAGAGAAAAGACCCTAAAGAGCAATTGGCTAATTGCAGACTACAAATGAAATTTTAAAATTACATTTTGCCAAAAACTGTAAGTTAAACCCTGCATTAAAAAAGAAATTAAAATAATGTTTAAATTGCAGCATAGACAGCCATTATTTGCTCACCTGGAATATTTGTTTCAAGGAGAAAAGTGCCCGTCTCAGCTCCCGTCCATTGGAATTGTAAAGTTTTTCTGAAAGAAAAAAAAAGAAGACAACAGAAATAAAAATTGCAAGGTGGCAAAAAAAAAAAGTAGTACATATTTCAAAAACAGTTGGAGTGGAAGAGTCATAGCACTTGTTTCCCATTATGTAGATGGCTGTTAAAGCTAGCTGCTTTGATTTTTACATATACAGGACTCAGTCATTAAAAAAACATGCAAGCAAAACCAGGGTTTAACAGTCCATAACTTTAGATGGCATCTCCCAGGTAAATTCACAATAGCTTCAGTAAGATCAATGACAAACAATGCCCTAAGCAGTTTTTGAAACTGCCTAGAAATACCGCTCTTTCTGCATTAAGATAAATTTAGTGTTTATTGAAAGTACCGCATTAGTCTCAAAAGTCTCAACTAAGAGCACTCTTTGCTTTTGTTATCAAAACTAGAGCCACTGAATCCTATCCTTGACTGCCTTCCCTCTAGACATTCTTTTCTCATGTTCTCATCTTTCTATTGTTAAATCCTTTCTGCAATGGCAATGAACGCTAATACCAGAAATAGTCGGACAGTCTGTTCTAAGCATAATTCAAAACAGTGTTTTATTCTCATGAAAACTGATCTTGATCTTTTTCTAAATGAAGCAAAAGCCTTTTCATCATCCAATAATGAAATATATTACTTCATTTATTCCTTTACTAATGCATAATCACTAAAAATAACCTAAAGAAGACAAAAACAACTCCTCTACTATCTTTCCGAACCCTGCCACAATGTTTATGCCTATTGAAGAAGTCTTGGAATGTACATCTCAAGTTCATTATTGTGTATTTGGAAGTGACTACGCATGGATGGAACAGAAGGTACGCTCTTCAAGTCTTCCTGGTATACTACATTTGGGATATCTGATAGAGACTATATGCAACATTTCTAGAGTCCTAATGCAATCTGAACACAATTACAAAGGAAAATGAAATCTTCATGGTCACCTCCCATGACACATTTTGCCTCACCTATAGATAATCATGAAAGAACCTTCTCTGCAATGGACAATGGCCAGCAGGCCAAGAGACCAAAACTGGAATGCCCACTGAGTGGGAATATTGTTATAACAAAATTAAATACCAACCCTCAGAGTTTATTTCTTACTCTTCTTGTCTATTTCTCTTTTAATTACTACTTTACACTACAAAATAAAATTAAATTTCATTTCCCTCTGTCAGGAAGTTACAAAAAAGACCAAGCATTTGAGGATTCAATGCATTTATAAATCAGTAATTATTTTTTACTTCAATTAAAGAAGGCAGGTTTTAATTTTAGAAAAACATTTCTTATTCCTAAGAGTCATCTTCAACCAAAAGAAAAATGTGAAGCAAAACTTCAGCAAAACTTACACTTTTTTTGTAAGCTTTGAAAGTAGTTTTGTTCATCCCTAATTGCCTCTGATTTCAAAGGCAGAACGTGTAGAATTGGCAAAACTATTGTTGTTATAAGTTGTCCCCATACTTGCACTGTTTATAGATTCCTGACAAAATGTTGGAGGAATGGATTTCACTCCAAGCCATAAACTTAGAGGCATACTTTAATTACTCTTGCTTAAAAATGCACTGGCATGTGAAACTACATTTCTTGGCAGGATAGAGAGTAGTTTTGTCAGGAAAGCTTAAAGAATAATAAAGGTCTTTTAAGACCCGGTCTGTCAACTTTACATGCCACATTACACAAAATATTCCTCTTTGAAAGATACCTCCATCTGGCATTTGTTATTACTAATTTCCCTCTATTCATAATTCACCAGCATTATTATGAGCAGAATCTCTCCAAACAAGGCAGTATATTATCATCTTAATTAAGAGAGGCACCACTTCTTAAAGTGCTGGCAACTTCGTACATAAATATCCATGTCCTAACAAATGCCATCTGTTGGTCTTGGTCTTAAACAGGAACAATCATCATCTTGGCCTCGGGTAAAGTCCTAATGAACCATTGTTATGATACCATAACACTGGTTGCTTTCATTGGTGCATGCAGATTTTTAGTACGTCTCAATGCCGAATATTTTTCTCCTTGGTCTTTTCACAGAGTATAACATCATCCTTGGCAATACCAAAAACAATGCTCTCCCTGCTTGCTTGTAGGAAAGAGGACAGAAATTATTAACTGAAGCTCAAAAAGTGGTCTATCATTAGAGCTGAAGAATCAATAACTACTGAATGTACCAAGTTGGGCGATAGCAGTGGCCACAAGACAGCAGCATGTAGAAGAAATGTTTGAGCTGATCTCACACCACTTTTGAGGAGCAACAGTCCAGGTAAGTCATCTCATTTCTGGCATCTATTACCAGGGTGCAGCAATCTATACAGAAACAATGCACATTTACAGATCCCTCCTCATGGGGAGCTAATCTTATTGAATTAGATTAGAAATACAAGCTCCTAACCTCTTCACTTGACATTCTTATATATGAGCAATCCACCGACTGTCTATGTAAGTCTTGGCACCCACTTTGTATAGTGCTGGCAGCCATCAGAGGCATTCATGGAGCATAATCCAAGGAGAAAAGTGAGATGGTCACTCCTCAGAGTCACGCAGCATCAGAAGATGTTTTGCTCTAGAAAACTGCAGCCCAGAGCACATCTCACACAGAGCAGGAAACCCTACGTAAGCCAAGGTACCATGTGGGTCACCTTATAAAAGCTTGCACTTGTCTGCTGTTTTTCAGAAAACAAGAAATGCTCTTTGGTAAAACACATCTCCCAGGTCAGGTACAGGTTGGAGACATACTACACTCATACACTTCAAGTGTAGAGAAAATAAAACAGGCCAGAGAGTTTGAGGTATTTGACTGCATCTACCTATTAACGACTGCATTTCCGACAGTTATGTCTCGATAAGCTATGCTATTGCAGTTCTTTTTTACTGCTTTTCTTCTAGAATTAAAGAGCTGCATCTGCATCTGTGAAACTGGTTTAATTGCAGGTACCTAGATGATAGAAAATCCTCCTGGTGGTTCCTTCTGATGTTAGCTTACACTAGAGGGCACTGCTTATTTCTTTTTTTTTATGACAGAAAAAGGCACTCTGTCCCTCCATGGGCTTCTCACTGATTGAACAATACTGTTTGAGATGTTGGCTTAGTACTTCATTATTTTTTTTATCCATAGACTGTAAGCCATTCTGAGAAATTAAAAAAAAAATAAAAATAAAAACAAACCAACAACATCTGCAATACCAACCTCAAATATTCAATATCAGTTCTTTTGAAACTGAGATAAAATCAAGTACTAGTATGGGCTTAGTTTTATCTACTGTTCTCTAATAAGCAAGAGTTGCATTGGTTAAATTATCCTTCACATCACAATGGGCAGATGTATATCCTTGAAAGACAAAGAGATTCCCTTAGCTTACCACTTCTTTCTACAGGCAGAGAGTCAAAAATAATGGGGCTTGTGATACAGACAAACACATGTAAGAGGCAGCAGCCTACAAGTGATTATTTTCTTGCAATGGCAGCATTTTTAGTTGAGAGAAGGCTTCACACTAAAAGAAAATTATTATTTATTACTCTACATTTTTGTTTGATTTTACTTTTCTAAAAATTACTCTCCTAAAGATAAAAGGAAAACAACTCGTGAGGTGAAAAGGGATTTCTCTACGCGAATTTGGTACGAACACGGTGGTGGGTGGGGAACAGTTTGGTTTGCAAAGGCATCCTTTCAGAACACAAGAGAAGCTTCTAAAGATCTTTATTTTATCAGGCCGCTGGTAGCTTTCAAAGGGGATTCTGTATTTTAAAAAAAGACCATCAGAGGCTCAAATTTCATTGGGTATTCAACTCTTTCTACTACACCGGAAAAGGGAGTTTCTAAAGAAAATAATAATTGGTCTTTATATTCTTAATGAAAGTATTAACTTTTCTTCTGCTTTCTATGGAAAAAAAATGAGTGCTTTCAATCCACAGTAATAAAAGGAAAAATCAGAATTGGCTGAATATTGCTTGGTTCAGTCCCATGTGCTACACCTGACCTCTGACTGACAGGGTACCATCCTCCTCCCTTCCTCTTCCATCACACCCATTGAATTACTCCCTGGGATATAGTAATTTATGTAGCATCAGCCTTTTGAGCTATTGGCAAAAGCCTGTGAACATCTGGCTGAGCACAAATGGGAGTTGCTCTGCTTCACTTGCTGCTGACTGAATGACCTCCGCATCTCCCATCTATGCCTCTTTTCTTTAAACTATAATTTCAAGACGAAACTCCTTTCCTTGCAAAAACATAAAAGGGAGATTAACTCCACATTTGATTACATTAGCAGGGTACCTTGTGCAGATCTAATTAGATGACATTTGAAACATTTCCTGCCATTCATTTCGAAAGTCCTTGCATGAGACAGAAGTAGCAATATTCTCTGGCTTCCACTAGCCACTCATAAATCGCTAGTACTTAGAAACTAAAACTTAATTCTCATCCCTGCAACAATGAATAAGACATTATTTTAAGTGCTCACTAGGAAGAAGTATTAGTGATAGAAGAAATAGTAATAGTCTTTTAGAATTTAAATGAACTGCTTACATTTCCACCAGCACTGATGGGGGAAGAAATTAAAAGCCAAAGAAAAATGTTTATAACAATAAAATAACCTTCTTTGTGTGAATGCCAAGAACCACACTTACAAATGTATTAGTATACTATCTCTATTTTAAATGGGTGTTATTCTATTTGAATGAATCTACACAATTAAAAATCTACGTAAAAATTTGAGCAGTACAGCAAGAAGTCAGGCATATAGGTCTAATTCTGTGATCAGGCTTCAGGAAGCAGCATGGTAGACTTTATCAGGTTATTCAAGTAGGCCCATGGGTGCATATAGTGCTGCAGATCTATAAAACAACTGCATATAAAACTAATTATTGCAGTGTGCCAGTCTTTCACTGTATGTCAAACAAATTAAAGCAGCTCTCTAAGAAAAGACCTGGTCCTATGCCAAGAACGGTCTTTCTTTTTAGTTTTGCTTCGGTCCACAAAAGCTTGTCATAAATGTGTTGGCCAGACAAGGCACTCTCCTTTTTATTATTGGACCCCCTAGACAATACACAGAGAAGGGATTCATTCATACGCATATTGCCCACAATTGCATTAACACAATTGCTGCTTATGCTGAGATTAATTAATTTTGCATATTACAAATGTTTGGTTTTTTTCTCCTAACCTGATCTTATTTTCTCTCTGTAAATAGTTTGTTATGAATTAAGTAGTGCAAAACATCACATGTGAACTCAAGCCGTATATTCTCCCACTGATCCAGGGATAAATGATTAGCACTTAGCAAGTAACAGTAGTTTTCCCACAATAAAGGACCCGAGGCCGAGCAAGTGGATGTGCATATATTTCAGGATGCCTGGCTGTGCAATGCCAACCCCTTGTCACTGTCAGCGCCGACTGCTTTGGAGGAATCTGCAGGCTGCCTCCAAGGAATGCTGCCCTGGCTCCCTGTTAGACCAAAACCTCCCTCCCCTCCTTTTCATTCAGACACACAGCAGCTGCTTAGCTAATTATCTGGGACAGTGGGTTCCCTCAGTGAGCAGGGTCCTTTGCCCCCGCTGGGAGGGGGGATCCTTTGTGGGGAGAGGATCCTATTACGCCTGCATATGAGAAGAGCTCCTCTTCAGGCCTGCATCCTTATTCCCTTTCTCTGTAAAGGACCTGCAGGTGGGGAGTGGGAGGAAGGAAAGCCACAAAATAGCCTTGGACATCTTTTTCTATCCCATACCCTGAAGCACCGCTGGCAGAGGCTTAAAGCAGAAGGTGCAAAGAACAATCTGCAGCCCCCAGGGAGCCTGTGGGGTTTGATAGTCAAGCAGGAAGAACTCCATGGTGAGATCTCCACTGGGAATGAAAAATACATGATACAGCCACCACTTCACAGCAATTCTGTACACTTGCACTTAAGCAGTTTCTTGCCTCTTCAAGGGCAAAATTCTCCTTTCCTGCTGCTGCAAGAAGCAGCAATACCCTGGATTTCCAGTAAGAGCACAAAGGGCAGAAACCCACTTTAGGAGAAAGGATTGAAGCTAACCTTTTTTGAACATTTCTGTGAAGCGCCAGATGTCCTAACTTCTATCACAAGGGAATTAACATAAAACTGTCAGCACAAGAACGATTATGTATTTAAATTCACTGAAAAATGTATCCACTCCTTCAGGTGCAAGCGTACTCCCCACAAAGTGCACCATGTTTCCTGCTTCTTTATTCCCAAGAGATATGAAATGAGATTTAATAATTTGCGGGAAAATGAGTAATAATAAGAAAACTCCCAAGGACCGAGGAGAATAACGATGACCCTGAGGACGAGGAATTGGAGACATGCAATGAGAAACAGTGCAAAGAGAAGTATAGAAGACCAGAGGGGAGTCGGTAAGAGCGATAATAGACAGCAGGAGAGGTGAAGGTCTCGAGTGCCACTAGTAAGAAAACAATAATGCTTAAATAAAGCAGTAATGTTTAAATAATCACCTATAGAGAACTAAACTTAAGAATTGGGAAGCATGGAAGGACTGAGAGAGAAACTGAATATTTTGTGCAAAATAGAGAGAGAAATCATCCTTTTACAGTAGGTTCTTTTCTTTCTGAACACTTAATTTCTGAAGGTCCTAGACACTCCCCTACCCTTGGTTCCAAGTTTTAGTGAATGCTTTAGATTCATTACCAACATATAGATAAACTACAGCAACATCTAAGTAATTCTCTGCTCCCTGCCGGGGGTGGGGGGAAGGAGACGGACGACACACTAAATGACCTTCAAAGGTCGCTTCTAACCCAAACTATTCTATGATAATTAAGTGAGATTTAAAAGAAGATTTTAACACGTATAGCTGGGACTTTCCAGTTTTCTTCATACCCCAGCCTTGGAGACAGACAGGTCTAAACCTATCTCTCAGTCATTTCTACCAAACTTCTGTTTATTCTTGTTGGCTTCAGGGTAACCATGTGTTATGGATAAATCATTAGCCACAGTTTGCCCTCCACAAAACACTAAATTACCACCTCTTTGCTCCCGTATACCCATCCACATGCACGTGGAACTAAGAAGAACATTTGTCACACTATCTGTACACACTACAGAAAACAAATACCGGTGATTTATGCTAAAGGCAGATGCTGAAACACAGCAAGTGTTTACATAGTTAAGTGAAAAAGGAATCCTTAGTTTTCATCTGCTGGATCCTAAGTATTACAGTTATGGAGGCTGGTATTCTCTGTATATTGCACTGCATTATGCTAAGATCTTGAAAAGTGATGAGGTCAAAACTGCCTTTCACTATTTCCATTTCTAACTGACTCAGCGTATTAAAGCCCTGCTTACTCATAAGCAGGTGAAAGAAAGACACATAAGCTGATGAGGGCTGAGAGCAGGGTGAAAACGGCTGACAGAAAGGGCTAGAAATTTTTCCCTTAGTTCTACACTTCTGTGTTCACTACTGTTTTCCCAACTGAAAACTTGAAATATGACTGAAACCTGTCTCAGTTGTCTTCTATTGTTCTTGTGGAAAAAAGGACAGAAGTAATAAAGCCCAACAGCAAGAGATCTCAATAGCAGGTTTTACTTTTGTCATTAAGTAAAAATCAGAATGGGTCAACAAACACTGCAGAGAAAGTAGCAGCAACAACCCCAAGACACTTCAATAGCTCAAACATGTCAATGATTTAATTTAAAAAAAAAAACAAACAAAACCCCCCAGGCTTTATAAATTAATTGTCTTTGGAGATACAAAGAAAATGTAGGGGGTGTTACTGCAAAACAATCTTCTTTAGCACTGGCTTTTGTGTTCAGGCTGGGGCTGGAGAAATTATTGCCACACCAATGCCACAAAAAGCATTTGTTACCCTCTATGAGCTGAAAACTATGAACAAACCAGAACAGTGAGGCATCTTTGAATCCACTTATCACTTGAATATCACCATAGCTTTTCTTTCCATTTCCAAATAACTTCTTTCACATGTAACTGAAATCTGGTTCTGTAAGATAGAATGAAGAATTCCCCTGTACGTTTACTGATACCTACTGATAACTTTGGACACGTGGGGAAGTCTGATACTGGAAACAAAAGCAGTAAAGCAAGCAAACTGTGTAAGCCCACGGACATGGTACTGATCCCGAATAAAGTGCTCAAGCAGTTTGGTCTTCTTTCCTTTTTTAAAATAAAAAAGGAACACTAGACAGGCATATTCACAAGTTACAGCCTTGCCAACATATTAACAAAATAAAGATCCTCTGCCTCTTCAGGCTATTCATTCCAGCTATGGAACAGTTACCGTAGCATACTTCCCTGAAAAGATTTATTTATTTATACAGGTCCTTTCCACTTGAATGCAAAAAGCTCTAATATGCTCTTTAGTTTTGAAGTGCAGGAAACGGCACTTCACATTGATAACTTCAAAGAAGGGCACTTCTTCGTGTCCAAAAAAATGCTGTGACTTCTCTTTTGTAAAAGTCAAAGGGTTACAGAAAGGAAAAGGTTGTGTGGCAAGGTCAAATATTACAGCACCATATTACAGCAAGTGGTGATGGAAAAGACTGAAGAGGTCATCTTGTTCATCCCTCTACTAATGCAAAATCGTTCCCTAGAGAGAAATACAGTAGGAAAGTAGTTGTTATACTAAAACATAGGTTACATAATTCAAGAGATTGGGGCCAGGGAAAATTGCTAGAAAAGAAAATAATATAGAAGAACTTACTGCTTTCTTTAGAGATTACTGTAACCAATCTGAGGCCAAAAAATAACAATAAAAAAATGTATGTTGAGGCCAATCTTTGGTGTTTGTTTCAGTTTATAACTAGGTTTCCAAACTGCTGACCTGTATGCTTGTGTTTGAACAAGCACATCACTGCTTTTTGGATTACAAGTACTTAATAACAACATGCTAGTCATAATTTGAGTTTTCTGATTTTATACTATTTTAAACACAGTGCCAACACGCTGCCCTACATGCTCGATCAGTATTAGTAAATAAAGAGCAACAAATAAATTGTAGCAACCTATCACAAAAAAAAAAAAAAGATAAAATATTTAGGTGCACACTCACTATTCTTAGAATTATGGATGTCTTATCTGTGCTGACAGCTTGGCAAGAGGCAAAACATCTGCACATAAAGACATCACAAGTTTGTGCCAAGAACGTGAATGAGCTCCTGAGCTTCAAGTTCAGACTAAGTTGTACTGTTGTGTAAGACACGCCAAGATATGTCCGAAGTTGCCTCCAAGTGTAGTTGTTTCAGCAAACCTAATTCATCCTCAGAAAGTCCAGCAGGATTTACAAACCTTTGCATCTCAGAGGATGCAGCCTCCTAATTAACTGCAGGTGTTCAACCCCATTAGATGTCTGAAAATTTAAACAGCAAGTATGGACCACTCGTTTGATAAAGGCAATAGGCAGAAGAGCATCAGGAACAGCTGACAATGAAAATCTGATAAAATTGCTTCTCCTCAGACTGCTGCTAGCGACTGCAGTGGTGTGTGCATCTTTAAATACCTGAGCCTGCATCGCCTACGTGCATGTGAGCCTTTCCAGTCTTGCTGGGGGGAACAGGCTCCAATTCAAAGTTGGAGTTTTTTGACTGTTTGGAGTGGCCAGACCCCCAAAATTCATTGACCACAAAATCCTCACATTCAAAAACCACTCAATGCACCTGTGATTGAGACATATGATATATATTAAGGATTAATATTTATCTGTACTTCAGCACCACCCAGAAGCAGTAGCCACACAGTCATGAAGATCTCTTCTGAAAAGCCTCTAGAGGGGGGCATTTGACTCCACTGGAGCTTCATCTATATAATTTTTTTCCCCAAAATTAATTAAAAAACAGAATAAGCAAAGAATATCAATGGAAATGCCATAGCATCTCCAGGGTATTTTTTCAACATTTCACTACATCTACTGATGATAACATTGATTTCTAAACCACTTTTTAAAAAAGCAAAAAAAAAAAAACCCCACTTTTTTAAACCACTTTTAATATTTTTTTTTTAATTTTCAGATTTCCTCAGTCTGAAAACTATTGTAAAGCCTCCATGTAACAGCCTTTCTTACATTAAAAAAACTTTACTTGTAGATCATTTTTCCTAAATCTCTGATAGTCCTTCCTGTTCTTGTGTAAATCTTCTAATGAATTCACATTTTTAAATGCCCAGACTCAGATACAGACACTCCCCTGGGGCTTTAATGATTTCTGAGAGGAGAAAGAGCAGTTCAAACAACAATGACTTGGTTTTGCTTTAGTATTACAGTCACATGGCAAAGAACAGTTCCTTAAATAATAGTATCATAGCTCCCAGCAGACGTGATCTCAGTCAAAGGCTAGTTAACCATCATTGTTCAAATAACTTGATCTTTTTCCACATGTCTTGATGTGTTCTAGGGTTCCTGAAGCATGCTTCTTTAGGATGCTTGAAGGATATAGTTAAATTAAGAGAAATTAAATTAACAGAGACAGATTTGCAACAGAGAGGGAATTAAGAAAATCAAATGTGCAGAAGGACAGAGTGCAGCACTAATACTTTTAGCAGATGTCAAAGCAATTTAAGGTCAGCAAGTTTTCCATCATTCTGAAATAGCTGGACGTATGAAAAATGCACCATTTTGGCAACTGAAAGGAAAAGAAAACTCCAGGAATAAACTGGAACAACCCCACTAAGATCTCAAGCTAAATCCATGCCAATGCATGAGTCTCATCTGAAGTGGATGCCAGGTCAAGCATGTGGCCAGTCCTCATGCAGTAGCCTGGGGAGGCTTGGAGGTCCCCACTGGACTACTCATCTCCCAGCATTTCTACCGCTGCTGCACCATGTGTCCCACAATCTCCTGGGTCACACTGGCATGTGTTGGGTGCAGGTGGCTGGCACATCACAGCCGCATCTGCCATGACATGCCTTATAGCAAAAGGGATGTGAACAGGCACCTGAGGAACACAGCACAGGCACCTTAACAGCTTAACACACTAGGAAAGGAGCTAAAATCCTGGGAGAGACAAGATTTTCAAGCTTCACATGCCGCTCTAACTGCCCTGCAAGAGAGCACTGCAGGTGCTGTCTTTTACTCCTGTGCAATTTATTTTTCCTTCAATTGTTATTGCTTTTCCTTCAATTGCTATTTATTTTTTATTACTACTATTTTTATTACTACTATTTTTGTTACTACAAAATATTGTGCATATAAAGGCTTCTCCAGCAGTGGGGACATACCTTCATACTCTTTTAAGGATCTGTACATCAGATTGAAAAGATTGAGCAGTGGAAGTACTTAGGTACTTCACATCTTTATAAAAATTAGATAAAAGCAGAGTGTTGCACCAATTTTCAAGTACTGTGATTAGGACAAAGGGAGGTGTCCAAAGACTCATGTATTAAAATCAGAAAACTACTGATAAAAGACCATGTTCAACAAGGAGGAACTTCATTTTTTTGATTTTTTTTTCTGCATTTTCACAAGTGAAAAATATCCCAGATTTTCCAGGAACAAGATGCGTGATACTGGTATGCTCCACAAAAGTATGGTTGGATATAAGAGCAAAAGAGAATACAAAGCAAGTATCTGAGCAATCAGTTTACCTCCATTAACAAATACAACAAATAAAAACCTCTGTGCTAAATGCTTCTCTCATTTGGAAGCCAGTGAGTTTGCCTAAGTGTCACACAGGTCCTACATAGCAGCATGAGAGAAGCTTATACACCAAACCAACCTCTGCTTTGGTAAATTTTCTCCCCTAGAACAAAAGCTGTCCAATGCCTCCAGAAGCAATCATGTGCTTTGGTATGAAGCAATGGTACCCACTGGGGCACCAACTCTTCACTTCTCTCACTCTCTGCCGCAATGGAGGAGAGACAGATGCCAGAACACTCCTAGCCTCACTTAAACTGATTTCCCACATAAGTTTTCCTCCCAACCACTCTAAATCAACAATTTTTCTAATAAATATAATTTAAACGAAAAGTCACTCAAGCTACTGAGTTTCTTTCTATATGGCTCAGTCCTGTGCTGGTTCAGGACAGTTTCCAGGCAAGTTTGCAATGGGCATGAAATACCATGTTTGCAGTTTAACAGCTGAACTACCCAAACAATTCTTAGTACCAGCAAACCTCTACATCTGTGTTTGTTAAAAAGCATTAACAACCAAAAAAAAAGCTATTTCTGAAGCACATGAGAAGAGGTTTCCTTTTACTGTCCCCAGAGGAAAGACTATCCTCCCAGCGCTCTAAGTACCACCTACCATTTATATTTTCAAACATTCCTGAAGTGCAATTTCTGTTTACCATACCATGCGGCACTTGGCCTGAACTTGTTTAACACATGTTCACGTTATTTATCCAAACTCATTCATCACAGTTCTAAGACATCTGACAGTCTATGGAGGTTTTCCAATATCAGGCCTCTCACGTAATTCAATTGCTGATTATTTCCACCTCTAAGTAATTTGATCAAAGCCATACAAAAGCATTCAGTTATACTAAAATTTTCCCTGTTCATTATTAATTCAGTCACTGAAAAGCTCTAGCTCTACTTACATAATTAATCAGGAGAATATCAACTATATACGCATACACAACATATATATATATGCACACATAATATATACACAGTGATATATAATATTACATATGTTTACATATACATATATGTTACATGCATTAGTTATACAGATTATACACATGCAATAGAGGGTTTTTTAGGAGGATCCATGTAATAAGAAATTCTTCAGTGACATGTGGATAGGAAATTGTAATTTGTAATATGAGTGCAGCCAGTCGTTATGCAAAGTGTTTCTCTGTGCAAAAATGTAAAGTCCTTCCACATTGGCGCCTCTCTTTCCCTCATGTTTATGAAAAAACAGAAGAGTGTAGTGACCCATGAGACCAGGGCTCTGGTCCTTCTGCACTCCTAACCTAATCTAGTGTTATATCAGTTTGCCAAAAAATACTATGCCAGTTCTAAGCTGCTCAAAGCTACAATTAAATCTTCAGAAATGCTAGATTTTGTGTTCCTGCTCTTTCCTCTTTACTGTCCTTCTCAGCTACAGTTACCATCATTTCCATTGTCTGAAAGTTAAAGACTATCAATGCGATGATTAGGGCTGGCTCTAAAGTCCATCAAGAAAAATATAGGCAAGTGTTGATACCGAAGCTTAAGTTATTCATACACCAGCATGTTGCTCAATCTTTTACAACGTGCTGCATCAAGTGATTCAATTGATCTTGTAATACTCACCTACCATGACATACTCTCTTTTTTACCCCTTCTATCTGCTGATACATAACTCTTCTTGGGTGGCACCTCCATGGAAACATTTTACTACTAAGGAAAAGCTAATCTCCCATCTGTAGTTCCTCTTCTAAAACATGAATAATTTCCAGTTTCCGGTTGCAGGGTAAAAGCTTACAGCTATGGGCAGCAACATATTATCCTTTACTGTAGCAGCCCGGAGAAGAGAAGGCTCTGAGGAGACCTTCCAGTACCTGAATGGGGTATACAAGAAAGCTGGGGAGGGACTCTTTAGAAAGGCTTGTAGTGATAGGACTAAGGGAAATGGCTATAAATTGGAGAAGGAAAGATTTAGACTACACATAAGGAGGAATTTCTTCACAATGACGATGGTGAGGCACTGGAATGGGTTGCCCAGGGAAGCTGTGGATGCCCCATCCCTGGAGGTGTTCAAGGTCAGGTTGGATGAGGCCTTGGGCAGCCTGATCTAGTGGGAGAGCTAATTCCATTGCAGGGGGGTCGGAATTAGATAATCTTTAAGGTCCCTTCCAACCCAAATAATTCCATGATTCTATGAAAAGTCTTGTGGTAAGAGGTCATATCAAAAAAAATTAACCACTCACTCTGTCAGCTGGCTGAATACTGAGATTTCCTTATCTGCATCCCTAAGCAACTAGCCAACACTCCTCAAGCAGATGAAGATGTCACCCTGACTGATCTCTGCTGGTCAGGCCTTCCAAATTCTATCACCTCTCACAGAATGGGCACTCCTTTCTTACCTACAAAACTAAATAGCTCCCTGCTAAATTTTAAGCTTGTGAAGCCATAGGTCTTATTTCAGCCACAATGTTACACAACGTTAGCTACTTCTCCTAATCACCTACAAGTACAACAATTCCTGAACAGCAAAGCCAACCTGGCAAAATATACCATGAACATCAGACGGTCACTCAGGGTTCACCCTTCACAAGCACTCACGGATTTGTGTAGCCGTCGTGGATTCACTGAAGAATTACCACAGCAGATTTAATATGACTTTTAAGTAAACAGATTTATGACAACGATATAAATGAAGTTACTGTTTCTTTTCCTCAGATAACACATAATTTTCTTGTTTCTTATCAGCCGAGTTAAAACAAATATAAGAAATGGCCTCAAGTTGTGCCAGGGAGGTTTAGATTGGATACTAGGAGAAAATTATTTTATGAAAGAGTGGTGAAGCATTGGAACAGGATGCCCAGAGAAGTGGTGGAGTCACCATTCCTGGTGGTGTTCAAAAAAAATGTGTAGATGTCGCACTTCGTGACATGGTTTAGTAGGCATGGTGATGTTAGACTGATGTTTGGATTTGATGATCTTAGAGGTCTTTTCCAACCTTAACAATTCTATGATTCTAAGAATATATTTTGTATCTAAATTAAAACAATCAACCAGTTCTGGACTCTTTATCCTTAAAGGTATTCAATACCCGACTGGACGGTCTTGAACAACCTACTGTGTCCATCTGCTCATGCTCAGACCAGGGCAGTTGGATGAGATAATCTCCAGTGGTGACATTCAACCTCAACAATCTTGTGAAGGCAATCAGAAGACTGATTCTTTCTTGTCCAGTTGACAGAACTGATGCATGCACATATTGCAGCACACATGCTACACAGATTTGGCCACTTAATGTGAATTTTTTGAATTCCCAGCCATAGGAAAATGTAGTAATAAAAAATCCATAAATTCATAACTTCACTTAGTACACGCACCATGTGTACTAAGTAAACATAGTTCAGAATCAGATCTTGCAACTGGGAACTATTCTGCTTTCTGTGATTACTGAGCAGAAGTACCATATTGCCTTTTTATGTGTTGTCTCTTGCAGAAGACAGATCTTTCATTGTCCCCCTTTTTTTTTTTTGCATTGCTTATTAATCATACTGACCTAAGTCTATAACCACACAACTAGAAGCAAGTGATGAACATCTAGGATCAATAAGAGCATTAAAAGGACCATATCCTCCCATCATGAGGATTCAAAAAAATGTAGTTCAAAAACTGTCACAGCTGCTATGAAAATTCAAGGTCCATTCACTGTTCCTGATAAAACCCCGCCTGTTTGCTGCATGATATGGTTATCTTGTAGGTTATTTTTTTCACCTTGAAGAACAACATTATGAGATACATTGTCACATTTTCACTTCAGAGCACAGGTTGGTTAGTGCAAATCTCAGAGTAAACAAACAAATCCCCATCCACTTCCACTCAGAAATCCTATACGAACATATTTAAGACTGAACCCAAAAGGAATACTATATTGCTTTTTTTTCAAAACAAAAGATTTAGTTTCGTACAGTTTTAAGTTTACACTGTGTTGTTATTACTTGGTGGCCAGAAATATACAGAGCAGATTATACAAGACTTTTCAGACCTTCGCAAGGACAGAAGGGTCACGGGAGAGTGAGGCCCCAGGAGAAACAAGGGCAGTAAACTGAGTGAAACATCTCTGTTTCTCTGAAGTTGACTGTATCTTCGCCTTTCAGAATCTTTACCTTCCAAGGACTAGTATGAATCTGACTCCTTTGCCTCCTTCCACTCCTTATCCTGTAATAATTTTTAAAGTCCATACAGAGCAACTGGAAAATAAGGATAATGTCCAGGGATGAGGAGAGAAGGCAGCTCCAGCAAGAAAACAATAGGGTCTGTACATTTGATTATATTTTATTACATTCAGAAAACAGGAAAATATGTTTTCTTAGAAGAAACACAGGACATTCTTACTACTGTCTACAAAATGAAAACCATGAAGAAATAACCAGTTGCTTAAGGCTGCCTCAGTGGCATTCCTAGTCTGCAACCAGTACCAATCCTCCATACAGAAAGCACATAGAGAAGGAGAAGGGACAAGATACCATAAGAATAATTCAAAAAATAAAAAGCTTTTTCTTTGGACTGAAGAGCTATTTCTTACTGTATGCTTCTTTTTTATTGCTCTTGGCTAGGTTTTTTATGTAAATCAGTGCTCTACTACCTACTGCCATGTGCACATATTAGGCGACCTCTCCAGTGTGCACAGAAAACTTCACTTGGTGCTGGATTTGGCAACTTGCTTCTTGTTGTGGCATTTTAATTCATGAGTATTTAAATTTGTGAGGTACAATCTCCTTGAACAGCCTGCTAGTTTTAAGATGTTAGTCTAGACCTACAAAGCCCTAAATGTTTTGTGACCTGTTTATCCAGTAATTAAGCTTTTTTGGAAGCCTTCTGATGAAACAAAAGTTATAATCAGAAAATGTTGTTCACTAAGTTGGAAACACTTCATTGAAAGTCTCTTGCAGCCAACAAACCAGCACAGAATCCCCCCCCAGGAGATATATTTCCTATAGCTGGGGACCCATGGAGCATAGGACCCAGGTTCTAAGATGGTCTTTTGGAAAACTGCAGGGCTACACAAAGGTGAGACAAACTAGAAGGGAACAAACTGCAGGACTTAAAAGACTCATAGCTTGTGGAGCCCAGCCTCTGCTGCAGGAATCCCAGAGGTCAACCTGGAACCAAAGTGCCAAAAAAACCAAGAAACATGCATTTCAGCTGCAAATTTAAGAAAGGAAAAAATAATTTGTACTCATAGTGCCTTTACTTCAATATTATTTATCTGCAGAGGTATTAAGATGGTATTTCCTGGGCAGTTTCCGAGTTGTGCCACAGAATTTTGGGTGTGTTTGTGAAATCTCTGTCACTCCTTGCTCCCTGTAACTTCAGGAGTTTGCATGTCTGGAACAATCTTTATTTTTTTCCGGTGTTTTATTAGCAGCTCCTTTCTGAGAAATGCCAGGTGGCATCATGCCCAGAATTTCTTGCCAGCTAATCTTAAAGGATTGGGCATTATTCTATTTGAATTAAAAGAGCTCAGCTCTAACTCACTGATAACATTTAGGAATCAAATCAATAAAATGGAGAAACAAAAAGAATACGAATAATCTCTGCATGCACACAGATGATAGCTTTTACTGAAAATGTATACAGTTATGGAGAAGGAAAAAAAAAATAGCAGCAGTCTTTTCTCCAATACAAAAAACAGGGTTCAAGTGAAAACAATCTGCTATGATTCCATTACTTTCTGAGAATGGCAAAAAGAATAAAAGGAATCTGCACATTTAACTACAAAAGTAACATCACAGGAATCCCTGCAACAGAGGGCTCAAACTTCAGGCAAGCTGTGCTACACCACTCACCCCACAAAGACAGAGGAGAAAGAGGGAGAAAAGAATTTGCATCTGAAGGGAACACTGGAGTTTTCTCCTCAATCCCTTCATTCTGGCATTTTGAAATGTCCTTCCTAAAATAAAGAGGACGTTTAATTTATGAAAAACAGTAAAATCATAAGTAGCCAGTTTAAAAGTCTGTATAATCCTCTCTAACATCGTCCACACCAACAATAAAACACAGGATACTTTAGCATGTACACGTAGACGAGAGGGCAAGAACACAGACAAACAATTTTGTTTTTCTATCACAAGTTTTTAGGTTTTATAGGCTAGAAATTCCCACGTACAACACAACCCACAGGAGGGGTATGGGAAGGAAACACATGAGGCTAATAAGGATGTGACTATTAGGAAATAAAACAATTCAAAACCATTTCCTATAACACAATTAAAGAAAAATATGGGAGGTAACTTTGGCTTACTCTGACTGCTGTCTTTATCAACCATATCTGTGTTACTTACATCTTCTCATCTATTCTTTCAGAGACCATGAGTCAGTAGAGGGCAGCTATTTTTCCTTCCACTTGCTCGTGCACGCTTTGGAAGGCCAGCTAGTACCCCTCTTGGAGTATTTCAAATTTTAATTAACAGAGGCAGTGGCTAATCAAATTAAATAAATAAATAAAACATGCAGAGAAAATTGTCCTTTTCCTGTGACAAAACAACATCCAGGCATCTTTTTAAGGAAAATCCACTGAAAAATAACAGCTGAGAGGAGAGTTGGCACATCTCTCTTACAAGCAAGGCATGCTGTGCAGGGTGAGGCACTTCCAACAGTGGTCAGGACAACCTCCCCTCATAAAGATAGATGGAAGCCTGTAAAAATCACTTGCTTTTTTAGCATCATTTGCAAAGTAAGGATCTTATCATTCAAGCATCATTCAAACAGAGGTGGACATTTCAGAGAACACATAATCTTGTGTGAGGCGCTTGTCATCTCCCCGCCCTCACCCCCATGCCTGTGAAGGGTCCCATGTGCCCTGCTGCCTGATGGGCTGTGGAGATCTAAACACCTTGCCTCCCCCAAGGAAGAAGGGGACAGTCAAATGTCTACTGAAGCTGTGCAAGTTAAAAGGGAGTCAACCTACAGGCAGGCAGCTCTGCCCCTACCCACCATGCTGCATTCCATGTTGGCCCTGAGTTGCCTTTTCCATCACACTCAATGTCCTGGGTCACCGCTTGCAGTGGAGAGGAGGGCACAGCTTCCGCAGGACTGTCAGAGCTTGATACTGCCCCACACCATGAGCACTGCTGTCAAACATGCTGCCCTCATGAGGGACAAGCCTGCTGGTGCTAAACGGACAACCACTACCACATGGTTTGGATGGTCATTGCCCACCTGGTTTTCCACGTGGTGCCTACTAGTGATTGCCCAATTTGCTCTCACCTAGAAGAAGACCTCTTCCAGCCTTGCCCATTGCTGTCTGGCCATGACACAATGTTTCCAGACCCAACGGTTTTTCCATGCAGCACTGTTTCAACCCACTCAGTGTCTACCCACCGGCTGAGGATCAGGTACCCCTGGGGCATTCGGCTGAGGATGGTCTGGAGCAAAACACCTGGCTGGTGGGATGCTTGGCTGTGGGAGCATTCTCTTCCACGCAGGCAGTGTAAACTCCATGCTGCAAACCTTGCCTCAAGACACCAACACCAGCCTTGACAGAGCGGAGATGTAACTGAAGGCTTGTTGCAAAACCCCATCACTGGCTCCTGAAATCTATTTTTAATCCTGCAGACACAGGATGAGTGGCCATGCTGAAGGAGCATGGGAAAGAGAGGAGCCCAGAAGCAAACCCTAAAAGCACATCTTCATCCTTTCTACCAGGATGGGTTGCAGTAATGACCACAATAAAAACAAGTGAAAAAACAAACACTATTGAAACACTGAATTTCATATGTATTCATTTAATTCCATAACATACATCTCTTGCAGTGAGGATCATATCTGTCTTGCTATTGACCTGGAGAGGAATTCAGAGGGAAAGCATCTATCTTCTGAGGTGTTATCAAAAAAACCTGTTTATTACCTAATTTATTAGCTAGTAAACATTCCTACTTTCAGTTTCTTGGGTGCTTCTTCAGCCCTTAGCAAAGCTTCCTCATGACAAGATAGGCAACAAAGCAAACCTACAACTAAAACCCACTGCAACGAGAGCAGAGCAGATCTAACCTAGAAATTAATGAAGGACAGGAAGCACAATTACAGGTGACACTCATGCAAGGTCACTTCCCATAGTCCAGCAGTATGTTTTAGATTGATCTTTTACCTGCTTTAGGACTGAATTAGTTACAGTGCTTACATTGCCAAAGACAGCAAGATTTTAAAATATTTTCATATGTCCTGTTTCTTTCAAGGGCTTAACACACCCTACAGAATTCCTCAGGACATCAAATGCTGTGGATAGGCAGAAATTACTCAGATTTGTGCTATGTGTTATATCAAGCCCATCATCAATACTAAGCAATCATAAGATGAATTTGCAGTAAATTTTGGAGGAATGCTTAATATACACACACATACAAATGCACACAAATAATCATTTGTGCATTTGCATCTTCTTGATGTCTTTATTCTAGTCACACTTTCGATCAAAATACACTGTTGATTTCCTCTATGGCTCGTAATTTAGCAAATACTTGAATACCAAAAGAGACATTTCACTGAAAAGTTACATGCTCTGAAAGATGTAAAGCAATACTCACTGCAACTGCTTTTACTTTTGCATGCTGTCCTTCTTCCCAGCATGAATGGATGTGACAACAGACAGATTACAGTTTATAGATTATAAGTAAAGTACCCTGGATAAACAAGTTAGCTAGTTATACATGATCAGAAAATCAGCTTGCTTCAAAATCTCTGAAGCTAGAAAACAGTAATGAAATAAATAAATAAATAATCAAAGTTCCTGTGAGAAGTGACCCAGGACCTGAACTTCAGATTCAATTATTCCCTGAGCCCTGGATTCATAGATGAGCCTGAACGTGGTAAATGTGCTCTTTTACAGACTATCAAAACAAATGAGACTTTATTATCCAATTAAAATCAAGCACCATTTTTCTGTCATTACATCAGAATTTGCCTAAAGAAATCAACATTCATGAAGCTAAAGCACTCCAGCCATGCTACATATGCTGTTGGAGGCAGGTTGAATCAGTCAGGAATGCTAGCTGCCTAATGTCTGGCTTCAGTTTTCCCAGGGAGTTACTCAGCATTACACTACAGTAAATCAGTACACTGCACAGAGAATTCCTTTTTATTTTTCAGATGCTGTCCTATGAAAATTCTAAGTAAAAGAAATCTTTTGCAGGTAGATGGAAACTGTTCCTCATACTACTGTCTGCAGAGCATTGCTATAATACCTAACCACAAAAAAACTTTTTCCACTAGATAAACCTGTTTGTGTCACGTTTAAAATGATAAACCTCTCCTGGTCACATTTTTGCCTTGTCTCGGGTTGCTTTCTGAAGGGCAAAGTAAAAGAGTGTGAATACATTTGTATGAGTGTTCTGGCATGGGAATGATTTCACATGACAGCTTTTCCACACCACTCTGGTGGGGTAGCACAGTGCTAGTCCAGAAGCACAAACCGATTTCATGCCAGTTCACTCTGTCTGCAGATGAATCACTCTCCATTTTTCTGTACATCAAGCCCACAAAATATACAGACAAAATTCTGTCTAAATCTGAAGACATTAAGTGAGGGCAAAAATAATCTAAAATCTAAAATCTTTAATGTAAAAAACAAACACCAAAAAATCACTAAAAAGTTAATCTGAATTTAGTAGAGCTAGTGAGACATAGTACACACACAGAGAGATTGAACTTTCCTCTCTTTAACTAACTTCTGAATCAAAAGTAGCTTTTATGACCACCCCTTGGTTGAAAACCTTGAATCTTCTACTCATTTGGCTCACTTAGATGAAAGCTCACAACATAAAAACTTTTATTTTCATGCCATCTCCAGCAAGTGGAACTGAAGCAAAGACTTGACAGCTATTTTGTGTTTGAAATATTGGCTTCAAAGCAATGGGGACAGCACAGTGTGGGTGGGCCTGACAGTACAGCTGTCTTAAAACAAAGAGCCTATATATCTAAAAAAAGTTCACAAGAGACAGGATTTACCTGGAAAGAATTAAGTCCAACAGAAATGAAGATGAGGAAGATAATATGTATGCATGTGTGTTCAGGAGCAGCATGGGGAGAAAAGTAGTGAAGCAGTTTAAAAAACAAAAAAAGTTGCTTAAGAATGTTGCATCCAATTCCAGCCCTATTTACGTGGAAATTATTCTTTAAAAGCTTTCTCACTGCATTACAGTAACTCAGCGATATTTTATAAAACAGGAATAAGTACTTCAGCTAATAATGAGGCAAAATTTCCAAAAGGGAATCATTTTAATTACATTACTGTATTCAGATAAGACATCAGATGCTTCTACAGACGAGTTTGGAATAAAAAAGACCATCACATTAGCAAATAAACATGTCGATGAGGTAGCTAAAATTTACACCATCTACATAATCCATTGCAATAGATCCAGGGTGATCTTGCTGTTTAAGCACTGAGAAACAGCAAACATAATAAAATTTCACACCCACACAATTATTGTCAGACTCTATTATCCAAAATAACAGAAAGCCTAATTTTATAAAAAAGTGAAACAGAATAAGATTATGAGGGGAAATCATTGCCACAATTCTCAGTGCCTGCGCTGGAGTTTGCAAAAGGGGTATACGAGAAGGGAATGCTTGGACTGCAGCATTAGTTTAAAACATTTGACACGGTTTCAGGTAGTGGGAGCCATAACTTCTCAGAGCGTTCTCTTCTCGTATCATTTAATCTGCTGAAACCAGCAAACGTGTTCGCATGCAACGGCATTATGTTCCTATGCCTGGCCTAGCAAAAAGGCTACCAAGATATAAATCAGTGTGGGGTCATTTCTGTCCCTCCCTTCTGGAATCACACGGGACAACACAGCACAGCTGGACAGAGCCTTTTCAATTCTGAAGGATCCACTTTACAAATGAAAGATGGTGAAAATTCACCCGCTGTTTCGGAAAGGACACCAAGGTGTCATAATCCATGTAATGTGCTTGAAAATGGCATTTCATCAGCATCTGGGAGATGAGCTGGTTCAGGTTTTGGACAAAGGCATTGCAGATTTGAGATGAGAACCAAGGACTATAAAGTCATACAGCCAAGCGACACTGAAGTCAGTAACTTGACACCCTCCTTAGGAAAGACACAGTATTCCAGGTCGTGCTGCAACACACCAGACAAGAGGAGAAGCCTCTCCCTGGGAGCTGGGAGCTTGATGAGCCCACACCACAAGTACTCACTGATCTTGTCTGCCTGAGCTGGTTTTTGAGTCAGAGGACCCATGCTACCAGCAACAAGTAATATCAGGAGAGTAGGCAGGAACATTCATTTAGAGCAAATCAGGGTATCTTCATATTGTAAATATCTCTCTCACACATGCATGCACAAAAACTTGCTGTTCACTATCTTCTTATCAGAGGGATTTGTTTGTAGGAACTGATTCCCTTCAAAAAAGAATATGCATTTATGGAGGCAGAGAGAGCTACTTGATACTTACAGAAAAAGGACACACATGGCTCCGTTTGCTCCCATCAGGGCACTTCACTTCAGGGGCCCCCACGTAGATGAAAGCTCGAAATATCTTTTGCAAACCTTCCTTTGCTTTGTTTTCCTCCTTTGCCAACTATGACAGCTCTAGAGCCACTGATAACAAAAGCAGATGTTTACAGCCACATGGGATGGTTCTCTGTATACAGTGGCTACTGCATTACATCACATTAGTCACTCCATGACATCTACCATATGTATCACACTGATTAACAGGTATTTTAAATCCCATTGACAGTGGTGGGATTAGATGTGCACAAATATTAAAATGTAGACATCTTCCCCATCTGGTAATGGTAAAAACAGTTCTCTGAAACACTGGTTTCCTACAGGATCCTTGTCCTCCCAACTGAAACGTGTGTGGCTGGTTGTGTATCTTGTCAAGAAACAGCAATTACATTTTTTTAGCGCTTGTTGTGACTGCAGGATCTATAATAAAACCTTCACACCATCTGTGATATATTTTAGAAAGTAGAATTTGTCTTCTATTTTGTATGTTTCTGAAGACGGTACAAAGAACTCTGTCATTCAACACAACTGACACCCTAGGTAGCCTTCTCTATTTTATAACACGCAGAATAGGGCTTCTGGAAGAAGAAACAAATCTCTTCAAAATGATTCCCCTGGCTGGAGAACATCAATCTGTGAATTACATTCTGCAATCTACTTACTTTTTGTGGTGTTTTTTTTTTTTTTCCTTCCAGTTCAGAATGGATTAGTTTATTGGTCTGAATCACTGATTGCCTTCCATCTGACACCAAACCTGTCCACTCTGCCCATCAGCTTTACTTTCATTTGAGCTAAATCCAGTGCTGGGCTGCTTCTATCTCTTATCAGCTCCATAATCGCTATTACAACTGAGGTCTGTTAGTGCAATTTCTAAGCCACTTGTAAAATTTATGGGTACAATTCACAGACTAAGCACTTTCCTGAAATTGCAAGTATTGCTTTAAATTACTAAGTCACACAAACATCAGTGCATTAAATGGAATAGAATTACTTGGCAGCAGGGATCAAGACATCCACAAGAAATTTGCACTATTTATCCATGCACAGCAGAATCTGAATAGCCTGTGCTGCTGGAGGCACAGATTTTGACTATCAGATAAGGATAGGTATGACCTCAAACTTTTCTGTTGATGTAATTTACAAAGAAGATTTGGTAGGTGATGCTGTCTGTACTTTAGCATCTTGAGGAGATGGCTTGGAAGAAAATACATTTTATAAACACCTGCTGTTACTACAACGTATATGCCAGCAACTCAGTTGATGAGGATGGTGTAGCAGGGATAAAACAAGTTCCGTGGTCCTGCCTTTCAATCACACACCCATTTCCTACACTAGGCAGAAATGTGAAATTCCGTCTTATTATATAAGTGTAACTTTGGCGGATGCTGGAATTTAGCATCGTAACTACCAAAGCCCATTTTTAGTCTTCATTTACTGTCATGATGGGAACAAGCTGTTTTCTTTAACAAGGCTGATTTCATGTCCAGCATGGCCTACCACGATACATTCACCAAGGAACAGTAAAAGTAGATAAAATTATCAAATATTATCCCTGACCTTTCCTACAAAAGAGACCTGAGATGTTACAGAAATGTGTGTGCTTTTCATCAAATGCAAAGCAACAAACTGGACTGCCCGGTCCATTTTCTCCAATGCAGCATGCACAGCCTGCTGGGTTTTCTTCCCATCTGCCTCAGGGTCCAAGCTCTAACATGAGCAACAAACAGGACACTTCCTGCTCACCCACCACCATGGCTTAAGGCTTTCAGGACCCATACAGTAGCAGGGCTCAGGGAGGCTCTGCAGCACACTGGGAACCTGGTAGGACCAAACTGCCCTGGCAAGGGTAGCAACAGCTATGCCATTTCTACATAAGGGCAACATGCCGAAGGGGTCTGTCCACCTTCCTTCCCTGCCCTCCCCAGCCCAAACAGGCCAAAAAAGAACCAACTTTGTAAATAAATATGAATAGCAATAGCTTTTTCTTATCAGAATTCCCCAGAAGATCTAAGCTCTTCTTAAGAATGTTTGGAAATGGTCTTAGGGTCAACTCAAACTTTTCTGATAGGCTGAATTCACTGTCACTAACAGCCCCTAAACTGATAAGCAGCCTTAAAGGTTTGTCTCCTTCAGTACTCTCTTTTCTTAACACCAGGCAAAGCAACTGTTGGCACTATACAAATTCAAGGCTGTGTTTTAATTGATAATCCCTTTTTTTCAACCTGTGCCATACAAAGTGCTGAGTATCATGTTATTAGTATTAAATTTAACCACAACTCTCTAAACTGCACTTTTTGTGCAGGAAAGATGGGAAAACAGAGGAATTACAGTCAGGTATGCTTTATCTATTTTGGTGCAGCTTGTGCTTCACATGACAAAACAATGATTCATAAAAGAAAGCAACAGTGGCAGAGACAACTCCCAAGTACGTCAGTACAGTCTAGATGTTTTTTGATTGGACACTAAAGTGTTTGTTTAGCCTCATTAGGACCTTCCCATTGAGTATCCCAACCGATAGCTTCTGCCAGCCACAAGCTAATTCTGTCAAGGTGAGCACCTAATTAAGCTTTCAGGGAGAGATGTAGGAGATATATCTGCATTCACACATTCTCCTTATGCATCAACTACCATTTCCCTGGCTTATATTTTTACCACAAGTATTCTAGTCCTTTTTCCTAAACTAGAAATAATAGCAAAGAAAGTGATCTTGAAACTAAGTATTAGTTTGCACTTGGACAACCCCAACACAATCTTACGCCTGCAAGTAGGCTTTGCATTGACCTAATAAATTCCTCAGCACTTGTTTATTGTGGATGAAGCCCTGAAGCAAAAAACACCATTCATGTGCAAAGATGAAGCATTAGTCAAGTATTATCTTGCTTTATTACTCAGCAGATTTTAGACTTGAAAACAACTTGAAAGTAGCAAGGGAGGATGCAGGGGGAGTTGTCAGGATATTTTAGCTCTGATGGTCTATGATCTAGGATTTCAATCTACTTTTAAAACAGCATGATTCCCACACAAGTCCAGCATGAGAAGCTGAGTTCAGTTGTTCAGTGGCACCACTCCTTCCCTGGCAGCAGACGCTTGGAAACTGCAGAAGGTGCAAACCCCAACAGACTCCAAGTTCTCCTAAACATTAGAAAAACATGAATCTGAAGCTTGCAGCTGCATTTTATCACATATAAATAGACCAAACTCAAAGCGGATCCAGACCTGAACTTTTCACCTTGCGTCCCTCTGTGATGAAAATGTATCTCATTTTGTTAGTCAGACCAGAAATTCTTTAAAAGCCTTGTATTATATTTCTAGCTAAGGAATGACACTCTCACGAAAACCCTACTGTGCTACGGTGCCTAAAATAGTTAGCTCACTAATACTGTCCAGGTTTGGAGGTTACATTTTGAACAACATGTTTTGACTGAGTAAGGTTTTTCAATAATCTTTTCAGCTTTCTCCCACCATTTGTCTTCTTGGAGTATAAGCCACTCTGAGCCTGGACTGGTTTCAAATACCAGTGAAGAGAACACTGCTCTCCTGTGGGCACTACCAGAGCACCATTAAGAGAGGAAGAGATGCTCAGGAGGATATCACAAGTCTTTTGTCTGGTCATCAGCATATCATATGCCTTGGAATGTCTCCTACTAGCTCTTGGATAAATGTCTCCCATGACGCATAATAAAATTACTGCCCTACTTTATCAAGCCCTGTCTTCCATCAGAAACAGACATTTTCACAGCCCTGCAGTGATTCTTTCCCCAAATGTAATCCCTTTCAAAAGCATAGCTTGTAAAATTTGAGACACTATCAAAAAAATAATAAATTATATATGTACAAAACACAGGTGAATTGCATGCACTAAACACAAACACTATCAATATTCAGGTTTTGTGCCATCTTTTAGACCCTAGAAGTTGTGAATTTAGGTTTAAGTAGCATATTTTCCTGGAGTCACCTGTCCACTACTTGTCCTTGTGTGGAATGAGGGAGACACTGATTTTCTTGTTAAAGAACAAATATGGATGTTACCACCTTCCAAGTTTTATTTCAGGGAATCAAGCTCAGACAACTTTGTACCACACTTGCTATTGCATCCAGTGTCAAATCAACAAAAAGACAGCAATGTCTGGCACCTGAGCAGTGTCCCACTTGACTAAAGCAAGCCCATACAGTGCCAGTCAAGGAATGTCCGAGCTGGTAACACAATCTGGTTAATTTGCTTACGATAATAAAGCCAAGGTGATTTTATCTGTTTTTCTCAATAAATATCTATAGACAGATAACAGCTTTTCAAAGGTATTCCAATACCTAAACGAGTTCAAAGCATCTCCAGGCATCTTCAAAATGCTGAGGGATCTACCTCCTTGAAAAATGACAAAGGTAGGTATCTTAGTGGAAAGGTACTGCAAACGAAAAACAGCACCAGAGGCTGTTATAGCCACTAATGGCTACTTTGCTGCATTTAAATGGAGTGGGGGCCATGCTGCTCAATCATTCTAAATGGGATGACTTTCTTTAAGATCAGTGGAAATTGTGGCAGGATTCACAACCTCTTTTTTTTTTTTTTTCTTTTTTCCACTATATCTGAAAATTCATCTAATTCAAAGCTTAATTTTTTATTGTTTCGTTATGTGGAAGTAGATGACCAAGTTTCCCAAAAAGCATGAGTCTTGACTCTTAGGAGATGACTGAAACAGATTGCTTTTTAAATAAAATAACATTTTCTTAGACCAGTTCTGGAAAGCATGTGCTGTGCCACTCACTCACTTGCGCTTTGATGATTTTTTTTCCTCGACTTCAATTCATTACTAGCATCCTTTTCTTGTTTTGGCAGTGGTGGAAGTCAATCCCACCAAAAGTTCGTTTTTCTTGATTATTAACCTTACAAATTTTTAACTTGCATTTGAGTAAAACATATCTACAAACAATCAATGTTCTGCTCTATAGTCATAAAAAAATACTAATGCATGAAAAAGAACAAGCAAATTCTTAAATGAGCTGTGGTATGTCTACAGGGTGCAGTCACTGGAAAGCAGAAATTGTAAAGGAATTAATTTTTCCATTAATGGACCAGAAGAATTCAGATTTCCTGAGTTCTTCAATTAGCAGAGATAACAGACCCCTGCCTGTCATACCAAGGCTCCACTGCTGCAGTTGTGTCCCCCAGCTTCTTACATAGTCCTCAGATTTACAATATCTGCAGAAGGGGTGCAGAACTTAAGTTGTGCAAAATGCTATTCTCAGTATATCAGTAGCGGATTCCTGATCCCTGATCCAACCCTGTTGCAAACTACATTAAGTGTGAAGGTGGTTACACTACTGTGCACTGTGTTCACAGGTCCTAGTTTGGAGAACCTACTCCCATGTTAGCCCATGAATACGCAATACAAAGAACATGGGAGTAAAATTTCTGCAACATATGTGATAGTTTCTATAAGTCACAAGATGACTTTAAACTGGCCAGCTCTCTGCTGAGAACTGAGAAACCAGGCCTTTGAAGGGGTTTTCTCTTTTGTGCTCAGTTCTATGTGATGCAAAAAACAGTGAGTAATGCTGAGGGGCAAAGGAAAAGAAAGAACAGCAGATCTCCATTAATTCCGTGTAGAGTGAAGTGGACTCTCAGAACAATGGTTCAGCTGTGTCAACCAAGAGCTCCTGAAATCATCATCATTGCATCATCTATCTCTGGAACAAATCTTGAACTACTTTCAATTACGAAGTGCCATGGTTTTAGTTTATAATAGCTGCCATAAGCAATCAAGATGCAAACATGCTTCTACAACAATTTCAACTTGGCAGAAAAATGTATAAAGCTAAGAAGCAAAAATAATTTAGGTCATAAGGGAAGTTGAGGACACCTGGTCCAACCTGCCACTCAAAGTAGAGCTCTCAAGAGCTACACGTGAGCTAGCTGCTGCACTGTATGTCATAAAACCAGAAAATGCCAAGATGCCCAATTCCAGCATTCCCTTTAACAAGACCACAGTTGGCTACATTATTGTGAATTCTCCATTGCCCTAAAGAAAACTATCAGATCCTCTTTCTTCCACTGAATAGCTCTCAAATGCAAGGGACATATAATTCAAGGGTTGTTTTTTCTGTCATGTATTACACCCAAGAATCTGCAGCTGTTAGAATTGCTTGCGCCCCTGCACTGAAATAGCTCTGCCTGTCTATTCAGAAATACTCTGCTTAGAAACAAAGGATGAGACACTAGAGAGAGAAGCTAAAGGGAGCCTAATTTGGGGGGGAGAGGGGGCAAAAAAAAGTACGTACACTAGGAATCATCTTACTTGACCTTAAAATAAAGAGTTGAACAGAAAGAAATCAGAAATACATTTTTGGAAATGAGAGAATAAATGTAGGAAGTGCTCAAATTATGGGTGACAAAAAGTATGGGAGGGGGAGAAGAGCAAGAAATCATTAATGATTGAGCTATTTTTTGTTTCTAGACTTTGAGAGCATATGAATAAATAGTAAAAGACAGAGGGGCTTTAGAAATAAATGATTCCTATTTTGTAGAATCACAGAATGTCCTGAGTTGGAAGGGACCCACAAGGATCATCAAGTCCAACTCCTGTTCCTGCATAGGACAACCCTGACATTCACACCATGTGTCTGAGCATGTTCTCCAAATGCTTCATGAATATTGTCAGGCTTGGCACTGTGACTGCTTTCCTGGGGATCCTGCTCCAGTGTTCTGCCACCCTCTCAGTGAAGAACCTTTTCCTGATATCCAACCTAATCCTCCCCTGGAACATCTTCCTGCCATTCCCTTGGGTCTATCATAGCTCTCTGGAGAGAAGAGATCAGTGCCTGCTTTTCCTCCTGCCCTTGGGAGGAAGCTGTGGACTGTGACGAGGTCTCCCCTCAGTCTCCTTTTCTCCTGGCTGCACAGACCAAGTGACTTTAGCCACACCTCATAGGGCTGTCCCTTGAAACCCTTCACCAACCCATGGTAAGTCATGTAATAAACTCAAGTGTTTCCACCCAGCTTAAAAATGTCAGCTTACCTCTCTCTCCCATTTCTAAATAACCAGATAGCAAACCATCACTGGTGGCTTGATTCACCAGACAAAGCGCTTTGTAACAATAAGCAACAAGATGACCCCACAAGAGCGCAGGCTGTGCCAACTCAATGCTTGCCAACAATCTCATACAGAGCAGAAATCACGGTGAACCCCAGAAAAGTCAAAGACCTTGCCAAGTGATGTGAGTGCCACAGCAGTTCCACTGGGAGAAAAACTCTTGACTTGGGAAGGGATTTCCAGCCTCTGTCCTCCATGACTGCCCTCAGAGCCAGTAGTGGAGCAGTGCTGCCACGCAAAATAGCAGGCACAACACAAAAATCAGCCTCCATCAATGGCCTTGAGTGATGTGCACCAGAGATTTCAGAAAAGGAATAAGGCAACTACACTACAAACAGAAATGCATCATTCCTTCCAAAGGCAGAGCAAATAGCATGGTGTGTGCTGTCCTCAAGTACTCTAAACATAAGAGATGCAACTTCACTTCAAACACGGCAAGTTACAAATGTGCCCTCCTTGCTCTTCTCAAGGGTGGCCTGCCAGGTACCCGAGCTGCTGGAACAAGGAACCAGGAGTACAGAGTGACTGCAGCAGTTCCCAGCACCTGGTAAAGGTGCACTGCTGAAGGGACAAGGCTTGTTCCCACCAGAGCAGATATTGCTTTCAACTCAGCAGCACCCTTGAACTAGAAATAAACCTTAGCCTTGGAAGCATTGCCCAAATCCAGGAACAAAACCCAAATCCAGATGCATCTCACACCTGGCAGCACCCTTCAAACGTGGCAGTGTGTACCTGCCACAGCAGCACCCTTAAACCTAGTCCCATCCCCTAATACTGCCTTTGAGAAAGGTAGAGCAGGATGACTGACAAATAAGTGTGCGACCTCCCAGTGCAGAGGAGAGAAACGAGAAACTTTATTGTGCTGAGGGATAGGGGCAAGAACTTGGGGCTGAAGCAGCTGCTTCCATGATTGGTCAGCAGCTGGTTCCAGGTTGGATGTAAGATTTTTGTGCTGAGGGAGCTGGAGGGAGCCCTGGGAGAAAAACTCACCAGCCAATATACGTGGGCACAGAGCCCTTCCTTGCAGTTTTGCAGCCAGATATCCAAATCAGCTTCTATTGATCAAAGGAGCAAACATGCTGGAAGGCAGAGAGCAAATGCCACCGAGAATGAGTACCTCTGTAGGGATGGGGAAATGTCCTCCCTCCATAGCTACAGGAGAGCCCCATCCTCATGTGCCCTCTATCCAGGTTTCCACTTAGGTCTTGGCGACGTGGCCACTGGTGGCATCACAGCCACTCATTTGCCTGTGCCCCAACACGGGCAGGGGGTTGGTTGGAATCAGTTTTTGCCCTGATTGAGTGTATACAAATCTGGGACCATAATCAAAGATGGGCTGTAGAAGCTGCTGGGAGAAGACTATGGCCAAAGACTGCCCCAGGATGGGACTATAGCGCAGAAGCAGGCAGGAACACCTTGAGAGAAGGAAATCAACAAAGTGACCATATCCTCCTGACCCTTATCTCTCATGGGAACTGTGGTCTGGCAACAACTACCAAAAACGGCAGTGTGATCACAAAAACATCAAGGCTGGCTCCAGAGGGAAGCAGGAGGAGATTGGCTGCTATTCTGCAGGGAAGTGCAGCACAAAGAATGCCTAGTGAACTTTAAGCATTAGTAACTTGACTGGGCTTTACTAGGCCTTTGCTGCCTTCTGCAGATCTCACTGGAAAACATAGACTCACAGAATCATAGAATGGTTTAGGTTGGAAGGGACCTTAACGATCATCTAATTCCAATCTCCCTTGTCATGGGCAGGGACACCTCTAGATCAGGCTGCTCAACACCTCCAGGGATGGGGCATCCACAACTTCCCTGGACAACTGGTTCTAGTGCCTTTAATTTAAAACCATCCCCCCTAGGGCTACCGCTACGTGTGCTTTTAAAAAGTTCCTCTCCACTTTTCTAGTAGGCCCCCTTCAGGTACTGCCAGGCTGCTGTAATTAACAAAATGAGAACTGAAATAAAGAGAAAGGAAGACTCCTAAAACATAAAACAGCAAACAAGCACAAAACTTAGCTCAGATCTTGCATGTCAATTTTGCCCACCACCGAAACTTCAATTTCTATGAGTAAAATGCATAAATTACAAGCCTACGGTGAGACCTAAGGCAGTATTCCAATAAAAAAAATGTAATTAATTAATATTACAGATGATCATGTAAATAAACCCAATTATGTGCCCTCACACATTTAGTCATAGTGTATGTTTTATGTACTTCATAACAAGACAATGAATACTAAAATCAAAAAATGCATGCTAGTTCGTAACAGGTATTTTATGCTGCAGAAAGTATTACGTATTGGTAACCATTAGACTGTGATTCTCTGTTAGTATGAAAGTTCATTGATAAAAAAATTGTGAAGCCATTTGACTCCAAAACAATATTACTGCAATCTTACTATTTCAAAATGGAGTGCACATTCAAGCCTAAAAATGCATGAATGAGCCCTGCTGCTGGTCACAACTGCTCACTGTTGTCATTAAAGCTGGTATCTATCTCCTGTCCTGTGGCAGTCCTGTTCATCTCCACCAGTATTTCATCTCTTTCTCACTCTATGAGTTTCTCTGTCCTATACGAATATTTGAGATCTGCATGGACCCTGGAAGTTATCCCATCACTGAATTGACAATGCACTGTTACGCATATATCTCTTTGGATCTCAAGAAAGTTTTGTGGAAATAAAGTAATTTGTACTCCTTGCTTATTACACTAATCAGACTTTTTAATTTTCGTCTACTGATGCTTTCCTAAGGTATGCCTCAGACAAACCATGTAATTACAGTAGATGTATGGTTCCCTCTATCACAGCCCAGACTTATTTCCTGACGCCTCTCTCACCATTCAAGTGTCAGCTCTAACAACAGCAACAGACCTTCAGCCAAGGGCTGCTATCGTGGCACAAAGTGCTTGGGTGGCTTTCAAGCAGGGGATGACACTGGCTGTAAATGAAACAGAAAACCCACATCCACCTGTTCTGCTTAAGGATCTTGTGGTCTCCAGTAATCAGGATGGGATATTTCACACACAAAACCAGAACGCCAATTGTGTGATTCCTTACAGAAAATAACCCTCTGGTCACTCAGATTTAGCCCCATCAAACAGCTGCCAGTGCAGCAAAAATAATGCAACACTCCTCCAGAGCACCAACAATGAACATTATCAAGTCACATTGGGTATGAAGCACCTTCAGGTACTTGAAGGGTACCTTCAACCATAATTAAGCACTGAAACAGAATACTGCTATTTAACGATTGTTAAAAATATCACATATTTAAAATATCCACCTTTGAAAGGTCTCCTCAGGGCACGATAAGAGATCAAGTGTCTCACAGTGTGGTTACAGTTTGGATGGGCAAAAGAAGAAAAGTGACTGTCTGCACTCGGATATTTATTTGTAACCATCAGTCCCATCACACAAGTCCATACCTCCCCCTTTTCAGTAAGTAACAATATTGTTCAATTGAGTGCATCCTATGAAGAAAATTGCTGTTTTATCTGAGGAACAATCTGAGTACACACAGCTGGATCCATGTTAATAGTAAAAAAATACTCAGAAGTCATGCCAAAGCAAAATATTTTAGTTTAGAACCTTGTAAATACCATGACCTGTTACATTTATGCCATCTTTTCAATTTAAGCAGTTAAGATTTAATGTCATAAAATAAACAGCTCACATCAGAACAGGTTTATAACAAAATTCTAACAAAGTCTTGATTATTTACCAATTTCAGATCAAAAAACTATTAAAACTCCGTTTATGAAAATTAATTTATGAAATTCTTATGTTCAATGAGAAACTGAAATCCTTCAAAGGACATTTCTTTTATTTGTACATATTTACCTAAATATTCCACTAAGGAAGTAATCAAGGTTAACCTGCAATGGCTTAGCGGGACAACAGTTTGATGCCAGCTCTTAAAGTCTTAAGTTATAATTACCGCCATGTTATTGCCATAAAGGCAACACAAGTTGGAATAACAGCCTTCCCAAACCTGAAATAACTTGTGTATGGTTACCAGCTGAAGCTGCTGCTTCATTTTCTAATCCTGCAGAAAATCACAGAATGTATGTAAATCTGAGCCTTTTTTTTTGCTCCTCCCTCTCAGAAGTCCTTTTATACTTTTACAGAGATGACACATTAACACACAGTTAATACAAAGAGTTTAAAAGTTATTTTGGAAAATGTTTTCAAATAACTTGGCCCTTTAAGCAATACAGTAGACTGAGAAGTGAAGCTCCCTCAAACCAAAATTAAGTTTTCAGAAATGTTTTAATTTTCTCTCTGTTGCAATACTTCCATTGAAAATAAGAGACACCACCGCAGCACTGGCATCCTACAGTTGTGCCCCTGAACTGCGCCTCCTTAGCAAGCTATGGATGTCACCCAGAAATTTCAGGTAATTCAGTTCTTGACAATGACAGTGAGACACTCATTGCATCTGCTCTTGCATTTCTGCTGATAACAGTAACTGTGCAAGTATGTGAGCAACGACGCTTGCAATTTCCGCACTTGAAGTTCTGCTAACCCCGATCAGCATTCATTACACATCCCTAATGACATATTTTTAGGACTATTGAGAGCCTTAGCACAACCCTGTTCTCCTCTGCTAGCCATAACATGGTATCATAAATAGCTTGGCAGTTGGCAGTGCTTTCTATGCCTCATAAATACTTGCTTCTGATTTCAAAACAGGCTCTTCTGTTCTGTCCAAACAGGCAAAAGATATTATAGATGTAATGCTATCTTTCTGGGCAAATATCCTAGACATAATTTAATGTTTTCTTTTTTATATATATATAATAATCTGAACAAGAACTGCAGCCTGAAGACTCAATAAAAAAATTGCACCAAACATTTGAGTGTTACTTCTTTAATCTTGGCTTATTCTGTATTCTTTAGGCAAATTCCATAGAAGGGCTAAGCATATTATTTGTTCTCATCACCTTTTAGGGTCCAAGAGTTATCTGCAGCTTGAGATCCAATTTCAGTTATAATCTCTTCTAAAATCACTGCACATCTGTAATTGGCCTCAGGTTTGAAATATGGTCTGAGACCCCCCTCAGATGCAAAAGACTGACAGGAAAATACTGGGAAACTACCCAAGCACAAACCACTACTGGAAGGCAATCAATCTTCTTATTCTTGACCCATTTCTTTCAGCCCTCAGTTACACACAATCTTTTGTCTTCTCCACTGCCCGCAGAAGAACAAAGCCCGTGCACAGTTCAGCAGCCCTCCCCAGAAGAGGGCCTGGGGAAAGCTGCTGCTATAATCAGCTCGTTGTTTGGAGAAACCTGTCTTGTAGCCATCATTAAAACATACCATCTTAACAAGGCCAAAAAGCATCAGCCTGAAAAATTCACTGAAACATATCTACCAGTAAAGTGACAAGGTATCCCAAGATGTGTATTGTTGATTGTATTCCAGTATTCTCCAGGTATGGAAATACAAAACAGATATTTCTCTTTTATTTAGTAAAACATGAGAATATACCAAAAAAAATTTGACCTCATGGCAATAAACTATGCAAAAGAGGTTTTGCACAGCCTAGGAAAACACTTTAAACCAGTAATGCTCTTTCCAGTGCTATGAAAATGTGAAATGAGAAGGCAGTCAAGGGGCTGAGGGTGGGGGGATTTACAAAAATACAAATATTTGCAACTTCACTTTCCCACATCTTTTCCAGCTCTGAGATTAACAGTACACTGTGTCAAACTTACTATTATAAAAATGAACAAGGAACTATATTTTCCAGAAGGCCATGGGCTAAAGAGCTATCTGTGCCAACTCCCAGGAGGGATTGAGAGGAATGGGCTATTTCACAGATCAAGCACCTACCAAGTAAATATCTGCCACCACTGATGTGAAGTAACCAGTGGTGCTCTCAGACCACAGGTCAAGGAAGAAGTACCACCCATGAGATGCCTATATCCAGGGCCAGCAGTCACCTCTTGAGCCAAAAGCTGGCCACCAAATCACGTTGTCAGGATGACATGGGGAATCCTGGTTCCCTCTGATAGGCAGCGTTAAATATTCCAGGAACAAATTCTTCATTCCCCAGAGCCAACAAGTCCAGGAATATTACAAGATACTAACATTTTCCAACCGATCTTCATTTATAAAATATTTTCTCCTATGCAGCTCCACTGACCAATTTTTGCCAACAAATGAATAAATGGCTCAAATAGGTACGCATATCTTAACCATGTACTTAGCAAACTTCTACTTTTTTCTATTACCTATTAAAAACAAAACTGAAAGTTGACCTGCAATGTCCATGAGTTATCAAAGTCCGGTGGTATAATAAAATCCAGCTGTAGGTTTCAGGACAACTTTAAAAACAGTGAAGTGACTTAACAGCTAGGGTCAAACTTTTAAGAAGTGATCTAGGATATGGATCATAAATGCTTAAATGGCAGCATCAAAGGCATATTTTTTGTTTTCCAAGCTAGCAACAGAACACACAGAGAGGAACTCAGCAGAAGACAAGTCAGATCCTGGTGCTGACACCTCTTTCCAGGTGGTACGCATCCTGGCTTCCAGAGCAGCACTGTGCCAGGCAACATCTACACATGCACTGCTGCCTCTGCCCAGCCTGTTGATCTCTATCTTTGGTAAGTCTGCAACAAGAAATGGAGACTGCGTTCATGGAACTCTAATGCTTTAAGAGTTGCTTGAATTCCATCATGAATTCACCAATGCTTCGATTGACGTGTCAGAGGGTAGAGAAAGGCATGTACATTCAACATCTCCACTGCTCCAAGGAGATACTGCTGGGTCTGAGCCCAGCCCCTGGTTCAAGCTTCCACACTCCCTCCTGCTAGACATGGGACCTCCAATACATTTTTATTGTGCTCCACAGACATTATTAAGACCAGTAATTTGAGCGTACACTTCCCAAACCCAAGCTCTTGTGCATTCCTAGTTTAGAAGGTGCTTCTTCAGTGAGGTTAGACAGTTGAAACAAACAATAACAAGTCTTTCAAGGAGTTACTGAAATATATTTGCATTACATATCATCAGAGATTATACAGCGCAGATGGAGATAAAACAATAAACAAAGTTCTTTACCCCAGATTAGTCAGGAAGGCTATGTGGTCCCCACAGCCCTCCCCACAAGCTACATGGGTTAACATGGAGACTGTAGACACAGGGTGGAGATCGCCTTCCAATGGCAGGGGTGGGGGTTGAAAAAGACTATATCGTGCAGAAAACAAGTGTAGTTCATAGAGTTTACCATTACACAAAAAAAGTAGTAATGACACACAAACAGCCTCCCAAAATGTAACAGACAATATTCAAATTTGGGGGGGGAGGGGCAGTGTTAATAATTATAACTAAAATAATGATAAACAGATTCACATTTATATTTTGTACTTATGGTCCAGCTTCACTAAAAACATTTGAACAGATGGCCTCAAACACTGCAGAATAATAATACAAATATTCTTGAATAACAAGATTTACAGGTGTTCTTTTTCTTGTTTGCATCTAAAGAATTAAGTCAACATAATTTTTAAGCAAACATCAAAGAAAGTAAGGAACATGCCTGAAACTCCTGAGTTTCAAAATTCAAGAAAAGCCATCCTTCCAAGAACAAGAAATGAGTAAGAATCCTAATAAAATGGTTGATGGATCCTGAGTCATCGTTTCAACCATCTCTTTACATACACACACTGCAGGCTGCCCTAGCAGCAGTCCATCAGCTATGAGGCAGGACTTCTCATGCATTAGCATGATGTAGAGATATGGGCTGCTTCATTCCCACAGCAAACATCAGCTTGAGTAGATTACAGGTGTAGTTAATTCCTGTTAGCTAATTACTTTCTAACAATAGTAACACTTGAGCAGAGCTCTTGCTCTGAAAAATCAGACAGGATTGCAATATGACTAAATACAAGAACCTGAAGATTTTGAGGCTGACAGCAAGAAAAGAAAGTACACTGCATGAAAAAAACCAGTATTTTGCCAAACAAATGTCAGCAGCAACAACAACAAAGAAGTATGGGACATATCTGTATTATCTGCCTTTGGCTCTCAGAAACACTGTTTTTTAAGACTCCTTAGAATGTCTCACCTCACTGGTTCACAGCTAATATTAAGATAAATAAATAATCAATCATTTTACTTCAATGTCAAATGATTTGAGCACAGACATTCTGCAAATGACCATAAAAGGAAGCAAAGAGGTAAAGAACATATCTGCGTATTTTCTATTCCCATTTCAGCTATTGTTACACTAATTTTCTGGCACTTGAATCTTCAAGGAAAAACAATACTTACAGAAAAGCGTGAACAACTGAGCTTATTCAAGGAATGCTGCTCTGTTTACAAATCAGATTTTTCTTTGTACTGTTGGAAGCCACACTTATTTGGAAAGGGAATAGAAAGGCCGAAGTTTGTTGATCCCAATTCAGCAAACACATCTCATCTCTTTACGTTACAGACTGGGAAATTCTCACTTGCAGAGAAAATTAAGCCCAAATAGATAGTCTTATTTTGATATGTTGTCTACATTTGTATTCTTTTCACAGTATCCAATAATATCTTCTAATAACATAAGGTCAGGGAGTTTATTTTCTTATCTCCTTTCCTCCACTGATGTTTTGTGTTAACAGAAAAGTTATAATTTAATAATACTTCTCTTTAGTGATGGACAAAACATGGTAAAAATCTCTTTCTCTTTTTGTACAGTGTCGCCATACTTGCTTGGAGACAAATCACACACTCACAGATTATATCCATAGGACAAAACCGTAATGTCAATGGTTCTTTTATAGTTCAACAGTTGATTAAACACCTAAGATGAAAGCTATGTAAAAATGTAATCAAGACTAAGCTGACTTACAGCAGTAGAGATTCATGCTGGTAATTTGGCAGGCACTTGAGACCTGTCTAGGCCAAGCTTGGCTATTGTACCCTCTAAGAACTGGAATCCATTTCAGCCAACAAAAGGAGATGCAGGGCATGAAGCTCCATATATGACACACGATATATCACATACCTGTGACTTGGTTACCCAGATTAAGATGGAGCATAGCCATGTTGATGTCAGCATCTTTTAGAGACACCTCTATCCTCAAAATCAGGTGGACACTTGTCATATTTAAGGGTGGTTTCAGTAGTGATACTACACAGGAAAAGAAAAAAAACTTATGTGGCCCAGATTCTAAAGTTCAGAATCAGCATTTTGAGCTGAAATAGGAATGGGCTAATAACCTAAGTAGTGTTTGGAGCAATAATGGAAACTGATTCAAGAGAATCATGGAATACATGAAGACCAATGTGGTCCCATTTGGCAGGTTCTTTTCAGTGGTTCCAGTGACAGGATAAGAGGCAATGGGCACAAAGAGAAACATACATGAGCAGGGCTTTGGAGTAGATGACCCATCTCAAGCCTTCTATGATTTTCTGACTTGTACTTCCCTATGTGACTGCTACAGATATCCTCCTAGACACGCCGATGACTATGTTCCGGCAACAATTAAGACAATGGTAGGTGAAGACCAAGCACCAGAAGAGTAGTTACGAAGTACCACTTGATCAAAGACCCAGGCTGTAAATACAAAGCAAAAAAAACCAAAAAAAAAACCAAAAAAAACCACCAAAAAAAAAAACCCAGAAGCAAACACTGATATTTGGATATAAGGCTTATTTTTAAGAGCTTGGACTAGGGCCCAGGCTGAAGAGCAAGAGTTAATATAATTCTCTTTCAATGTAAAAATTACTTCAATAGACCACTGTTCTCATGTGAAAGAGGATATAGGCAGACTGTGAACCAGAAAAAAGACTCAAAAGTGCATAAAAATTACCATAGGTATTTAGACTAAGGAAACTCCATCTAAGAACTTGCTGACATAAGACTGACAGGCAAAACAGTGAGTGAGGGGTGAGATACGGGCAGAGCAACAAGAATCTCTGAAAGTTTGAGCTTCCAAGGTTTACTAAAAGCACCTCACAAAACCTGTGTAAATGTACACTTAACTGCAAAAATCTAGCACACAAACTATCCTTTTGGGTTGTAAAAGTCATCTGCTTGTTGGGCAATTCTATTTCAACCACCAAAAATACAAGATGGAAAATACTGAGCCAAGCCTGGCTTGCTGAAGCAATTACACAGACCTGCAGGGCTCTGCAGCTGAACAGCCACGGTCCATTAACGAAGTGTGGAAGGATTCATCCCCTAAGGTGACTAAAAGCCCAGCATAAAACTAATGTCCTAACAAGACATGACAGCAGTTATCTTAGGAACTTTAAGTATAATGTTCTCTCAATTACCAACCCTATTATGCATGCTATATCAGATAAGCTTTCCCAAAAGCCTGTACACAGCAATGCGGCTGTGGATGCAGAGCAGCAAGGCTCCTGCTCAGTACACCGGCCACAAGAGGAGATGGAGCAGGAGAATGTACTGCCCTCTCCTCTAACACTTGAGAAGGCTCAAGAGAAATCGAGGAGAAAAAGTTTCTTTGCATACCCTCTTGGTAGGAGTTGATTTTTTTTATTTTTCTGTGTTTATGCAATTCAGTGAAGATCACCAACTTGGCAAGCTGCTGCCCAAAAGAGAATTCCTGGATAGCCTTAGCCACCTTGAGGGGAGGGGGAAAAGGAAAGAAAACGAAAGCAAAAACCTTGGAGGAATAAAGACTGCAATCACCCAAGGGTTATTCTTTCCAAAAAAGATTCAAGAACATATTTAAAATGGCAATAAACACTTCAGTTAAATGCTTACTGTATTTCAGATTAGCAGATATGTTAGCAGTCTGTCATATAATAGCTTCAGGGGCCAAAGAGTTTGCTCAATTCAAGTATCTCTTCTGAGACCCACATGAGTATAAAGTAAAACAATTTGAGCCAAGTATTTGTATAAAATACTTATTTTGCCAGCACCCTAAAGAAAATAAGCAGAAAAATCTCAAATTGCAACCTAAACATGAACATCTATTATTGCTTCCTTGCAGTCTATAAATCTAATCTTACTGCCCATACACCCGAACTAGCCATGCCTTCTGCAACTTCTGAAGTATCCTCTCTTTTACGAAGTCTTAATCTGCATTAGCTTCTTCATGTGCATTTGAGGTTACAAAACTGGCCTTTCCTTCCTGCAATTATGTCTTTGAAAGACCTTGCAATCACTTTGACTTTCTCCTTTTCCTAATGTAATACATTAGAATAAATCAAATCAGAGGAGCGGTGTGGCAGCTGTCCTGTGACTGACTCTGATGATCAGCAAATTCATCACAAAGCCAAAACCAGGGAAGTTCACAATAAGAGCAATTTCAGAGGCAAAAAGGGCTACCATACCTTCTGAAAGTTTTTCAATTCTGCTAATGTCAAATTACTAAGAGAAGAAAATTGGTTTTGATGTTAAAATTGTCCTTGATTTAATTTTGTTTTCTGCCATGTTAGCCTTTTAAAGTAATTTTCAGTTTAAATAGATAGGAGTCTGGTTGCTGGACTGCCACCCACAGAAAACTGTTCTGAGGAACACAGATAATGGGGAGGTTGAAATGTTTAAATTATTTGCCTAGTATACCAATGTTCTGTATGAATTTATACATCTTATTCCCATGTAAGTGCTAATCTCTAAATTTAATACATTTGTGCAAATAACACCACAGTCTAATAATAAAAAACACACACTACTTAGCATCATTCTTAGATAAATAAAATAGTAATGAAAACATAGCCTATAAATCATGAAACTGCATCAACATGACCACTTGCTGCATCCCTAGCTGTATCCTAACACTACAATTAGCCAATAATAAAATTCTTTTCCCTTATTTCCAGGCAATGTTTTCCTGTGGTCAACAAAAACTACAGAAGGAACGACTAGAAAGCTATCCCACGGAAAGTAGCATGAGTGCTTATTAACCTCAAAAGACTGACTCAGAGGAAACTAAATTCCAAAACTTGACACATCCTACATCTCGTATCCCAACCAGCTCTGTGGTTTCCACCACGACTTCTCCATTCTCCAGCAAAAACCTCAAGCTATTAAGAACCAGATGTAGTTCACACAGTAATGCAGATCCCAAAACATAGCTTTTCCCAGCCATGGACAGACGTCATTGTCCAAGACTAGGCTTACAGAGAGAGGCATGCTTAAATACAGTTGCTATTCTACTCGAGATGCAATGGTTTTTAAGTTGTCCAACTCATCGTAAGAAAATCGTTACACAGTGAGAACACTGTCATATGCAGTGGTGACACAGCTGCTCACAAAACATCCATAATCATATCTTGAAGCATGTATGCTTGCACTAAGTCAGCAAGATGCAAGGAGGACATCCATTTTTCTGAATACAGGACTGTATCTTCCAAGAAACTGAGTAAGAAGAGCAAGGGTGTTTTTTTCCTGTAACACTACAATTCAAACTCCTTAGCTGATAGTACGTTTTAAAGGCTTCCTGCAAACTACATCTAAAGCATTGCACTCAGTATATTTTCTCTTAAAAACACAGGACAATTCACATCAAAAGAAGGCTTATCAGAAAGCAATTAGTGAATTGTCTTTTAACGAATACCAGCATGAGGAAATTTATCAGACTGGAAGTCACAAAAAAACCCTCTAAAAACCAGCACTTCTAAACTGTTGAATAACAGAACCCAAATTAGATATCTATACGTTGAAAAATATTGTTTAATATGCTACCATCTGTCTAGCAGCTGCTTACAAAAATGTCTCAGAACCTTCCAACAATTAAAATAATTTCATATTTCCACAGAATAACTGGAGTATATATACTAAAATAAACAGATTCAGCTTCCATTATCTCTACAGGAGGAGCAGGGAATTTTGAAGAATGAAGATATAGATTTTTTTTCATGGCCATGTGCAAACATACGGATTTCACAACTTTTCCAGAGCGGGCCTTCATCTGTTGCTTGAAAAATATGTGCTATGCTATAAAAGTTAACAAAGGATGGCCATTTTTGGAGGTCAAATAATGAAAAAATTGAACAATTTGATGAGATGGTTCATCATAGTAGAAGATGCCCAGCTGTATCATAAAGGGATGATCATCTTCATCCATTTTAGATCTCATTCAAAAGCAAATCCATCAATGTATTCTTGGGATTAGAAGTTCAGCATTTGAAAGTTTCTAGTATGGTCATAAATTTTATGTTCATACATGGCTGCCTTCTTTTCAGTGAACATGTACCATAAGTTCTCATGGAATCTAAGTCATGCTCTTAACAACAGACGTATGTTGTATATTCTTATTCGCGGTAACAATCTGATTTAATTCATAGTCTCTTATTCTCACTTATCAGTGGACTTCTGTCACAATGTTTATTAACGTCAGTGGTTTTGTTTTATTTATTTTTTTAGTCTTCTCTTCGTTAACTTGTTTGCTCCAATTTTCTAAAGTTTGCTATTAAAAAAAAACCCTCAAACATACAAAGTTGTAAAATAATTAAACCAATATGTAAAAACAAAACTACGCTGTTGTGAAATTTCAAATCATTATTTACAGTCCTCATCTCATTTTTATGCTCTCAGGTCCCTGGATATTCCAGAAAATAGTCTGGAACAGGTCTTGCATTTTTACCTGCACACTGTAATACTACCATTTTTAAAATGAATACAATAATTTTAAATAAGATTAAAAGAAAATTAGGGAAGGCAAAGAGGACTAATTCAGCACCAGTTTAAAACAAAAAGCAAGCCAGGAATCCAATCGATTCCTTTTCATCCTTCTAATGCACTGGCAATTCACTGAGGCAAAGAGTGTTCACTGTCCTCTTTTCTGCTTCCCCAATGAGGTCTGGCAGAATCAGACCACTGCTTTTCTATGATCAGGAAGACTTGATTTTTTTGACAACAAAATCCATGTTGAGTGAAGTAGGGATTTCTGAATGAAAACCAGCCTCATAGTTAAAGCTGCTCCCATTAAAATAATGAGAAATCCTTAAGTGTCCTAAATCAGTACCCATGCACCAGCCACGGTGTCCATCAGTGTTTCACCCAAAGAGATGACAGCACAATATACTTCAATGCAAGTAAGTTCCTGTTGGGGGAGGACAGGGAGCAGGTTTGAAAACAGGAAGTGAGGGTTTAGATGGAACAGGCATCTACCCTCATTTTTGATACCATAACGTTCTGATCTAGAGGGGAGCAAAATAAGCCATAAAGAAGTCATTCAGCCTAATGGTGACCATCTATTCTGCTCCTTTTTTGAGCATAAACAAGCACTTTTACCACTGCATGTGCTAAAACCAAGAAAAGTGGGTTTTTTCAGTAATAAGTTCTTATTTCTGAGTTTAATCATATTTTACACATTCCCAACGTCCTTTTCCATTTCCCAGAGAGTGCTTCCCTCAGCTTTTCTAACAGCATTGCTTTTGGAAGAAGCACAAGGTAACCTGGATGCTGTCCTGTTTGGCCCACTGTGCTCTTATAGTAATTTTGGGAAAATCACCAAGTCAGCACAATTCCAGAACTCAGGTTCCTTTACAAAGCACGGGTAGCAAACAATTTTGCAAGTTGGCAAAGCACTAGAAGGACACGCACTGTAGTCAGGAGTTCAGCAGTTACAAATCACACAGAAAATCCCAAGGACTGCGAGAGCTACATTTCCAAGGGCACCGATTTTACCGCCACCATCACCAGGGAGCAGGCAGAAGTCAGTGCTGCTTTCTAAATGAGGGCCAATGGGGATTTTCCATCACTCGCTATTATGAAGTTAGTAAACAAACATTTTTAATTGATCTATCTGCTTATTTCCATCCTTCAAATAACCTTTTTCGACCTAGCCCTCTAGGCTAAATACTGCAAACTTTGTGCTTCTGCAGAGTTCCACATTAAAACACTGCCAGTTTCTTCTGCAAATTAAACAAAAAACCGTCCACCTGGATTTTAGGTGATATAGCAGCAAAACATGTGAAGTATTTTAGTCAACAACCTTTCACAAGACACACTTTTTTCTCTCTCAGAATGTGTTCTTTAAATCTGAAATACTACACCTCTTCTTTAAGTCCTGGGAAGCGTTCAGCTTCCCTTTGCCATCACAGTTCATTTATCCTGCAAGAAGTTTCTAAGTGCTTTCTACAAAGTGGAATAGAATTGTGGAGAGAAAAAAATGTCATGGTGGTTGATGTCAGCCTCTGGACCCATCTCTGCACACAGACAGTGTCGTGGAGAAGCCTGCACTCAAGACCAGTTACTATGCATTTCAGTGCAGAGCACTTTGATCACTACTTTCATACCTAACGTCATGCAACTGTAAACAAAGGCATTCCCATTTTGCTAAGGATTTAACAAGTCTTCTTCCAAGAATGGTTTTATTTCTCCTTCACCCCCAGCCCAGCATACAGGAAGCACCTACATACAAAAAAGTCTCTAAGCTGGAGTTGCACAGGATACAATGAGCACATCTGGACCACTGCAGTTATTTTTTTATCTTCTTATATTCACCTTAGTCTCATTTTCGAAAATAAAAAATCCTTATGTACCTCCTCCTGATCTTCTCTCCCAGAGAGAAAAACAAAAATGTTAAAAAAAAAAAATGGATGTGTTGATACGTCTGGTTCAGTCATGGCTAGGAGACACGTAAGGGACATTTAGGTACCTAAGAAAGAAAAGAGACAGTATCGTTCTTTTCACTGAGGCATAAATGTCACACGATCTAGGGTGTTCTATGGCCTTACAAGTAAAATGTGAAACCAAATACTATCTGTGGCTGCTAAAAATATCTTTCCTTTTTTTTTCTTTTTTTTTCTTTTTTTTTTCTTATCACAAATGCAGAGAAGCCTTGGCCTTCCATAAAGTTCATAAAAATCCACTTTGGCTTATATCTCACTCTTCAGAAACTTTCCAAACCCCAGCAACAAAAGAATACAAAATCTTGTAATGAATGTACCCAAGTGAAGAAAATCCATGCAACTCTAAGGCTTGTGTAACATTAACATGTCTTAAATGTAACAGATTATCATTGACGTTTAAACTTACTGGAGAGCAACACACTTATTCACAGGTCTTGGGAGACTACTTGGAGCACCACAACCTGCCCACTTCAGCCAGAGCTGTGTGAGGCTGAACAGGCTGCTGAACAGTACACACTCTTTGTTTCTTTGTTTTTGTGGGGTTCTACAGTTGTTTGCTTAGTATATGCAGATATGCATAATTTTTGTTCAATCATTAATAAATTTTCTTCTTAGTTGAATTCACTTCTGGAAAAGGAATTTAAATTTGAAAATCATTACCATTTACTTCTATGGCTGTACACAGAGAGTGCCTGTAACGTGTCATTTGTTACACTGCAATTTTTCTATAACAACTGCTGTTTATTCTGTTATGAGAGAAAAAAATAAGTAAGTAAACATACTTACAATTTATTTCTCTTCTCCAGAATATTCTCATAACATGTCAGCCTACCAGCTCAGCCAGACCAAATTGCTCAACTGGTTCCAGTGAATGAGTATTTTTTTTAAATTTATTTTCTATTCTGATGGATTGCTCTCTAAATTGCCCCTGTGCAAACAGATTTACACAGATCTTGTCTTGCAGTATGATAATAGGAGAAAGCCTTTACACATTAAAGCTGTTTGGTCACTGATTATCTACAATAAGAATTTCAAAGGTTTTATTCCTCATTTAGTAGCAATGTCATGTTGCATCAGCAAGCCAGCTCACCACCCTGTGAATCATAACTCACTCATCAGAAAGCACAGGCAACCTAAAGCTTATCTTGCTATTCACTATTGGTGCCTTATTCTCATTTATTACTTGTTCTGTCTGAAATAGACACTGATTAGAATAGGAAATTAGCATGGGGAATACGCACAGATGCACATAAATCTTTAATAAAGCCAAGTGACATTAAGATCAAGGACCAGATCCAGTTATTTAGGGCCAATGTATCGACTTCTGCATCTCTGTGAAAACTCATAGTGTGAGCTTTTGCTGTATGAAGAGGGTCTGTAAAGCCTATAAACCACATCTATTTTCAGAAAGCTCAAGGACACTTTGAACTTCTACAGCCAAAATCTTTTTTTTTTTTGTAGCCAGATAAATGAAGGGAGCTGAGTGGCTTTTATCCACCCCAGTTCAAGATAGCCTTCCTTGGAAGCATCTGCTTTCCCCTTGAGCCAAAACTAAAGCCAAGTGAAAGCCGTCACAGATGGACACAGTAACCTGTGCTATGGGGACACAGAGTCAGGGGAAGCTGGCATGTCCAGTGACTTGATTTCTGACCCCACACTGGCATCCGTCTGATGTATCACTTCACTTTGGGGCAGACTGGAGACAAACCTGACCCACTGAGCCTGGCTTTGTGTGCACTCCTATCCTATTTCCCTCCCAGAAATGGGCACTGTACAGATCCCAGCATGGATCCTCCCACGAACTTACAACGTGAATGAATATAATTGACAAAGAATACAGTAGGAGTAACGGCACCAGTGCCCATTTCTAAAATCACTAAAGAAAATGAGCTGTAGTTGGCAGTGCTGGATTGTCTGCTTGGCCCACGGTTTTCCTTGTGGTTTGCATGATGGCATCCCCCAGGCTATATTCCACACCTGAGTTAAGGCAGCTGCAGGTGAGAAAGTCCTGGAGCAGTGAAGTCAACTGAACTGGGAAAATCCTGGTGGGCTCTGGGATGGTTTCTACCTTTCTAACTTTCTAACCTTTGTTCTTTGATCAAAGAGGGAGGCTTTTTGGGTTTGTTTGTTTGTTTGTTGGTTTTTTTGTTTATCATTTTCATTACAGGGACAGACTTTACCAATTCGGTCACACTCTAGAGCATACTACAAAAAGACCTTGGAAATTGATAGGTACATATTCATAATACTTAAGGGCTTCGGAAGGCATAGAAATTAGGAGACTGCATTTTGTCAGAAAGTTTTGACAGGAGCAAAACCCACCTTGAATGAAGTGACTTCAACATTATTATGGCAACAATCCTCAGAAGGAATAACTATTTCTACAGGAGAAGGGAGGGAAATAAAAGAAAAATAAAGGCAATATAATACAGGAACAAACATATTTTATTTAGGAGGGATGAGTCGTATTTAGAATTTGGAAAAAGGCCCCCCTTCTTTTTAATTTGGACCCAAGGTGGGGTGGAAGCATCTTCTTTCCAATGCAGGTGAGCTAAATTTGCTCAAGAGTTTACCTCATAATGACAGAAAATTAATCTCCTCAGATTTTACCTTTCAGTAGATAAATATAACAGGAACTCAAAAAAGAACTTCACAAAACCACATAATGATATTGAGTTCCCCTAGCTGCATCTTAAATATGATCTCTGAATAGACTATATCTAAATTGCTAAAATAAGACAGGATTATGTAGGAATGATAATTTCATCAAATATCATACTGGAACACAAAAACTGGTCATTCAGTGTGACATTTTCCAAAACTGGCTGATCACTTTAGCATGTTCTCTCCTATTTTTTAATTGTTGGAAGGGTTACTATGACATTGGCTATATAGTAGCACTAGGCTTTGGCAAATGTAGGATTTATATTATGCTACAGCATACTATAATATATTAATAAATTATACAGTATGCTATTCTACAATATAAATAAAGAGTTCAGCAGCTCAGCACCCTGTTTGGCCTCACACAGCTCTCACCAAAGGCAGGGACTGTGTCGGCAGCTGAACATGAAACTGGGTCCAGGAAAAGCCACTGTGCAAGTGTGGAGGAAAAATAAAAAGTGTACAGAGTGAAGTTTAATAGTTTCTCCAAGAAAATACGCAGTAAGCTACAGAATAGAATGTTAGTTCCAGAAAAGATAAGAAGCCATTCCTTTTTGGTTACAACCAAAGTATAGTCTAAGATTTCAATCTAGTGTATAGTTGCAAAAGAGCCATATAAGGCAAGAGAGCAGGATGTGAACAAAAAGGCTCCCCTAAATGAATTTCTCAATATTTCATGACAAAGGGCTATTTAAAAAAAAAAAAAAAAAAAAAGGAGTATGCCACATTTTGAGAGACTTTTGCATCAAGACAGCATATGTAAATAAGACAAGATCAATTTTTGAAAACTTGATGTAGCCTTGCACACACTTGCATGGTGCCCTGCCAGGGAATGCACAAAGCCTGCAGCCCCCTAGGCTGCTCCAACTTTGGCTTCTATATGTATGCTCATCTGTTAATTCGACTGTTACTGTCTTATCTGCCTTTTTTTTCTTTCCCCCCTCAAAAAGTACAAATCTTGACTTGCTAAAAATTTTATTACCCAGAAAGGAAAGCAGTATACGTTAACATTTCTCAGGCAAAGACATTGTCCCTGCACAATCTGAAATGAGACAGAGTGAGGGAAATATTTCATGAATGTTAATCCAGGTCCACCGAGTCTCAGTCCAATATCCACAGATTTGAATACATCTGTTCTACTAAATTACACTTCCATGCTCATCTATCTTAAGTAACAACAAGGATTTTCTCTTCACTATTAGGCTGTTCTAGTGGAAGATATATTTATTTATGTAGGTTTACTTTATATCCAAATTTCTGCTGTCAGTTGTCTAATAAAATAGAAATAAAAAAAATATTCCACAGAGCATGCATGCAAAATAAAATAAGAGCAATTTATCATAACTTACACACAAAGCTTGATAAACCATGCTGGGAACACAAAAATCTGAGACACCAATAGGAGCACTCCCTTTTAAAGGTAAACCAAAGTCAGTTTTCTTATAGACAAAAATCAGAGGACATGAGCCTTTAACCTAACTTTCATACACTCTTCAGAAGTTAATATACAAATACACTTAATAAGTACTGTTTTGAGGACTTTATTTCATTTTTTTAAATGCTTGCTGCAACTTGTATCTCGGGTATGTATTTATCCCAAAGCAGTAAGGGAGAGTGTGGTAATGCCTCATACAATGTAAGGAATGCAGCTGTCTGCATAGTTTACAAGTGAATGGAGGGACACCAGCTCCTACCTGGAAAGCGAAGACTGTAGACTTTTCCAAGTGCTTAGCATCCAGTGGGGACCAGTCAATAAGGCACAGTCAGCTCTGCTCCATTGAGAACAGGTAGGTTCTTTCTGATTGCCTTCTATGACAAAGTGACCTGCCTACTGGATGAGGGAAAGGCTGTGGATGTAGTCTTCTTGGACTTCAGTAAAGCCTTTGACACAGTTTCTCATGGCATTCTGCTTCAGAAACAGTCAGCCTCTGGCCGGGACAGACACACACTCTCCTGGGTGAAGGGCTGGTTGGATGGCCGGGCCCAAAGAGTGGTGGTAAATGGAGTTAACTCCAGCTGGAGGCCAGTCGCAGGTGGTGTCCCCCAGGGCTCAGTGCTGGGTCCAGTCCTGTGCAGTGTCTTTATCAATGACCTGGAGAAGGGGATCGAATGCACCCTTAGCAAGTTCGCAGATGACACTAAGCTGGGTGGAAGTGTCAATCTGCTGGAGGGCAGAGAGGCTCTGCAAAGGGATCTGAACAGGCTGGACCGCTGGGCTGAGACCAATGGCATGAGGTTTAACAAGGCCAAATGCCGGGTCCTGCACTTGGGGCACAACAACCCTATGCAGTGCTATAGACTGGGGCAAGAGTGGCTGGAGAGCTGCACGGAGGAGAAGGACCTGGGGGTGCTGGTTGACAGCCGACTGAACATGAGCCAGCAGTGTGCCCAGGTGGCCAAGAAGGCCAACGGCATCTTGGCTTGTATCAGAAACGGTGTGACCAGCAGGTCCAGGGAGGTTATTCTCCCTCTGTACTCAGCACTGGTGAGGCTGCACCTCGAATACTGTGTTCAGTTCTGGGCCCCTCACCACAAGAAGGATGTTGAGGCTCTGGAGCGTGTCCAGAGAAGAGCAACAAAACTAGTGAAGGTGCTGGAGAACCAAGTCTTATGAGGAGCGGCTGAGGGTTGCTTAGCCTGGAGAAGAGGAGGTTGAGGGGAGACCTTATTGCTCTCTACAACTACCTGAAAGGAGGTTGTAGAGAGGAGGGAGCTGGCCTCTTCTCCCAGTGACGGGACAGGACAAGAGGGAAAGGCCTCAAGCTCTGCCAGGGGAGGTTCAGGCTGGACATCAGAAAAAAAAAAAAAAAATCACAGAAAGGGTCATTGGGCACTGGCAGAGGCTGCCCAGGGAAGTGGTGGAGTCACCATCCCTGGAAGTATTTAGAAGACGGGCGGATGAGATGCCAGGGGGCATGGTTTAGTGGTTGATGGGAATGGTTGGACTCAGTGATCCTGGAGGTCTTTTCCAACCTAGTGAGTCTGTGATTCTGTGTTTACCCCAGGCTTTGAGCAGCGCTGGAAAAATGAGCTCCAAGAACCAACACTGGGAGAAGCCATTCGTCAACTCTGGCACTTGAACTGTCATTCTCAAAAACTCTTATCAGCAGGCATTTTATTGTAACTTTCAGTGATTTTCCTATACTTTCAAAATATTCTCCATATTTACCCTGACAAAGCATTTAATTTTAGAAAAGTGTGGTACTGTACTTAATTACTTTTTATAAATTCCTCAGAAATGCAGCAAACAAGCCTGCCACAAAATTTCTTGCCAGCTCTACAAAAGTCCATTGAACTCCAGGTCCTGACTTCACTTCTGATGTCACTCACTGACGTTTTATTTCTGAAAACCCAAGTTCATAAGGGTCTTTAAACGTCAATGGAAATTTGCCACGTCAGACCATGGCAGGCCACACTCCTTTTCTTCAGCCTGTGTATCTCCCTGTCACATACATCAAGAGTCATTGGGTAAAAACTATATCAAAACAAAATATACTCTCATTTCTTATTGAAATGTTTCTTTACTTTCCAGGTAGTAAGAATCTTCAATGAATTACTCTATAAATAAAAGTTGTTTTCCGTACTTGATCCAGACAATTTGCTGCATTTTGTATCCAAGAGTGGATTTTGCGTATGTGCTTTCATAACCACCATTTCTTCTATCTTCTATTTCTGCTTCTTCCCCCCCCAAGGTCAGCAAAAATATCTATAATTTCATTAGAATTAAGAGCTTACTTAATAAGATCAGCAATGGAGATTGCGGATGACTTGCAAACTGAATATTCTAAATTAAAATTCTTTCTTCTCACTTAGATATAGATTGGTAGAACAATCTATTTCACATGCTGTACTATTTAGACATCCTAGAAGTGTGCTTTAATTTAAAGAACACATTTTCTGAACTCTAAAGCTTGAAAAAGTCAACAACCTGCTATCCTCTTCAACACAATAGAAATGCCAAAAAAAATGACTGAGTGGTAATGGCTTCAGTTTATCAAAATCTTCAGTGTGATCAAAAATTTTCTTCAGTGTCCTATCAAGAAAACAGCATGTTCTATTAAGTTGGAGATCAAATAAAGGCAAGTGTATGAATAAAAACATAGTTTTAAGACATTAAGACAGAAGGTCACCATTTTCAGGCATGGGGCAAGGGATCTCCTGCAGAGAAGACAGCCTGAGGTATGCCAGCAGCTGGTGTCATGCAGGACAGCAAGCAGCAAGCTTCTTCAACAGGGGCCTCAAAGTTGAGGAGCAATTTCATTGTGAGGAAATTCAGGTTCTGTCATTGGGAGAACCACTGGCCCAATAAGTGACCTCCAATTCATCATCCTCTAACCGCAACAGCTCATCCTTTCAACACTAGCATTACAAGTTGCATTTTTTATTTGTGTGATGCTATAGTGTACACGTTGAAAGCATGTCTTTTTTCTATCAGTATATATTCATCAAGGAATTTCACGATCAAGCCAAAACAACTTTTTGTAAGGAAAAAAGAAATGGAAAAAAGGGATCTGTCGACTCAATAATTGGAATGGATTATGTCATTTTGTTCCAGGAAAGCCAGACCAACTTCACTTTTTCAGCTTCATATCCTTTTCACCACCTTAGGCATTTTATTTGAATGATACACTGTAACACCACATAAAAAAATCAAGTGAAAAACAAAATTTCAAAGTGAGTATCCACTTGCCATGGTCTGGTGAAAACCAGATTGAAATCACATTTATAATTGAAGTAATGTAGTTAAGATCTTTACTATTAATTCTTGAATACAAAGCAGACTTTCATCTCATAATTCCCTGTGTTACCATGATCTTTTGTTGTTAGAGTGTTTGTTAGAGAAAGTCAAGTTCTCAAGCACCTTCTGTCAACACTTGTAGTACTAGCACCTTTTCTTCAAGTAGAAATATGTGGAGTTCTTGGAGGAAGCCACACATAGCACAGAGATTGTAACCCAAAGTATCCTTTGACAGAAGCAGGTGGAGCACATCAAAATGTATTTTGAGAAATAACAACTAGGTATCAGTCTGTTAAATTTTAAAAATGGTCTTCTAAGGGGAAAAAAACCAAACAACTTTTAACTTTTGCCGTACTGGATATTTCAGCTTCTGAAAGTATCATATTATTTTACTGTTAGACAACTCACTCCCCTCAGCCTATCATGTTAAATATGGGAGTAGTTTAGAGATCAGCCTCTGGGTCTGGTTCTACAAAAGCAGTTCCTTGGCAGATGGGTGTCAATCTCATTGATTTGGCTACTAAGTGAAAACCTTCTCCATAAAATGGAAGTGGAAAAAGGAAAGGGAGAGATAGAGAAAAAGATGCAAAAAAAAATTGCCCCAGTTTTGATAAATGCTTGTCCTTGTATAATAAAACTTCCCTACTGAAAACCTTTTTTGTTTTCCTGGTTGTATGCAACATTCAGTGATAAAAAAAAGAGTTATGCTGTTACATACTTTGCATGTTTCAGATCTCTAGGAGGATTTGAATATAAATGCTAGACATTAGTTCTCTTCTCTTTCCAGGTTACACTGTTTTTCTTCACATGCAGAAAAATCTCTTAGATGATAGACAACACTTGACTATCACAGACATCTGAGCAACTTCTGTGGAGAATATAGCTAGACACAAGCTCTGCTTCTGAGGGCATGTTCTCTCTGGTACATTCATGCAGACGAAGAGACCAGCCAGAACTCCACAGTGTGTGCACATCTGTCAGCACAGACGCACACTCTTGATGTCCACTAACATCCATACAGGTCACCAGAGTATAAAGATCCCTGAGGTAGGACTTAGATCTTATTATCAACAGGCAAAACAGGAATACTTGAAGACAGTCTCCCTTTGTGACTCCACAGCTTCACCAGACAGGCTCTCTGAGCACCTCTGGCTTTTCCAAGACTACCACTGGATAAATTTCCTCTCCTGTGAGGAAGGCTGAGAGAGTTGGGGTTGTTCAGCCTGAAGAAGAGAAGGATCCAGGGACACCTTATTGAAGCCTTTCCGTACTTAAAGGAGGTTTATAAGAAAGATGTGAACAAATTTTTTAGCAGGGCCTGCCGCGATAGGACAAGGGGTAATAGTTTTAAATTAAAAGAGAACAGATTCAGACTAGACATAAGGAAGGAATTTTTAACACTGTGGGTGATTAAACAAGGAACAGAATGCCTAGAGAAGTGGTAGATGCCCCATCCCTGGAAACATTCAAGGTCATGCTGGATGGGGCCCTAAGCAGCCTCATCTAGTTGCAGATGACTCTTACTTCAGGGGGGTTGGACTAGATGACCTTTAAAGGTCCCTTCCAACACAAACCATTCTGATTCTGTAAATTTTCAAGTGCTTTGCTTCCCTGGTCCAGTTCAACACATGGCTGCACAAACGCTCCTTGCTATCACAAACCAGAGGACAGAGATAGACATTGCACTTCCCCCAGACTAAATCAATTCTGGATTCAGCCTCTGCATTACCAGGATTCAGCTGTGCCTGCACTGAATTCTAACTTCTCTCAAGGAGCCAAGGCCATGCCCAGCTTTAACATGTTAGAAATTAGAAATATGTTACCAAATATAGTAGTAGGCAAACATTCAAAACAAAAAAAAAGGACATATTTTCATAGTACATGAGAGTTAAAAAGTAAAACTGTTCAGCTGTTAACACAGCAATTAAGAAACAGAGGAGTAGAAAGGGTGGGGAAGATGAGGACTGCCCACAGCAGGAACGCAGTGGGTTATCTTGGGAGTTCCTCTGAGAAAACCACTGAAGATGGTTTTATCTGAAAAGATAAACGTCCAACACGGCAAGCCAGATCACTAGTCAGATTTCTGCTGAAGCACAGAGCCGAAGGGACAAATTAATTCCTTGTGTAACCCCAGTGACTTCAAAGAAGTTAGCCCAGACACGAATTTGGCTCAAGGAATTTTGAAATGGACGCTGACCAATTTTCGCCTAAGCAGGAATCAGACCTATGGCTTCTTGTGTTACAAAACTGCTTTGGCTCTGTAATGTTATATTATGTCCTTTATCAGCATTTTTATTCACACAGAATGACTAACGAACTCCAAACCAGTAGCATCACATGATTAATATCAACCACTCTTCAAAGCATTTGTCTTAACACCAGGGGTTGTTGTTTTTTCAAGCTGGTGGGTCTCAGTGCTGATGACTTCATTGTGTGGTCCATCTGGTCAAATTTGCTGCTGAAATCCAGCCTTTAGCAGCTGAAGGGTAATATTTTAAGTTAGTCATGATCAGGCTTTGAATGCTAACCTTGACCTCTTCACTTTTTCCAGTGTGTGTATTTCTGCACTTCCTCTGTAGCCTCTGAATGCCCATGTACAGCTTTCTTCTGGCCACCAGAGAGACAAGATTAACATTGCCTTGTCATGTTATTGATAGCCAGCAAGGAAACATAAAAAGTGAAAAAGCTGTAATGAGTTCTACTTACTGTCTTTAAATAAAATGGGATATATGGTGACTGATCACATTTCCAGCAGCTAAAAAGACGTGTAAGAAGTGATTATACAGTCTAGTTTGATTTTTCCTCTCTGCTTCAACTGTAATTACACTTTTGGGTGGTTTGGACTAAACACACCATTTTTACACGTCCTTCCCCTAAATGTTGAAGAAGCAGCCAAAAACAACCTCTGCAGCCAAAAGTACAACTGTAATACTCACAGATACATTGAATAGCACTACACTGTTTAAGCACTTCAGTAACTTTAGTGGTGAGAAACACACCACCCAGGACAGGTAAGGTCATCACTGTTGAGACCATGAGCAAAAGCCTTAATAAAACTGCATTAATTCAAAAACATCTGTCCTTCTCTCCTGAAGTTTTGCTGCGACAGTGTAGGTAGCTGAAAGAATTGTTTGAATATGCTTTTTCTTCCACGTCACTTCTTTCATTGCAATTTTTCTGTGTCTCTTACAGGATATTCTGTTTTTTATCAAACACAGACAGACTTTCAGACTGTGTTGCTAATACCCAACCCAGTCAGAAGCAGAAAATACATATTAAAAAATGTTATGAAGGTAATACTCGTGGGTTAAAAACATCTATTCCTAGTTTAATTCAATTTTTATTATGTGTCACTAACCACTCTCCTCATATAAACTCATTTGAATTCATGGCAAAAAGTAGGGACCATCAGCAAATTATTTAACGAGGAGCAAAATGCATACAAAATACTCTGTTTTCATACTCCAAGTATACACAAGCAGATAGTCTGTGTGACAAAGGATCAATTTTCTATCTTGTTAATAAATTAATTACCATTGGCTTGTTGCTTTCATTAAGGAAATACATCTGTCTGCATTAAAGAAAGCACAATGAGTATTTTATACGTGATTTTGCGCATAATTTCAGAATTAAAATCAGTTCAGAGTGGAAGGCAAAACTGGAACTGAGGAAGACAGAAATTGCCATATTAAATCAGTGCAGGCATTAACATTTGACAGCTGCACAGCCCAGCTGCTCAAGAGCCAGCTGCAAGACCTCCGTCACAGACAGATGTGGGATAATCAGCCAACATCCTGAGGTGCATCTTGATCTCTAGCAGATAAGAGATTGGATTAAGACAGATAATGGTTTACTATATCTTCATAAACAGTAACCAGACACAGATTTACAGGGGAATGAGGAGGATTAACAGAGCAAGGAGAACTTTAATGCTGTTCCTTGGGTATTTTTCCGTGTGTCCAAAAGCCTAGCAAAAGCAGGAAGAAAAGACTTTCTTTCTCCTCCTCTCCAATTCAGGTTTGGAAAGAGCATTAGAAGAGAGAGCATTCTATATGAGGATGTCTGGGAACTCACTACAGACTGACAAGAGGGTATAAATACTCCTATCAGGGACATGTCTCTGTGACTTGTAGAGCTTTCCTCTCCTCTTCACATGCTTTGAAATACTGAAGGAAAATAAAGGGTATCTTTAGCTGTGTGCTGAAAAAACATTCTTCTCTTCCCATTTCACTAAATCCATTATCTGATATCTTTGTCTAAATTACAGGCCTGCAGAAATAAAAATTAATTTTAATTCTCACATACCTAACAAGGAAAACACACATGTGCCTCATTTCATGACTTAAGCTAATAATTTATCAGTTGCTGTAGTGCTGCTATCTACTATCTAAATGGCATGGAGAATTACCACTATAAGTGTCCTAGAGCTGATATATTATCCCTATCAGGAGTAATTATATGGTTTCACATGTAAGAGTTTCATTCAGTATCTGGGGTCTACGCCAATAGGCACTCATCATCAAATAAAAGGGCAGTCATGATATAAGCAGACTTTTATCGTTCTTGCAACAACTACCAGTAAACCCCTAAGAGATTTGCAGTTTTTCTTTAGGACATTTGTGAAAAGATTCTTTTGAAAATAAATAAAGACAAATAATGTCTTTCCAATGCTCACAAATTCCTGAAAAATGCTGAGGCTTCTCTTTTCATTTACATATCTAATCATTCCTGGTCTTAGTAAACAAAATGTATAGTGATTCATTTCAAAATACTGAAGTGTCTTAAGAGTTTTTCCCAGTCCAAAATAAATAAATATGCTAGCAAAGTTAATCATAATTCTACAAAATAAGTAGGCATTTCTTATGAAAAATACAAACTGAAATGCCCTTGAATTCTTCAATTCAATTACGTTGACCTTCTGTGACTCCTAAATTAAAGCAATCAATAAAACCTGTTTTCCTGCAAATTCAGTCTTTCATTATCAACTACTTTAAAAATTCATAGGGGACAAAGAAAATTGTAATTCTGCCTCCAAAAGTCACAGAAAATTCACTGAATAGGGGGCTAAATCACACAAAGGTTTGTTTGTTTTTTTTGTTGGCTGTTGGTATGAGGTTTTTTTGCACACAGAAGAGTACAATATTGTACCACTAACTCTCTCCTGACAAATAAAGGTAACTCTAAGACTTCTCTTAGGTCAGCTAGGACCCTTAGGACTCCAAATGGATAAAGAAATCTGAATAAAGTGGATATATGATGCATCCGTGGAAAAGCCGCGTGTCCAGTGACTCAGAGTGTTAGCAGTCTGAATTTTAACTTTTTTAGCCACATTTATTTTGGGGAGTCATAAGGTAGGGATGAGCCAAACCAAATCCTCTGGTTCCCTCACTCTGGGACCAAGCATCAGAGCAAATTCTCACATATTCATATTTAATTTGGATTAGTAAGCAAGCCAAGGAAACAACTGAAGAAACTGAGTGAATTCTGGTACTCAAGGCACCAAAACTAAGCCTACTGCAAAATGAAGCTTCTTTTTCCTTCCTTGAAAGGATTTACAGGATGTTCTCTGACATAGTGAATACAGAAATAAAGTGAAACAGCCCAGTCTTGGCCCTGTTACTCAACCTTCAGGAAGGCAGTCCAGTTGATGGACAAAATGCAAGTCTCAATACTCAAGGAGTATGCTACTTGCCTTTTTTTGTATTTGGTCCTCCAGGAAACAAGCACCATGTAATCCTTCCTCCAAGTCTGAAATGCTACCTAAGAGTTACATAGAGGAATTCAAAGAGCTAAAAATAAATCCCTTGATCAGCACGTAGCTATCATTCCAGATCTTTTTCATATCCTTATCAATCCTCTCCTAGCCATTTATATTCTAATAAGACAATGGTAGTATTTATGTTTCCATGAATTAGTACTTAAGAGCTGCATTCATACCAAGAGCTGCATCATAGCACCATCTAAGCCAAAATCTTGCTTCTGAATTTACATTCTGCAGTGCTACGAGTTAACATTTCAGCTCATAGCATTTACACATTGCTATTCTCTGCTAGAATTCCTCTGTCAGCTTTTCAAGAAGGTCAGATGCTCAAATATAACTCCCTTTACGAACTCTTTCACTGCATGTTAGGTAAAATTTAGACAAATATTTGACAGGCAAGTTTCATTATTTGAATCCTCACCAGGATCATGACAGCACTGTATCCAGAAAATTGAAAGCTAACAACTTAGTGACAGAGAAATAGAGGGGCCCAGAGGAGAGAAATTGGCTGGGGGAAGACAGAAATATGAAGTATAGCTTATATCCCATATGATTTACACATACATTTTACTTCCAGCAAAACTGTCCTCCTCTCTGAAAAGATTTATTAATACCAACTTTCCAGAGGGGCATTAGTTTAACACTGAAAAATACACAATAGTGCTCTAAAATAGGTAAATATTAATTTTTTAGCTCCTAGTCATTAGAAAATGATGATAAATTCAACATACCAAGCTTTGATAATTCCATAAGGTTAAAATTTAGAGGGAAAGATTTTTAACTGTCTTAAGGAAATACTTTACTGAGGAATCTCTTTTTCTGGGTGTAAAATCTTTCAAGTAACATATGTCAAAAGTCCACAAAGGTAGGGATGTATGTTTAAACTATAAGTAATGATGGTATTGCTTACCAAGCAATACATTCTTACGTGATTCCTAACCAGCAGTTCCACAAATCTAACAAAAACAGTGTCACTGCTACCGAAACGTGACTTATATAAAAGCTTTACCTAAGTGCAATTGCTTCATCATCTGTTAATGCATGATCTCTGTTCATATGGATGTACAATTATATAGAGTGTGCTCTACATATGTATATCTGTGCATACACACACATTTTGTTAGGAATAAATCATATATATTTCAGAGTAAAATGAAATTGGGGGGAGGGGAGTTGTGTTTGGTGTGGGTTCTGTTTTGGGTTTTTTTTTTCTTTCTAAAGGAGTTGGTTGCTTGATTTTTTTAAAAGGGATGTCAGTGTCCTGGGTCTAATCATGATTAGGATATCCAGGAATTAAATACCTCATATAGAATAAACCATATAATATACTATTGCAGCTAATGCATTCCTAATACACAAAGTGGTTTCCAAAACCTCCAGGCACTATAAGCTGAACAAAACCACACAAACAAAATTAAAGGCCCTAATGTGACATAAATTCTCCTTTCTTCTCAGCTGAAGGATTTTAATGTGAATGTTTTTTCTGTTGGAATTTTCCAGCTAATTATTACTGTACCCTTTTTTTTTTTCTTTATTGTAAGCAATATCAAAGATAGTTTAAGTGGCAGAACACTGATGTCCTGGTACTATTAATGCCCACATAAATCTGGGAAGAGAAAGGATGAAAATTGTCTTATCAGCTTATAGCAGGAGAAATAAATCTTGAATTTCTAGAACCTCTATCATACGGTCAAACATGGAATGAAAGGTGAAGATAATAAAAATATTTCAAATACTGTTCAGGGAAGTCCTTATTTTGCAGGTCTCATAGTACATGCCAATTTTGTACAATTTTCATTATTCTCCCTCTAAGAAAGTATTCTTTCAATTCAGTAAAATTACTGATGGCCCAAAGAGATAAGTGTTGCTACTTGTCTTTTTCACTCCAACCTGTACATCTATACAGTTTCAGAGCACATTTTGATGGCTTCCTTTGAAGGAAAACAATACACGTAATTTCTGATGTTTCTGTAAAAGAAATATTTGTTGTGTAGCCACTAGCCTAACTGTAAGGTGCACCATATTCTCTAGCACCATACTCACAAAACCTTTTCTTCCACAAACTGGGGCTAATGCATTACAAGTTTTGATTTTTTTTAATGCCTAAGGTAGTAAGCATGATTCAGATTTTTAAAGATAGATCATGTGACTACACTTGCTCACAACTTACATATCAATACATAGATAATTATCCAGGCTGTAGATAATGACATTTTTGTCCTTTGGCAGGTTTCCACAAGCATTAAAATTCAATGTCTGTCTGTCAATGCGGAGATGTCTGGGGTTTTTTTGGGGGGAGGGTTGCTACAGACAGGAGCTACTTTACTTTTAGCTATTGCTAATAAGCAGTACTACTGGCAATAAAATAACACACTGAAATATACTAAAATGCATATATAATTTTTTTAGTATGTAATTTGAATGTTATTCCTATTTCTTTAAGAAGTCTCCCCTTTGATGGCTTACTTCTCTCTCTGATTCCTCTCCATTCTTGCCTTTGTATTCTTGCCACTGTACTTGATCTACTTGCTTCTCTCTGCACTCATTATATCCTACAGCATGTGCTGGAAGAGGACATTTCTCTTTTCCAATTCATCTGCCACAGCTGGATGTGACAGCACTGCTACAGCTGAGGGAGTAAACTGAATTCATTTCATATATGTCCCAAAGTACCATCAAACACAGTTCCCAAATCAATCATCCTGACAGCTGCTTGTGCAATCATTTCTGCAACTAAAAGGTCTCAAAAAACCAGTAAATAATTTGCCTAATTCCTTGACCATCAGGCTCTCCTACATGGGTGGGTCTTCTCGGTTGGCAGGACTCAGCCTTTCCACTCGAGTTTCTTCAGGGCTTAATCCATGCAGTGAAATTTACTATAAACAGAAATAATATCCATGATTTTTAAGTGTTTTATGGAATGAGAAAAGAAAGGTCAAACATGGGAACACTCAATAACAACAATAGTGAAACTTCAGCAATCCCTAGACTGTATGTCTAAAATCTCTCTCCCAAAATTTAAAACAGAAAACTTGACCAAAGCTAAGTGAACCAACACCACCACGCTGCTCATAAGTAACAGATGTAGTAACTAACCAGATTTTCTGATGTAACTACTGTATGACATGGAAAGGAATAGCGTTTGCTTGAGTTCCTGCAAGGTAGATGACACACTGCAAGTTCGAAACTACTCTGTATAGGGAAAACATAGCCGCTATGTACGCTTCAGAAAGACCTACGCAAATCTGGTGTGTAACTTAAAAACACTCACGTGCTTCATTTCAGGAGGACTTAAATGGACATAGGAATTCATAGATTTTTTTTCATTGCTGAACAATTCCAAAAGTTGATTTTATATCGTAATATAATTAATTACAGAATAATAGCAAAATTAAATACAACTATTAACCAAATTAAAGTCAAGTAAAATAGTAAAAGCTTTCAAACAGCATCAGATCATTTACTTCGCCTTTTCCTAAAATGCTATTCATCTGCTATTTGACACATGCCACCACATGTTAAAAATCAATGACAAGTAAGAACAGTCTGGCTCCACTCAAGTACCAAGTGAGATTACAGCTGAGTTCACTCAAAAGGAGCTGAAGGGGAAAGCAGTAATGATTAACAAAATGAATGAAACCTACATCAGTTTCTGAAAGCATACCATTGTTTTAGAACACATATATTCATGTAAAGCACTAAAAAAACTGAACATAATAGATAAAACCAGTTCGTTTCACATTCATTATTTGGCAACACCGACATTACTCCTTTATTACGCTCCACTGCAATTCCAGCAGTAAGGATTTGCCTTCATTTCTAGCAGATCTTACATATATTCTTCAATAAAACTTGTTTTCTTGTGCTGCTCGTATTTCAGAGTCTTTATAACATATATTGCATTCAAGCAGCAGAATTGTTGGTTTGTGGTCAGAACACTAGCACACATTTTGATATCTTCTTCATTGCTTTTTTTATTTCTTAAAGACATAATACTACAACCTTGAAAATTGAATGTATTATCATTTTCAGATACTTTATCTAACTAAACTTCTTATCAGGGGCTTAAACAAACTAGCATCAAATTATTTTAAAAAGGGATTAATTTTGCCCATATCTGGATAAAGTAATTGTCCAAAAGAAATTTGTTACCTTGATAGAGAATCCTTGCAAGGAATAAAATAACTGCTGTCTAAAGACAAAATCAGTGGAAATTAATAACAAAAAGTTGGCCAGAAAAACTGCCCAACACAGATTCACTGCCATAATCACCACATGTTATTGTAGTGCTGGTACGCAGCTGGTTGTGGTTGGGTGAAAACTGAGGAATGTGGATTAAGGTAATGGCAGATAGGAATTCCACTTTGCATTAAATAAACTTCTGTTAACAGAACTGGACAAATATCTCAGTCATCTCACCCCTGACGTGATCAAGAAAACAAAATCCTCCAGCACCTGTGTTCAAGACTGCCACCGTAAAGAAACTTTGGCCAGAGAAAAATAAATGATGGAGATAAATCTTCTTATGATTTCAGTGACATTGGTCACTCCTAGGTAATTCCAGTTAGACCCATAGTGCTTCTTTTTGTTGTTAAGTACAAGTTCAACGGGCACAAGGAATTAATGAGTTTTCATCTGCTGGAGTAACACAAGCAGAAATTTGCTCTAGATTTGACACTTCCTGAGGTTTTGACACTAAAAATTTCTTTTCTTTTCCATTAACCAAAAAAATTGATTGGCAGTGCCCAAAATGAAGGGCATCCTCTCCAGCCCCTGTGGCTCCAGATGGGGAGGAGGAGGTCCAGAGCTTCCCACCCAGCCCACCTGGCTGGACAACTGCGTTCAGCTTTCTTTTCACTCTTTTAAGGTACCCAGTAACATTTGGGAGATCTCCCATATTATTTTTTCAGGACCAGACCAGAAAAGGTTAAAGAAATGGCTGAAACATGTCACCTACACATGTGTAAATGGAAAGAGTAGTTACAAGCCAGGTTTCTGTACAGGTCTTTATCTGCATGTTTGACACTTGACTAGAAAGTTGGATTCAGTCCTGGGCTGATTTAAAAAGAAAAAAAAAAAAAGGAAAAAACCTAAAAATATCTGAGACCCCTCTACAGTTTCCCTGAACTCGCAGACCTCCTATATTTCCTTTAGTCTCCTGTCACTCTCTTGGCCCCTTCCAATATGCCTGAAGGCCTCCTGGCACATGGACAATAACCTCAGACACTGGAGGCCCCCTAGACTGCTCACCTGGTCTTCCTGTGGACTTCTCAAAGACTGAGCCTTAATTTAAAAGCTCCTTTTTCCCTCCATTTTCTATTCTCAGCCAACTCCTTCTCCCCCTGTGCCTCAAAGGAACTAGATAATTTTTGCCTCTACGACTCAAAAGTGGAGTCGGATGAAAAATCTGAGAGAACTGGCAGTTACTTGTACCTTCATTGGACCCTCTTTCACAGCATTACCGTTTCAATTTGTTTCAATTTCTTAACTGCATTTTCATTTATATGCAGTCAGATTGCAAAACCAGTTGGCTTTTGCCAGCCAAGAGGCAACACCAGTCCCAACACTGCTCCACTTGCTTTTACTTCAGGAGACCAGCTGGAAATGTTAGTGTCTCACAGCAATAAGCAGTAAATGCTCCCAGTAAATGCACATTTTCAACACTAAAGAGATATAGGGTCTTTGATACTTTCTGGCATAGCTACGAGCCTTTCACATAGTCGCCTTCCTTGTTTTGTAAAATCACATTAAACCGTTATAGGTGGCAAGTGCATGAGAAAGCATACATCATTGAACAGTATTTCTCCCACTTAAGCAATTCAAGTATACTAGTTTCAAGAGACAATATCTGGATACAAAAGATAAACTGAACGATTAAACAGGTTTGAAGGCAAACTTGGAAACGAATTTTAGTTTCTTTGCAGGTTCATTCAAAATTCAACAAGATGTTGAATGGCAGGAATGAAGAGGAGATTGTCTTGGCTGCATCCCATTTATGAAATTAAAAAAATAAATAATAAAAAAAGACAACACTGAAACGTGGTTTGTAAGAAGCAGTAAGAATTGGTTCACTTTCCGGAAGCTGAATCATATTTTCATGTCCTGCTTTGAAATATGAGAAAGAACAGACTCACTTTAGGTTGATATTAAATTTCTGCAACAGAAAAAAATTATGCTTGTCCAAAAGCGTTTGACAAAATCCTAACATAAATCTAAGTGTGACAAAGAACATTCCTCTCTTTCCATTTCTGTATTCATGAGCACTAAATGCAAAGCAACATTAACAGCTAGAGCAGTGAGTGATTAACTTCAGCAGAAGAATAATGCTGCCCCAACCCTACAGTGTATGGTTTACAGCTGCCTGTCTAGACTCAAGGGAGTATAAAACTTAGCATAGATTAATAAAGCTGCTGCTAAATCTGGCATTATTGTGGCTCAGCCACACAACACAAAGTTGTCAGAAGAATTCCCCATTTACAGCCCCTGCTTTCTCTCTGAATGCATGTTAACTCTGAGACCAGCCATGGGCTGCAGTTTCTTACTCTTTGTTTTGGATGCAAATATGTGATAGTGAAGGCATCTGACATCTTCAAAGCTTGCCATTATCCAATGCTGTAAAACTCTGCTGCTCAGAAAGTCATAGTGGCCAGAAATCTTAAGACTTTTAACAAATCAAAGCATCTTAAAATTAGCAAATTAGAGATTATTTCACTTTCCATTTATTTCAAATCTCCGATGACATTTGAAAGCATTTTCAAATTAACCTCCAAGAACCCGGCAGTTTAAAATTTCCTTCTAATAAAAAATTTACCCCAAATTTACACCCAATCACCTCACTCCTGAGACTAGCTTTATCAAAACCAGTGAGCTTTATTATAGGACTTGTTAATATTATCAACAACTATCAGTTAGCTATTCCCAGCTCTCCTAAGAGGAGGGGAACTGGGATGCTAGCCAGACCCAGGGCATGCCTGGTCTCACACCCTTCCTTGGGCTGCAGTCAGCAGCAGCCACCACAGGAGAGGAAGGTCTGCAGCACCGGTGCAAAGCCCGAGGTTCTACTCTGCCACCTTCTTCTCCCAGTTTGGACAAACAGCACATTCCTTTAGAGTCTCTAGTATTGTATTTAATAATTTCACTGACAATTAAAAATACCTGCCCTAGTAAAAGGTCAATAAATCTGTAGGAAATTGTAACCTAGTGTGATAGAACTTTTTAAATGTGAAATAATGAACCTTCCTTAGAGTTTACAACCAGTCGAGCACCTTTAGTGTTGAGTTTTCTGCTGGTCCTCAATACTGTATCATAATTCTTATTTCTTAGAAACAAGCTTCTCTCACAGAGCACAGCCTGAGGGAAAAAATAATGAGAAAAGAATGCAAACAGGAAGAACAGCAAAAAGTGCCAAATGTGTGTTGACTGCTTCTGACAACTGTTATTATTTTCTATGCATTATGCTAAGTACTGTTCAGAACATTTCCGAGCTTCTGAGATACAGAAGAATTGTCTCTAGCAGAAAGTACTTTCTATCCATGTTACAGGGTCTATGTTGTATAAAGTTACTTCTATTCCAAGGAATGAATGGCAATGCCTTCTTGGCATGGAAGTGTTACACATACAACCACAGTTCACTGTTTTCCCCAGAACAAAAAACTTCCATCACCTGTCTCCAGAGCGCTGCAGCTGAGCAGGGACAATCTGAGCTACACACTTAAATCCCTGAGTCAGAGGTAAGGACTGCCCCCTGACTCGCTTCCCATCAATAACACTTAAATCTAGGAACACTTCAACCCTTTTCTAAGAATGAGTCAGATATTCATGATGTACGTTTGCACAATTTAAGTAGATAAACTCATCCTGCTCACTGCAATCTCCAGAAGAGTTAGGAATTAGAAAAAAGATGATATAAATTCAAATTTCACTCACATCCCTCTAAGTCAATCATGATTAAAGTCAGTGAAAATTCTGATTAATTACTCAGGTAGAGATGGCAGCAAATCTTGCCTTAGGTATCTTTACTGCTTAGCCAAACACACAAGAGATTTCTGAATGCAAAACTCGGTCTTAAACAACAGCACCAAAAGATCCATCTTCAGCAATTGATTGATGGGTGGCCAAGAGGAAAAGGCCCACCCACTACACTGAATGGCAAAACTGAAAACCAAATACCACCCAGACAAGAGAAGAGCTTCACACGTTACGAAACAGAACATGGTATGTGATAAAAGTACATGCAGAACAGGCAGAAAATAAAGAAAACCAACCCTCAAACCAAGGACTGAAACCACAAGGTATTAATGTACATCAGTTGCAAAATTACTGCACATAAGGATGACCTTCCTGACTCTATTAACAACCTGACTGACCATTGCCACCAGACTTCTGTCTGTAACAGCTACTGCTCAAAAGTGGTAGTTCAGCTTTCCTTTCAACATCTTACCATATAACAAGAAAATTGTATATATTCCTGCATGAAATGGGACTATAACATGAGGACTGTCAGAAAGCAGACACAGAAGTTGCAGCACAAGGACAATGTTTACACGTAGAGGGGAAAGAATAAGGAAATTATCACTGAGCTGCATGGCTTAAAATAATAAGCCCATAAATATCATAAAAACTGCTTCCAGGTAAATATTCAGGAAAGCACAAACAAGTAAGCTCCATCAAAAACTAGAAGAATAAAACAATGCTCTATAATACCAGTGGTTTTACCTTTAAGAAAAAAGTATTCTAAATTTATACGACTTAAGTGGAAAAGAAATTTTCTCCAGGCTTCTGTGTGCTGCATTCCCTTTGCTTCTTTTGTTCCTATCTTTTCTTAGAAAAATGCATGCCATACTGGGCAACTAAAAACAACACCTAGCATTGATCCATCTGCTTTGGCTAAGACATCAATGTCTTCCACTAAAACTTAACCTGACACAAATGCAGTTCTTTCTTTATAATCTACATTACTTTAATCCATTTAGCTCTACCAAATAAAAAATAAATAAAAAAGAAATAGCTGCTTTATATTGATTTAAATGACAAGCCAAGACGGATAGAAAATTAACTTTTCATGAATTTCACAGCTTTATATATAAAAAAAACCCAAAACATAACAAAAAAACACAACCAACCACCAAAACCCTGAGAATTTTCATTAAATGGCATTCTGACACACATACTTGACTCATTCCAGGCAGAGAAAAAGTTTTTGCAAGGAAATGTCAAGTAAAATATTTATTAGCCTTCTCCAATTTGCAAGTTTCCCAAACTCCCATATTTTGTAATGTCAGGAAATTGCTACTATAAACAGCCTAAATCTGCCAAGAAAATAAACGTAATTGAGGCTAACTAAAGGAGGGCCAGGCTTCTCCTCTCTCATTCCTCATCCCTCAGGAGGTTCTTGCCATTAAGACAACCTGTCCTGTGGACAAGCGGACCACAGGTGCTCCTTTGGCACAAGCTGGGCTGGGGGCTTCAGCAAGCCCACCTCCTGTTGCCTGGCACCCCAGGAGAGCTGCAAGGAGGAGGTGCAGACAGCAGCCGTGGGCTGAGACAGGATGGGCACACGCATCCCAGGGGGCCAGAGTCCCCTCCAAGCAGGGCTTGAGGCCAGGGCTTGCAGATCCCAGAAGCCTCTCGTTTACCTATAAGGCCACAGTTTCCGAAGTACTTACTCTGCAGCTTTTCATCTGCCCAAATATGAGCTTTGATTCTTACATGTCAGGTGCAACATTATGGTGATTTTAAAGACAAGGAAAAAAAATGCTTTTTTTTATTTAGAAAAATATTTATATTTTTTTGCTAGCTTTATCTCTAGCTCGAAGTAGAGGCAAGCAGAACTCCCAACCATTTTGCTGCGCCTTCTTCAAAACTCGAAAGCACATAGACTCATTGGCTCAATTTACTTAAAAGTTCAGTTTTATTTCATATCAACATTGCCCCAGACAATTCTTTTCATTATTTTAAGAAAAACTAAAGATGGGAACTTTTTATGTAGCCTCCACTTGGATTACTCAGGCAAGTAATGGTATTTCTACCACTTCACTAACACAGGAGCTTTGTCAAAACGTAGACAGACAACTGGAATGTAACAAAGTGCTCATTGACTCCTAGCTGCAGCTATATGGGCTGGCAGCAAAGTTTGACTGACTAGGCAGAGGCTTCTCCAGAAATAAGACACTTGTGACAGACAAGGGACTCTCAGAAAAAACACTCTACTTTACAATGCCAATCAGGACTCCCATTTTTTCTTCCTCAAAGACCATAACTGAGGACAACGTTTATGCTTACCAGAGAAGACCAAAGACTATTCTTTTATTTTGGAGGTAATTGCCCTAAAATATGTTCTCCAAAAGAAATCTGCTGTAAGGCAACTGGAAGGGTCCCAAGGAGCTGGCTGTGTTCCCACTTACAAGGGGCAGCAGAAGATGATACTGAAGATCAGAGCAGAGACTGTGACTCAAGACAACATCTATGACATAATACATACTTTCTCTGTTGTCAGTCATGGAAAATGAAAATATCCTTGAATGAGAAATTTTACAAAGCCTTCCCTGAAACAAAAATCTTAAGGGTGGGGAGGAGGAGTTAAACCTCTTTCTGGACCTCACCTTGCAAATATACTAAATACTTATTTCTGCTCCATGGAAAACCACAATCAACTATAATACATCATATTCCATGGAACAGCTTAGTTCTAATATCTAGTTATTTTGCTTTTTGGAAATCATACTGAATACCTTATCCTTCCTTGAGAAGCAGGATAGGGAATCCTGGACTCCCGATATTTGGCAAGTTGGCACCACATCCCAGATGGTGCTTTCTTGTCCCAAAGGAGCTTATGACTCCACACACATTAAATAAAAAGTAGTTCTGGAAGCTACAGCAACTTAAAAATTATTCTGTTGCTACAATTTTATAAGCAATTCAGAAAGACTTGCCATTGTGTGCAAGTCTGGATTCAATCTCCATCTTTTTTTTTTTCTGTTTAGACTTAACCTTGCAATTCAGTTGCCACAGATTATACAGAACTTGAACCCATAGCATATTTCTTGATGGCCTCTTGCTGGTGAAGGTTACTTAAACAACCATGTTATTTCAATGGAGTACGACTGAAAGAAAAAAAAAATCTTGTTAAACAGTCTTTGAGTGAAATGGTATTAAAACCACTTAGTTACAAATAGGTCAGAGATCCTGATTTATACAAATATAAGCAGCAATTTGATTAAAGTCTCATTTGCTCCTGCCTCAAGCTTTGTCTAGAATGACCACATCAATACATCTTTAGAAATTAATTTTTCATCTCCAAATGCCTTTACAAACACCAGTAGAGCCTTCTAGCAAACACAATGGAAAGCCAATATCAACATGCATAAGTGCATGGCAACTTAGCAACATTGACACAACGCACTGCTTTAGGATTTACTAATGCATTTTCTTTTCCTAATCTGATTTCCTTTCCCTTTCTCCATTTCCGATTCTCTCCTGGCTGTGCAGTTTGCTGTCACTGGCATCTCCTGTGCAGCAAGGGAAGCTCCTGGGAGGCAGGTGGATGGCCAGGCCACACACAAGGTCTGCAGCCTCAGCTTTCCCCCGCGGGCAGCCCCCTCTCCATGTGGGCACTCTTACAGCTGTTGTACTGGTTTTTGTTTCACCTCATTCTCGGCCATATCACCACAGTATCTTTAGCATCCCTCCACCACTCTTCTCTTACAGTCTGATTTAAAGCTTCCTGAAGTCCCTAAAATCAGCATCCACTGACACTGATGATTTAAAAGCTCAGCTATGCTTTCAAGGAAGAACATATTTGCCTTCTTATTTACAAGTTTTATAAATAACTCTAAAAGCACTGTGCAGTGATTTACATTGCACTTTTCATAGTTCTTTATAACTAAATCCACATTTCTCTGTCCTAACCTCTATCCTCATTCTGCACAGGCTGCCATGAAAGAGTCTGTAATTAACAGAAACAGACCAGAGTCATCTACAATGCTCTATGTTGTATCTGAAAGCAGACAGCGTAGCTGTAACACCTTAATCTGCAATGGAACCAGCTGCAGGGAGCTATACAGAAGGTGGAGAATAAGAGTAGAGGACACATTGCAGATTCACAAAGCATGTAGCTGCATGCAAGACAGGATCATCTTTGAGAAGTTTCTCCAGGAAACTGGAGCTCTGCAAAATTCATCTACAGTTTAATAGAACACACAATGAAAAATAAAATTTAAAAAAGGATTTTATTCCCATGGAGAAAAAAACAATAAAGATTTTGGCCACAACACTCTCAAAAGAACAAAGAGCTTTATTAAATCAGAAGTGCCTGCCAAGTTTTAAGATTTATAAAAAGAGGAGAATTAAATCAACAGTTTTGAAATAATAAAAGGCAGCAATTTGTTTTGAAACATGAATCCAGCTAGCTTAGCATCTGATTGAAAGAAAATTATGGATCACAGTAAACACCATGGGTAAAAATAAAGAGTAATCAGGGCCCCTCTAAAATGCAAAAAAAGTCAAACCAAACAGGCTATCCATAAAACCAATAATTCTGAGCCACTTTCATGCCAACCATAATTGCCACATTGCAAAATACATTTCTCTTAAAGATACTCAGCTCCTTTGTGAAGTTTGCCAAATAACTACTGGAAAGCAAAAATAGCTTCACAGAATCATCAAGAAAATACGTTAAAAGTTTCATTGTAAAAACAATTATTATCTTATGGAACTCAAAATATATACTGCATCAATGTTAAATGTTATAGAGAAAACGATATCGGACTGCACTGTCTCTTTCAATGCTAAAAACATGTAAAAATGCCTACACAAAGTCAAATTTCAACCTTCTATCAAAAACTAATGACAATATTCAAACCTGAACATGCTCCATCTGCTTTTGGCATGAACAGGTCTTGAGAAAGCACCACACTGCAGTCACCTGGGGCTGAAGACCCGAACCCATGTGGTGCCAATTAACTCTACAGTTCCCTCTCCTGCTAGTTTCAATTAGGCATCCTAAATTGCATCAGAATCACATAAATCAATATAAATATGAAGAACTTTTCTTTATTTTTAGAAAGAAATGTATGGTGCAGAACCAGGCTGAAAGGACAAACTCTGTGTTGTATATTTTAGTCGTGTAGCATGAGAATCATACAGCACAGAGTTATTTTTTTATAAACTAAATTAAAACACAATATAAATTGAACAAGCAGGAATCAGCACACAACACTTCTTGTTGTGTATACAGTCTACACTTAATTTCATATGACTAGTGACTGATTTTCTGTATACTACCATCAGATACCATAAAGAAATGTATTAACACATGGCCTGTAAAAGGGTGTTCAAAAGGCTTCACTGGCCCTTAGCAAGGAGGCAGCCCCCTGCTCCTGGCCTACAGCACATGGCACTAACCCTTGCAAGTATTAACAATCACCTGTGAGCAAAGCTGGAGAAAAAATTTCATGCTCCAAGTAACATACATACTTCACACAAGTTTCTAGAATACAAATTACACAAAAAAAAAAAAAAAAACCAACCAAAAACACAAAGCAAAGGACATAAATAGATGTATCCCCAAATATTTGCTGGACATTTAATCCTCTTTCCCCTGCCCCTAATCTGTCCCCTCCTTCTCTGCCCTGACCTCCCATAGTATCAAGTTTACAAATCGACTTTAGTGCACTCTTTGGAGTCCATTCCCCTTTTGGGAAAGGATATGTAAAATATGTCAGGTTTGCCTAGAATGACGACCTTCTCATAATAGCTTTTTAAAAATCTGTTCTACTGCCAAGATTTTGCTCCTTCTTTACAAACTGATCATGGCTTCTTCTAGAAAGGAGAGGGATGAGATGAAGTAAAATTAAAAGGGGCAGAAATGAAAGGCGGCAGAAGGGAAGAACGGTACTGGTGAAAACCTGCCCAATGAGATCCTCCATGCAAACCTTGTATCAAAAGCCTGACATGAGCCAGTTGTTCTGCAACCATCACCATTCCCAGACCTCCAGTGGCATATCACTTAGTTTTTTTACAAAACTTGCAGCAAACAGTTTAGCATGAGTGTTCCAATGGCTTAATCATGCTTATGCAGATGAGTCACACAAAACAGATTAGGTAACACATATGCAGAAGACAGTGTCATGATTAAGATCTAGTTTTGCCATCTCTTATGTATGAGGTCAAACTCTAGGATTGGAAAAGCTTATCAAAAGGAAACAACTTCAGATCTCAGAACTGGACTCATTTTCAGCCGGGACCTGTCCTCAGCTGCAAACAAAACAGCTGGAATTAATCAGTTTCTCTTCATAGACAAGCCTTCATCCCTAGGGAGAAGAAGAAAAAAAAACCACGCAGGAAATCCAGCTTTTGTGTTTGTTCGCAAGGCAGATAAAACGAGCTGTCATCCTTTCTCACAGCAGGAAAAAGTAAGGACAGCTCAGATGAAAGCGCTGACAGGCCGGGCGGCAGGCGATGCAACTCTGAAAACATGGTGTGTTCACAGACCACCAGCCACTGAAATAAAACATTGTTTAATATGAAGTGCATTTCCATGATTAAATACAAGTAGTTTACCTAACACTGCTCAGCTCCAGAGAATTAGTTCATTCCTTTATTTTAGACACCATAACAAAACAATAGTTACGAAAAGAAGAAAATAAAAAGCTTGGTGTTTTACTGACGTGCTCTCGTTCTTCATATTATCTGATGTTTTAGTGACCCAGAATCAGCCAAAGGCTCAACTGCCCTTTTGAGCCACCATCAAAATTATCCACGCCACATTGCTTATGCAGACAGAGTGGTCTTGCACTGCAGTACCAGCCCAGTTGAAAACATCACCAAAAATGGGCTCAAAACAAGTAAAAACATCCTAAGGCATTAGCTCACAACACAACATTTTCTGAGCTAGCCAGACTCTACATGGACTTTCTAGACAATCATTTGGGGAAGTTTAGTTTCTGCTGCTAGAAGGCTTTGAGAATATTCATCACTGATAAATCACACTTCAGGGGCCAGGTAGCACATGAAAGTCTGCAGGAGGAAACTGGTCTTTACCTCATGAGACGAGATGAGAAAGGAATTATTTAGATTCCATAAAGTGACCAAGGTCATAAAAAGAATGCCAAAATAGTATACCAGCATGTTAAAAATGGCTTCATTAAAACTCAAACTAAAATTTCTCTGAAGACTAAAAATTATTAACAATTTGCATTCTATACGAGCAGCACACTGTGAATGCTTTTAGTTCCTTTTTGAGGTTTTTGCTTAGTTTAGTCAGATGAAAACTTGAAATTGCTCACTTCAAAAAGCAAACCAAAAAGAATATATGAACTTAGGCTCCCACCCAAGTTGAGATCTCCAGTAGAAACCTGTGATTCCATGAGCTGGAATTTTAGAAACTTCAGTTCCTCGACACTTCTGAGTAAGTGACAAGAAAGAGAAGAACGGAAGGTTTTAAACTTAAAAAAAAAAAAAAAAAAAAAAGCAAAAAAAACCAAACAAAACCCAACTTCAAAACAAAAAAGCACAAAGGAAAATTGCAACTAAATTTGTCATGAAATGGGAGGAATTGAACTTCCAAAGTGCAAGAGCACTCGACTGACCTGGGTTGCAAATTACTGTCCCTAAATACTCTTTCCTCTTAAAACTAAACAATGCCTTCACAAACAAAATAAGACCAGTAATTTCAGCTGTCCTAAAAGAAAAGTTAAACCACTTCTTTTTTTGTTTGCTTGTTTGTTTTGGGGGTTGTTTTGGTTTTTTGTTTGTTTTGTTTTTTAAAGCAAAGAGAAAGAAAACCAACAGGAATATAAGATGAAATATGACTTTGGGGATCCTTTACTATCCACATTTGATTCACTTCTTTTGCAATAAACAAAGACCTTTTACAAAGAAATAAAAATAGTGACAAAAAGTTCCACACACAAAAACTCTTCCCGTTAATATATAAAAGGTAATATATTAAATAGGCTGCAGTGTTGAGGTGCCCATTATAATGTTCACCTCCTCCTCTGACATGCAAATGAGTCACTGGAGATAAAGGATGACCCTTTCCTTTCTGTCCTTCAAAGCTGAGGCACAGCAATGTTCATCAAAACTCCATGATCAACAGGTGCTGATGCTGTTAAACCCATTATTGCCTTCTGCTTTGCTGTAAACACAGGTCAGATTACTGAGATGCTAGCAAGAAGGGCAGTATCACTTGATTATAAACTCTGCATCTTGTCTGTACCACTTAAAGGTAAAACTTGTCAAATCTAAGATACCTGGCAACACTCCACTGTGCTATTTTGACAAGACTATAAGTGAGTTTTGATCCAAATGTGTATTACCTCAACTGTATAAAAACTCAAATGAACACAACTGATAAAGTGTAAATAATAAAGTACCTGTTACAGAAAATGCTTTATTTTTACAAATCCTAGATTTGAGACGCTGATCCTCACAAGAGCTTTTCCAACGAGGCACAACCACATCTTGTCTTGACAGCCATCTACAGAAGATGGCTATCCAAAGACTGTGTTTTCTGAAGAAAGGCAGGAAGTGATCACTGTGAGAGGGTTTATTCTGTGGAGCCCTGTACAAAAAGCCAGTATTTGCAATCTTGAGCTTCATCCATGTGTAACTATTTAGAATTTACTGTAACTGCTAGCATACAGACTCTGTAGGCAGTCTCTCTTGAGTATGTTCAGGCTTAGCAGTGTGGCAGGGTCAACTACCCTCCTCCTCGACTCCTGAACAGCAGCAGTTAAAAAGCGAACAGAGATAAAAAAGGCTTCAAAACCCCATTTGAGGGTCCTGCCCTTCGTGGAATAAGGGCAGCTCTTGCTGCCACTCAGCTGGACATCCCACAGAGCTGTGGATGATGCCAGCTGGGGCACATGACACTGGCACCCTGACACCGCTCTGCTTCTCCCAACTTCCCCCCATCCAATACAGAACAGAACCAGGTGAGGAGGGTAGGACTACTGCTCTGTTTCAATCCTACCCATCATCATCATCTTGCAATCCTGTAAACAAAATTTGCCACAGAGAGCTCCAGATCTAAGGGCAAATGTGGTTTTCAGAGCTGAGATCAAGTGCACAGACTGCTACTCAGTTTCTGTAATGGCTCTCAGCATCTTGTCCAGTCAGCGTGAACACTGATTAAATCAGTAAGTAGAAAGGATGTTGTACAGCTATGAAAGCCATTTGAAAGCAATTTGAACCATAGGTAAGACAGTGGGAACTTAAAACTTTCACCTAATATTTTAAAACTTCACAATAAGATGATCTAATATTTGCTTACAAAATTTCCAGTGTATATTTGCTTTGTTCCTGTAGGAAGCTCATATCTAAACTACTGATATTCTGGCTCTTCTCATAAGAAAACTACCTCCCTATCTTCTTTACCTCTCCCCAGAATTTCCTGCCTTCTAATCCTAATAAAAGTAATAAATCATCATCAGTTTAATCAGCAGCTTCTTTTTAAGACAATGATAAAACATTTGCATTCTCTACATAAATGGATTGCAACCTACTCTCACCACTCAAGCTGGCCAAGGAGAGGACTGGCTGCATGCACCCAGCATGCAATGAGAAAGCAAATGAGAAGTTCATATGCTGCAGGTGGTTGCATTAAGGTATGATTTGAAACCTACCCTTAGTTATGTAATTTTTAATGTCCATCTGTTTCCCTCATTTTTCAATAGAGGAATCAAAACTGTAAGGGTTGACACTACTTTCAGGAGTAGCGGACTGCACAAGTTTGCCTTGCTTTCCCTTTCCCTGGAGTTTATGCACAACTTCCAAACTACATTACGGACAGAAAGGATTAAATTAATCCACCAAAACTATTTTCAATGCTAATTCAGTTTTAGTGTTTTCTTTTGAGGTTTTTCTAGCTGGCTGACCTGAGACCTGTTTCCTCCTGGAGCTTGTGTTGTGATGCCAGCCCTTTTATTACAGCAGGTTCACATCTAGCGGTGAGAGTGGAGGAGGAGGAACTGCAAGCTCCCTGGTGCTGCTGCATTTGGTTAGCAACCTCCTTCTTCTTCTCCTCCCACTCTTCAGAAGATGTTTCTGCTGTCTTACCACAATGGGATCTTTTTATACCCTCTCAATTCCTATAGCGAACAGCAGCCAAAAACAAACAAAAAAAACCCCAAAAACATCTCCAGAGAGCTGCAACAAATGCACTGACCCAAACAAACACCACAATACAACTGGAATAAAACCCCTGGCCCTTGGGAGAAGAGGAGGCTGTACGCAACATCACAGGGCTAGTGACTAATCTTTGGCAGCTCATGTGAGAAAGTCCTGAAGTGTCTGTAGTGACAGAGAACAGCATGAAAACAAACGGATGAGTCAGACGTGAATAATATTCTTTAGAAGTGGTATTATCAGAAGCTCGCATAAAACACTATCCAATCTTTTCTACCATTTAGGAAAGCCAATTGGCATTTACAGAAGTCTTCTAGATGCTGTGTATTTTCAGTTACATATGTGTCTGCGCGCATGCTCATTAAGTCACTGGGTCCAAAACAGGTGGGATTTCTAGCATCTCCATTTTTAAACAAGCTCTCAACACCAGTAAATGTACATTCCATGGGGTAGGGCAAATCAAGTTTCCAACAGTTCACTGCATGTAAGACTTAAGTGTAGCCATGTATGCCAACTAGTTAAACTAGATTTTCTCTGAACTGCTGATGTAGACATATGAGACTCTGTACCAAGGTACTCTCAGGTGTACTTAAGTTACTTTCTCCCTGTTCCTTCTTCTCCCTCCCCAAAATCATCTTAATTAAGCCTTATTCCAATTAGTGAGTAAAATTTAGTTCTGTTTGTACATATGGAAATAGACATCATATCGATTTGTCTTTTTAATTTGTTGGATGCAGGTGACCTCTGGCACAGCTGTGGCAAATGTAGCAAATCCTACATAACATATCACTGCCCTGTATCTACTGTCAGAAGGCTTCTGCATCATCCAGTTCAGACAAGCAAAGCTACGGCTCTGACTGAGCTAAGATATTTGCTTGCCCTGTACTGCTACTATTGCCTGCTTTGAAGAAACCACATGTGGAATGCTATGAGGTGATGGGAACATTAACCAGATCTCCCATATGGTTTCAAACGCTGCTACGGACTGAGGGCATACACACGTGTGTTCATATGCAGACGTTCAAAGAAACTGCACAACTTCAGTCAGGTCTTCTTTGTAACATATTCTGCTGCCGTGATCTCTGCTTAACATATAAATGGCCATAACACAATGCCCAGGAGCTTCACCTGATATATTGCCCTCTCATTCCCTCCAAATCAAAAGAATTCTTGTTCTTAGCTGAACACCTAAGCTGTTGCTGCACACGCGCTTGCTTAGATATCCTGCATTTCCTTATTCTTCCTGAAGTGCCTGCTTCACTGAGCCCAGGCTTTTGTCTATTGCAACAGCAAGGAATTGTCTATTTGTGGAACAAAACCTCAGTTCAAGGTGCTTTTAGGAGAGAGTATTCAGATGCCAACAGACTCTATGGTGGAGAACAACTGCAGATCAATAGCACTGCAGCTCTTTATCCTGTAGATAGTTTAGGGGAAAAATGAATGAATTATTTCCTTGTTCTAGCAACATTCTGGAAATCCAGTGTAAATGAAGCTATCTTTGATGAAATCTCAGTGAACCTGAAGTTGAAACAACTGTGGTGATGCCATTGACAGCACAGTGGTTACTGGATGCTTTCCACACTGTCCTGTTCAATTGTTACACAAATACTCCACTGGAAACTTTTCCTCATGATTCATCCATGTTCTGAAGTCTGGCATTTGATGTCATCAATTAAGTATCGGAAAAGTTTCTGAAATTAGCTGGTTTTTACATGATTATTAAGCCCAGAATCAATATTTTTTTGAAGTACCAGACTTTTAAAATAACATTGAAAACATGTATGCTTAGTTGCAATATAAAATTGTGAGTATGGAGAAGGATGTTTATTCCAACAGGTTCAAGAAAAATAAGTTTGCATCACTTGTGTATTTGAGTATTATTTTGAGAATTTCTGCAACAGAGATTTTTGAGAGCAAATACAAATATTTACAATATAAATGCACTTTAATCCAATGGCTTTTACTTTGGGGAACAGATCAGAGTACCACTTAATCCATGGGCTTTATTAGAGGTCAACAACACAGTTTGGGATTTGAAATACTGCTCTTTACACTTAATTTCTCACAAACAAGCTGGAGAACAAGCACTACCTGCAAGAATTATGCAGACCTTGCTTGCAGTAAGTAACTGAAGATAAATACAATTTAGAAAATCACAGATTATTGTGGTGTTAACTGTTTTTTATTGCATAAATTATTTCCAGAAGATGTACAAGCTTATCAGTCCAACAAGAGCAGAAAGGCTTGTTCACCACCAATAAAAGATAAAAAATAATCTAGAAAATTTAAAAAATTACTTGAGCACTTATTAACAGAGAACTGAAAAGTAGTACATGAAGATAAAGACAGTAATTTGCATTCAAGCTACAAGCTATCATGCAGATATTCTTCAGGCTTCTTTGTAAGTCTTTGTTTCTCAAGAAATGAAAGCTCAACCATTATTCTGAAGATTACTGGAACATAAAAATTGAAATCTTTTTGCCCAAAATTCAAATTCTTAAGTCTAGTGTATCCCTTAAGATTTTATGTTTGAATAGGTGGTGTTACTAGATTAATGATCTGTTTCTACTTCATTTTCTTCAAATCCACTAAAGGCTTTTTTGATACAGCTCATCATTGGCACAACGACGTGAGTGTCACAGAGACTGAGGCTGGTCTGGTTCATTCCTTTTCAGCAAGGAATAACTCCAGCTACAGATGACTATTCCAATAAAGCTGTGGCTATGTTTGTCAAGTTTTTACCAGTCTTAAGTGGTTACAATGGGATGCTGTAGGGGATGTTTAAACTCCTGACAGAAAAGAGGAGTCTGGTGTTACAGAAAGACTGAAGTACTTGTCATGTGTACTGGGCAAGCAGGTATTATACCTCCACAGTGTAGCTGAGAGCATTTACCTTGAAAGTCTGAAGTTAGATTACCTTATTTTGCTCAAAAGATTATGTTTCACTATTTTAACTTACATTATAAAATTTCTTTCAACTGGTCTAGACCCAAGAGTGTTAGAAAACGAAGTGATATTTTAAGCACCTCAGTTCTGGGGAGGAACTTCAATAGAATAAAGTCCTCAAAAGCAAAATGATTAAACTACCTGAAAATGAAATGTTTATGATTTCTCAAGTAATTTTTGATGCACCCAATCATTATGATTTTGCTGTTATTTTTCCTATAAAAATGCAGTACATTGTTCAAAGCATGGTTTATAGAGAATGATAGCACAGTAATGGACTGAATTAGGAGATACAAGGAAACACAGAGGAAATTCAAATGCTTCTTCAGGCCTAAAATAGAAGTAACAAACTTCCAAGATAAACAGCTTGAGAATAACTACTTCAAATTTAATCTGATAAACAACATTACAAAATAACTTTATAATGCTCAGCAGTTTGATGGCAGTAGAGATATCTTGAAACAAGAAAAATATGAGCCTCTCATGAGAAACCTTCTTGCTCTTTAACATTACAAATGATGAAGGAAAAACAATGCAAGAGCCCCTAATATTATACTTTATTTTCCACCTTAGATCCCCTGTCCCACTTCAGCAGTGAGTAGCAAAGTGTGTTTCGCAAAATGCACGGTAAGGATTTTACAGAGTTGTTGAATTGCTTGAAACACAGTGTATTTTAATAAAACTGGTTGCATTTATTGTAAACAGTGACCTTTTGAGACATGACCCTTGTGTATCCTCTGTTGCATACTCATGAAGTCAACCTTGCTCTTCTCCATATTAAGTTATGGCAGTGTGCAGCCTATGTTTCATCTCTGGCACAATGGTATTAAAACTGCTTAACCACTCAGTGGTTTAAAGTTCGAAACTTCCTCTAAATGTATGTGGTTTGTTTCCTACAGTTATATTCTTTTTTTTTTTTTTTTTTCACATTGTTCTACTGCATATTTTTCTTAATACAGCAAAACTCAAATAACCACAGGTCTATTTTGCAGATAATGTTAAACTTTAAATTACCAGCAATTCAGGAATTTGTGGGTTTTGCAGACCTGAATTGGACAAAGACTTCACACACACACAACTCTGCCACAGATTAAAAAGAAAACATCACAAGGTAAGCAATGGTAGTACAACTTAAACCAGCTGTCCTATGCTGTCTAATAATGAAGAGACTTGGGAAAGCCCCTTGCCCACTCCAGTTGTGCTAATGGCATTACTGCATCACTGACAGCACCAACAGCAAGAGTGAAGATTTACACGGGAATTCAATATTCCTAAAAATACCATCAGTTCTTGGCTTTTGTGTCTACAACATAAGAGCATCTCAAGTGCATTACGTTCTAGATGTATTAACCATGAGCTTTTTGGCAAACTTGGGCAGAAACAGACCTCAGCCACAAGGCAGAGAAGTACATAGTTTCATTATATATGGAAAAAACCCTCATAATTAGTTATGAAAATACCTACAGTCTAGCCTAAAGAGGCTGGCACAAAGCTGCAGTAGTATTTGGGTACTGTCTAGAGTACAAGAATATGGCACTCTCAGAGTGTCTCCACTGCTCCTAAATCCTGCCACATAAGCATGTTCCATCTGGTTCTTTGAAGGCACATTTGCTGCTGACATATGTGCTATCTCATAGTTTTAGACCATATTTCTTGAAAGCCAAGAAAACAGTTCAAAAAAAGCTGATATGTGAAAGCTTTATTATTTCTTATTATGTCATTATTAAAGGTTGCACTTCCTAATATATTATCTTAAAAAAAATCTAGTAGGAGCCTTACATCTCTGTCTATGTATTTATCACTGAGTAGCCAAAAGTTATTATAGCATATTTTCCCAAATAAGAATCAAAGAACTTCATCACCCATATCATACAAAGAGCCATGATACTTTAGTGAAAGTACAAAGAAGGGATCTGAATGATAAAATTTCTTAAGTTGTGATGAGGTCAGGCATCTTTCTTTGTAGTCTAGATCTCAGAAGGCAGAGCAAGGGAAAGTACAAAGAATAAACATAAGTAGAAAATACACTGTCACAAAGAATTAAGGCAGACCTCGTGCCCTATTCTATATGATGACTGATGCAAATAACATGTGAAATGCACTCAGAGAAAATTAAAACTGACAACAACAAGCCTGCATTTTTTGAGCCATTCAGCTGCTTAAGACATTAACCAATTTCTTTAGTATTTCTCCACCATTCATTATTTTAGCTTATTCTTTTCTATGCCTACCCACTATTCACTGAACAGCAAACAAATACAATTGCACACAGGAAGCAGCAAACAAAAGTCCATTTAATACTCACTCACACCATTTGCAGTACTTGCCAAGACTGTCTAGATTTTATTAGTTTGCATTCAAAAGCAACTTTCTTAAAAATATGGCAAAATGGTGTCTCATTCTGAAAATCAAGAAAGTGGATATCTTAAATCTTGAGGAGGCAGGAGCAAATGTCAATCAGGGTCACAAACTGTTCCTGTTTTGCTGGATGAAGTTACACCAGACAAAAAAGGCATTTGTGTACTAGTTTTTAAAGAATGGTTTTAATATCTTTTTTAAACCTTAAAGGGGAGGGGGAAGAGAGGAAGCTGAAGAAAACAAATTCTTTCCTTGTTTGCTTTTCTGTTACAGACCAACATGCTTTTTCTTTTAGTTGTAGTTGTTGTTTAGATTAACACCATCAATACAATAATAAAGCAAATATCAGTGGCTTGGGATGTAGTTTAAATTTTTCTTTCCCCTGTTTTGTTCTGCAAGCAATAGCTAAGTACCAGCAGTGCAAGTCTCTTCCATATTTTGGGGAGGAGAGCAAAATTCTTTGGCAAAAATCATGGGTTGTTTTGACAAAGGAGAAAATAAAGAAAATTAAAATAGTGATGGAGCCCAGTACCCATCAAAGGAAGGAAGAAGCATATGTTAAAAGCAAGATCTGAGCAGGAAGAACAGTCACAGTAGGAAGTCCACCATCTTTCTGTTCATGGTGCAAGGTGCTATTACAGCTGAGTAGCTCTCAACATATTCCATGACATGCCAACAACAGAATAAGAAAATCAAAATATTTTATTTCTTTGTTGCTCAGTGGCACTGTTCTAATTTTGTAGTTTAGTTTTGTCATTCAAAAGAACTTCAAAAAATAATCAAAACCCACCAAAGAAGTGGACAAGGCAATAAAGCTACCATATTAAAAATGTGTTTCACAAAATATCGGATTAAACATTAATACATTGCATCACTGTTTCTGTTTAGCAGAAATGCTGTCTCATGTTTAGCCCATAATCTATCGGTGCCTGAGTGAGAGAGAAATCAGGTGGAAGTAATACATGTTTCCAAGGGGAAGAAAAGACCCTCTTCCCAGTCAAAAAAATATTGAAGCAACAGTAAACCACAAATCGTCTTACAAAAGCAAGTTCTGTCTCAATAAGACTACCTTCATTCAAGCAAGCATCAGGGAAGGAGACATTTAGGAGAAAAGAAGTATTTGCCTTATTGTAAGGAACAAAAATGGCTTTGTGGCAAGGCATGTAACCCACCTTCAGGTTAAAGAAATACATCTCTTCACAGCAGGCACTCAGCCAATAAAACCCCACAAAACACTGCTATTTTTTGAGGTTATCACAATGAAGTAGGCAAAAATATATTCCACCTGCTGTGTTCATGCCAAAGTTCCTCCCATTCAATCCCATCCCACACCTCTCCCCTGTTTTATCTAGATCAAAAAGTCATGTTGCAAACCAGTATATTGATGTTAAAGTAAGAGTCACGGAGAGTGCTACCACTAAGTATTTAACTGAATCACAGTCATGTGTTTCAAATAACAAGGAACAAGAGAAAAATACATGGTTAGGCCTCTCGTCTTTCCATGATCATGAGTGGAGCAGGAAGGATGGCATTTATTTCTCTCCAAGACCCTACACATACATCTGGGATGTGAGGAAGGGACGAGCAACTCATCTGGGGCATGTGGACCTGGCACTCTCCCAGGTCAGCCATGCCAGGCTAGTACTACTGGAAACCTCCTGGTGCACCAGCTTCATTACCCTAATATCAACATGAGCTGTGCTAAGGACTCCTTCACCAACCTTGGACAGACACACAGAAAACCAGGAATATTTGTATTCCCACCAAAAGGAGAATGTATGGAAAACAAAGGGATTTGTAGCAGATGGCAAGGACGTTTCTCCAGTCCACTAGAAAGACAGCAGTGTTGTGAGCACCATGAATCCAGAGAAAGTCAAAGTGAAGTTGGCTGTCATGCAATGGTTCAGCCTTTTTCCAGAAATACAAAAAAGATTCTGGGAAAGAAATTCTGTAGAGACCAAAACTCACAATAATCACATGGATCCCTATGAAGGGTGACTTGAATGAGAAAGGTGAGTTTGTCCAAAGCCTAGGTCTTCCAAACTTTATGGCTTGCTCAGTAAATTATTCTCTTTGCTTCAAGTCAGTGTTGAATCAACACCAGCCTGTGATTTTCAAAACCCTTTGTGGAAACAGAAAGCTCAGACCTGAGCTCTGCCAATCCACCTAAACGTTTCCACACCAGGACATAAGTAAGAGAGAGGGTGATGTGCAGGTGCAGCACTTCAGGATGTGGTATTTCGGGACATGGTTTAGTGGCAGACCTGGCAACGCTAGGTTTATGGTTGAACTCAATGATCTTAAAGGTCTTTTCCAACCCAAGCGATTCTATGATCTAACATCTCTGGAGCACACTATATGGACATCCAACTGATTAGGGTGTCTGGAAGGTCTATAAACAAAACAAAGAGAAATTATCTGCCAAAATACTTACTACCTACTTAAAATTCAGAATTGAAAATGCTATAAGCATTGATGCACAGAAGGTCATCCTAGATGTGTATGTTTCAAAGCTAAGAAAAATACAGATGAACCACATATAATGTAATAACCATATAACCACAGGCCCATCTGAGTTCTGACTTCATCCACCACTAAGAAAAATGTGGATAAGATTTTTTTTATTTGTTCTAAAAGGGTTCCCCTTCAGACTGAGATTTCAAATATTTAGTTTCACCCTGGCGAGCACTGTGTATTATGGAGTTACAATATTCTCTGAAGCAGGAGTGTACAGTAGAAGTGCAGTAGCCCTGAGGGCAATTAATCTCCAAGAAAGGCTGTTTGGAATCACTTCAGTCATCACATTACGAGAATATGCATACGTGATACTGACCCTAAAGCTAAACCTGCACTTTATTACAGGCTCCAATCTGCATAAAGCAAAAATGAAATGAGATATCCACAGGCTACTTACAGACAAACTTGAACTTCAGGCCCATGGCTGTCACAGCAGACAAAAGGGCAAAGACTCTTTCTCTACACAACCACTGCTGCATGGATTACTGAAGGAAGCCAACAGCAACAAATCTTTGACCTTGTGCACCTGGGCATGAGTGATACACCTATTGCTAACACTTACTGCTCATTAATACACCAAAACTTCCCAAACGTGTATTGGTTTGGGGTTTTTTTGTTTGTTTGGTTGGTTTGGTTTATTTATTTGGGAGGGGGGGGTTTCTTGTTGTTGGTTTGGATTTGTTGTTAATGATGTTGTTTGTTTATATATGAGCCAAAACCAAGATGAAGATGACAAGAAGTATGTGAAAATACTATGAAAGATACATATGTAGGACAGAGGATGGAGTGATACTCATAGTACATAAAAAATGACTCCTCAGCATGCAGTCTGTATTCCACCAGCTGATTTACCTGTGAAAATGGATCCATATGATTTCAGAACCTCTGTGTAAAACTACTTGCAGGACTAAAAGCTCTGAAGACACAAGGTTGATCCTGTTTATGAAAGGGAGAATGTAACACAAACTGGAATACATAAGCAGGCCTAAAATTATCTTATTTCATTATCTCACTTCTCTGTGAACACAAACTACATCCTATACTTTATTATTGACCTTGTGTCTTCACTGTAACCTTCTCTCACAAGCTCCTGCTGAAATAAAATCGTATAAAGATCATCTGCATTTCTCTAAGAAGGATTTGTAACATGGAAACTTTTGTTAGTGATATATCCAAGATTTTACTTAAAAGAGAGACTAATCTGTTCAAAAGTGTGATCATTCCCACAGGAATGGGAAGAAATCCTTCTTATTGAAATAAAAACAGAAAAATAAGATGGAATTTGTTCTTATTTCTGGCAAGAAAGGCATTTTCAAATCCCACTTGGCAGTGTATTTCTAACAATAGCTTCTTCTTTCAACACTACATTGAAGTACATTTTTAATCTTTCCAAGATTCTGGCTTCTTCTTTGTCTTTAACACATTTATACATATACTTAATATGAGTACATCCATCTATCCATTCACAGAAATATCCCTGCCATCCCCACTTTTGTACATTCTGCTTACATTTATTGTCAGATAAAGAAATCAAACTAAATATCAGAATATGCTGGGAACTGAAAGAGCTCTTAAAATGTGAAAAAAAACCTGCTGCTACTTGATTAAATAATGCTCATGACCAAACATTTCAATCCCCACCCTTATCTGACTGGTGCTAATTTTACACTGGCATCCAAGAAGGTCAGTTAGAAATCACCTAAGATGATTTTCTTTTTTTCTGAGAGTTAAAGACACTTAACTCCTTTCTGGCTAGTAGAAACAGCTCAAAATTATCCTACCTTTAGCATCGCTATGACTTCAGCTCCACAGCGAAATTAAATGACCATTACTAGCCAGCATTCAAAGAGCATTCAGCACAAATAGCAATATTTCTCATCCTTCCTGAGCTTTGGGGCAAACTGAAGGATTTTTGAAATGTGACGCTCAACAGAGGATTAGGAATTAAAAGCAGCAAGTAGTACTCTAGTGCTGCCACCCACAAACTGTTGCATTTTATTTATTCCTTTAATTATAGATAAACATTATGATAGAAATAGAATAAAATGGAATGTCTGATTTAATTTTCTTTCATCTTGCCCTCTGAGTCTACTATAGCTTCACAATACTCATGAATGAAATGACAACTCAGAGAACACATAGGACATTTTTATCTATGGCTGAGTTCAACTGCTTACAACGCTAGTTTACAGAACAATTTCCAGCCCATATGTTTTTGTCATGTCAATGGTTTCCAAAGATAATAAATGCACTTCAGTACCATGCCTGGCATAACTAAGCCTGAGAGCAGACTGCTAATATTATACAGAGAATGCACAAGCGAGCTCTTCAAGCAGTTCTCTAATGACTTCAACCCATGAGCAGCACCCCAGCGAAACAGAGGGATTTGGGCAGGAATGCAGACTATACAATAGCCAGCCATAAATAGAAACCAAACTTCGTCACAGCAGGCATCTGAAGCACGTCTCCACATTATGCTGCACCACACAGGCTATACCTCACCGAGCTCTAGCAGGCATAGGCACAACTACGCTGCACTCCTTTGTGTTTGCATCTCACTGCAAGAAATCCGTGCTACAGGCTCTCTCGTGTTTTCTGTGTTATACTGTTGATTTTCAAACTTTGCTTCACAGACCTTTTCGTAGGAGTGTGCAAACAACAGTTAAGAAAAGTAAGCTTAAATTCACTGTGCAGATTACTGCTCTGGGGTCTGTAGCATCCTCGGGGAACAAACATTGCACACAGTTATAATATGGCTGGTTCCTCATTGGCAATAAGCTAACAAACTTAGCAGGATTATCCCGCTTATAGCATAACTTATACATTAATTATGAAAGAAAATAAACCTATCAATTTAGCATAAAATAATATTTAGGCATTAAATGAATATGTTGGGAACCCAGGTTTACTATTACACAAACAAAAAATTGCAAAAAAAAAGAAAGACAAACTTTTACAGATAACTGTATCCTTAGGCAAGATGAAAATGTAGCTAAAACTAACAATACAACACTGCAACACTCTGAATGGAAGTATTTCACTCTTCAGAGAATACTCTTTTCTGAAGGTTTGGTTCCTGCAATGCAGAAATTGTATGCAAATTCAGGCTTTTTTTTTTAACAAGATAAATTATAACCTAAGAAAGAAAATGCAAAAAAAAAATTAAAAAAATCACTTAATCACTGAACCCTTGAGACTTAAGATTTTTTATCTACTTCTGATAAAGACAGTATGCCAATCACCTGGATCCTGTGGCAAACGCCCAAGCAGATTTATGAACATTTTATACCCAGCCTACTCTGAAGCTTTAAGCTGAGTATCCAAAGGATGCTCTGGTCCCAAGAGAGTTCTCATCTGAACGACTGCTGACAAAAGCTTCAGAAATGGCTTTCTCTGATGGCTCCTTGACAGTTTCTTGAAAGGACCCAGAAATACAGCTTCTTGCATTTCAAAGCTTTTTCAGATTTAGCCTTTCTGAAAGCCGATTTTGGAGTGTCCTATCCAATGCTCAGGGAAGCAAACGGAGAGACTCCAACTAACTTCAGTAGCCTTTGAATCGGGTTCTGCAGCTGCAAGAGCTATTCCTCATTAGGTTAATAGCAACACATGCTATAAGGAAGCACCTATAATCTTAATGATCAAGATGATACAACCTAAAAAGATACTAGGACAAAAGCACTACTCAGTTACTTTGTTCCCCTGATGTTTAAAAGCATACAAAAATATAAAGTATATTTTTTTTTTATTCTTCCTTCTTTTCCTTGGCAAGCATCTTCCCTCACTACTTCTTCACACACACACACAAAAAAAAAAAAAAAGGCAAAAAGTAAAGTATTAATTTAAAGGATCTTAGCAGCTTATAAAGAAGCCAATATGGTACTTTCTAAAACTCAAATTATTGAGGGCATGGTGAGGTCTTAAAACGTAGAGTGCAATATTTGAAACCACTGAAAAAGTCAAATTTCTTCCACCTTTTCCAGAGAAGTACCAACTATGCTCTTAATCATCAAATAATCAAAAGCAACCTGTTAGAAATACATTATTACAAGACAGCAGCAGTGCCAAAACCTCATTTAAGTTGCTACAGCCTGATGAATTATTCCTCTTAAGGGCTTCTCTCTCTGCAGACTAAGAAAAACACTTTCTTTAAAAATACAAGGGCTAAACTGGCCTTTGCCACTGTCAAAAGAAATCAAGAGAAGCAACATCTAGAATTACTCCACCACACACAGCTGTCAATACGACACCACTGATACCCTTTCCTCACACGAAAATTTTATACAAAAATAAACAGACCATCACCAGTAAGTACTGTTACCCCAAGAAACACCTTCTTACTGCAGCTTTCATCAGAAAGAGCTGTGAGTACTTGGTTCTTCTTTATTCATTATTCTTCAGTGCTAACCCAAAAGCACCAAACAAGGAAATCTTACTATATGATACATGCTTGACCCCTAGCATAAGCAATACCATATTGTATAATAAACAAATGGGCTTTTAAGATGGTTGACTAGAAAATTAAGTCTAAAAATAGACACCGAAGCAGTCAGAAAATACAGTTTAATAATTTGAACTCTACACACAGGGATTCAGAGGATCCAAGCTCGATAATTAAAAAGTATCTTTTAAATTCTATTTTAAAGGGCAGTCCCAAAGTTTTGTTTGTTCAGATCCAATGGACATGCATCAGCATGTCAAGTGGCCAAATGCAAAGTTTATAGGACTTGACTCCATTTATGAATTGTCTAAAACCAGTCTTGCGAATTAAAAACTGTTTTTTTCTCCTATAGGTTGGCATTTCATTAAAAAACTTGGAATACATAGCATTAATTTCACCCCAGAAATAAAATTAAAAAATTGGAAAGTAATGTTCTTCAAGCTTTCATGACAACAACTAAACTACTAAACAAATATTCTTTATAAAGAGTATCCCTGAAACACCTGAATCACTCTTAGCCTTGAATCCAGAAACATTTTAATGGCATCTTAACATCTGAACAGCTTTTGACAGCTAAAAAACCACTCAAAATTTTATGAGAGTTAACTGAAACTTCAGGAAAATTGTTTCTAATATTCACGGCAGAATGTTTTACTTAAGGAAGTCCAGACTACAAGCGCACTGCAGGAAGGTTACACTTGAGAAGCAGACTGTACACATTGCACAGAAACGGCTCCCATGGCAAACTGCAGCCAAGCTGCATTTCTTCAGCCTAACAATAACTCCAGATGAGTACAGGAGTGATGCCATAACTGTGTTCTGGTGGACTAAACAGCTATCCAGACACATAAACTTGCCTTTATCAGAGTTCTGATATGAAATCTGATTATTCATAGGATCTCAGAATAGTTTGGGTTGGAAGTGACTTTAAAGATCATCAGGTTCCAACCCCCCCTGCCATGGGCAGGGACATCCCACTAGATCATTACACCAGTACATTACACAAAGATAATCAGTTTTTAAATGTTTTAATGTCTGAAATGCAACAGTTTTCTTTTTTTCTTTTAAGACTTATGAAATGATGCAACTGCCCATTGTTAATCTGTATCAATTTCAAAATAATTGAGGTATTAACATTCTAGTCTTTACAATACCTACAGACAGCACTACAAAAGAGCAACAGTTCACTCACAAAGAGAAACTGTTTTTAAAATCACAGCTAATAAAGCGTATGAATTTCAGGGAGATGTTTATACTACCTACTTTCAAACAATTCTATATTCACTTGTTTTCAGTGACAATGTAACTTCAGCATGGAGGAAAAAAAGCCTGCATGCTGATCTAAGCTCAGTATTTCTCAGGTTGCTACCTTTTTGTCCCCAGTACCATCAGGTGGCCGCTGATGGGGCTCAAGCTTTAACAAAGCCAGCAGTACAAAGCCTGGACTTCTCTTGGTGCTTTCCCACAACCTCCTATGCCAAGGGTGGCAAAGGCCTTTCACAGCGTTCTCTGGGATTCCCAGCTGCCGTTTGACATGCAAATGACATCAAAGATCTTTCAATCCCACCTCAAGGAGGGAAGATAAAGGCAGTGGCTCCCAGAGCAGCATCCCTGCATCTCCTCAGGATGCTGGCACTGCTACACACAAGGAAATCATCCTGGAGGTTATGTGAAAGACTTAAAGAACACAAGTGAGGGGAATTAGAGAAAGGGAATTTTCTCATTAAATTGCCTGGGATGAAGATTTCATTCTAAGGAGTCTCATGAACTGCTGGGTGTATGAAGTTACCATCTATCAAACGTCTGTAGCATGACTTTCCCCCAAAAGGCACAGTGCTGAGAGTGCAAATGTCTACAGTTCAAAGGCTAAAACCTAACAGAACTGAACAGTTAATTCAAAAAGCACACAGTGGACTACACATCTTTCTCACAAAAAAAAAAAAGAAAAGACAGAATTTTGGATGCAGACAAATACGATATGGCTGAGCAACTCCATCTTCACACAAACAGGCAGGCATACTCAAATGTCTATGCTGGTCAAGTGTGTCACCTTTCCAGGGCAATACTTTTCATTTCCACTTCAGCAAGTAGGCAAGCTACACCCTTTTTTAGCTTTAAAAGGCAGTATCTACATATTTGCTAATAAAATAAACTTTGTTGATCAAGTTCACTTACAGAAATTTTTTTCCCTTTCATTTTCCTCCTTAAATTCAAACCTTTCACCATCCTGACTCTTGAATCTGACAGCTCCTGTCAATTTATTTACTTTAAACAAAAATCCTACAAAAATCCTGAAACTCCTTTGAAAACTACAAGAATCCTCTAAATCTTCTTCTGGCTTCTGCACTGATGAGTGTGTACACCTTAGTATGAGCCAAAACACAATGGCACAAATGGAAGACGCTTCTTCAAGGAGGGCTCCTTTCTGTGTAGGTCCTTCAGACTGAACAAGAGGAATGCAGGAGTCCAGGAGCAAGAAGAAACAACAGCACAAGACTTCACTAGAAATGCATGAGGTAGAAGCACAGGAGGGAGTAAAACACAGGATAGTTGATGACATCTATGGACTCAATTCTAAACTGGATTTAACCAGCACAATTTCACTGTCTTCAAAGGACCTGTCCTGATGGATGTTTGCTGAAGATCTGGCCTCAACAAATCCAGGTCTTTCCACAAATGAAGATGAAAAATGATCATTATAACTTTTCCTAACAAGTAGGATGTTCCCACAAAGCACTGCCCATTCTCTTATTTCTTTTGTGTAAGACGAACTTACAAAAAAGCATTTATCAAAGAATTTGCAGGACTCTCCTTATTTCTGCCAAATCCTGATTTAAAAGCAATTTAAGTATGCTAAACAAATCCTAAACAGTTTTGGTTTTTTTTTTTTATGCAAAGAGGTTTAGCATCATATATTTTAAATGTTAATGAATAAGGAGTGTTTTTTCTAAAACCTTAAGACAGTATAGAAGGCACAGTCTTTGGGAGTCTTACACAAACACTGAGCAAACCAAAGCAACAACTGAAATGGAGCATAACTATGCCAGATCACACACAGTTAGGAAGCAGGCAAGAATCCAGTCTCTATGGATCACACGTCCATCTCTCATTAGCTGATCCACAGAAGACTGAAACAGGTGTCTTCAGCACCAAAAAGCAAGATGGAAAGCTGGTTTTATTTTTTGAAAAAATACACAGACATCAGAAATACAAAGCTTTCTGATGTTAGCTGTGACAACCTCTGTAAACGTAAAGAGACCACTTCAGCTGCTACACAAATTAGCATATTATGCGAACATATTACATTGTCTGGCTTGTTTAGCTCTGTGTTTTAATCACAAATTGTTTACTACTACTAAACATGAAAGCTGGTAGTTTAAAACAGTTTAGTTAATTGACAAAAAATAACAGGACTTGCAAAGATGCAGTGAAATCATGTGTGTTATATTAGTACCATTAACATAATTAATGAAACAAGTGTAACAAAACTATCACATTTATTTGAAATTACAGGAGCGCTTAATGTAATAAAGCCCAAAACCTCTGTTGCTACTTTCACACACTACGTGAAGTGGAATTCTGGGAAGTCGAGTACAAATCCTTTATGTTTTCAAGTTTCTGAAGACAAAAAGCCACAGCATATTAAAGTGATGAGTGTTATATAAGGACTAGTTATGGTAAGCATATATTGAAAATATTTTTTTAATAAGTATAAGGAAATTAGTAACAAGGAAAAAAACATGGGAAATACAAAGACTATTCTTTGTTATTAAGAAGTTTGCTACACACCATTCGGGTTTAGGCATTGGTAAATGCTACAAATCAATACTTATCTCTTAGGAGGTGCAAAATTATTGCAGTTTGCTGGCATATTAACTCCTTTGAGACCATGATACAGAGAAGATCAATTGCAGCATAAGACTGTACCAGGTGGAACTACTGAAGTCAGTTCATATGCTTAAAGTTATTTATATGCACCAGTGCCCTGCCAGATCAGACTTATAACATAGAACACTTGCAATCTCTGATTAATTATATAACGAACTGAAGACAACAAGTTCCCTTGGAACAGTAATTTTGGGGCATACTCACTATAATTAATCAATATCATCTTCTGTCTTCTGGCATAAAACTGAAAGCAACTATTTCGCATGTTGCTCCAATTTTTTAATACTTTTCAATGTGCTATTTTGTGATATTTTTGCTGCAACTCCCATGTTAAAGCATAAAAATATATGGAATATAAAAATACAAATAAATACAGTAAAAATACAGTTAGAGATCTGCTGCGTTGGATACATGTGGATTTAACATAAAGACAAGGGAAAAGAAACCCACACAAAATTGTGGTAGTTAAAACTGCTTTCAAGCATCTTCTATAGCACAGTCAAAATTATTCAGAGAACAAAATAATCAAATTCATTGAAGAGAACTTATGAAGAATAAATTGCTATAGTATTACGGAACAAACCAGTTCAAAATACTCTTCTCAATTGCTAGCTCAGTTGTGTGAAATTAAAAGTATCAGACCTCTTTCTGATATCATAAACTTGCATTTATGACTCAGTAGCCAAGCAGAATGCAACTGATCTCAGGGGTTTTTTCAATTCCCCAACACCTGCTGCCTGACGTTAACATGCCTGTAGAGGGTGGGTGCTGATATATACCCAGGTTGCTTTTATACAGTGAGTTAAGCATGCGGGAAACCCCAGTTCTGAAATAACACTCCAGTTCATGTACTTGGATTTCCAGTCATGTTGCCTAACCAGCAAACACAACCCACTGCCACAAATAACTGGAAATAGCCTGGCATTGAAAGGTAAAGGAACTCCACTTGGCAGAGAGCCTGCAACCAGCTGTAGCCAGAAATGCGAATGAGTAGCACTTCTCTGTTTCACTCTACCAATGGTACCACCCTTAAGGCAGTAACAGAAAACTGTCTGGCCTATAGCAAATCTTTACCATACCCCCAGAAGGAAAGACATCGGTGGCAGTACTTTGTTGAACTGCATTTATTTGTTGCATAAGCGATGCTACTAGACACACTGCCTAGATAGAAGACTACAGCAGCAGAGCATTTCCATCAGCTGATTTTCTGGAACCTCTCTTGACAGCTTAAAACAGCTTTTGATAGCAGTTACAGCTGCTTTGAAAAAGAAAAAAAAAGGTCCTCTACTCATTTCCACTAACCATCCCTTGGTTTGCTTTACTGAGTGGCTTTGGTGCATAGTAACTTATTCTCCTTTTGGTGATAAATTAAACCAGAAGCATTGCTCCAGCCACACACCAAATATGTTCCAACTCTGAAGCACAAAGGAAAAAATCCAGCTCAATGACTGGTCTTTCAAACAGCTCTGAGTGACACCCATAATAGGGTGAGACAGCCTTGAGGTCTGACTAAATACAATTTGAGGACACCAAACTGCATATAGTATAGAATTAGAAGCCTCAACACTAATTATATCAATGCTTAGATTTGATTCTATCACATCAAATTACTCATTAATTTCCATATAACTTGAATCTGGATGCTTGAGAGCCATATATGAACCACAGGAGTCTAGACTAAAAAGTTCCTGCCTTTTAAATAGGACATCTTCAGATATGTCATATTCATACTAGAAAAAAAAACCTCCACCCCAGACACTCTCAAAAATGTATCTATATATCTAAAAATACAATAAGACAAGCTTTGCTTGTGTTTGCTCCAAAGTTTACAGGATCAAGACCTTGCTTCTTAAATGACCCTAATACTGCAGTTTATTTGAATAAATCCAACTACTCACACAATCAGAATCCATCAAGGAACCTACCCTGATCCCAGTTAAGTGACAAGTTAAAACTAATTCTGCTGCTGTATGTAGAGAAAAAAAAAACCTAATATCACAATTTTGCTATTTTATGAATTTGTGTTAGTTTATGATAGTATAAAATTAGCAGTTGATGAAACAACCATTACAACACTATCTGCGATACACATTATCAAAATGCCTGTACTGAAACACTAACTCACTGATGTCTAAACAACAAAAGTTGAAAATACTAAGCTAAAGAAAACCTTTAAAATGTCTTTTTGCAGAACCTCACTAGCACTGGGAAAACAAGTGGCATGGACAACATCCATTCCCACAGATCATGCTCAGAATTTCAGCAGTGCAACCAGAGGAGACTGAATCAGAGTTGCTGCAACATATATCAACAAGGCCAATTCTGCCCTATATATAACTGAGAGCAGTAAAGCCAGTAACAGCCTCAAATTGAAGTTTCTGCTCACTCAGGATGGCAGTAATGATCTTGCAGTTCTGACCACAGGAACAAAGAATGAGGGTAATGATCTAAGGCTTCCTTCTTCCCACCTTAAAGTGAAAAAAACCCCACATCTATCGCATTTTCATAGAAGCCATAACTTTCACGGAATTTGTCCACATCCAGAAATGAGGCGTTGCAAAATCTTTTGACGGAAACAGCTGTCATTGTGTATCATTTCACCTCATTCCAAGTACTAATGAGATTTTAAAGCTACCAGGCTATGTTTCCAATTAGACCTAACCTGTACTTCGCAGTAAGCAAGATACTTATCTGCTTTCGTTAAGTTTTCTTTTGTATTCCAGAAATTAGATACTTGGGAGTGTGTGCTTCAGCCCTTCACTAGACCATTCTCAGTTGCCAGCTGAGGAATGCATGAATTAAACCACATTCATTAAAAAGTCTACAAAGGAGGAGGCATCTGCAAACATATGACTGCACATGATGCATACCGATAACCTGAAATTGAGTGCAGGAGTTGCTGCTTATATTATATCAGGTATTCAATTCAAAGTAAAAACTGACATCATATCCTAGTAAAATCTTCACTACATGGAAAGCATTGCATAAAATTTACGCAAATAAACTCCCGGCCAAGTGGAGTTCCTTTACCTTTCACTGAAAGAGGGAACAAATTCTCAGCATTTTTCAAACCGGAGGTTTTCCAGCAGCTGCAACAGGTCTGAAGTTAAAAAACTGATCTTCTGCTACCTTTGTATTCCCAGCAATAACTGATGGTGAGCCTTGTAAGTCAGAGCATTGGGAAGAGCAATTTAAAAAAAGAGAAAAAGTACAAATTCTCATATAAATCGTTATCTTAGTTGTCTTTACATTCTTCTAGGAATCCCACCATCCTTGTGTACTTCCAGATATCCATTATATTCAGTCGGGAAAGTAGAACAAAAAATAATCAACGCAGAATATTTGTTCCCCACTCAAAAGTAACAATTATTTTATCAGTTGAATCTACCCCTGCACATTCGTAGCAATTTCTAAGTTCCAACAGTTTCTCAGTCCCATTTTGTAATCCCTGGAGGAAAAATTGTAACTGAGTATCCCAAGTCTAAAAATATATGCCCAAACCCTCTCAATTTCTAAGGTCTAAAGAAGAAAAGAAAAAGGCCCTGAACCCATTTTCGGAGAAAAACTACATTGGAAACACAAAGATCTCTCAGCCTAGCCTCCTGCTACACAACAACTCTACAACTGGACTCACACTACCAAAGAGTTCCTGGGGAGCCCACCCACACCCAAAACACGTACCACGACAGACTGCAACTGTCCTCCCATCCCACGCAAAGACAGTACTCTCAGAACAAAAACTGCCCATTTTTAAAAGTAAAACCAAATGTGTAAATCTTGCAAACTAAGGATAGCTTCTAGTTGGGGGGGGAAGTTAGGGGAAACGTTAGATGCTCCACTAGACCTGCTTTCTCATACAAATCACCATGTATTTTCCAAAGGAGATACTGATTTTATTTTATTTATTTTAAAAGAATACACAAGGGTACACAAAGCTTCTGAAAACCCTAACTCCACCACTAGCAGCTGTCTTTACCCCAGGCAAGGCTGTAGCAGCGTAGCAGAACACAGTCTTGAAGCAGCAAAAAAATGCAGAAAGAATTGATTTCAGACCAAACGAAAGGAAGCTCTTTATCATGAGTACATTTCATGGGGCATTTGGAGCTTCCCAATCCATGCCAGCAGCAAAACAAACATTTATTAACCAGCAGTTCTCAGACACCACGAACAAGAAAAATCACACTAGCATTTTTTTGATGTATACTTTTCTCCTATAAAGGAGATGAGAAACTTAAACCTAACTTTCAAGCAACACCAACAAGATCTCAGCCTCCATTCAGCAAAGACAGAGCTATGACAGCTATTGTTCTGCTCTGTTTTCTTAATGTATTTCTAGAAAGCGTTACATAGCTGCTAACTGGTTTGCAGGTTACTAACAATGCTTAATACTACCACTTTTGCTTTTTGTTTTTCTATTCAAGATGACTGCTTTGCACCCTCAATGCCTGATTTGGGCATAAGGTTACAGCTGCAGGAGCTATTTCTTAGAAAAAGTGATACGGTACATCTAAAGACAATAAGAACATGGGATTTAGATATTCCCCTTCCTTTGAGAGGACTGGAATTTCAAGAAAGGAGACACAAACTGTTTCACATACAATTAAGTTATACACACACCCCACAGGAGGTTAAACTTCCTACTTACTTAATAATGTAAAGACAAAAAAGAAAATATATATTATGGAATAAGTAATGTAGTGACGTGTAATGCTATACAGCAAATAAAACCTCTCAAAATCTCAATAGAAAAATGAACTGAAGGGCACAGTCCAAAATATTAACTTAAGAAAAGAGAACAACATACAAAACTCCTGTTGTTGAGGGCTGCCTATGTACCCTTCCTGTGATTGGTCACATTGTGCTGGTAGCCACGCTCTTGCCAGCCCACCAGAAGCAAGTCCTTCCCTCTATAGCTAACCCCACTGTGCACTGGAAGAGTTGTCCCTGCTTGGTACCTGGAAACAGCCTTCCAGACCTGCTGATCCCACTTGACCACCACAGGCCGATGTCAGCCTGTGCATCACAAGCACACAGAGTGCCCAAGCTACAGGACAAGCTGAGATTCAGGGAACTGCCTGTCCCTGCAATTTCCAATAGCCACGGCACAGCCTGTTTTCAACCATCATTGGCAACACTCAAAGGTCTCTGACTTGAAGGAAGACCTGACATTCAAAACTTATGTTTGGGGAGGGCTCTGATCCTGAAAATAGGATACTGGGACACCAAAGGGATGTCCTGATTTCAGCTCAGGGAGGTAAAGAAAAATGTTGTTGTTGTTTTTTAAGATCTCATTCTACCTTTTACCCAATTCCTTCAGATAAAATTGCTAAGTACAAGCTCTTTTATCACATCCGTATCCTTTTGAGATAGCAGTTGTACCTGGCAAGTTTCAGTGACTATTAATAACAAGGAAGAAAACAACTCCCTTTTGTATGCATACCCACCTGTACAACCTGTTAACCCTCATGGCAGCTCTTCTACATATAAGCTTGTGAGCAAGTACAAAGAACAAACCCATTTTAAATAAAGACATAAGACAACATCAGTGCTCATACAACTTTAACTGTAATTGCACTTTGCTCTATCTTAACCTGTTTCCACTTACAAAAGAGGAGGGATATGATTTCCTTTGAGAGACAGATCAGCCTATTAATGCCCAGCTAAATGCTTCAACAAGGAACTCAATCTGATAACCTACATTTGCTATCCAAATCCTAGGAAAGCAAAACGAGTTCAAAGGAGAAAACACCATATTAATTTGACTATTTCTTTCTGCTCACTCTAATCCAGGATATATTTCACTAGTTTTCCGAAAACCTAGTAAAGGAGAAAGCAATTTAGCTGTAACAGGACTCCCCTGAATTACAGTAATATAAATAGCAGTTAACTAGGATGCCTGATGTGTGGCATTGACAAAAAAAAAAAAATAATGCCTCAATGCTTTAGAAAAATGACCTGTTAAATTTTTATAGAGCTGTTGCATTGCTGTGGCACACCAGTATTTAGCCACTCCCAACTCAGAAGCTCGTTAATTCCGAAGGTGCAACAAGCTCTCTGGCAATTTAAAAAAAAAAAAAATGAACTATTTCAGAAAATGGAGACAACTCTTCACCTGGCTGAGGGTCTAATGAGCTTTCATAAAATTTGTCAAAACCATGACATAAAAGAATCAACATAATTTACAAAAAACAATGTGCAAGGTAATCAGAATTGAGACGTACTGATGTAAATTTTAACATAGTTCATAGTTACCAACTTCTTACTTTTAGCTATCAGGTTCTCTTACAGTAAAAAAATTCTTTTGTAATTTTTGGATTAAGATTTTTTGGTTTTGTGGTTTTTTTTTAAAGAAAGAACAGTGTAAAACAGAAATATCACTGCCTTGCTCCTTCTAGAACACCTCAATGAGCTGAACTTAATTTTGATTGTTCAGCTCAACAGAAACAGCTCAAGTGCCCCCATCTTCTAGAGAATGACAAAGAAAAAGGAGGCAAGGACCATTCCCCCTTCAATAACAAGATTTAACTGATATCCTAGCTTGTTGACTTCTTTCATTGTTGCCCCCTTCTGCAAACAGATAAATACTTCCCACAACATTAAATCACATCATACGGCTTAACACAGATGTACACACAACTGTGTGTATGTGCATTCACAGACCCATATGAATGCGTCACCATTTTTTAAATGACACGACCCTTCCTGTAGGTGGGTTAACAAAAATGCTACTTCGATGACTTTGTATTTGATTATCTGATTCCCAAAACATGATCCACAATGTCACTGTATCCAACAGCCAAAGGAACTGAAATTATAACACTGTTTTTGAAGTGTGTATAGCGCAACAGCTTCACTATGCAGTTGCCTCCGTGTAATGTCAACTTGAGTAGGCAGCCTCTATAAATAGAGCTTAGGGATCCCCTGACTTGCAGAGTAGGTTTTTATTTGTTTTTCTCCAACTTGTTAATGCAGAAATAACATGAGCAGGGAAAGAAAACTACTTGGAGGCAACAGCAGAAACCTGTGTGCCAGCCAGACTGACTGTATGCATCCCTGTGCTGCCAAGGTGGTCCAAGATGACACAATAACGTCATGTAACACATGCTGCCTCTGAGGTAAGTTCTCATCCAAAGAGAAGTAACTGGTAACTCAGTACACAGCACCTCACATAGTACATGCCATACGGTTACAAACATGGTTCAGCAACCTCAGACACGTTGCCAGGATGGTCACAGTAATGTTTCAAAGCTTCAGCACAAACCTGCAATCTTTACTCACCCGAGCCTCTGGAGGATGTTTGCTATTCCAGGGCATTTTCCACAGAAACACAGCCTATGGCAGAAGCAAGGAGCCAGCCCGAAGAGGGCTGCAGAACACAGGAATGGCAGGACAGCCATAAGAAGTTGGCCTTAATAGTGAAAATTAAGCTCTGGAGAAGTAAATGGGACTTGTAAAGCCTGTAACCATCAAATTGCAATGTAGTGTTTTGCATTTCTCCCAGCCTCTTATTTATGACTTCTACAGAAACCAGTTCTTTGAAAGGCTCCATAAGGTATTTAAATTGAAGTAAAAAAGGAATGAATACACACACTGTGGTCTACATCTCCTAAAAAGGAAAAAAGCTAAACAGATACATTTTTTTCCTAAAGAATCAGATACCTAAACAATGAGCAAGCTACAAATACCTGCATACACAAAATTATCATATGAAAAAGAGATATAGCAATACAATTAGGTCAAATTTAGATTGCAAAATCCTTAGCAATATCATCTATTTACATTCAACCTTAGGATCACACACACAATTTCACTCATTTTATTTCAAGCAACAATAAATCCTCTTACCTTCCCAATATTTCAACCAAGGCTGGGAAAGGGCATGATGAAACAAGCAGATGATATTTTTAAAGATATCATATCTCCACTCCTGGCTGATTTGTTATACAGCATGGAATTTATTTTTCTTTTAAATTTAATTACATTGTAAAATATTTTGACTGCCATTTTTGTGTTTCAACTCAGGGAAGAAATAGAGTTGTACACTTCTTTAGGTTGTAATTATAACAGTGGGGAAACAATGGGAAATCAAGGAGGAAAAGTAGTAAACAAGGTTAACCTGGAAGGACTCCTGAAATGGCACACAACATATGCAATAGCCATGTAAAGCTGCAAACAGGAACACCACAGTCCATAATCCGGTGTTTGGCAACTGAGGTACTTAGATTTTAACATAGCACTTTCCCTGCAATAAATTGCCTGCTGGAGCTACTGGCAGTCACGGATGGTGTATCTCCACAAGAAGTCCTTGGCGTTAACCTCCTTTCTGAAACATATTCGAACAAACGAATATGGTCTTGAAAGTGGACTTGGAAAAATAACTCAAATGCATATGTTATTGCTCAAGCTTTTCTTTCACAGCCTTTCTACCAAAAGATGTAAATTATCCCACTGAGTAATTCCTGTTCTAAAAATAAAGGGGGAGAGGGAAGTTCAATGGTGCAGTGCACCAACCAATTTCATTTCAGTGACAGAAATGTAAGACAGTTCAAATTACATCTGTTTCATTGTTACTTAATGAGAATTCTCTTCCTAGACCTACATGCTGATGGAAGAAGCAGCTGTTTTGTCAGCCATCTCAGCAACCTCTGAGGGACGTTTCTGTCCCAGAAGAACACCAGTAGGTTAGCTACAAGTCAGTCTGGTAGCTTTACCTCTCGTCACCTAACACTTGTTATTGTAAGACCCTATTCTTCTTTGTTTATTTTTTTTAGCCAAACTTTGCAATCTAGCCTGCTCTCTTTCCCCTATTCTCTACCTCGTGGAGGCGAAGAGGGAATTGAGGAAAGAGAAGAAGGGAAAATACAGTTCATTCCTGGAACAGAGAAACATAGCTTTGTTCTTTTCTACCAGTAGCTATAAAATCTAGCTACCATTACAGAAAATCTTGTGGATTCTATCCCTCCAGCACCTGAAGTTAAAACAGAGTTTGTCTATGTCAACATGCTTCTGATATCAGCAAATAACTGAGCAAACCACTGACAAAAGGTGAGTTCCTGCAGAGGATCTCTACCTTTCCCTGTCACCCATTAGGGCAGTACCAGCAATGCTAAGACAGCACAGATTCACCTAAGACTTCCCAGAAGTGCTGCACCAAGCAGAATTTGTCAGTTCTTCTCACAAAGCTTTGCAAGCTGAACATAAAACTCCTCTAACACTTCTATGCCATATTTTATTAAGGAACATATAATGCCACATCTGAAAATTGCACTGCCCACCATCGCTCCTAGGTTGTGATTATATCATTCAGTACTTCACTGCTACCCTTCAACTGCCTGCAGGATGGTGACAAGTGTGCTGTTGCCCAGGTTACATGGTTCACAGGTCCTTCACACCCAGCATCAAGTGCACACAGGGCCTGAAGTAGCAGGAGCTGGACTCCATAAGCAGGTGTCCCCATTCAGCCTTTCCCTCTTCTACAGCATGCATGGCCAAGAAAAGAAACACACAAATAAAAGCTTTGAAATATACCACAATAAAAGCTTTGAAGTCCACTGTAATGACTTTTTTTTCTTAACTTTTATGGGTTTAACTCTTAACCTTAACTGTTTCAAATATTTTCTGGACGTGTAATTAGGCATGTAAATTACATATACTTCTCTAATTTAGCTTCCCTTCCCCTAACTTCTTGTCTATGTTTCTGTAGTCAAAAAATGAATGCTTTGAAGCAGGGATTATCCTTTTCAAGTATCTGGAAAGTACCTTCTATGTAACTGTATTAAAGAAACCATGATAGAAATACAGCTTTGTTTCTACTTTTATACTTTTTCCTTTTGGTGTTACAGCCAAAGACCTCCAGGAAGGTAACTGTTGATTTTAGCCCTAGCCACGTATGTGGGTCATACAATACATGTGTCTCCTGCCCTAATTACCTTACTCTATTTCAATCTCTTTCCCAAGCAGTTGCCCATCTGTTACAGCAGTATTTTACCTCTGCTCAACTGACCTGTCCTCTAGGCGTAAGCCTGTATTGAATTAACTCAGCTTCATTTCAACCCAGCTATCCATTTACAGAAGCACTCTACGCTTCTCAGTTAGCCCTGTCACACCTTCCCCCACTGACACCATCACGTTTTCTTAATGCAATGAGGAAATCCAAGCGTTCATTTCAGATATGACAGTGACCAAGACAACTCTAATGTATATACACACCCTCTTACACAATTCTCTTCCTCAGAAGCAGCGGCATTCCATTAGGGATTTGGTGGGGAGTGGGGGGGGCATTGGTTAGTGGTATTTTTTGCGCCTAGATTTAGCTTAGTAGCCTCAAGAGTATTTCTATATCCTCATATTTCATTGCCAGTGCCAAATACTCTACTGTAATACCAGTGAAAGTCTTCACTGAATTTAACTGCCTTCACAGCTGCTCCTTTGGAAACCCGCAGGGTATGCAACACACCAACATCCAGCAGCAATACCCATCACAGTCTGCTCAAGATAAATTGCTCAGATCCAGAAATTCAAGACTTGACTGCAGAGTTGTAGTTCCTTTCTACCACTCTAAAAGTTTGTCTACATGTTTCTAAGTTGTCAATATTCAGTGAGCACATGCCACATACAATACTCTGCTCTTTAAAGTCAATGCAGTGAGAATATACTCAGCATAATACAATCTACTAAGTCCCTTAAGGAGAACTGCTGCAGAATAGAAATACTCAATCTGAAAGTTGAGTTCAAGACTTTAATTATTCTTCAGCCGTTGTTCCCCAGCCCAAGCGTGTCTGTATTGATTTTATTCCATCCCGTGAATCTACCTTGAAAGCTCTTTGCTGCTTTGAACTCAATCTATAAAGCAACAACAAAAATCAATATAAGTGATAAAAATTACGTACAGGCTGTACCAGCTCCTCAGCTGACTTACAGGGGAATTACTTTGCACAGGCTGAAGACCTGATTCAGCACACAGAGCCGTACCCAAATTTGGGATGCCAAATGAGGTCAGTCGTAATTGAATATCAGGCTGCATGGCCAGCAGAAATTCAATTTTATCCAGGATCTACAGGGTGAACCTAGCAATACAAATGTGTGACTGAAAGCAAAAAAAGTGTCTATTGCTATGTTGATGTATATTACGTAGCAACTTTATAGACATTACATAATGTGGGATGGCAGAGGACTGCTCTCAGAGGATGCCCTTTCCAGTCTTAAATCCCTGCACAGAGACTTATCAGAAAAGAAATACTTGTCTAAAGTAATTTTTACTAGATGCGATGTAGTAAACTAACTTTAATACAGAACAGTGCAAAATACCACTGATTTCCCAGAGCATTTCTTTATAGCACATAGTTTTGAAAATATGCATGAGTTTTCAAATTAACAACTATAAACACCCTTGTGCATAAAACCTAAACTGTTGGAATTGCTTTTTTTTCTTGTGGAAAGCAAACCCATACCTCCCCAGTAGTTTTACATTCTGATATATGTAGCAGACTTGCAGATACTTTTTTGTGAGTTTCCATGGTAAATTGATCTCCTCTGCATACAGGGTCCATCAGCTGACCTCCCCACTCACTAGTAACTGCCCTCACCATACTCATACTTTTCGGTGCTATTGTTGGACAGATTTACATCTGAAAACAGACTGGGGGGCTTTAGGATTTTCAACCAACTTCAAATGGAAATTCACAATCACCAAGTTACTAAGTAATAAAACTGAAGTCATCAGCAAGTTGCCTGCTGGTGAACAAGCACCAGTGATGGAAGGGCTTGGCTGTAAGACACTGCAAAGCAAAAAGGAGGAAAAGTTCATCTTAATACTATGAACATTTGACAAATGGGACCGGTTCGCAGACAAGCTAAACAACCAGAGCTTTAACAAAAATTAATACAATTCTTCCCAACTGTAAACTTGGGAAAAACTTGTTGAGAAGGTGTAAATAATAGGAGGACAAAGATATCAAGTCATTCAAAATGTATTAGATAAATCAAGACAAGGAAAAGATAATATTTTTACTAGTTTGCATGACATACAACCAGCTTCCACAGGTGATGTAGATTGCTTTTTCTTAATCTTCAGATGTTTCAGTTTCATCAAACTGAAAAATACTATAATTTAAGATAGGAAACTCATCTTTTGTGGTTAAAATTGAGGAGTGTATAAAATGTCTTTTAATGCTAGTACACTTTTCCTTTAAAAATATTTCTTTTTAGAAAAAGGAGAGAAGAATTTCTGTGGATTTGTACTGCTTATTTCAAGACTGCGCAGAAATATCTCACTTTTCAGCCTAAGCCAGCAAGATCCAGGATAACCAAGCATTGCACTGGTGGCAACACTGCCCACAGTTGGACATGGGCCCGCAAGTAAGAATTTTATGCAAAGCAGAATGTCCTCAGACGATGGTAGAGAAGATGTGCCTTCCATTTTCACTTCTTCCATTATATATGGACTCTTCATATTGACGAAGTTTATCACCTTCAAGGTCTGATCAAAAGGCTCCAGCATCTCCAGAAGTCTCTGACATCTTGCTTTATCCCAACGGTGAGATCAACAAACTCTCATAAAAGTGTGGTTCTACCAAATCACAAACACCTTTAAAGTCCACACAAAATCTCTACAGGCAGTATGATTAAGTTCTTGACATATTAGAAGAGCAACAAAGCTGGTGAGGGGGCTGGAGAACAAGTCTTATGAGGAGCGGCTGAGAGAGCTGGGGTTGTTTAGCCTTGAGAAGAGGAGGCTGAGGGGAGACCTTATTACTCTCTACAACTACCTGAAAGGAGGTTGTGGAGAGGAGGGAGCTGGCCTCTTCTCCCAAGTGACAGGGGACAGGACTAGAGGGAATGGCCTGAAGCTCCGTCAGGGGAGGTTCAGGTTGGATATCAGAAAAAAATTCTTCACAGTAAGAGTCATTGGGTACTGGAACAGGCTGCCCAGGGAGGTGGTCGAGTCGCCTTCCCTGGAGGTGTTTAAGGAACGGGTGGATGAAGTACTTAGGGACATGGTTTAGGGAGTGTTAGGAACGGTTGGACTCGATGATCCAATGGGTCCTTTCCAACCTTGTGTGATTCTGTGATTCTGTGATTCTGTGATATCAAGTCATCACTTCCAATGCATCATCTTGGAAGTGTTCATGGTCCTGTTGGATGGGGCTTTGACCAACCTGATCTAGTGGAAGATGTCCCTGTCCATATCAGGGGAGCTGGACTAGATGATCTTTAAAGATGATCTTAGGTCCCCTCCAACCCAAACCATTCTAAGTTTCTATGATTTTAAGTACATATAAAAATCCAGAAACTAGTTGTTTCTGTCTTCTATGTCACCAGAGAGGAACAAACTGTATGTGTATTTCAGAAAGCAACAAATAAAGTTGATTCTAGCCAAAAGCAAAGCCAGAGGAAGGGAGAGATGCAGCGGTGGGCCCAGCCTCTCCATACACACCAGTGGCCAGAATGATGTACGTCCATTATAACAGCCCCATTTCCGCCCAACACAGCTGTAGATGAGCTGTGGCTGCAACCATGAGACAAGCTTTCTCTTGCGGCAGAAATCCTGTTGCTGCCCTTTCAGGCTGCAACTTCTTGCCTCCACTGCCTGGCCAGTGACGTGGCTGCAGGAGGCGATGGCTGCTCTGAACATCAAATGACTCAGGTTATCTGTGCATGAAGTCCACCCCCCTCCTGTGCCAAGACACAGACTGTGGTTAACCCCAGGATCCCAGTGATCCAGCAAGAAGCACAGCCTAGTAGAGGAAACCGTGTGACTGAGTGGATAGTGAAATGAGATTCCTCTTGGAAACTGTACGCTGAATTTGGCTAATTCTCAACACACATAGGGTCCTCCAGCACCCTCAAATCACTAAACTGACTACAAGGTGAAAATCTATCATTTATGTGCACAAGGCATGACAGTAGTGGTTGGGGCACTTCTTAAAAACCTAATATTACAAGTCATCAAAAAGCTCATAGAACTGCTGGACCTTTCCAGACACAGAAAACTCTTCAGCAAATGTCTGTGGAAAATTCTTGCATTTAGGCCACATGAATCTACTACAATGAAGAAGAAGGGACAATCAAGTGCTGCACCTGCAGCAGTTAAACAACAGGAGGGGAAAGCATAGTAACAAAGTGGTGTAATTTCTGATATAGTAATGAGCTCATATAACAAAGACCTGTTTTCTGTCAAATTATAGTCATTATTCTTACTAAATAAAATTAATTAAAAATTACTGGTCATGTTCAAGTAATTTTAGTGAGAGGAAGTAAAATTATCTAAAATATCAGCCAAATATACTGAACTTTTTTACTTTTTAAGTCTGGTAGAGATCCATGAAAAAAACAGCGATGATGATGAACAAGCAGAAAGAGGTCTAAGTTACATTTTGATTAGAATGAAAAACAGATGTGTGGTGATCAATCACATTCAAGATAAGGCCACCCTGGCACAATGAACTTAAGGGTTAACTCTAGTTCCTTCAATACACCTGAACATGCATCCATCAGGCCATACCTTTGTTTTCACATCAGAATAGATGTAGTAGGGCAAACACAGACCTTCACTGACCTCTCAGAAACTCCAGAGCTAAAATTATATCCAGTTTATACTTGAAAAAACATAATTCATAGTCTAACTAGTTAAACTAGTGTGCGGGCCAGTGCTGATTACAATCATAAAGAATGTCAACAAAAATGGTACATTGAAAAGGAGTAAAGTTTGCTAATTCCTAACTACCCAAAGCAGCAAGTGTAGTTTCAGCTGCAAAGAACTGCCAAAGGAGCATCCAATACCTACAGACTGGATGATAAATTAACAGATGAAATTCAGTGCAGAGAAGTGTTACATGCTTTTTCCAGAAAAAAAAAAAAAACAAAAACAAAAACAATGCCCAAACTTTCCACATGATTATGGCGTTAATTTGAATTTTATCACTCAGAAGGTGCTCAGGTAATACCAGTTGTGTAGTTACTCTGTTAACAGCTCCAGAGCTAAATGATCATGGCAATTATTTTGAAAGAAATAGAAAACAAAGCAGAAACTATCATTAAAACACTCTCTCAAGACACTGTGTACCCTCATTTTCAGTAGCGGTTATATTAGAGGCCCTCAGTCTCAAGTGCCGTACATAGCAGAACTGGAAAAGAGAGAAAGAACTGTGACAAGGTTTATTAACGACAAATAACTGTTGAAGTGTTTTAAAGAATATTATGCAGTGAAGGCAGTCTAGCTTCCAGTGGTGGAATAACCACTTATTTCATTCCTAAATCGTTTACAGGGATTTCCCATTCTTTACAGGGATTTCCACCCTGTAAAGAGACAATCTAGGGAGAGGGTAGAAGGGGAACAGAAAGAAACAGCTATTGAGCCTTCCATAGAAAGCTAAAGATGTATAAAAAATTTCTTTCCCAATACAGCTAAAGGGTATCAAATTAAAGTTTCAAGTCCAAAATAACAAAAAAGAGCTGATCCCTCGTCCAGAGTGCAGTTGAACTGTTGGAACCCACACCTGTGATATTTTCTATAGGCTAAAAATTTGAAGGGTGGCTGAAGAGCAGCTGGACATGTTCCTGGAGGGGGAATTCACAGAGGGTTACCAGCTGTAAAGACACCACCTTAAAGTCCCTGAAGCACAAAACCACCAGAGGCTGGAAATCATTCTGGTGGAATACTTGCACTCTTCTTATATTCTTCAATTCAGCAACTGTTAGCAGCTGTTGAAGAAAGAAGTGAGGTGATGGGGAACTGGCCTAGATGGGCCTTTCATCTGATCCAGCAAAGCCCTTTTGTTCTGTAGTCCATTCATGATTCACTTCATGCTTGCTCACTCTTTGTAAGAAGGAAAATTAAAATCTTTCAGAAGTTAGCCACTGGGAATAACCAAAATATTCGGGAAAGTAATTCTTTACAAAATAAAGCAATCACCTTCATAGTTTCTTTTGATCATGCAAGACAGTATAAATTAGCTCTGCACTTACTTGCACCATACCTGTTGGCCATATGTGCCTGCAAGTCTGTATTTCATTAAAGAACAATAGCAAGACAATGTATATGCACCTTCCCTACACATAGCTGCCTCTAGAGGATGCTTGGAACTATTTCCAACTAAATTGTTACCTGTTTATTTTTTTCAAATTTGCAAATTCATGCTGCAAGATTATTATTAAGTTTTTAAGCTTTTTATCTCAAATGTTACACATGGAATTCAGCTGCTTAAAGGGACATTGTAATAGGTTTCAGGAGATAATCAGAGAAAGTATACTTAAAGAAAGGTGGTAATAAAAAAAAAAATAAAAAAATAAAAAAAAAAAAATCCAGGCTGGAAGTTGCTGGTACTAAAAGCAGAGAATTGAATGTCTAAATAACCAATATTTATTTTGCAAGCTCCCAGAGCTGTTCATTCATTCTCTGCAAATGTAAGTGGAACACCACAGGCTTCTTACCTGTGCAGTTCAGAACAGCCAATGTACTAGGCAGCTACCTAATTCTAGACAGCAAAGGACAATAAACATAAGACTGAGAAAACTGGGGTATTCACTAACAAGTCCTTAGTGGAAGTCTTCCAAATCAAAATGGAAAAGAAACACTTGTCCTTAGGAGAACCCATTTTTCCAATAAATTTAGATTTTCTTGTATTTAATCAAGACTGTCAAAGCCTAAGAAACGTAATACTAATTACATCAAAAAGGAAACACTGAAACAGTCACTTAAAAGATATTCAAGTAATTAATGAAAGAACATGAGCATCGCCTTGTTCGCAGGCATGCATTTTGTTCAGTTCTATTTAAACACCTGAAAGCCACAAGCAAGCTTCCCACTTTATCAGCCAAGAGGCAGAGGCTCAGGAGTCTCTAGTTCAGAGGGAAGAAGCCAGGCATTTCCATGTAACATCAACATACTCAAAGCCCAAATCAGATACGGCGTTCCAAAATCGCAAACGTGTATCTGCAAGCAAACACTCTATCTGCAACAGCTGCTTTTATTCAGATATTAGAGGTTGGCAAAAGTAAATATAAGTTTCCCTGCATGATTTTAATGTTACTTAACCCAAAGAAATTTATTAAAATAAAAGGACAGGTGGATGGGAATTCAGGCTTTTCATCTGAACCATGCTACTAAGGACGTATGGATGGGAATTCAGGCTCTTCATCTGAACCACGGTACTGTTTTCATAGAGAAAAATAAACTATCCTGGGTAAGAACTATGAAGGTTGTGATGCACTCTAATATCCTGTCAACAAGGTAAGAAAGAAAAGTGAAAAGCAACTTTGTCATGCATGCTCAAGCACGCAAAGAACAGTGGTACAAGCTCTCAAGAGATGTGAAGTCACAGGAACATAGTTGTGCTGCTGTAACACTACTTGTGATATTGTGTCATGGATGCAGAATTGGTAGATGAAAATCACAATTTCACTGTCCAGCAAGAAGCAAGCATGAAAAGGGTGAATGTTGACATGCATCACAGCCACCTCTGATAAGGTATCACATTTAAATGCCCAGGAGTACAGCCACCCTGAAAACAGATCCCTTGTTCTCTTGGAAGGGAAAGGGCAGACATAGCTGCAGTCTGCAAAGCTTCTCTCTCTTTTCCTTGTTATTCATAGGAAACGCAGAAAAGATCTTTCCAGCTGGGAGTTTAATGTCAAAGTACAGCTGACCTGACCCTCAGAGGGAGGGATGAGTGAGAGCCTGCGTGCACGGCGCCTGGGCTGCTTGACTGCCTGCCATTGGTCCATCCGTCAACAGCCAGCACAGGCGCTGACAGGCAGTAGCCACCTCTGGAAAATGCCGGCTACTTGGCATCAGGCTCAGAGGATGATCAGGCAATACAAAAAAGTAACAGCAGCAACAGGAGAGACATCAAGAGAACTCCTCCTCCTTCAGCGTCCACAACTTGGCATGTAACAGGGCAGGCTTTGTGATGTGGGAAGCAGCAAGCTTGCTCTGAGGGAGGTCTTGTCAGTAACACCATGCTGGGAACCAGAGTAAAACTGTAACTTTCCTCCCCTTCTCCCAGGAAGCGATGAGCCTGCAAATCTGATCTCCAGGAAAAACATTGGTACAAATTACAAAGAAAAAAAACAACGCCACCTCATTCGAGGGTAAGACTGGTGCTCCATTAACAGTAGAAGGGATCAACTCTCACCTCTAAGGGGAGGTGAGGATTTGCCTAGAAAAAGCCTTGTGGTCCAACATCCCGAAATTCTGCCTCAGTCCTAGCAAAGCATTTGGGCACAACCACAGAGCAAACACCATCTCCATTTGCTTTTACCCATACGACGGGCCTCATAGTCCACGGAGATAACTCATAGCCTGAATCTTATTTGCCTCGACCAAACATCATTCCAGCATAACTTCACAAGAGTTATTCCAATAAGTACATTTACATGTACCAATTATGTATGAGATCCTGATAGAAACTATGAAAAAAGAAATCAGTGAAACTATTTTCAAAGCTTGGCAAAGAACCAGATTTCACTAAAAGCTGCTGTCACCCAAAAACCACTATCAGGAGGCTGAAGACAAAAACCAGAAAGGGACAACGGGAGTACACATACCTCTCAGCCAGGCAGTTGCTCTCTCAAATCTGTTCCCTTTATGGTCAATGGAACAAGAGCAGTTCAGGGCAGGAGCATAACAGAGATGCTCTGAAGTGCCCTCCAGACAGACTCTCCTCACTGGTGACAGAAGGAGCCTGGTGGCTAACAGAGCCATCAAGCTGTGTGCCTGGCATGACTGGAAGGCTGATAAAAAGAGGACCCATGGCAGTGATACAGCAATAACGCTTCACTTAGAAGAAAAGTTATTTTTCTACATATACCACGGCTGAGAACTGCTCAAGCAATATGAACTACATCTAGTGTCTTGAAGCTCCCTGCCAGCTGAATTAGGCTTGTAAACTCCTACTGCTTTCCTGCAGTAAAAAGAGGAAAGCAGAGAAGAGAGAAGAACCAAGTCCATGTTGTTGTGTTGTTTGGTTTGGTTTTCTGGGGGAGTTTTGTTTTGGGTGGTTTTGGTTTGTTTGTATTTAGAGTAATAATATAGGTTCTTAGTCTTCATAAAACAGATGCAATGACAGAAATCCTCTTTCTGCGTAGCGTGTGCTTTTCTGTTTGGCATTCTGGTTTTCTCTACAGAAAAATTTAAGAACTCTTTGGGCATTTCTGTGGTTAGATTGTTCACACTTCCTGCCTCCTGGGCAAGCATCCCCAGGAGCTAACTAGAAATGGTAACTGGCACCTGAGGTAACAGGCAGCTAGTCAAAAATTGTATTACCAGCTCACGTACAGTCCTCTAGGTCCTTGAGTTGGTATCAAATTATATGTATTTTACTGGCTTTAAAACATAAAATATTTGACCTCATAGCTCTAAATGGTACGAGTTAGGAAAACGCCCTGTAAAGTCCTCATAAAGATATTTATGATTGAATGTTCACTAAGGAGTCTGGAAAATGCAACGTACAGAACTGAAAACCACACTCAACACCTGAAGAACAGATCAACAATAGAAAAAAAGACCATGGTGATAGTAAGATGTAGACCACTAACCTCAGAGTGAAAATCCAGGAGAGGCAGTCATTGTTACCAGAGCTTGTTATCTAGACTAACCATGGGTGCTTGTGTACTCATCACTTGCACTAACCTTTGGGCAAAAGTGCAGTGGGGCCTTAGGATTCCTTTTTCCCAGGGTACATTACCCTTAAGAGTATCACAGTAGCACCTGGCTATTGCAGCAAAGATATAAGGAAGACACTATTTCCTCAGCCACTCTTTTGGGATCTCATTTTTTTCTAATATATTGGGAATTAATACAGGCTGAAGTGAATACCATACGGCAGAACTCCTTTACGAGGGTTTTAGCCAAAATTTTTCAGTATGCTGTTATATGTGATGCTGGACCTTGCATGCAAACACACACACATTTTCTACAGAAAGTTCTTTCTTGGTGTAACATCAAGCATTTCAGCCTGGCAGTAAATGAAAAAAAGAAAAGTAGGAAAGCCTCCCGATGTGTTTCTGATGCAGTTACAGGAAATCACTCATGCATGCTCCTCTAAGCAGCAAGAGGTAGAAAAGCAGTGACAGCTGGCTGCCATCTTACCAGCATCATCACCACCCTACCCTGCCTGGAACAGCTCGTCTGGCCTCTGCATCTTGCAGAATAAGGTCTACAGCTAAAGGCTGAGGAAAACCCCTGCCGTCGGGCATGGGTGAGATCAGTCCCAGGCCTCCTCCCATAGCCACCCTGCTGAGAAGTTTTCCACACTCTCAGCTGTCCATGTTTTGCACAAAGTAAAGCGGTAAACAAATATCTCCAGTGGCATTTAATGCTAAACAGGCTCTTAAATGGCCGCTGAACCTAAATTTAGGATTATAGAAGAAGTAAGGAACATAACTAATGTTTATATTTTTCCCCTTAGCACATCAACAAGTTAACCTGATATGTCATTTCTAGACTTTCTGAAATTATAACTGGCCCTTAGAGCTGAAGTGTAATCCCTGTCAACAGACGCAGTGACAAATAAACGCCCAGAAGTGGATTGTTTGGTTTAGGGATTTTTATAAAGCACACAGTTTATCACCACACTCCTCTTCATGTTTTAATAGTAAAACCACAGATAAATATTTAATGACTGAAAGGTTAAAAGAAACCTGATATAGAACTTCATAAATACCAGGCTCATCTCAAATTGCTAAATATGAATTCACATGGCTTATGGCATCCTACCACTTACAATAGCACACTGCTCAGCAACCTTAACTTTCTGCTGTGGTTTTAAATTAAGTTGTTGTAACTTTATCTCTTTGAAGCTTAAGTTTTTATGTGCCTTACTGAGTCTTACACACACAAAAAAAATATTAAATGCAATGTTATAATTATTAAAATACAGATGCTGTATATAAACAAAAAACAGAAAAGGGCAGCTCATGATTACAGTAACATATGAAGGCACGAAAAGCTGTGAAATAAAGGAAGTTGTCTACATCATGTGGCATTTTATAATGCTTACAATATTACCAATGAAATACTCCAAAAAATCCTGTCTCTCTCCCATTTCCAGAGACACCATGGTGTCATCAACTTCAGCAAGCTCGTATAAAACCATAATGACAATGACTGGTGAGATTCCTCCACCACCGATGACCACATCTGACTGTGGCATATTCTGACCCCAAGATCAGCATTTTACCTAAATATTTTTGAAGGGATCATAGCATATTTTGAAATACAGTACACATTTTTTTCTTGACAGTGGGTGGATTCCTCACTGAGAAGTCTGACAGAAGACAACAAACATTCAATCAGGGAACTGTGCCACCTATTTAAATAAAGCTTCTCTGTCTTTGAAGTATTTCTTTCAAGACAGAAATACATTGAGAGACACTGAATTTACAAATTAAATCATCTTAATTTCTACAGAAATAAAAGCAGCTGCACATGAAAAGGATATAAATGAGAGCGGAATAGGATAGCTGAAGGCAAGGAAAGAACAGTACCCATTATTTGAGTGCCATGATGAAACAACTGTTTCAAGAGCTGTTGGTCGACAACAAAGAGCAACCATTTAATGACTGCTGAATTATAAGATAGTGCATTTAACGTTACATATCATAGTGAAAAGAGATTAATAAACCAGATGAAAAATCAGTCCAACAGTGTTACGAAACCACATGTATTTTATATCACCTTCCATTGTAGGATCTTGAGATGGCAACAAAACCTAACCCCCCTTTCAGTACATATAAGGACTGAAACAACGTAACTCTGGTCTGAAAAGATGATACCCATACAAATGGACTTGCAGTGGGCTCACAAACAGTTAGCAAGTGACATTCATTTGAAGCATTGTTCAAATATACATCTCCTGACCTTGCATTGCAATGACATGCATACATTCTCTTTTTGAAGCTAATATGAAATAAATCATCATAAAGCATAATGGAGTATGTGTTCATCTGTAGTACATGATAGTCAAGTAAGAGATCAAAACTGCCCACCAGAGTGCAGAAATCAGACATGCAATGAATGAGAAAAAAACACCCTACAGGGGAGAAGAGAAATGAGTCAGGAAATGTTTTCCTATTTATTGTACAACTCCTCCCTCAGTAATTGACTAGGGGGAAAAAAATCAGCCCAAACATTCTCTAGACATATAGAGGGGTTTATTTTAGTATTTTATCACTACTAAACTGGACATTCACAGTTTACCTGATGCTAAAACTCTACCTTTTTGCAGGGTTTCCATTCAAACATGACATGTAAATGGATTCGTTCTGAAGACAATGAAGACTCCCTTTCATAGCAGCACAATTCCTTGCTTTAAGAATTAATACCTTTTCCGCTCTTTTATTACATTAGAAGTATGTAAAAGAAAAATAAGCATCATTAATCCAATTCTTTCTCTACCTAAACACTTGGGGAAGTGAAACCCACAACTTGCATTGCAGCTACTTCCAGAATCATTACACAGCTCCCTAAATTTTAGCAAATCCAGAGTTAAAATCTACAACTGAACAAGACAAAGAACGTCACATCTCTAAGCACAAAAGGTAGTAGACAAAACCAATATATTTAATTTTAACACAAACTTTATGTGTCTTACTATATCAAAGCAAATTTTGTCCAAGCATCTAAGAACATCTCAGGGAGGTAGGGACTACCCTAATCCAGCTTCAGTAAAATCAGCATCCCTCTACCTTCCTTACGAACAAGGCTAAATCAGTAGCAGTGCTAAGAATGACATGCCAAAGAAATACCAACATTTTTTATTCTAAACCCAGCATTTAAGACACAGTTCCTAATTTCTCTTCCATAGCTTAAGTGCTTAGATTTGTTCTATTGAGTCACCTCTAACAAGTTGTTCAGAGGAAAGATTAAAATGGGCTTGAGTGCTGCACAGTTTAAAGAAAACTAAACTGAACCAAATTCATTTGTTTGGTTTTTATCTTTCATATAGAACAGGTTTAGACGGAGGAAGGAAACAAATCACTCTGTTCTCTTCTGAGCATAATGCTAATTTATTTGAAGATATTTAATATGAACCTAGCCTTTTTTTCCACAGTTAAGGGCTTGAACATGTTGTGCGTCCATCTACAGCAAAACAAGTTCAACTGTGTGAACACAGACCAAAAGCCTAAGAACTGCTTTGCCTGTCAATAAAAGGATCTTTAAAGTGGGAATGTGAATAGCTAAAACAGAAAACTACATGCGAACTAATGACAGCTATTCATGTAAGAGGTTGGAAGGAACTTGTTATTTTATTTTCCTTTTAAGGAACCTACATTAATTCATACATTTAAATAAATAGTAGATGCTCCCTTGAAAATGTAGGGGATGTTAAGAATAAGTAAAAGCAAGGTTGTCAGAGTCACACCTAGCTACATAGCAATAATGATCTCTGTAGATTCCCACCTTCGCAGGATAGCTAAAACCGTCCCAATCTTTCACACTGCTCAGGAGACCAGAGAGCTGCACCGGTCCCAGCCAGGTGACTCAAGAGTCAGAAGCTGTGACTTGGGAGAGACTGATCACAGAATCACAAGGTTGGAAAGGACCCATTGGATCATCGAGTCCAACCATTCCTAACACTCCCTAAACCATGTCCCTAAGCACTTCATCCACCCGTTCCTTAAACACCTCCAGGGAAGGTGACTCGACCACCTCCCTGGGCAGCCTGTTCCAGGGACAACCCCTAGGAATGGGGAAGGCCACATCAAGGACAAGTGATGTTGATGCAGAACTTCACATCTCAACACAGATATGCAAAACTTAAGTTACGAAGCATCATGGTAGCAGAACAAGCTGACAAGGTTGCCTTGATCACAGCATTTTGCATCTCTGAAATTGGTGTGGTTCTCCAAACACTTCTTTGACTGCCACACATACACAGAGAATTATTGAAACACTGAACCACGAAGAGCTTCCACAGGTAACGCAGAACCGGCCATGGCAACATGTGCTGTAGAATGCAACAGAAACATCTAGAGACAATTCCTAGGCCTTTTTTTTTTTTTTTTTTTACTGGGCAAGTATTTCTTAAAATCTAATCAAAGAACACATAAGTCATTCAAAAGTGCCTAAATCATCTATTGAAGGAATTATTTGCTTGATTTTATTAAAACAAACAAACAAAAAAATCCACAAAGATCTCATCATAATAGATACTACTGGTGTGAACAGTTATTTCCAGAGGGGTCTGATTCTTCATTTTTGGGGTCCTTCAATAAAGTCATATACATATTAAAATGCTACAAAATTCTTCTCACTCATATCAGAGGTTGAATTTACAAAGTTTGTTTCTCTTTAGATTATAAAAAGTGGTAAAACTAGTTCTAATAAGAGCAACATGACTATTTTAGACGTGACATTTTAGAAACTACAATTGCAGTATACTTCAGCTATTTCAGGTTAATTTGCTAATTAACTTAACCCTCCTTTTTCGTGAAATTTCATTACTTAGCATATGTATAGTTCTTTCAAAGCATTTGGTAGATGGTAATATGCAAAGAGTAAAAGCATTACTGTATCTTACTAGACCACACAAAAAATAATTATCTACTTAAAAAAGAAAATCCACACATCAGTCATTGATACTTTATAATCAATTAAAAAAAAAAAAAAAACCAACAAAAACCTGAAACGTGTAAATAGGCTTGTCCTGGGAAGTAAAGTTTTATAATACTTGCTTTCCTTCCTGGCTTTATGAAGAGACAGTTTCCTTTAAGGTACCACTGAAGATGACTGAAGATTTTCGTTTCTTCAGAAACAAGATTTGTTTTTAATCTGTGTTGTAAGAGTCAAAAGCCAATTCCTCCCTTGCAAATTTTTACAGATTGTAAGAAAAAGGAATTATTATGAAAATCTAAGCTGGCAGGAAAAAGAAGTAAAAAAGAGGATACCTCAATTCAAAAACATTTCAATCGATTTCTGCAGTACTTTCCGGTACAAGTCAAATCACATAAGCTTTCACATTTTAACACAAAGCTTCCCAAGATGAGAAAAGGGTCCCACTAGTACACTCCACAGCAGTCCTTTCAAACCTGGCCTTTTAAAGGAGGAATCCACTGTTTTAAAGAAACAACCCACTGCTAATGGAGGCTTTATCTGCTCTACAGCTTCTTCGTTCTTGTTTCTGCAAAGCCTATTTTATGGATTATAACTTAAATGAAATATGCAGACATAATTCTTGGAAATTTCCCTCTTTGTCTCACACACCTTCTGAAATCATACAGGACTGGCCCAGAGCTTTCCCAGTGAGATCACAGAAGGCAAATCACAGGTTATGAGGAAGCGTCATTGTTCATCCCAGAAAGAAGGCTGACTAAAAGCATGCATGAGGAGTACAACAAAAGTCTAACATTTCAGTTTAAAGAGGTGTACATTTTTAGAGCAAAACCACAAGTTACTTATACAGATAGATTTTCACAAAGCAATCTGATCTGGGAACCAGGGGATTTTACTTAGAGCATCTGTGTTCCACATTTTCAGGAAAGAAAATTTAAATAATGTTATAAAGTTGAAAAAGGTATTTTTATCATAGCCTTTACAGCTATTTCATGTTTCACTCAAATTGAAAGAGAGCTGAACCAGATATCTCCAATAACATCTGGAAGCAGGCCCCAGTACTGTGTGCGCTGTCTTAACTAGAACTCAAATTATTCTATTAAAAAAAGCCTAACCCCGGAAAAAAAAAAAATTCCCTCCAAGCTCTGGCATTCCTTCTCACATTTTTTCAATTTGTGTGATGTCAGTTTACATCTAATAAACATGTTGTTTATCATTTTCATCTAAACGAGGACTTTTACCAAGTTACAGTAAGTCATAGGAAGCATATCATGATTACAAATCCATAATGCATGCAGAATCCCTGCGTAGCACCATTAAATCCATTAATCACCATCTTTTCTGTCCCAATTATGCTAAGCAATTTCAACTCACCTCTCCCTCTCCCTCCTGTGCAAAGAAGGCAAAACCTCAGCACTTCCGACAAATTCTCAAGGCACCTCTTTTGTTCCCTTTAAATTATATCCGAATCAGATGCACGTTCTGCTGAACTGCTAATGCTCTCCACATGTTCCCTGTTCTCAAACTGAAAATGTTTTCTATTAGAAAGGCCTAACACTGAACAGAAAGCCATAAAATGCCCTTCAAAGAACCTAAAGTATCTTTTTTTCATTTAAACATATCAATCAATGTTTGCCCAAACGAAGAGCTAAAAGAAAAGAACTAGTGCTACAATTAAGTTTCCTTTAAGAAAGTTTCTTAATTAGACTCTTAGTGTATTCTGAAACTCTCTTACTAGAAATAAAGCTGTTTATTTTAAAGCCAATAAACTATGTGGTATTAAAAAAATAAATGTAAAAAACAGAAAGTTTTGAAGCACGATCTAGAGGAGCTTCAAGGACTCTGTGGCTGTGAGAACTCTACTCAGGTGCTCAACACACTGCAAACACATATGCCAGATAGACTATACCGTAATGATATGTGCAGGAAAAAGCATCCTCAAGTAAAAAAGTAACAATAACATGGGTTGTAGGCATAAGCTTAACTCTGCTCTCAGGGAATGAAACAACATAGTCTTACATGTTCACCAGAATCACACTGGGTTTCCTTACACATTGATACTTTACTTACAAAATAATAACCAATGTTTTTCCCCCTGCTGCTTCTGTCCATGTATCTTAAATGCTCTCCAACAAAGTGTAGACTACAACAATTATAGACTCGAGATACTACTTTGTCTTTGGGAAGGTACTGTTTTTCCACTGGGGAGAACTTGCATCTCAGGAACTTAGTCCTACCAGAAGGCTCAATAAATGCATAAATAGTTGCAGAATCTAATCATATCTGCTGTACTACATGCAACAAGTCTACATAATGGATAACAGAAGGAAAAACTGTACATGGAAAAAGGACTAGCTGCATACTTCAGCCATTAAAGGACAAATAAAAGCAGCTGGCTTCTACTAGGCTCCTAGCTTACAGCTTCCCTCAGGTATCACAAAACAAAAGGAGATATCTATGGCTATGTTTCAAAAAAGATATGAAGAGTGAGAGGATGTCAAAAAGACAATCCAAAGAGCAGTGTGGAAAGGCTGGATTATTGGTGCTAATGCTGCTGATTAAAGCAGATGCCCTACTAGCAGGGGCCAGGAGCAGCTGCCATGTGTCATAGCAGCTATTGTATCCCATACTTGGGAATGTGCAGAGCACCCATGGGAGGATGTGGAAGGGCAGGCATGCTGTAGATCATCACTTAAGCGCAATGACCCAGTAAATCTGCAACTGCTTGTGTGCAAGAGTCAACAGAATGAGATTATGAAATAGTTACAATGACTAATAATGAAGCTAGATTACACATTTAGCAAGATTCTTTCATCAATATCTTTGTACGCTGTTTAGGGACTTAGCTGGCTCAAGCTATGAAAATTAATACACACAAATATCCAGGCAAATTATCGTTTTTAATCTACAGGCAGGTAAAAGCAAGACTGCACGAATACAAGAAGGAGCTATAACCATACAAATTTATGGGTTTGTAACAAATAAACATTTTAAATAACCAACTGAGGCGTGGTGTTTAGTTTTCTTTGGTTTTTTTTAATAACAAACTGAAAGAGAGAAGTAAAATTTAAAATCCACCTTACAATGCTTGCTGACCTTCCAAGCTACAGTACTCTGAGCAATCCCGGGACAATACACGTATCCAGAATTAAATCAAACTTTGTTATTCACATTCTTCTTGTGTTACGTTGTATTTAACATTTGTAGCTTATGTCAAGCTTCTTTTGGCAGAATCATTCGAAGTCACTGTCATGAGTTTCTGCCCAAACCCCATTCGCAGCATTGAGAGCAACACTCCTGACTTCTCATCACAGGTATGAATGTTTTTAAAACAGGATGTGAGACTCATGCTAAACTGCTTCCGGATATGTAAGAGCAAATGGCACCTTTCCCCTCAGTGACCACCTCAGATTTTGAGAGAAAACCACCAAGAAGCAAAGGAAAGGCAAATGAGGCAGCAAATGCCAACAGAGCTGTCCAAGCAAGGACACGGAGAATAAAGCAAGATACTCTCCAGGAAAAGTAGAGCTTTGAAAGATCTTTAAAACTTCACTGTCAAAGAGCTGCTCTAAAACCTGACATTTAATTAAAGGGGCTAAAGGTTTTGGCACTGTTGGTGTTCCCCCTGTAAAGCTATATCCTCATTTACATTGGACTTTATCAAAGCTTCAGCCAAGCCCTTTAATTGTTAAATACATACAAATTAAAATTATGTTAAGACACAACTAAACAAAAATAAGGAAAGTCACACAGCTGCCAAAAATAGCAGAAGTACTTTTCCCACAGGGTATTAACTCACAATAAATCTAATTTGAATAAAAGGTCAAATTTGACAGTCTGTGGAAAAAAAAATAACACAACAATTGAAGCCATGTGATTTAAGGACTATTCTTCCTCTATTAAGGTCTTTTAACATCAACAGGTACAAACATAGACCTTTAATTTTCAATTAGTTATGTTCTATGAACAAAACTGGTTTCAGCAAGTCTTTTATAAAAAAAGAGAACACTGTAAATATTGCAGTTACTATTGAAACCACTTAAATTTTATTTTTGAAATTACTTTTTAAGTAGCTCTGACAATTTAATCAGGTTTCAACTGAAATGGGAAAATAAGCAGAGCAATATCTGAAAAAAAAAAAAAAAATTGTTCTTCCATGCTGAGAGTCCTTAGTTTGAGCATATTATAAGAACACAAATTGAGGGGGGGGAAAAAGTATTAATGCATTAAACTGAGTGAGATGCTGAAGAGTGACAGGTATGCAATACGGCAAAATACAGCACTCACTAACAACTTCTGTACTCAAATTCTTAAGCTGGATTCCCTCCTTGCCCTGCTTAAAAGAAAAGAAAAAAAATATCCTACCACCCCTCTTCCCTTGACATGAGACTTGCTAAAGCCTTCTAAGCCTCATAAAATATTGGCCTGTAGTCAATCCATCCTCTGATACTAAAGCACAATGAATTCCCCAGCGATGTGAAGTCACTAATGATGGAAAACTTTATCTGGACATCAGAACATAAACACTTGTGTATTTCCCACAATTTAAAAGTACATGTTAAGGCAAATTAAAAAGAAAAAAAAAATTGGTCCAACTTCCAAACAGGATTTTATGACAGGAAAGCAAGTTCTTTACATTTTGCATTTCTTCAGAGCAAAGTAAAACCTTGAATGCAAGGATGATTGCAGGGTCTGCAATGAGGGCACTTCAGAACAAGCCACATCTCATCAAGCACTCCTAGCTACCTATGAAGGACTTTGCAGAGTCAGTAACATTGCTAACCACAATGCTTTCCAAGGATATTGTGAAGATTGAAAGAAAACAGCCCAGTGGTAGGTGGTTTTCTTCAACGTATCACCATCTCGGATTGCTTTAGCTTCTGGCTTCTGCTCCCAACGCATCTTTTAACCTCAAAAGCTAATGCTTATATTTCAAAAATGATGTTAACAGTCAGCTGATGTAAAATTACATGCAAGATGAAGAAAAGTACCCACTGTGCCAGTGAAACAACCCTCCCATCCTGTGACAACTTTAACTGCCAGGCACAGGTCACAGAACAAGGTCAGTAGCTAAGAACCGCAGAGAGTCTTGACTCTTTCAAACTGTCCCATATAAAAAAAAAGACACACCGTTATGGAGAAATAAAAAAGAAAAGAAGCAAAAAGAGACTACAGCTACAGGCTGAAACAAAAACTCATCCTAAAAACCTAAATTTCAGCAGGGGGGGCTGGAAATTAGAAGCAGATCTTGCATTTGGCTTTTCTGCCTATAACGAACCAAGCCAAAAGCCCATATCCAAACACACCTCAGCTCTAGGAGTTTGAAATCTGGACTCAAGTTTTGCAGCCTGACTTCCTCTGTACTCACTCACCACTAAATCCATCACTACTGCCAGAGAGTAACAGCACCTGACAAAGGAATGCAGTTTAATACAGGAACAATTAAAGTACGTGCACAGCAATATACCTAATTATCCGCAGCGAGCTTGAATGCAAACAGTTAACAACAGAGCAACCACACGTAAAAGCTCAGAACCTGGTGTCTCCCAATTCCTCGATGGCTGCACTCTGAACAAAAATGTTACATGATTTTTTTTTTTTATAAAACCTCAGTCCAGGAAACATGAAGTCTTGTCTTGCTGTACTGGTCTGATTTGCCAAAGATATTCCCAGACCTAACAAGAACAAGCTTCTCCAAGCTGTTCTTAATTTTATTCACATTTATAAAATGAGCCTAGACTTTGCAGCATCTCTGTTTCTCCTCTAACACTTAACACATAGGCTTGCTCTACTGTACTTCAAGTCAACAGTCATGGAGGAGAATATGTTCCTGCATGAGGCAGCCTAGAGATTGCTCTCAATGGGAGGTATTCAAGGAATTCTGTAGGTTGCTTATGCTCAGTTCAAATTCCCAGAAAGGGCCGTTTCATAACACATCTTGGGGGCAGGGGAAAAAAAAGTTAGTTGTACTTAAAGCCTGAATCCTCTGACAGCATTAGCACTGCGAAAATAATAGAAAACCTAGACTTTCTCCTCCTCATCCTTTTAAGGAAAGTATTTCTATTCCAGTGCTTCAGCTATGATCCCTTCAAGCAAGAATAACTACGAGCTAAACATATTAAGGCATTGAATCTACTATGGAAAAGTTGAAAACAAAACAGACAACTATGACACGTACATATAGGATCTTAATTTTTTTTTTAAATGACCCATAACATCTATCATACTACTAGAATATGAGCATTAGTAATGCTACTAGCACTGAGTGAAACATGCTGCTCTGCAGAACACTGTAGAACATATTAACACTATCACAACACAACAGCTTCTGTTTATGAAACCTTAAAGCTCTTATAATAAGCACGAGATGTGTTTTATTAGATTTTTCCTCATTACAGCATTGTCTTAACCAGTTTTTTTTTAAGACACTGACACTGTGATAATGACAAATGTGTCGCCAGAATCTGCAGGATGTGAAGTATTAAATGTTACATGCTACTAAAATGCAGTAGGTCATATGCTAGTCAACAATTCTTCAGATCCTCTTCCCAACTTAGAAGACAGTCTTCTTCAGGCACACACAAAGGCTGTGGCAAGACAAATAATCCAAGATTCTCCAAAGCGTCCCCAACCATCACACTTCACTGTCAAATCCTATACTTCCCTGGGCTGTTTAACATACTTTAATGGTAACGTAACTAATAAAACCTAGTTGTAGAATGCAACAGATAAATCAATTTATTGGTCTTTATTCCTAACTTAAAACACAGCAAGCCTGATTCATACACCTCAGGTTTGCTTCTCAGAGATGGATTCTGTTTATGTGTTCACTTTCAGGCATGTGGAACTTCACTTACCAATGCACGCATGAACTCTCACCGACAGCTGGGTCCTCAGAATAATACTATGCTTCTTGCCCCTCCTGAAAAGAGAAGAGAAGAAAATTATATAAAGACGTAGGGAGGAGGTAAAGGAGGTGGGAGTGCAGGAGTGAAGTTGAGCTTAGGAAAAAGGATGGAGTTGAGGTAAGGTATTATGAATTATGCATTATGTCTTTTTTTTTTAACATCATTTATTTTAATTGGCAATAAATTAATTTTTCACAAGTAATGCCTTTTTGCCTATGACAATAATTTCTAAGTGATCTCCTCATCCCTATCTTAATCACTGACTTCTTTTTATCTTATTTTCCTCCTCTTTTGCTGAGGACAGGGAGCAAGAGAGCAGCTGGGTGGGCAGCTGGCTAAGGTCAATCTACCACAATGACTCTCTAGAAATCTGTGCTAGAGGAGTACCAAATGATAACCACACATTTTAATTTTCACACAACTATCTTAAAGCTAGGCATAGTCAACCATGAAAAGAAAATGCAAGGTCAAACAAGAGGTTGTTTACAACTTTCAAAAATCCGCTCATGTACCCTAATGGGTCTTGAAAGCATGAAGGATGATCCATTTTTCATGCAACGAGACAAAAATAAGGAATCCTTCACTCAGGCACTATCTCAATTTCATCCTGGTCTTACATAGAATGACTTTATCTTACCAAGCTGCTACATTTCTCCTTTGCTTTTTAGACAAATTAGCATTAGATACATCCTCTCAATCTGGACAAGAGCACTATTCTCAATTTCTAGGCTAGCACTCTGCCTCTGCACCCAAACCTGTTCACTTGATAAAAGGAAAGAACGTAAGAAAAGCCAAATATCTTTCCCATGTGTAGAGCAACACATTCTCTCTCTTTTCTCTGAAGCTAAAGATGCAATTCCTGCACAACCCACTCCAGATCGCACTGCTTGAGTGGGGTGATTGGACCAGATGACCTCTAGAGGTCCCTTCCAACCTCAATCCTTCTGCAATTCTATGAATTTATTGTGGGAAAACATACAAGGCGTTTTTAGAACACGTTCAGATGCAGCTTAGTTCATGTCATGAGAGTCCTAGATCATTTCTATAGACAAATTAAAAGCAAATAAAAAGCCAGCACAACCTTCCTCAGTTATATACATTATGATTCTGCTGAGAGGTTTCAGGGCCAACTCTTTCCCACAGACACCCAGCAGAATTTCCCACTGGCTGTAATTTCATCAGAATAAACCCACCACTTCACAGAACATGTTTTATATCATCTCCCTAAAAAACATGCAAGGGAAAGCAGGCTGGTGAAGCAGTGACAAACATTTTCAGAAAAATATCACTTCTAGAAGAATATAGGAAAAAGAAATCCAAAATCAAATTCCATGCCTGAAAACAGAAGAACTATGTACCTGTAAAGGACACCATTCCAGTTTCAGAACAGGACCCTTTCTCGACAGGTTTAAAAAAAGAAAATAAACCCCAAAATTTCAAATGAAATTGCTCTTTGAAGGGTCTGCTTGAACAGCATTAGGATAAAGCAGGAATAGCGTGTATCCGCTCTTAAAGCTGCTGCAGGCTTGCACATCTGTTGAAGTGCCAAGCAGCAACACACTATTTTCCCCACAAGAGCTGCCTGTAGTCTGGATTTTAAAGTTTCCAGGTGTGGGATGCACTCTGCTCACCGAAATTCCTGTATTTGTGTATGCGTGTTCTGTTTTTTAAACTAGGATGAAGCATTTCCTTCAGATCCCAGTTAGCTTCTGGTAAGGCAGTGTAGATGTGATGCAAAACAAATTCTAAAAGTTTAAATTTAAACTGGCAACAGCAGCAAAGAGATTTTAAGTTTGGAGATCCAGAGCGTGGACCTTACCCTTTGCCATTCCACCACTACACTGGCTTACATCCTCCTTCTTTATATCCACTCTTCCTCATTCTGCTTCAGAGGAGCTCTGTGAAGAGCAATTGGCTCATTTTTGCTGCCTACATATAACTTATGAAACTCTACATGAAAAACACCTATAGTTTAGATAAAGGCTCACCTTCCTCATTTTCACAAATAAAATACAGTGAATCAGATAGCAAACACTATGGGCACTTTAATATTAATTGAAACTAATAAAAACGTACACAGGAAGGTTTCCCACCACCCAGCCTTCAAACCACCCTTTCATAATCACTTCTGTGCTTTTATTAAGTTCAATACCAGTGAATTGCTCAAAGAAAGGCCAACTCTGAACCAGGCAGTATCAGATCAATCAGGCATCAGTTTACCTTGCTCTAAGCCTCTCCTTAAAAAAATCAGATACTTTCATCATCCTTCATCAGCAACGCAAAAACAGATTTCTGAATCACACCAATTTATCCCAAAGATTGCACAGGCCGGATGAAAACTAACCTCAACTTCGTAATTGTATAAATCTACCGCTTCATAATAAACACTGAAAATGTCTTCAGACTTAACTAGCATATAAAGCCAGCTTAATTTGACAAATTACCTTATAACAATTCTGCATCTACTTCTGCCCAACATAACAACCTGACCGTTATAAAAACCTGCCTAATACAGATCTTAGTGGAAAGTTTTCAAAGCACACATGCTTAACATATGCTTCACGTTTTGTTACAGCCACTCATAGCACTCAGGTTTCTTGGTGGACCATCAGCCCTACCCAGTAATCATACTGCATATTTCAAGAGGAGCAGCTTAAAGAGAACAGCATCCAACAGCAATCCCTAAGTTCAAGAAGGAGCCATTGACTGCCATGAGAGAATCCCAGACAACAGCACGCCACCAGAAACAAATGCATGGCAACAGATGCAGATACCTGAAGTGCATTATTCTTGCAATTGGCTTTCATATTTTCATTTCAGCACCTATGCATTTCCATCTTTGCTTGCACACACCTTTCAGGGAGTGGAAAATGCTTCTGGGACAGGGTATTGCCTCACAGTCAGACATTTCATAGTTTAAGGTACTCCACAACAGCAGTGGAAAACAAACTATTCCTTGTTGAATGCATAAGGGATGAAATTTTTGCCAGAGTTCAAGCACTTGAGTCTATCAGGTTTTCCCTTAAAAGGATCTGCAAGCCAGCACACACACAATAAGGAAAGTGTTTCTTAACCTGCTATTAATCAGACAGCATAAATCCTAGGTTTTGATTTCAAAGCTGTTAAGATACAGTTTGACTGAAGTTTCAGTATGATTTGCTTCTCCATTCAATTGCAGAATCAAGAGATGCAGAAGAAAAATTGACACGTAAAAAAATTGTTGTATAAAAGCCAACTCTTTTGAGAGACAGTAAAAGCACACATGTGCATGGAGAGAGGAATTAAGAATCTCTCTGAAAGTCATCTGAAAATCTTATCCAAACAAATAACCTTTTTGAAGTTCTTCACAGATCATGATCCAACGAGCCAAGTGTCATGTTCAAGCTCATGTTATTCTCATTGAATAATGGAAACAAAGGGGCTCAGGAAATAATAAGTTGGATTTTTTTAATAAAAAGTCTTTTAAATGTTAAGATTTACCTCCAATACAGTTCAAAAGGAAGACAGTGCTAATAACTCTTTCTGGTACATGACAGGCAGCTGGAGGCAAACACACACACTCATCTTCAAATGAAGTCAAAATGAAGCGGTCTTTCCTACCTCAGTTTTTCCATCTGAAAACATAGTGTGAACTCAGAATGTGTCTGCTTCCTGTTCTTGCAATACACTCGCAAGTTATCTTAATCATTTAATATACTAGTTTTATTCAGAGCATTTCAGGACCATAACACATTTACTAGAGTAACAGTAATTTGACAAGAATGGATAAAAATAAGTAGACAGAGACTGTTGAGATGCCTGTTCACTCTTCATTAAAAAAAAACACAAACTTATCTAATTCAGGTAGAAATAATCCCAATTCCCTAAACAAAAACTGAGCAGACAAAATCCTGCATTTTTTTTTTAGTGTAAAAACCATTATGCAAAGGAACAACATATGAAGAGACTTGTAGGTTTTTCTTCCCCTGCAGATTATTCCAGTATTATACACAAAAAGTTACAAGGAAAGGAGAGCACCCTGGTTTACACACCCTTGCCTGTGTAACTGTGCAAATAAGGAATATATACGGACTGTCACTGCAAGATGCTGGGTTTTTACATCGACATATTCTTCCCAAGCAAAGAGGGGGGCAATAATGAGAAAGGGTCAAGTGAAACATTTAAGAGACGCACTAACTATGTGTTATAAGCCACATTAATAGGTGCCTAATTACTTATTAGTAATGTATTCCGAGTATATGTCTGTAAAGGTCTGGGTGGAGTCTTCTGTGTACCTCACCGCAAATCAATGATTTCTGCCAAAAGACAATGAATCACTTCACACACTGAAATGCAGCAGGCTGAAATGGGGAAACATTTGTTCCATCTGTCCTTTTTAGTGGTTTCTGTGCAAGCACACCTCAGAAGCTGGAAAACATGACTCCCCTCCCCACTCCTATCCGTTACTTTCTGAATCATGCTAGTTATTTTTCAGCTGCTAATAGTTCCATTTCTAAACATTAAAACTATAACCTTTTAACAGCCCCTAAAACATCTGAAGGCTGTTTCCTTCACTATCAACAAGAAGCCATATATTAAGAGCTGTTCTTATTCATGAACAAAGCTGTGTCCCTTCCCGTCCCAAAAGCTCAACCCATATTTAACTGGTTTGGGTAGAAAATTTATTATTTCATTTTGTGAAATATGGATGGGATGATCAGTTAAATCTCCACCTTATATTTTTGCATTAAGAAAACACAAACTTTGAGAGTTGACAAATGGTGAAGATATTTGCATTAGAAGTACTATTTTAACAATAATATTGCTTCTGGGTGATAAACTGGAAAGGTTAATCCCTCACTTCTTGTCAACCTTGCATCACATTCTTCTGAAGAGATGACACATCATTTGACCATTGCTTTCCAATTCTTAAGTTATGTATTTCCCACCACTAGCAGTAGCTCTCAAACTCCGGCTGCACATTCCTCCCAGGCATCCTTACATTCAGTACCTTGTGGTTATGTGGTTTTGCTGTCACTCGCACTTTGAAGTTCATATTACAGCTGGATTTTCATTTAAAAGCTCCTTGCACTTGGATGAACAAATACCTTGAAAAGAAATCAGTACTGAGAATCTACAGGACAAATGGCCAAGGACAAATGTAAAATAAATGAATGTCACTCAGTTGGGTGACTTGATGCTTCCACCTTTTCCAGCAAAGGGTTCCTCTGATGCTCACAGCCACATTGTGGGACCCATAGCTTTGGTTCCAGGAGAACAATGTGCTAGACCAAGTTAATTAGAAAAATTCCAGTCACTAAGTAGAAGCAAAGGACATCTCACAATCACTTCATTCTCATAAAGGAACTAACTCGTACTTACAGCATCAAAAAGACCTATAATTTATTAATACTCAAAATAATCAAAAAAATCACTTAGACAGTTTGGATAAACTAGGTTTAATAATATTTCATAAGATTTTCCTTTCTAGTTTGATTCATTCTATAATACCTCAAGGGAAAAAAAAAAAATTATGATTTTCCAATGTAATTGATGATACTGAAAGGATAGCCTGAAGAAGAGATTTCCCCAAGTGATACAAAACACATTTCAAAGCGAAGTCCTATTACTCTGCCCAATTACTCTGTTCCTCAGAATGTCATCGGTTTAACCAGACACGACAAGGACTATTTAAAACTGTCCTACTTTGCAGTAGGACATGCATGCACATATACAAGTATGTATAAGTACATAAAAAAATAAATAAAATTCTACTTTACACTGAACAGTATGCCTCTTTGGGTCTCTCTGCTTTTTGGAAGTTTTTCATCAGCAGCACATTTGGCAAGAGTTCCTGTGTAACTTGACACACACATTCTTAAATATAACACTTTGCCACCAGGCCACTTATTTCTCCAGAATAAATCCATTTAGGAAATGGGCTTTGCATTTATTACTGGGCCATCCATGGTTTTGCTAGTGAGAACAGTCACTGAGCAGTAAACATGAAATAAATGAATATTTTGCTGTACTGCTACAGTCTTAACCTTGGCAGAGGTCACTAGTTTTCATGGCTTCATTGCTGGAGATCGTGGGCTACTCACACATTTACGGTTGTTTAAGCTGTTAGTTCACCACAGGAGGTTAAATTGGAGACATTTTTATCAGAAGCGGATTATAACCTTAGTTTAGTCAGTGGTAAAACAAACATACATCAAGCACTCAGGCAGATGAATTTACATGAGATAAAGAGAGTGTGAGCTTGCCTATACAAATCTACTTTGCATTTACCACAGAGAAGAAGCACACACACGAGTAGTTTCCATGCAATAGGAAGTGTAGTAAGTTCACAGCTTTTCCTAATTACACAGCACAAACTCATTCGGCTGCCTGGATACTCCAGGCAATTGCAATGCAAGCTGCACCAGCAGACAGTGGGTGCACCGGGTGGTGGTGGTGTTCAAGGTTTGGATCCTCAGATCAATAGTTTTACTTGCAACAGGAGTAGAGTTTGGAGCAGCCCTATAGCACTTTCTGGCAGCCCGATGTGAAGCCCTCCAGATGATCTGTTTATGGAGAAAGGAAAGGATTTCCTCCTCTCAAACTGAAGAGAAACACGTTTCCAAGCCTCAAGACCTGCTCGCTTAGCTTATAACCTCATTGGTGAGGAGAGCAGAGTGCACACACAGCTACTGAGGAGCTTCAATGTTAATAAAATGAAATGGTTTTAAATAAAACATCTAGCATCAGCTGTTTCTATAAGCTGTTTTTATTTCAGTTTCCACCCTAAAATACTGGGCTCCTCAGCTATTTTCACATGTAAACCCAAACACCAAATTAGACTATCTTAAAAAAAAAGTTGTCCTAGGAAAAACTAAAAATTATTCACACACTTTCTGGTTTGGCACTGTACTTGGTATCTAATAGTTTGGGAAGGAGCTAAGCATAACAGTATTTTTGCAATACATTTTGCAATGGAAATTATTTTTTAAGAAAAGCACTCTTACTGCGTACATTTGCCTGTGGTAATCACTAAAATTTAAAAACAGCAAATCTTCAAATGTTTCTACAGATACCTTGGTACAGATGTAGATTTTTTTTTCTCCCCTCAAAAACAGAGAGCTGTGAGTAACCTCTGGGGCAAAGTAGGGATAAGGAGACACAGCTGTTTCAGTAGTGACAAATCACAAGCTATAAAATCATGAGTCAAGATCTTAAAGAAAAAAAACAAAAAAAAAAATCAAAAAAAAAACCCAAAAAAACCCCTCACAGGACAAAACCAGACTGCGGAACATTTTAGTGCTTTGGACTTGAAGTGCTATCCCAGACCCCAAAAGCCCATGTCAGTTTTTCATGCTATTCCCAGATACGTAGGATAAGAATACAGTGTTCCTTAGCATTTCTCAAGCGTTAACCTGAAGAGCTGCCCACGGCATGCCCTCATCAGGTCTGTTGATCCCAAGCTCCTACTCTCCCAAAACCATGCACAGCAGGGAAAACCCATACAACAATGACCTGCCTCCTCTTCCAACCTGGAGAAGGCACCACTATGGATGCTGGCTCCTTCCTAGCTGGAATCAGAATGACACAGCTTGGAAGACTGGGAGAAGAGCAAAACCAACATCCTTTGAAGAGCTCATCAGCACACCAATGAAAATAAGAGCACCCAGTCCCTCATAATGTTTTTGCAAGCCACTCGCCTGTAGGCCCTCTGGCTCAACAAGAATTAAGTTGTACAACGCAGTGACAGCATCCTTGTTCAATGTTCTCAAGCTTCAAACCACAAGTATTTGTGATCACTATAATTTCTGTGCTTACTGACACCCTCCAGTGCCCTTACTACTAAGCCCACCAAATTAGATGACCACAGGTTCTTTCCACAAGCCCAGAGGAATCTTACATTTTTTGTCTTCCAGCATGAGCCAAGTGACTTGTAATTTATAAAATCATAGAATGGTTTGGCTTAGAAAGGACTTTAAAGATCATCCAGTTCCAACCCCCATGCCATGAACAAGGACACCTCCCACCAGACCAGGCTGCTCAAGGACCCATCCAACCTGGCCTTGAACACTTCCAGGCACAGGGCATCCACAGCTTCCCTGAGCAACCTATGCCAGTGCCTCAACACCCTCATAGCGAAGAATTTCTTCCTAATGTCTCATCTAAATCTTCCCCATTCCAAACTAAAGCCATTCCCCATCATCCTATCACCATGTGACCTTGTAAAAAGACCCTCCCTATCTTTCTTTTAGGCCCCCTTTTAGGTACTGGAAGGCCGCTATAAGGTCCCCCTGGAGCCTTCTTTTCTCGGGGCTGAACAAACCAAACTCTATCAGCCTGTCCTCATAGCAGAGGTGCTCTCTGATCATTTTTGCGGCCCTCCTCTACAGCATTTACCAACAGTTCCATATCTTTCTTATGTTGAGGATCCCAGAACTGGACACGCTATTCCAGGCGGGGTCTCACATAAACTAACTAGAGGAGCAGAATCGTCTCCCTTGACCTGCTGGCCATGCTTCTTTTGATGAAGCCCAGGATATGGCTGGCCTTCTGGGCTGCGAGCGCACATTGCCGGCTCATGTCGAGCTTCTCATCACCCCCAAGCACCCTGAAGTCCTTCTCCACAAGGCTGTTCTTAAACACATCATGCCCCATCCTGTATTGAAAACATGGATTGCTCCGATCCAGGTGTAGGACCTTGCACTTGGCCTTGTTGAACCTAAAGAGGTTCCCACAGGCCCACTTCTCCAGCTTGTCCCGGACTCTCTGGATGACATCCCATCCTTCTGGTGTGGTAACTGCACCACTCAGCTTAGTGTCATCTGCAGACTTCTGAAAGTGCACTCAATCTTTCTGTCAATATCATTGATGAAGATATTAAACAGCACTGGTCCCAGTATGGACCCCTGAGGGACACCACTTGTCACATATCTCCATCTGGACTTTGAGCCATTGATGGCTACTCTCCAAACGCAACTATCCAACCAATTCCTTATCCATCAAACAGTCCATCCATCAAATCCATATCTCTCCAATTTAGAGAGAAGGATGTTGTTGGGGACCATGTCAAAAGCTTTACAGAAGTCCACATATATTACAACCATTGTTTTTCCCATATCCACTGATGTCATTACCCCATCACAGAAAGCCACTAGGTTGCTCAGGCAGGACTTCCCCTTAATGAAGCTGTGCTGGCTGTCTCAAATCACCTTCCCCTCCTCTATGTGCTTTAGCATAGTTTTGAGGAGGATCTGTTCCATGACCTTCCCAGGCACAGAGGTGAAGCTGACAGGCTGGTAATTCCCAGGGTCACCTTTTCTACCCTTTTTAAAAATGGGCATAACGCTGCCCTTCTTCCAGTCATCAGGGACTTCTCCTGACTGCCACAACTTTCCAATATCATGGAGAATGGCTTGCCACCATATCAGCCAATTCCCTCAGGATCCAGCGATGTATTTCATCAGGTCCCATAGAGCACGGCGAAGAGAAGCGTGGCACGTTAGTGTAACGGGGCAGTTTGAGTGGCAGTTGAGGTGAGCAGGGAGGGTGCAGGGAGGGGCTAGAGGACGGCCATAAAGGACCGTGGACCATGGTGGCAACCCGGCAGATGATTAAAACCTCTCCGAATGTTGCAACAAGCAGGATAGATGTTGCCACCCAGACAGAGCCTCAGTGAGTCCATGCAGCTTCCCAGACCCCGGGCTGTACGCAGTGCCCCCCTCCCACACCAGCTCACGCCTCTGGCACTGCTCCACTTGTGAAAGCTGTGCTCATGTGGGGGAACTCCTTCGCCTGGCGGCAGAGCTGAGGGAGGAGGTGACTAGACTAAAGACCATAAGGGAACGTGAGAGGGAGATGGATCACTGGAGCAGCACCCTCTCACAAACTCAGCAGGCTGCTTGAGTTAGTGCAGCTGAGCAACTCCCACCGACGAACTGTAAGGTTGGGGGAACAAGAGATGGGGAACGGCAGCAAGTTCCTGCCCGGCACAGGAAACCTGCTCTCCCCCCAGACAACAAGCCCCAAGATCCCCTTGAGGAATAAATAGGAAGCATTGCAGGTAGAAACCATCCCTAAGGATGAAGAAGTTGGCTCCCACAGCCTAGAAACATTCCCTAAGCTGCACCATCCTCTGAAGACCATAAAAACATCCTCCATAAATAAGGAGAGTGATCGTCTTAGGGGATTCCCTTCTAAAAGGAATGGAGGGACCCATCTGTAGACTGGACCTGCTCCACAGGGAGCTCTGCTGCATACTGGGAGCATCAGTGAAGGATGTTACTAGAAAACTACCTTCCTTGGTGAAAGAGACAGACTACTACCCTCAAGTAGTATTTCAAATAGGCAAAGGTGACTTACAGCACAGAAAGCTGAAAGCCATCAAGAGAGACTTTAGGACTCTAGGGAGAATGTTGGAGGACTCTGGGGCACAAGTAGTGTTTAGCTCCATTCCAGTGCTAAGGAATGAGAAGCAGGAGGTCAAAGAGAAACAGTTGATTAATGCCTGGCTCCAAGCCTGGTGTGAGGAAAAAGGCATTGGGTTCTTTGATCATAGGGTGACCCACCCACCCCCAGGCTTTCTTACTAGGGATGGAACACGCTTGTCTCCTAGGGGAACTAAAGTCCTTACTAAAAATCTAGCTCGGCTCTTAAATAGAGCTTTAAACTAGATGTGAAGGGGGAGGGGGAGGAGACCAGCCTAATCGGGAGTGAGCCTGGAAGTGGGACTCCAGTAACTGAGAGATGGTGTACTGGAGAGGACCGCCAGTACATCACCTCAGAGCACGTGGGGGCGATTATATCTGGGGACAGTAAGGATGAAACTGGCACTGTGGAGTTAGTTATTCCAAGGACCAGTCAACTGGGAATGAGCTCTATTCCCTTTATGAGGGCAGAAGGTTCACCAGCCCAAGTGCATTTACACCAATGCACACAGCATGGGCAATAAGAAGGAGGAGTTGGAAGCTGTTGTAGGGCAAGGTGACTATGATGTCGTTGCCATCACGGAAACGTGGTAGGATGACTCGTATAACTGGAGTGCAACCATGGAGGGGTATAAACTCTTCAGGCAGGACAGGAAGAGTAGGAGAGGAGGTGGTGTAGCCCGCTATTAGAGAGTGTTTTGATACCCTAGAGCTCAATTATGGTAAGGAAGGGACTGAGTGCCCATGGGTTAAAATCAGAGGAGCCTACAAGAAGGCAGACATTGTGATGGGAGTCTACTACAGACCAACAAGCCAAGAAGAAGCAGCTGATGAGCTCTTCTGTAAACAGCTGGTGATAGTCTCTAGATCGCTACCTCTTGTCCTTATGGGAGACTTCAATCTTCCTGATATCTGCTGGAAGTACAATACAGCAGAAAGGAAGCAGTCTAGGAGGTTCCTGGAGAGTGCGTAAGACAACTTCCTCACACAACTGGTGAGTGAGCCGATGAGGGAGGGTGCCCTCCTGCACCTACTGTTTGTGAACAGAGAAGGCCTTGTGGAGGATGTGACGGTTGGAGGATGCCTGGGAGAAAGCAATCATGAGATGATAGGGTTTTCAGTTCTAGGTGAGATGAAGAAGTGGATTAGCAGAACAGTCACATTAAACTTCCAGAGGGCAGACTTTGGACTATTCAGAAGGCTGGTTAGCAAAGTTCCATGGGAAAGAGTCCTTAAGGGCAAGAGAGCCCATGAGGGCTCTTCAAAATGAAGAGCGCTCTTCAAAAATGAAATCCTAGCAGCTCAGGAGCAAGCCATCCCCATGTTCCGGAAAAGGAGCCGGCAAGGGAAAAAAATAGCTTGGTTGAGTAGGGAGATCTTGAGAGATATCAAAAAGAAGAGGAATATCTATGAGCTTCGGAAGAAGGGACAGGCGTCTTCGGTGGACTACAGGGAGGAAGTGGCATCATGCAGGGAAAAAATCAGGAGGGCTAAGGCCCAACTAGAAATCAAACTGGCTAAGTCTGTGAAAGATAATAAAAAATCTTTCTACAAATACATTAACAAGAAAAGGAGGACTAGGGAGAATATTCAGTCCCTACTGGATGCAGAAGGAACAACAGTGACAGGGGATAAGGACAAGGCTGAGGTACTTAATGCCTTCTTTGCCTCTTTAATAGTAAGGGAAGTTGTTCCCTCTGTGTACAAACCCAGGAGTTAGAGGAGTAGAGTGTGGCTCCCATGATCCAAGAGGAGGAGGTTAGAGACTTGCCTGCCCAGCCGGACACCCACAAGTCTATAGGGTCGGATGGGATCCACCCAAGAGCACTGAAGGAGCTGGCGGATGTCCCTTCCAAACCCCTTTCCATCATCTTCCAGCAGTCCTGGCTGACTGGGGAAGTTCCACTGGACTAGAAGCTGGCTGATGTTGTGCCCATCTACAAGAAGGGCTGCAGGGAGGATCAAGGGAACTACAGGCCTGTCAGTCTGACCTCAGTGCTGGGGAAAGTCATGGAACAGGTGATCTTGAGTGCTATCATGAAGCACATGCAAGAGAACCGGGTGATCAGCCCCAGTCAACATGGGTTCATGAGAGGTAGGTCTTTCCAAACTAACCTGATCACCTTCTATGACAAAGTGACTCGACTACGGGATGAGGGAAAGGCTGTGGATGTAGTCTTCCTCGACTTCAGTAAAGCCTCTGACAGTTTCCCACAGCATTCTGCTTCAGAAACTGTCAGCCTCTGGCCTGGACAGGCACACACTCTCCTGGGTTGAAAACTGGTTGGATGGCCGGGCCCAGAGAGTGGTGGTAAATGGAGTTAACTCCAGATGGAGGCCAGTTACAAGTGGGGTTCCCCAGGGCTCGGTACTGGGTCCAGCCCTGTTTGATATCTTTATCTTTTTTACCTGGATGAAGGCATTGAGCGCACCCTTAACAAGTTTGCAGATGACACTAAGCTGGGAGGAAGTGTGGATCTGCTGGAGGGTAGGGAGGCTCTGCAAAGGGATCTGAACAGGCTGGACCACTGGGCCGAGGCCAATGGCATGACATTCAACAAGGCCAAATGCCGGGTCCTGCACTTGGGGCACAACAACCCTATGCAGTGCTACAGACTGGGGGAAGAGTGGCTGGAGAGCTGTACGGAGGAGAAGGACCTGGGGCTGTTGGTTGACAGTCGACTGAACATGAGCCAGCAGTGTGCCCAGGTGGCAAGAAGGCCAACGGCATCTTGCCTTGTATCAGAAATGGGGTCACCAGCAGGTCCAGGGAGGTTATTCTCCCTCTGTACTCAGCACTGGTGAGACCGCACCCTGAGTACTGTGTTCATTTCTGGGCCCCTCACCACAAGAATGATGTTGAGGCTCTGGAGTGTGTCCAGAGAAGAGCAATGAAGCTGGTGAGGGGGCCGGAGAACAAGTCTTACGAGGAGCAGCTGAGAGAGCTGAGGTTGTTTAGCCTGGAGCATAAGAGGCTGAGGGAAGACCTTATTGCTTTCTACAACTACCTGAAAGGAGATTGTAGAGAGGAGGGAGCTGGCCTTTTCTCCCAAGTGACAGGGGACAGGACAAGGGCGAATGGCCTTCAAGCTCCACCAGGGGAGGGTCAGCCTTGACATCAGAAAAAAAAATTTCACAGAAAGGCTCATTGGGCACTGGAATAGGCTGCACAGGGAGGTGGTTGAGTCACCTTCCCTGGAGGTGTTTATGGGGCGGGTGGACGAGGTGCTGAGGGGCATAATTTAAGGATTGTCAGGAATGGTTGGACTCAATGATCCAGTGGGTCCCTTCCAACCTAGTGATTCTATGACTTATATGTGTTCAGGTTCCTGGTAGTCACAAGCCTGAACCTTCCCTACAGTGGGAGGGGCTATAACCCCTCATCCCCTTCTTGTTGTCCACTGACCCAGAAGGGGTGAGGAGAGCAGTTGTCAGTGAAGACTGAGGCAAAAATGTCTTGAGTATCTCAGCCTTCTCCTCATCTGTTGATACAAGGACACCATTTTCATTCTTCAGTGTGGCTACACTTTCTTTAACCTTCCTTTTGTGGCTGATGTACCTGTAGAAGCCCTTCTTGTTAGTCTTCATTTCCCTTGCCAAGTTCAGCTCCAGCTGTGCCTTGGTCTTCCTGACCCTGTCCCTACACGACTAGGCAGCGTCCCTATACTCTTCCCAGGTTCCCTGTCCCTGCTTGCACTGCCTGTGAAGGTCACTCTTGCTCTTCAGTTCGACCAGCAGATCTTGACTCAGCCACGCTGGTCCCTTCCCTTCCCTGCTCGATTTCTTACATTTGGAGACTGAGCACTTTTGCACCACTTTATGGAAAGCATCCTTAAATATCTGGCAATTCTGTTCTGCTCAATTCTGTTCTACTGAGTAACTCCTTGAAGAGCTGGAAGTCTACTTTCCTGAAATTTAGGGTCCTGACTATACTTCTAGCTTGTCCCATATGCACACATCCACATAGAGTGTTTCCACTTTGTCTAGCTTGCATCTGCAGAACTTAATATCCCTACTGCCAATTGTTGTCGATTAAGTGATTCATGACTTAGATATGTGCAGAGATTTACTTCCACACCAGTCAGCTAGTCTTAAAACTGAGAGTACACAAGAAAGCAAGCTGTGGTCTGCAGTAAAATTTACTCAAGCTTGTTATTACTTACTCAGATGCTTGTTTTCTGAATACATTTTACATTCACAGAACTAGTAGCATTTTCCTACTAGTAAGAAAGGTAAATTTGATAACTATCACCTTCACAAGATCTCTTACTAAAAGATTAACTGACCAGAAATCAGTTGATCTCAAAACCAGTTAATAATTTGTGTGGTGGAACATTCAAGTGTTAATTACCTCCATCCTACTTCAAGGGCACATCCCTCAAAGTCATATGTGCCATTTGTCAGTCTCTATGAAATACATGCACATTTACTTAATTATTCCTGATTACATGCTCTGGAAATGAATACTAAGAGATTCCTTCCCTGTAGCAAGGATAGTATAGGACCTATTACTTTATTTCATTTTGCTGTCAAGGAATTGGCAGATGTGGTTGCCAAGCCACTCTCCATGATATTAGAAAAGCCCTGGCAGTCAGGAGAAGTCCCTGGTGATTGAAAGAAGGGTAACATTGTGCCCATTTTTAAAAAGGGTAGAAAAGACGACCCTGAGATCTACTGACCTGTCAGCCTCACCTCTGTGCCTGGGAAGGTCATGAAACAGATCCTCCTCGAAACTATGCTAAAGCACATGCAGGACATAGAGGCGATTAATGGCAGCCAGCAGGGCTTCACCAGGGGCAAGTCCTGTCTGACCAACTTAGTGGCTTTCTATGATGGGGTAACCGCAGCAGCGGATTTATCTAGACTTCTGTGAAGCCTTTGACACGGTCCCCCACAACACCCTTCTCTCTAAATTAGAGAGATATGGATTTGAGGGGCGGATGGTAAGGTGGAGAAGAAACTGGTTGGGTGGTTGTATTCAGAGAGTAGTGGTCAATGGCTCAAAGTCTAGATGGAGATCCGTGACGAGTGGTGTCCCTCAGGGGTCCCTACTGGGACTGGTGCTGTTTAACTTCTTTATCAATGATATTGACAGCGAGATTGAGTGCACACTCAGTAAGTTTGCAGATGACACCAAGCTGAGTGGTGCAGTTGCCACACTGGAAGGATGCGATATCATCCAGAGGGACCTGGACAGGCTGGAGAAGTGGGCCTGTGAGAACCTCATGAGGTTTGACAAGGCCAAGTGTAAGGTCCTGCACCTGGGTTGGGGCAATCTCCGTTTTCAGTACGTGATGGGAGATGATGTACTTGAGAGCAGCCCCGCAGAGAAGGACTTGTGGGTGCTGGTTGATGAGAAGCTCGACACGAGCCAGCAATGTGTGCTCACAGCCCAGAAGGCCAACCGTATCCTGGGCTGCATCAGAAGAAGCGTGGCCAGCAGGTCAAGGGAGGTGGTTCTGGTCCTCTATTCCTCTCTTGTGAGACCTCATCTGGACTATTGTGTCAAGTTCTGCAATTCTCAACGTAAGAAAGATATGGAGCTGTTGGAACGCGTCCAGAGGAGGGCTACAAAGGTGATTGGAGGGCTTGAGTGCCTTCTCTACCGAGAGAGTTGGGCTTGTTCAGCCTGGAGAAGAGAAGGCTCAGAGGAGAACTTAGAGCAACCTTCCAGTACCTGAAGGAGGCCTACAGGAAAGCTGGAGAGGGGCTATTCGTAAAGGCTTGTGGGGATAGTACCAGGGGGAATGAGTATAAACTGGAGAGGGGCCGATTTAGACTGGACATTAGGAAGAATTTCTTCACTGTGAGAGTGGTGAGGCACTGGCACAGGTTGCCCAGGGAGGTAATAGCTGCCCCATCCCTGGAGGTGTTCAAGGCCAGGTTGGATGAGGCCTTAGGCAGCCTGATTTAGTGGGATGTCTCTGCCCATGGCAGGGGGTTTGGAACTAGATGATCTTTAAGGTCCCTTCCACCCCTAACGATACTATGATACTATGAATATCACAGAGTAAATATGAAAATTAATTTCTACTATTCCATCTAATGATTATTTTCAATATTCTACCTGATGATTTTTTTTTCTTTTATAAACAAAGGCATTTTATTAGGATTGAAAAATTAAGAATTGAAAGCTGCATAAAGTTTTGAAAACACAGGCAGTAATAGCTATTGCCCACAGATTTCAAGAGGGAGGGAACTAAAAAAGCCAACTTAGCCATACAGAAAAAAAAAATTCATTGGAAATTAGAAAAGTTAATCTTCACAGACCTTTATTTTGCAACAGTGAAGTTTTAGCTAATCATTCACTTCAAAAATGTGGTTCAACATCTTGATCTGATACATTATAGACTGGAAGACTGCTACCTTGTAGAAAGTCTTATACCTTCAAGAATTTACTGCAATCTTTTAGCCATATGACAGTCTGAATACATCTAGATTCCAATGAAAGGGCACGAGTGACTGCAGTTGGGTGTCACGGAAATCCTTGAACACGCCAGGCTATTTGAGTCCTAAGAGAGTCAAGATCAAAAGCAGTGTCTTTTGCATCACTCTGTGGCTCAGGCCCATACATCATCATGTTCCTCTACCGTCTGAGCCTTTATAGTCCCTGCACCTGGATAAGTACGTATGATGTTATATGATATATAAACAGCACCTTAAGCAAAACACAAGAAAGGCTTCCATACCTCACCTGCTCTAAGTGTGCACTAGCTTCCTATACTAGTTCAGTCTTCTAGATAGAAAGAAGCTTGTCTTGATTATGTTTTATTTTTTGTTAGGTTGGTTGGGTTTTGTTGGTTTTTGTTTCACTTGGTGATTTTGTGGTTCTACCCCCACCCCTTTTTTCCATTTTTTATTATGACAATCCATCACATTTTTCAGATTCAGCATATGGTCAGGGTAATAATTAAATATCATAGAAATGAAGATATTCAGATGAAGTAATGCATTTTTCAAAATATGGGCAAACCACTGCAATGAGCAGTCACAGTCTACTGTTTGCTGCAACACCATGACAATCTCGCACAGGCACCTCCATTATTTTTCTTTCTGTTTGAACTGAGAACACTATGGAAATGACACAAAGCCAAAACATGGAAAGAAAGCTGTCATCAGATGAGTGCATCTTCCAGCAGTGCACTAATACAAATACTCTACTCAAACTAATACAAAATCAACACAGGATCTGCTAGTTAGCAGGACTGCTTCAAGAAATGAATCGCAGCATTTTTGTTAGGCAAAATGAAGTTATCCTTCAAATGCATGCCCAGCTTCCTTATGTAAAATAGCAACGAAAAGTCTTCCTTCTCACAATTACGCTAACGACAAAGTCTAAGACAGCAGAAAATAGAGTGCATGAGCAGGAAAAGAATATTAAAGATACCTGCCAGACTTCATCGCCCTCAAATAAATCCTTTATTGAGCCCAGAATGAACAGCAGCATCAAGAAGAAAAATGTCTGTCATCCAACTTAAACAGGACTCACCCAACTGAAATGGCTTGGGAAAAGGTATCTAGAAGGACTAGAAAAATGTAAGTGCTGAAGTTATTTGCCAGAAGAACTTAAAAACAAACTATCTGCTGAACACATCTCAAACATATATTACACCAAGGAAATCTTTATTGTTTGCAGTGCATTGTCTGAAGAAGCTTTTGTGTTCCACAATTTAGCACTGCCTTACCTTGTGGTCTACTATTAGGGCCCTGTTAAGACATGCCCATAAAAAGAACTTGAGCAATTATATGGTAATTTAAACACATAAACTTCTTAACAATTCTTGCTTACTCTATAAAATCACAAGTGAAAAAAGGAAAAGAGCATTACGTGTCACGGACACCTTAGCAAAACAGTCCATCTAAACTACCTCCACATTACCTATTCACACAATTAAGCATTCCCAAAGAAACTTACATTGGGAGCAATAAAAAAAATAATAAAAAAAAAAACCCACAAAACACAAAGCCAACCAGTAAGCAACAAGCAAACAAAACATCAATACATGCCAAATTTGAAAATAAAGGCAGTTTTCCTACAGGTTACTACTGACCCATTTCCTGGTCACACCATTTCTGCTGGGACAGCGGTTCATCCTGACTGTCCTTTCCCCCGACTCTGCCAAATCCAAACATTTAAAAACAATACAATTCTTCTAAATCCCACAGCTACTCCCAAAGGTGCAAATGGCAGCAGCAAGAGTTGCAGTCACAGTAAAACAGTCCTGTCCCCATCCACATTGTGCTCAGTTAGCCTTACAGGCTAAGGCGACGCATGTGCTGAGTTTTCTCTTCTTTAAACAGAAGTTTAGATTCTGCTTGAGTGGATAGGAACTACCAAAAGCTTCTTTTCATTATATTCAGTAATGAAAGAGGATTCTTTGGAAACAGCTTATGACTGCATGTGTTTCTAGTATCTGTTATTTACAGATACGCATCATAAATTCCCAGCCTGAATGCCATTACCCTCTTCTCTTGAAGAAAAATTCTTCTAATTTTTCTCTGTGCTTCAAGAGAACAGAGATACCTGCAACCTCTCACCAATAAAACTTTGTAAGATTTTGTTTTATCTGACATTTAATTATTTATAACTCTCTTTTCAGTAGCAGGTGTTTAAAAAAACAAACAAACAAAAACAACAAAAAAACCCCATCATAGTTTTGGCTGGGCAAACAGGAATATTTGGTAAAAAGATGTTGAAAATAGACAGGCTTCAGGACACTCTGGTCACTCTTAATAGGAGTTTCCACAGTTTAGGATCTGTAATTTTAAAAATGCCATGAATATCCAGCTATTAAGTCCTTAATTCAGAGTTCAGCAAGCTTCAGTGACCCTTATGAGCACAGCAGCCATGGCATGGAGAGAGGCAAGACCTGAGGTAGCCTAATCTTAGAAAATTAAAAGCTTTGAAGATTAAGAGCAGGACCTTGAAATGACCCAGAGAGAAAGAGAGAGACTAAGTGGTTTCTGTGGCCAGTCCCTCTCAGACAGCAGGCTTCTGCTAAGCGCCCGACATCCACATCCAGCAGCTCCAGCTTGGAAGCACTCCAGCTCAGCGTCATCATCTTTGCAGGGGCAAAAGATCAGAGCTGCAAGGTCCAAAAACCTTTGCTAGAAACCTGGGATGAAGGCAGGCATTCCTGACTGCGTTTCCTACCCTGTGTCTAAAATACTCACTTTCTCTGGATAATATCACATGAGATGTATTTACCCTGAAGTGACTGTTCCTGAGTCATATAGGAAAGCTATTACACAAATTTCTAAAGTTCTCATTGTTCTTGTTTATCTTCTTCCCATTCTCTCACAAAACATGGGCAAAATCGGGATGCAGACATCCAGCTGAATCTTTACCTGTACTGAAGATACCAGGCTCACTGCATTTCGCCTATTGAATTTCTGCTTCACACCCTAGGATTCACCTTAGCATTTTCAAAGGTTCATTCCATATACACTGACACGCATTCCGCTCTCAGTTCCCAAAAGCATCAGATCCTTCCCTGCCAAGTTGCTGACAAGTCAAGTGTTCTGCTTACTTCATTTTCTGCCTGACCAGTACCTGCTTGTCCTTTACCCAATTACTCCTAGATGCAAGGTTTTGTACTTCACTGAGATATATCCCAGTGCAGCAGATCAAAATGCTAGGATTTCAGGGCTCCAACCAGCAAGTTATTGTGTACATGTGTGTAGGGAAAATGGAAGAAAACCCCTCAACCTCACAACACTCAAGTTAAAGCACAAGCCCCGCATCATTTGGCAGCACTGCACATTAAGCATAAACTAGCATAGTCCAAGAGAAATATACCACTAGTATCTAGAAGGCACCTCAGAAGAGGAGCTATGGGGATAGTCCCCCTAAGGCAATTGTCCCCTCTCCTCTCTGTAGCAGGATGTATGTGTCTTTTTGTGCTTAAATGTGGTTTGCCTTCTGCTTTACTTTCCAACACACCCCACGTTCTTCCTTTCCTGCATTCTCACCACTTCAACTGTTTGCAACTACCACCACCTGCATAATTTACTAAGAACACAGGATCTGAAAGGGGACTGTAGCGGGAAGACATCAAAAAATGATGGGTCACAGCAGCTACAACGGCAGCACCCAAGAGCCCATTCTGGTGTTGCACCCAAGGCAGGCAGCTGAAATGTGAAAACACGACACTTCTTATTGACCCACAATTACCAGAGTGACAACTTGAGAGTACAGGGCAAAGACTAGTGAAGGCGAGGGCTACAGACCTGACAACAACAGACACAAAAGTTGTTCTCTTTCATTTCACAAAACCCATTTCAAAAGACAACTATCAGAATTTGTAGCCCAAACTTTGGTGATGCACATTAGTATATATACCCAGTTTCCTACTTCCCTATAAATCTTTACAGATAAATGGACCTCCTGGAAGACTTCACATTACCTGGAAGGACAAGCCATTGGAAGAAGCAATTACTCAACTGACAATAGGCTGTGCAATTAAGAGGAGGCCTGCACACACATGCAAAATACACAAAAATACAACCTGAATTTTTATCTCAAAACGATACAGTAACCATGCAATTCCAAGGAGCACAGCTGTTTCCGCATGCTTTGGTATTGTTCCTAGGATAGCTACCACAAAGCAAATTAGAATTCATGTTTCAGCAACAATTCATATAATGGATTTTATGTGCCCAAAGGAAGGAGAAATTAAAACAAGACGGAAGGTAGCTTGTCATTTCAAGTGTAAAGTCTGGCAGGAAACCAGTCTCCGGCTTACCAAATGGCTTGAGGATGCCACTGTGGGGCGTCAACAGCAATGAAGTTAAAATTACTAGAATTACCATGGAAACATCAATGGAAAGTAAAGAAATTGTGAATTAATAATCCATGCACACTACTACAAAACATATCAAAAGAGAAAGTTTTCCCTTCATCTTACTTCAACTTTTTTCAACTAATATAAAGTTAGTTGGAAATAAAAACTTGCTGTTCTTTGCAGCAATTTATCACCCCTGCACAAAACTGAAGACCAGATCAACTTCTATACTCAACACTCCTACAACACAGGGAGGGAGGCTCAGTTCAGCTCTATGGCTACTCTGTCTATCTAAGAATTTTGTTCTAATTTAATTCCTAACAGAACAGTTTCTTTACTATCTAATAGTTATAAAAAAACACTCCAAACGGGTAATTATGAAGAAGACACACACAAATGCACCTACAGGAATACCTGAAACATATTATTTAAAATTCTTCTCCAAATAAAATAATTATGAGAGGTACAGTTTAAATTTGTAAGAACTGTTCATCAAAGACAAGATAGCTATCACAAAAAGCCAAGAAACCAGTATAAGCTAAAGGGCTGCATCTCTTAGTGTTAACAAGCCCTGACCAATTCAGAATGCAGTTAATTTCCTTCTGGCACTGCTTCATTACTCACGTACATGAATTCCATGCCAAAACACACCCATAAAATTAATTACAACTATCCAGTCCCATATAGCAACTAACAAGGCCAAAATAGCTCTAGACTGTCTGTTCATTTTATATCTTAAATAGGACAATCAGCTAAAAGGTCCAGAAAAAAAAAATCTTCTAAAAATCAAATATATACACGCATTCACACAGAAACACATTGATGCTAACTTTTGTTTTAACTTTCAGTTCTCAGAGGTGGTTTCTGGGAAGCTGTTTCATAGCAATCCATGTGTGCCAGCAATAATTATGAAAAAAAAAAAAATAGAGATAGATGGGGAAAAAAAGACAAGAGAAGAGAATATTCAAAAATCACCATCACAACCACCACCTCCCCAGGCTGGCTAAATCAATTCCAGGAGGAAAAAAAAAATATAAAAAAATAAAAAAAACCACAGGCCTTTTCTTCAAGAACATGAAAGAAGGCCTTAAATCTCAAGACACAAAGAAATTAAGTTTATGACTTCAAAAGCACTGCCCTGATATAATCTTCTATACCAACTGTTATTGTATAAGAAAGATCTCCAAAACCAGCCATCCTCATTTATCAACTTCCAAAAAAATCTACTAAAATTTACTAGACTAGTCATTTATCTTAACAGATTTCTTACAGTATACAAACTTTTAGAGAAACCCAAGATTGAACGTAGCTAGAAAAGTAATAATTTTTTAAGCACACAATTGATGTGCTTACAGAAGAAAGAACTTAATCTTTTCTGTTCCTACGCAAACCTGAACGTACCAACTAAACCACATACACTTCTGAAACCTCAAATCATTTGGACGAATACACTTATTTATCTAATTTTAGTAAACATTTACTTACCCAGCATCCTCCTGGAAGCCTTCCAACTCATCTCTTTGTTCTGCTAGGGTGGATTCTAGATCCAGATAGGTTCCATTGTGAGACAATTGCAGGGTGCAGTCATCAAGCTGTAGAACAAAATTCAGATCATTAGATCACATCAGTTGTTCTCACAGAATCATGGAATGGCATGGGTTGGAAGGGACATTAAAGATCATCTAATTCTAATCCCCCTGCCATGGATCAGGACACCTCCCACCAGACCAGGCTGCTAAAGGACCCATCCAACTTCCAAGAATGGGGCATCCACAGCTTCCCTGGGCAACCTGTGCCAGTGCCTCACAACCTATTGAGAAGTTTTTTGTTTCCTAATGTCTAGTCTAAATCTTCCTCTTCCGATTTAAAGCCATTCTCCCTCATCCTAACACTACATGCCCTTGTAAAAAGTTCCTCCCCAACTTTCTTATATACCCCTTTCAGGTACTAGAAGGCTGCTATAAAGTCTCCACAGAGCCTTCTCTTCTCCAGGCTGAACAAACCCAACTCTTGTCCTCAAAGCTGAGGTACCCCATTCCTATGATCATCTTTGTAGCCCTCCACTGCACCCATTCCAACAATTACACATCCTTCTTATGTCAGGGATTCCAGAACTAGACACGCTACTCCAGGTGTGGTCTCACGAGGGTGGAGTAGAGGCAGAGAATCAACTCCCTTGACCTGCAGGCCACACTTCTTTTGATGAAGTCCAGGATATGGTTGGCCTTCTGGGCCGCGCTTGCACACTGCCAGCTCATGTCGAGCTTCTCATCAATCAGCACCACAAAGTCCTTCTCCACAGGGCTGGCCTCAATCACATTATCCCCCATCCTGTACTGAAACCACAGATTGCCCTGACCCAGGTGTAGGACTTTGCACTTGGCCTTGCTGAACCTAATGACCTATGAGTTCCTATAGGCCCACTTCTCCAGCTTGTCCAGGTCCCTCTGGATGACATCCTGTTCTTCTGGTGTGACAACTGCACCACTCAGCGTGGAGTCATCTGCAAATTTGCTGAGAGTGCTTTTCTTCCAGTCACCAGGGACTTCTCCTGACTGCCACAACTTTTCAAATATCATGGAGAGTGGCTTGGCCACCACATCAGCCAATTCCCTCAGCAGGTCCCACAGACTTAAATATGTTCAGCTTCCTCAGGTAGTCACAAACCTGATCCTTCCCTACAGTGGGAGGAGCTATACACCCTTCTTGTTGTCATATGACCCAGGAGGCGTGAGGAGAGTAGTTGTCATTGAAGACTGAGGAAAAAAAGTTGTTGAGTACCTCAGCCTTCTCCTCATCTGTTGATACAAGGATACTATTTTCATTCATCACTGGAGATACACTTTCTTTAACCTTCCTTTGCGGTTGATGTACTTGTAGAAGCCCATCTTTGCTTCCCTTGCCAAGTTCAGCTCCAGCTATGCTTTGGTCTTCCTTGACCCCCATCCCTCCACAAGCAGCCAGTGTCCCTATACTCTTCCCAGGTTCCCTGTCCCTGCTTGCACTGCCTGTGAAGTTCCCTATTGTTCTTCAGTTTGACCAACAGGTCTCAACTCAGCCACACTGGTCTCTCCATTTCTCTGCCTGATTTCCTACATCTGGGGACTTAGTGCTCTTGCACCGCTTTACGGAAAGCATCCTTAAGTATTTGGTAGCTCTGTTCTGCTCACTTGTCCCCAAGGACTGTATCCCAAGGGGTTCTACTGACTAGTTTATTGAAGAGCTGGAAGTTTCCTTTGCTAAAATTTAGGGTCCTGACTATAACATATCTCTGATATCGCCTTCTCCTTTTCTGGGCCCTCAAAAAAGATTTCCTAAAACAAGGAAGAGAAGGGAGTGTATACATATACATCAAGATAAGAAAACGGGTGCTGTTCGGCAATTAGTACAAGCCCAAATCCATATTCACTAGACCAATCTTGGTCGGAACAGTATCAATACAACTAATAGACACAGAAAAATATTTACTTGAACATATAGAAGAAGGTTAGAGGGTTTTATCACAGTGTCTTTAGAATCTTATAAGGAAAGAGAGGTCAATTTAAAAGTATATCTAGGATATTAATGACTGTTCTCTGTTCTTGAAGTACATTTACGTTGTGTTTCTGGCCTTCAGGAGGTGGAAGGAAAAAGCAGCTGTTTCATGAGCTACTGAATGTCCTCTGAAAGGAATAATAGAGCCAAGAGGCAGTACAATGAGCAGCAGCTGAGAGTGGCGTCTGGCAGTGAGCACTACAGTCAGCCAAGACTTGGATTTTCTGGCATTCTCATCTTAGAGCCAGGCACTAACCCGCCTCAGAGGTTGCAGGGAAGAGTTTCCTAAGCACCAGGGCGGAGGACTGGACAACACTACCGACTTTCTAAAAAGGTAGTGAGCTAACCAAGGAACAGACTTGAAAGCAGGAACCTGCCTGCAATGATGCCAAAGAAGGAGATGGCAATTAACAAACCTCCTTTATTTCCACTCTGGTCCTCACTCATTTTCACATTTTCTATTAATTGTTCCAGCTGTTAAAAAAAAAAAAAAAAAGCTATATTTGAGCAAAGTTAAAAAAGAAATTTTCTATGTTTTTTTATGGGGAGCTCATCACAGGAGGTGGTCTAGGAAGACCCATCGCAAAACTCTGGCTAATTGCACAAGAGTAGAAAAATAATTACTGGATTGAGAAGGGTAACTGAAGAAACCTGAGGGAAGAGCTAGGCAGTAACATGAGCTCCTCTCTTGCCATGAGATAACCCAGTGTCAAATCACAAGTAATAAGGAAAAAAAGCCTGCCCAGGGCAGGGAAACAAGAAAGCATTTACAAAGAGGCAAGTGAAAGTACAGGATTTTCCTGCCTCACCACTAGGAAGCAAGAAACCAGCCATCTTGGGCAGCCTGGAGAACCCAGCACAGAAGCAGAGAAACTACTACCACTGAGCCCAGCTAGACAGGCTGCTGTGGATCACCATGTGTCAACACTGCACCAAAGGCCCTTTTGTAATCAGTTCCAAGTTCACAAAAACTGTGAAGCCCAGATATGTTGTGCTGCTAGATATAACATCCAAGTCTAATAGCCAGTCTCAGACTGGCCTGACAAACAGAAACATTTAATTCCTCTGAATCTAGCAAAACAAACTGGCAAGTCCTTTGCATGCCTCTTATCTACCAAAAGACAACCCTGATGGTGATGGTGTAAGCGTACATCCCTGCTGTGAAGCCCACTTCGGGAAGAGAAGAACACCACGATGCTTCATACCAAACTTCTGCCACAGGTGGCAGCCAACGACTCCCTGAAGGGGTAAGCCAGGTCTGAAATAGCCAGTGACTCAAAGAAAGAAAATTAAAGCCCTTTATCCCATCCATTTGCTTTCTGCTCTTTTTAACACTAGGATTCTCATTAATATTCTTTCCATCTTTGATGAATTACCCATTTTAACTTCCTATCAAAGTCATGGGTTCCCAGTAGCTGTTGAAGAAAGCACAATAAGCAGCCACACTTCTTATCTGGCAGTCAATACCAAAACTTAGTCACCCAGTTTCCTATTACTGATTTACATATGCAAGAAAAGTATATAAATAGACTTGGATTATTCAGCATTAGCCTCATTGGAAATACTGCAGAAGAGCTCATTTACAATAAGCAAGCCACAGAATATGGCTTTTGGGGTAGTCAACACCACTACACTTCATACTATTTGTAATCTGAACAAAAAGTTCATCCTCTAAAGAAAGAGAAATGATAGAGGTCAATTTGTATTTCAGACCTGTTTCTTGTTTCTTCTTTTTTTCTTTTCGTTTCCTTTTTTAACCCTGGAGAAAGTCTAAGTCATCAAATAATGCAGCGTAAGTTTTTACTCTGACCCCTGGGGATTAAAGAAAACAAAGACCCTCCAAGTGCAGCCCTCTGATATTAAGAATAACAACAGTATTATTTTATATCTTACCAGTTACAAATGGTATTATTAACCTATGCTAATTCCAAAACCACTCTTTAGAGAGGAAAGGCTAAATAGTACTCAGGGAAACTTTTTCTCAGTACCCCACGGTATCTAATGAAATGCTAATTTATTCAAAGTAATGCCAAAAGGCAAACTACTAATTAGATAAATGTTCTGCTATCACTATGGAGATTAGGAAATTTGCCCACGATTTCCAATTAAACTGCTTAATTAGTGAAAAGGAACTGTGCTTTACTAATATCTTATGACTTTAGTGTATAACAAGCATGATGAGAACAGGAAGAACTTCATGCACAAAATAAATAATAGTACATTCTACCTATTTTCATCTCATCTCCATAGTTTTGGCTGAACATAATAGTCATTCAAGCTTTAAAGCACTGTACATTGTACACTGTATCCATTAATACAAGTGTTACACTAATGGAAGAAATGGCAGTATCTTTCATTTCCTTTACTTACACTCAGTCTTGCCCAAAAGACTTTTTCTCCTCTTGAATGTGTACACACAAAGATGGAAGGAAGCAAAACAACACTTTTAAAAGGAGTGTAAGTATTAAGACAATGAACACTAAAATCATCCTTATACAGGATCACCTTGCTACCTGGCCTCCAAGTTTCACAGATTTTACAGGCAGAATATAAAAAGAGAAGCCACCTTATGAATTACTTTTAATTAGTAAATTGCCTGCCTTTTTCAACACAAAGGATGGATGATGTTCACTCATTAGTGCTCATTAGTAGCAATTCAGGACCTTGGTCTCTCCTCTCAGTTCAATGTTAATCCCATGTTTATGTGTCATGCATCAATTCTCTCATCTCGGAGACCATCACAAATGTCCCCATCTAGTTTATTCACTGCATGCTCTCCCTCTTGATCATAATTCATATTAAAATCCTTAACACCCATCTTCTCTTAGGACAACCAAAAGGAATAATGAGAAAAGACAGTCTTTCAAAGAACATGTAACTGAACTGTCTCTCATAATCATGAATGAGCTGCTATTCAACTTTTTCCAAATTCATTCCACTTATTCCACATTGTTCTTCACAATTCTGTAACTCTTCAGCATTCCCTAGTGGCCCCAAAATTCAGATCATAATTTTGTCATTAAACTGCTTAACCAGTTTATCCTGTTGTCACAAGTTCAAATTCTCCAAGATCTTTTCATAAGCTTAGAAATCCAGTTTTTCTAAAACCTCTCTGCTTGCTCCTTCAAATCATTAATCATTTTTTTGTATCACACTCACCGTTTTGTTTAGAAGAGCAAAAGATTGATACAAGTCCTTTAACTACAACTCACCCTCTATCAACTTCATAGTCATTTTCCATACTTTTTCTACAGTCACGTTAAAAGAATCCTAAAGGTATTACGTAAATGCCAACAGAGACACACCATTAAATGGGACAAGTATAATGCTACTTCTCAAACACAGAATTATTCCATTTTCAGTCTTCTACGCTGAAGGAACTGGTGGAAGTGCTCAGCAAGCCACTTTCCATCATTCATCAGCAGTCCTGGATAACTGGAGAGGTCCAATTTGAATGGAGATTAGCAAATGCAATGCTACAAGAAGGGCCCAAAGGAAGATCTAGGGAACTACAGACCAATCACCCTGACCTTGGTGCCAGGAAAGCTTACGGAGTTGATCATCTTGAGCACTATCACATGGCATGTACAGGACAACCAGGTGAACAAGCCCAGTTACCATGGGTTTATGGAAGACAGGCCCTGCTTGGCTAACCTGGTCTCCTTCTTTGACAAGATGACCCATCTGGTGGATGAGGGAGAGGCTGTGGATGCTGTCTACCTAAACTTCAGTAAGGCTTTTGAGTAAGGCGTTTCCCCCAGCATTCTCCTGGAGAAGTTGGCTGCTCATGGCTTGGATGGGTGCACTCTTCTCTGGGTAAAAAACCGGCTGGGCCCAAAAGGTTGTAGTTAATGGAGCAAAATCCAGTTGGTGGTGGCCAGTCACAAGCGGTGTTCCCCAGGGCTCAGTGTTGGGTCCAGTTCTCTTTAATATCTTTATCAATGATCTGGACAAGGAGATTGAGTGTTCCCTCAGTAAGTTTGCAGATGACACAAAGTTAGGCAGGAGTATTGATTTGCTTGAGGGAAGGAAGGCTCTCCAGAGGGATCTGGACAGGGTGAATCGATATGCCGAAGAGGCCAGCTGTATGGCGTTCTACAAGGCTACGTGCCAGGTCCTGCACAAGGGCCACAACAACCCCTTGCAACAGTACGAGCTTGTGTATGAATCGCTGGAAAGCTGCCTGGCAGAAAAGGACCTGGATGTGTGGTTGACAGCAGGATGAATACAAACTGGCAGTGTGGTCAGGAAGACCAACAGCATCCTGGCTTGTGTCAGAAACAGTGAGGCCAACAGGACTAAGGAAGTGATTGTCCCCCCATACTCGACACTGGTGAGACTGCTCCTCAAATTCTGTGTTCAGTTTTGGGCCTTTCAGTACAGAAAGAACTTGAGGAACTTAAACATGTCCAAAGAGCAGCAACAAAGCTGGTGAAGGGTCTAAAACATGAGTCCTGTGAGGAGCAGCTTAGGGAACTAGGTTTTCTTTAGACTGGAGGGAAGCAGGTTGAGGGGAGACCTTACCGCTCTCTACAGTTAACTGAAAAGAGATTGTAATAAAGCGGGCATCAGTCTCTATTATGAAATAACAAGTGATAGGATTAGAGAAAAGGCCTCAAGTTGTGCCAGGGGAAGGTTTTGATTGGATATTAAGGAAATACTACTTCATGGAAAGGGTTGTCAAGCATAGGAATAGACTGCCCAGAGAAGTGTTTGAGTCACTGTCCCTGGAGGTATTAAAAAGACTTGTAGGTGTGGCACTTCAGGAAATAATTTAATGGTGGACTTGGCAGTGTTAGGTTTATAGTTGACTTCACGATCTTAAGATCTGTTCCAATCTAAACAATTCTGTGATTTCAAGTTTTTTCATTGCAGCTTAAGTATCAGAACATATCATAAGCCTCTGTAAAGCTGTAAAAACTATGCAAGCATGTCCAATTACATTCCTATCTTCTCAAAATAACAGTTTCTTGAGAAAAATAAACCAAAGCCTATTTTTGAATCCTTGTGTATATTCCTCGGTCCTCTTCATTTCTTTATAATAAAATGTTGGTCTACCTAGCAGTAGCGTCTTTCACAGGAGTAAAGAAACAAAAGCTGTTATGTGGTAGGGTCATTAAAATGTGTTTTAGGTATCAGAAGTAGTAGGTGCTACAGAAATACAAGTAGAGCTACTAAATTAAACCAGATTTGCCTTTTTCTGAAACAAACATTCTAAAACAGGAAACAAGAGATGTTTGAACTTTCTCGGATCATAGCTGGTACTCTATGCAATGGCAACTGACCCACTCCATCCAACCATTATAGTAACTATGCTGCAACCATAACAGGCACAAATAGAAAACCAAAAAAAGCATCACGAGCGCGTGCACGCACCCCTAAAGAACACCATCCCAATAGTTTCCTATGTGTGTGTATATATACACATACATATATTTTAGCTATTTTCCATATAGTTTCAAAATAAACAGCAACAATTGACTGCATTTGAGAATCACTCCCCAGAAGCAAAAGTTGAGCTCCCTCAGAACAGGAGGAACAGCTTTGTTTCAGAAGCCAGACTCAAATGACAACCGCAGGTAAACACCAAAACCTCAAGACAGCATCATCCATTGTCTGTAACTATGGTGTGTACTTTTCTCTTGCAGGTTCCTGCTTCACTCACTTCCCAAACATCTTCAGAAAACGACACAGGTCATCCCACTCCTGTGCTTCTCTACAGGTGCTCTCAGAGCAGAGCCACACTGTGCTTTCAATAAGGCAAGGCATAATGAATTAAGTAGTATGTCATCATGTCACTAATGACTAAATGACAAAGTATATGCCCAAAGTGGGGCAGGGGAGAGGATATCAAGGTTACATTAACAATTTTAGTGCAGCATAAATGTTTAAGTGTTTTAATCATCATCTCCACATAACTACTTAAAAATAATTTTTGAAAAAGTGAAATCAAATTATAGTTTCAGCACAAGGAATTTTTTTTTTTATGTCCTGGTAAGTCATCACCACATTTATAAACTCTTAAAATAACCCTGACAGAGTCTTCCCATAGAAAAATGGAAATATAAGAAAAAATAAGGGAAACGTAAATAAAATCAACAAGAAATACATAAAAAGATCATAAGATAACAATATAAATATTATTTGTAATTAGTTTATTCTTACACTGAAAACTTTCACTCTGAGAAGTTGAGCACAATTTGTTATGCGAAGCAAACAAACATCTGATTAAACGGTTGAAGTATCAGACTATTTAAAAGCAGAGTTTCCTATTCCCTTATCCTTTGCCATTCAACCCATTACAGAGTGAAGCTGTACCACACAAGGAAAGAGTGTACTGGCTTTGATCTGGACTAGAAACAGGCACAGCAAGGCCAGAGCTGCAAAGCTCCCCACCTCAGCAGAACCCAGAGAGACCTCAGAAGCAATGCACCCGTCTGCTGCGTGAACACACACAGGCTGAGGAACCAACTCACACAAGTATTCCTTGTAGGCTGCCAGGAAATCAAGAATGTAGAGTAGAAGCTTGGTTTGTCATCTTCTTTCACAGGTAACCAAATCCAGCCAGTAGCAGCTAGTTCCTCAACCTGTAGGGCCAAAACAATTTGTACTACAAGGCTATTAAGCCTTAGAGGACTCAAAATAGCTTTGATAGTAGTATACCAGTGATAACTTTCTCCTCATTTCAAGCACTGTACAACCGGAAGTTTGTAATTTCTCTGAACTGCAGAGCTGAAGTACACTACCAAAAGGAGCAAGGAACAGAAGAAGAAAAGAACAATAGCAAAAAAAAAAAAAAGTGACAATCAGCCAGTTACCTGATGCCAATAAGTGACCACTTTCACTTTCAGAAAACATCTCAATGAAGAAAAAAAAAATAAAAAGAAGAAACCACACTGAGTTCAGTCATTGCTTTCATCTACCGCCCTTAGCTTCTTACAATCCAAAAGAAACATCTAAAATCAGAGGGCACGGGCTGCAAGGAGAAAGGAATAAAACATCTGCGTCCAAACTCACTCGATGCACACATCCACCCAGAGACTGAGCACTACTGCCTGCTCCTCCTTACACATGCTTGCAAGTGCTCCACGTACACAAAAATCTTCTCATTCAAGAAGCCAGTGGGTAAATAATTCAACACAAAGGCAATACATGCCTCACCATGCCAACAGAAACTCCTGGAAGTCTGCTTTATGTTCCTCCAGAAGGCTTTGCAAGATTAGCTCTCATCCAAAGTGGACTTCCCTTTGGCTTGTTTTAAATCCTCTGTCCCAAGGCAGCAGTAAGTTGGCAGAGGTTGGGGGGAAATGCCAGAGGCATTCTCCTGCCTTTTCGAAAAGCACTGCAGAGCCACAAGGCTATTAGAAAAGCTTCTCTTCTCTGTTTTTTTCAAGTACCAGGAGCTATATTTTTCAGCAATCATGGAGAAATGCACCTTCCTCACCCCCAACCCCGTGCCCTGAGAATCTGTTCAGCACAACATGTTTTGGACAAGTCTCTCTTATGTGCCGAGGTGCTAGCAAGTCAGCAGTGTGTGCAAAGATCGAGTCAAATGTCCTCCATGATTTAATCTTCTATTCAAATCAAGGCAGGCACCATTCAAAAAGTCAGTTCAGGTAATGAGCAATAACCAAATTCACAGGATGAAAAGCCCTTTGTTATGAGATCAGAGGATATGTTTGTTTAGTGGTGTTACTACAAATCACTGGAACCACTCAACTTTGCAGCCAGTAGCTGGAAGCACAACCAACTCTGACTAGATTTCCAGTGAATCAAGCTAGAGCTACTGGACAGATTATTTTGCTCATTTGATTGTTTCAAAATTACAGAGAAAGGGAACGAGATAGAGAGGGGTAGATTAGAGTGATCCAGTATAAAGCTGCAGAAATAAAGATCCCTCTTCAATTCTACCTTCTCGCACAGACTGTCAAATGTCTTAGCTCATCTTTCATTTAAAGATTACTCAGTGGTAACTGTTTTTATTAGTGTGACATGCTCCTTATTCACCTACAGCATGCTTTGCAGAGTAGGGTTGATTAAAAAAGTTCCTTCACACTTTGTTTTCCCTTTCTAAATCCAAAGCCTTGTTTGCTTACAGAAGCCTGACACATTTCCATACTCCAGCTACACAATTCCTAAACATGCTCCCTCCTGGTTCAGCTGTTCTTAGCACAATGACAATCCTGTTACCAAGGCCAACAAATGCCAGTTTTCCCTCCTCATTGACATAGAATAGAATCATAGAATCATTTACTTTGGAACAGTAAAGTTCCAAACATCAAGTCCAATCATCAGGCCAACACCACCGTGCCCAACAAATTATGTCCTGAAGTAACACAGCTACACAGTTTTTTAACACCTCCAAGGATGGTGACTCTGCCACTTCCCCAGGCAGCCTGTTTCAGTTCTTCACAACTCTTCCTGAAAGGAGGTTGTGGAGAAGAGGGAGCTGACCCCTTCTCCCAAGTGACTGAGGACAGGACAAGGGGGAATGACCTGAAGCTCCACCAGGGGAGGTTCAGGCTGGATATCAGAAAAAAAATCTTCACAGAAAGAGTCATTGGGCACTGGAACAGGCTGCCCAGGGAGGTGGTCGAGTCACCTTCCCTGGAGGTGTTTAAGGAACGGGTTGATGAAGTGCTTAGGGACATGGTTTAAGGGAGTGTTAGGAATGGTTGGACTCGATGATCCAGTGGGTCCTTTCCAACCTGGTGATTCTATGATTCTTTAATCTCCTCCCTTCTTCACTAAAATCAATTTCCCCTCGGGCAAAATGGAGAGAAAACAGCTTTGCCTGCTCATCAGCTCAAACATATCCCATATTTGTAAGCAAACTGTTCCTTCTAAACCAAGATTCATACTGAGAATGACCATGCTATTTTCAGAATGCGTCATATTTTAGTTATTTTGAAATTTTATTATAGATCAGCAGATGAAGGTTTTCTGCACTAACATATGGCCTGCCGTTTAAAACATAACAGGACTGTTATGTTGTCACTGTTAGTTCTCACAGTGTAATGAAGAAAGGTGATGGCTTACTTGCATCCCACAGATAACGGCTAACCCAGCAGAAAAATTATGTAGCTTCAGAGCCACAACCAACCGCCCTCTCATCGAGTGCTTCAGTCTCTCCCTTTTCATGGGATTAGGTGCTACCCTGTCTGTGCCATGTTTATGCACGTTCCAGTCATCATCCCTTCAGGCAACATGAGAGAGAACGACCAAAGCATCTAGCCCAAGAGTCATGCCACATGACCCATCTCAGGTAAAAAATGCTGAACATGAATGAGATGAAAGCAAAGCAAGTAATGTCTGTGTAAGCCAAACATCAGTTCCCAAAATAAAGCGTACTTTAAAAAATGCTCTCACCATCAAATACGACAGCAACCTAACAGACCATTACTGTGTCTTGGTCTAAAAGCTCCTGTGCTCCAAGTAGCTCCTATGCAATTGCTTAAAACATACATCCCCATACATTTTTCTCTTTAAATATAGATTTGTAATCCAAAGTATTTTCATAAAAATTCCTCAAAGATCTAATAAATTGAATACTTTGACAAGGTCAGAGTTTTAAAAGTGAAAGGCTCTATATAGAAGGTTGCTTGTGGAGAAGGCAGCTGTGTCACCTTCAGTCATCCACGCTCACAAAAGTCAGTAAGGTTTCCGAACTCTAGCAAACTTGCTCTTTCACATTCATTTAGAGGCTGAAGAAAAAAAAAAAAACAAACTGATTTGCTAGATCTGTAACTTTACATTATAAGAAGTAATTCAGCTCATACAACAGTATTTCCCAATGTTGTAGCTCTTCAAGAGTGATTAGCATAACTTGTGGGAGGTACTAATGCTAATGCATTTCCAGTTTATTTTTAGCACAGTAATTGCCATTGTCAAAGTACTTCAAAAACTTTGCAAGCTTTATGAAGCTTATGTGCAGTTGCATTGATGGAGCCATGCCCACACATGAAGTACTGTCTGAAGGTCTGTGCAATTGGACGTCAGGTTGTCAGAACACAATTACTTTAAGAGGAACTGCTACTCTGACGTGAAAGCATTGGTATTTTAGACAGTCTGCAGTCCTGGTCGGAAACAGCAGCATTTGTCTATGGCTTGGTAGATGCCACACAATACTCCTGAGGTCAGGTAATACAGTGCATAAAGTTAAACATTAATGCCATATTAGATTCTCAAGAGCCACTAGAACAATACACTGCCAATAAAAATACTCTGCTGAAATAACAAAGACACTGAAAAACAAACACAGAAAGCTGTTATATTAATATTATGGTTTGACTTAAGAATAACAAAAGGAAGTTCGGAGTTCAAAATTCCGAAACTGCTGTTTCGGCAGTCTCTGAAATACAGGCAATGTACTGCAGCAAAACCACAATGAGTAAATGCCTACCTGTTGCTATTACTAGACAGCGATGTCACTACCTCACAGAACTTTTGCTTCACAATTCCCTTTAAAACAGTGCTCCGCAGGGAGCAATTTAGAGTTTACTAGAGTATCCATGTCCAAATATGACACCGTGGCTTCCAACAGCAGCCACACAAGCATTGTTAAAAATCATCCGAGTCCTAAAAATGCCAATAACCATGGAACAGAAAGTCAAATCAATTCATCTATAGATGGAAGTTATTGCAATGTTTAATACAAACTTTAAAAACTAACTGAAAACACTAAAAATAATTGAATTTCTGCATAAAAACTATGCAGAATTGCATGCTGTATGGGAGACTAACACATTCTTTCTCCCTCATCTAATTCAATTATTTTAAGTTAAACTAGTTACATTTGAGATGACCTGTAAACCAAACAGCCAACAGTATAACTTACCAAAGTCAAATTATTTAAACCAAAAACTCTCCAGCTCTTTGACCCAAAAAACCTACGCGTTCTCTAGTTTTCTCACAGTAAACACAATGAACCTACAGGATGAGAATAGCCTAACCTTTGTATCCTGTCATTAACATTTTGGCACCTAGCTTCTTCTACTCCCTTTCCCCACTCATGTTCAGCTTTTCCTAATTAAGAAGAAAAAGAGCTAGCCAAGTACATCTTCAGCTGAACAGAAGGAAGAGCAACCATAAGAACAAGATCTTTTATTTGGAAGCATACACAGCTTTTTGGCTGATACACAGGGGATGCTTATTGCTGACACGCTCTTGTTACCATTTGGCTGAAATTGCTGTGAAGGTATCCAAGGAAATGGAAATAATATCTAAGAAGGAGACAGGTCAAGAAAAGAGATAGGAGGATGGAAAGGATTAGCTTCAATGGAGTTTACCATCTGAGAAATCTTTTGTTGGGGTGCGTGTATGTGTGTCTAGGAAAAACACCAGGTTAAAATCTCAGAAATCATTCTTTTAAAGGTAAGTAGTAGTCAATGAAAGAAAAAAAATATCATAATTTATGACAACCAATTCCTTCTGGCTTCTTTTATACTTCTGTTAAGCTGAAAACTGAGTACTTCATATCTGAAAAATATTTTTTGAAGTGACATTGCAGAATGAACGTATGACTTGCAGCCTTTTATTCTTACTGCATGTCCCTGAGAACAAAGTTTATATCAGTATCCTTCACCTTGCTGGAGCACTTAAAAGACATAGGTCGTTCTAAAGATTCCATTGCTACTCTAACTGTGTTTGGAACCCTTCAGGTTGTTCACTATGCTGTCACAAAATTTTGATACTGGACTACTGCAGAATCACCTGCACCATTTACAGAGGTACAGCCAGCACATAGTAAGCAAGAAATGCAATCCATCTTCAGCAGCAGTGGTTTCATTGACACAGGGGCTAAACATCTGCTGGACAATATACCAGAAAAAATAAGAGACTCATTCCTAACCTAATGTGTAGCTTGCATTTCTATTCATACGACTCATATCTGTACCCTTTTAAAAAGAAGGCAACTCGTAGTCAGTCCTCAGAGAAGCTATACTTAAAATCAGTACTTTAGAGAAGAGGTTATTTGCACATATGATCCCTCCTCTACAAGAAATCAAAACTAAGGAAAACAGATATACTAGAGACAAGACACTAAGCCATCTGGAAACCTGCAGCAGGGAGGATTTAGGGAAAACAACAGCTTCAGAGGGAGAGGAGCGGTTACTAGTTCTGAAAGAACTGCAGTTTTAGCAAAATTCGAACTTTGGAGGGCCAAAGCAGGGGAGATTTGGAGTTGACAAGAGTGAAAGAGAGTAGGTAAAATGAACAGGAAACCCAGGGTAAATTGTCTTTTATTACAATCAAAACTTGTCTCAGAGGCTCCCAGTTAGTTATCTAAAAGCAAAAGGAAAAAAACAAACCAAAACACTAGCACAAACCCATGGGTTAAGACACAGGAAAATAATATTAACACATTCACACCAAGGGTTTGTGTGAAATACACAAGAAAACAAAGCACGGCAGGATTATCAAAGAGAACATCATACACTTGTCAACGGAATAATTTTTCAGACAGCCTGAACCTTGCAGTTTTAATGAAAGATTTTTTTCTACTAGCAATATTCTAATGACTACCTTCTTCAACTCTTCGTACTACTTAGACTGCTTCTTAAAGGCTTTGTGGTTTCAAAACCAAACATCAGCCGGGAAATCATTAAAGGAGCATGATTAAAAAGTTTAAGAGAATGATACTCAATACAAGAACACTGGGAAAATGGTGAAAATACATATACCCTGCAGACTGTTCTTAACTACTACTTCCAGATTTTATAAAAAGCACATGAGGGATTGAAAGTCAGATTTTCTACCCTTGAGCAGAATTTATTTGGCATTTATGCTTCATCATTTATTTATTTAAAATAATTCATTTCTTCCTTGTCTGATTAGCTGCCAAGCAGTTTCAACTCCCAGCTTTAAAACAGTTGTCTGGACTAGAACAGGCAAACAAAAGAGAACCTCTGTGTTCATTAGGATCACATCTGAACAACACTGAAACAGACAAGCACGCTTTCCAACTCAGTTACAAGTAAAATACAAGTTTGTAAGGAAAGAATGAAAGGAGAATTAGTAGCCATTTCTCAGAAATATTCATTCCTTGTTTACCCTCTGATCACCCTGTTTCAAAGGGCATAGAGACAAAATAACTAGAAACAAATGTCTTTAGTAATAAACTCCTCATCTATTTTCCTTAGCAGCAGACAGGCTCTAAATGGTATCAATGAGGACTAGGTAATGCCATAAAAGAACAAAAAAACTCAGATAGTTTGGGAAAAAAAACAAGAGAGAATAGTGGTACTGAAGAACGACGACAACAACAACAACAACAACAACAAAAAGTCAATAATAACCAGTCTTTTTTCAGAACAAAGGAACAAATAAATGAAAGAAATACAAAACTGTTTTAAAGTGAGCCTTAAATACAGCACGTAGTGGGCCAATAAAGCTCAGAACTAGAATTCAAAGCTTAGAGACCAAATTCTTCTATGAATAAGATGACTAATTTCTTTTCATTAAGAACATATAAAACATGTACTTCTCAAGACACCAGCCATCCAATATCTATTATTTAAATTGGTTCTTTAGGATGGTACTCTATCCCTCTAAACTATCCAGCATTAGCTACTGTAGATGACTGCCATAGTTAGCACTTTCTTCTAAGCACAAAAGAACAATATACCTGTACTTTGTTATAAGCATAAAAGCTCCCATAAACCAATTCACTTGATGTCCTCGTTTCCAGTGCTTACTCCCAACACATTTTAAGAACATCTGAATAACCAAAATAAAACACAAACAGAGATTTTAAAAGGTAATGTGGTCAAACCCACCAAGACTGAATGTGGTTTTTGGCAGTACTTGACTAACTAAACTTAAATGTCTATCTTGCTGATTCCAAATGGATTTCCTGCAGAAAAGATGCTGAGAATGTTCACTGACACCTACAAGACCAAATGTTCATGGCACCTTCGGGTACCTAAAATGCCATCATCAGCCAAGTTATCAATCATCAGCACTTATCAACGTGAGAGCAAATACCTTCCTGCATGTACTCTAGTTCCCTGTCCAACAGTTGCAACAACTTTCTAGTAGTTACTTTTAAATTAGATCACTCTAACAAACAACCTTGTGACAAACAGTTGTATTTCCCTGCAATACAACTGGGCACCAAGCTGTCAAAGCAGGCCAGAAGCAGTTGGCTGGAAGAGTCTGATGCAGACTTGCCACTAAAGCTAACGTATTATGGAAGAACTAATCTTTATATTTCTGAGAATTAGGGAGGAAGGGGACAATGCTGTGGATATCTTCGAAGACTAAGCTGTCAAAATTATTTCAGAGATGTCTAAATCTATTGGAGGGATCTGATCCTTAGGAGTATGCTCTTAGAATCTGGCCTAGACTACACAAAGCTCTGTATTCCCAAATTAATCACTGTAACATTTTAAAATGCAGATAAGCCTTGATAACCATCTGCTTGAGTTCAAATGCTCCTTGCAGCTGCCTGTAGCAAAGTAATTTGGAATATCCTATAGCACACGTATGCCCTGAAGATGTATGGGCTAGCTCGTTAGGTATTTCCTGCAAGGTGTACAAACACCATACCTGCACTTCACAAAAGCAGTAGCTTACCAGCTCTGTGATGGAAGACTTCTTTGACATTAAAAAAAAAAAAAAAAAAAAAAAAAAGCTGCAATAAACACACCAAATTATGTTCTGGAGTTGAATGAGAAGGTAGATGTGGATTATGAAGGGAATGTGGTTGCACATAGAGGAGACAACTTTAATACCAAAAGTTGAAAAGAGTTTGAAGGTTTTCACATGGAGAAACGTGCTAAATAATTGCAGTAAAAAGCTAGAAGTAAATTTAAAACAGTGAGAAGAATCACACTTCCCAGAGCATAATCAACTCTAAGGTGGTTAACCCACAACCACACAGCAAGCTTTTGGCACATTCAGAAAGAACAAATGTTTTTCAAGCCTTAGATCCAAGCATCTGACACAAGCTCATCCCTCTTCTCCAAACATGGCCTTTTGGTACTTGCTGTATTCTCAAAAGTCTTAAAACAAAAGTATATGATTTCATCTGACACAAGAATTAATTATATACTTCCTTATGCTAGGAAAAGTATCATGTTAACTAATAACAATGAATAAAATAGGTTTTCTTTATACAAAGTCGACTTTAGTCAACTTTTTAAAACGTATCTAGCCCCCAAAAAATCTAAAACTCTCATTTCTGAATAAAAACAGCATATATTTTGAGCAACTAGTAGGAAGGGGAGGGACAGGTATGTCTCTCACTTTCCATATTACCTCTATAACCACGATACTCTCTCTTCATTAACTTAAAGAAAATCCTGTAGAACAGTCTTAAAACACAGAAACAATTAAACAGCACATTCAAGAAAAAAAAAAAAAATACAGCAATTACTTTCCCTCCAGTATTGACTTTACTATGAATTACAGCAAAAACTAATTTATTTTCACTATGAGCATAACTGCTACTACACCACAATAACATAAGTGAGCTTTACCTCAGAGCTGTAGGTGTTCATTCTTCCAGTTTCTTTCACTACTGGCAAACGTCTCACACAGCTCACACACTCCAGCAAGACCTAGCTACAATCAGAAACTGAAATACAAAGCACGAAGCTCTGTTTTATTCATGGTACCTTTGTTTGCCAATCAATTTGAAAGCAATTCTTACAGAGGGGAGGGTAGCTCAGCTTGGTTAAGCTGCCATCTTACACTACACCAGTAAAAAGACATAGGCAAAACCCTTATGTAAAACTAACTTTAAAAAGCAAGCGTAAAACTAATTCCAATTTGCAAAGCATCGTCTTTGGTGCCATTCTAACCTCACAATGTATACACCAGTGTAACTTTATCAGCTCCACAGGGATGATGTCATCGTCCCCAACAGCGTATCTATGAAATAAGAAACAGGTCCTTTCACCATGCTAGAAGGCCCAAACCTTTTGTTTGGTTTTCAGTGCTCAAACCTTCCCCTGTCGATAAACGAGCCATGGTCTATTTAAAAGGAGAAAAAAAAAACAAACCCATAAACAAAAAAAAAAAAAGGACCGAGTATCAGGGATGCATTCAAAAGGCAGTCCGTGAAAGAGGAAAGAATTTTGAAATTCTCTGCAGGCACTTTGCTGTTGCAGTTGGTTGTTGCATGGCCATAGCAACCCCACGTGCCCCAGGGCATCCCTGTGGCCATGGAGACCCACACTTCTCCTGCCTCCAGTCCATCTGGATGACCTTTTACTTCCTGAAGCAAAAAAAAAATTAAAAAAAAAATTAAAAAGGCAACATTCAAGCCCATCCTGGCAGTGGTCCAAAGGAAAAAACCCAAACAAAACACAAGCCAACAACAAAGATCCACAGATTGGAAAACTGCTGACAACCTAAGTACTAGGAAGTTTCTGATGATACAAAAGCCATTGTAAAGCCCAATTAAAAAGAAAACAACAGCTATGGTTGTTCAGCTTGGCCAGGCAAGGAATAGCTGACTCAATTGTCCTAAAACAGGAGAGGAATGCATCTTTTTGTCATGCATGAAGAAGGTTCAAAGTAAGAAATTAAAAATACACTTCTGCCCTCCAAAAAAAAAAAAAAAAAAAAAATCAGAAAACATTTTCTCCAAGCGTTACTTCACTGCAAAGAGCAACTATACATATGAGAAGATACTCCTGCTCCTTATTCCTTTTTTGAAAATGATATTGTAATTTATACAGCAGCAGTATTTCAGGTTGGGCTTCTTGAGTCCTTTTTTTCTGAAGCATTTCATTGCTCTTCACTGGTAGAGCAAACGTCCTGCTAGCTTTTACGTTTAAATACATGCTTCAAAAAGTTTTAAGGTTATTTGGTTTTAGACAGAGAAATAAGCCCCAGATGTTTCACTAAAAAGGTTTTCCACCAGGAAATTCATAGCCCTTCCAGATGTCTCAGATATCTAACAGTCTAAACTTATTTTTCCTACATGACAGCTATGAATATTTTCTTTCCAACAAGTTGCTTGTGGGATTATTATAAATTTATCCATAGGTTACGGATACAGACTACGCCAGATGGGTTTAGAATCATTTAAAAGAATGAGCAGCAATTAAGTCTTCCTAGTCCTTGCATCTTAGAAGCGATTTGCACTTTCTGTATCCTTGCATGGCATACTAAGGCACACAAAATTTCACAGACTGAATATAACTTAAAAAATACACAATCTGTATTTGCAATTACATTAAGTAAATCAAAATGCGTCCATTTCTACAAGCCCTGTCAATTACTGCTTTGACTGGACAGTTTAGCTGTAGCTTTAATGACGTGAAGACCTATGAAGTATCTTTTAGTAGTAAGATCATAGAATCATAGAAAGGTTTGGCTTGAAGGGACTTTAAAGATCATCTAGTTCTAATCCCCCTGCCATGGGTAAGGACACTTTCCACCAGACCAGGCTGCTCAAGGCCCCATCCAACTTGGCCTTGGAACACCACCAAGGAGAGGGCATCCACAACTTGCCAGGGCAACCTGTGCCAGTACCTCATCACCTTCATCATGAAGAATTTCTTCCTAAAGTCTAATCTAAATTTTCCCCTTCCAATTTAACACCATTCCCCCTCATCCTCTTGTAAAAAGTCCCTCCCCGGCTTTCTTGTATGCCCCCTTCAGGTACTGGAAGGTCGCTATAAGGTCTTTCTGGAGCCTTCTCATTACCAGGCTGAACAAACCCAACTCTTTCAGCCTGTCCTCATAGCAGAGGTGCTCCAGTCCTCCACTGGAATCATTCCAACAGTTCCATAGCCTTCTTATGTTGGGGATTCCAGAACTGGACACAATACTCCAGCAGAGGTCTCATGACAGCAGAGTAGAGGAGCAGAATCACCTCCCTCGGTCTGCTGGTCACACTTCTTTTGATGCGGCTCAAGGTTCAGTTGGCTTTCTAGGCTGCCAGTACACATAGATGCAAAAGATGCAGAACGCCTGATGATGATGACTTTTCAGTAGTGTGTTATGTGTGTCTCTGCTTTTCCTAATTAAGAGGTAACCTTCCAAGGTCTCGCAGTCAGTAACCACTGCCTCTTTCTCCCCACCAGCACAGGGACTAACTGCCTTTGCTAACATTGATTCTGCACTGCAGTTATCAGCCATCTTCTCTCTCAAATTGTTTACTGTGTTAACATGATCCAGTTTAACTATCAGCAAGTGTTCCTGACATTCAGGGAATGAGCTTAGTGCTTCTACTTCTATTTCAGACCTGAGGAAAGGCTTGCATACCCATCTAAGAAAAGAATACTACTTCTCTGTGCAGCTTTTGTCTTTTTTCCCCCTCAGAAAGCAGCACAAGAATTCTAAGCAAGCAATGCTGGAAAGAAAAATTAATATCACATGCTTTTTCTTAAATAGGAAATATGTCAGATACCATCATAGCAGCACAACACAAGACTAGGTTTGCAGGTTTATTTAACATACTCTCATCTGGTTATTCTGGCAGCAACACCTCCTACTCCTTCTAGACACACAGGCACAATTCCCAAGGAAGTTACTGGGACTCCCCAGGGCCGCCAGTAGGCACAGACACATTCTGCACACAGAGATTTCTCAGATTGCGAAAAAAATATATTAGGAAATACTAAGCAGGAAAAGATAAAGGTCCTCATTTGTAGGGAGCAAACAAAAACCTAAGTGTTCTCCCTTACTGGAATAAGAGTCAGATCTCATCATAATCATAGTTATACACTGCCTTCTTACTCTCACCATAAGCCCAGCTCTTTGAGAAATCTGCACACAGTCGTCAATATGTCCTGTATATTAACTCTAGTAGAAAGCTCAAAAAATCTAGCTTACAAGGTCTTGTTTAGAGTATGAAATTTTGTTTAGCTCTGAAGGCAGTTTGTTCTCATCTCAATTAGCTCCTCTCTCAGAGGAGATAATCTTTAAACAGAATGGTACCTTTTTCTTAATAGCGAAAAAATTTGAACATCTTGATCTTATTTTTTATTGGGGAACAAAACACTTTTAGTACAAGAATGAAATCTATGATATTTATCTTTTACTCTCTTCCAGGTAAAGAAAATATTTATGATATGAAGTTGCACTATGCTTATAATAAGAAACTGCACTGATGAGTAACTAGATGAGTAACTATAAGATGTATGCAACAGCAGAAAAATTAATATACCCAATTAATTTGTCCTGACTGTCCTTCCAGAACCCTATGAAAATATTGATGGCTAATGAATAAATATAGTCCTTCTTTAGAAACTTATTAAATAATTGGGGTAGGGAGTTGTAAACAGCCTGCAGTATAGATCTGCAGTCAATATCTGCTATACTTTGTAATTGTTACATAAGTGATAACTTCATCCCTATGCTGGAGGGGAATCATGGCACCAAGTTCAGTGTTGCATACAAAAGCAAGCAATGCTACAAGTGCATGACAGACAAAAATCCTGATACCAAAACTTTGCTATTTAAGCTTACGCATAGTCTCTCAATCGCAGCATTAGGCTCCTCCCGTTAGCTTTGGCAATGCTGGTTTTCCTGTACATGGTAGACCAGAGGAGCAAGAGTCCTCCTACAGATGGTGTTTGCAACTGTGGCCACCACAGGCACTGGATCCTAAGTTTCAGGACCTTGTCTGGTCTCTGCCTGCTTCCGTCCTCGTCCCTCTTTGCTACACTCAACCTAGAAAGATGGCTTAGGACCAACATGCTACCAGAACGCCAGAAAAGCAGAGGTTAGTGGGTCCTGGCCCCACAGTGTCTGTCCCAAAAGCAACTTCCACATCTCCAGTTTTGCCACAGGCTGCCTGGGCACAGTAGCAACCACCTCAACCTGTTGGTTGACAATCAAACTCTGAGTGAAAAATGGTACTAGGCTGTAAAGGCGAGAGCGCAATAAAGATAGCTACACCCATAGCACTGCAGCATCCAACCAGTCCCATGCTCAGTCTGGTGGGAGAATGCTCTAAAAACCTCACGCTTGCTTCGTCCCCTTATATGATTAGTGAAATGAGCCTATTAGCAAGGCATGACTCCAACTCCACCCCTTATTTTCCCACCAAAAACGTGCACCTCTTCAGGTGCATTCAGCTCCTGGCAGTTTTTTTGTCTGTTTAGTGTCCAGCTCCTAGCAGTTGTTTTGTCTGGTAGCTGTATCCATTACCAGGGTGGACCCTGCAAACCCATCCTGTTCAGTGCTGCAGTGCAATAGTCTGGGTGATGAGATATTCAGGTTAGGTGTGATGTTGAGATGGACCATTTCTTTCTGTAGTATACTACACCCACATGACAAGGCTGAAAGGCCCCATCAAGCTAAACACCTATAATAATACTCTTGTAATTCATTTGAATTTTAGCAGACTCACTTAATTAGCTAGAGGTTTGGTTTAAACACCTGATGTGGTTCCGAGTGACCTCTTGTCAATTTTAACACGAGAGGTGGTCAGAGGCCAGCCTGTGCCACAGCCAGCGAGACCTAGGGCTCCTCTGGAGAACTTGAGCATCAGTGGATTAAAGACTTCAGCTGTTGGGCATCTGCAGTAACTTTTTTATTCTAACAGTATTGAGATGATCTAGATTTTAAAGATATTTGTGCACCTTAATGGTGAGGTGTGTGGGGAGCAGGGCTCCCTGCTAAGCAAAGTCCAAGTAAGGGTGACCGAAACAGCTCTCTTGTCACTCAGTTTGGTGGAACACCAAACCAGAAAACTGAATCCATTAAACAACAACAAAGCTTACATAGATTTAGGGCACAGAGGGTCACACTGCAGAAAGGCATGAGAGCACCTCAGCTTATAAATGAAAACATAACACAGCAGGGGCTGAACCAGGCATCCCTGCCTCCCTCCTGCTACAGCCTTGGTTGGAATTCAGCATCAGATGACACAAGCCACATCTCAGAACACTAGAATATATTGTTCTAAATGTACAAGAGACGTTCTTTCGCAGTCATAGAGCTTTTTGGTACACTACGTTCATCTTCCAAAGAGTAGTACCAAATCATTCAATAATTTCCATTCCTGAAGAGTCAGCCCTGATGGCTAAACAAGGGTGTCACAATAACAAGCTGACCGTTCTTTTGTCTGGAAAAGACTCAGTGGTTGCCAAAACCTCAACAGGATGCTAAGAGAAAGGAATCTATGTTTGTTACTGTCTATAGTTAAACTTGTGCCGAAGGTACTTTTGGTTTACAAACCACCCTGCCGAGTTACCCTTCCCATAGCTCCATAATCTTTGGTAACATTTAATTTGCTTGGAAACCTAAAACAATATTAAATATGAAAAAAATTCCATGCAAAGCCTATAGCAGTTGCTGGCTGACTGTTATACAAACCTAAATGACAGCTCGTGACAAAACAGGTACTCCAATACCATGTAGGGTGTATATTTTTTTTCCAGGAAGGAGAAAAAGCAGTAAGACTATCAAGTTCAACAATTACAAACCAGAAGCTGTTTGATCTCATATTATGAAGACGGAACAATTCAACAGCATGATCAAAGCACACCAGCAAAGGGGTAACAGTCAACAGAAGTACATAATCACAGGAAAAAGCAGGCTAAAGGATGCATATCAGCTGTGTTCAAAAAGCAATAAGTGTCCATTCAACAATCAATATCTACAATATGTTTGAAAGAGCTCTTGGAAAAATAATGTTTGAGAGTCCAGCTGAGCTGCACATTAAGGCCATGCTCATGGCCCACTATTCCACTGCATCCACTTCAGATGACTCAAGCTCTCAAGAAAAACACCTCCTCTGACTCATATCTAGAAAACCTCATTAGCAACAGATAAGCAAGTAGGAAAATGGCTTCCAAGTACCAGTTATGCATCACTGTGATATGGAGACACACAGGAAAATACTAGAATTACTTACTGTAAGGTCTAGTCTGGAGTCAAACTATTAGCCAGCATTGTGCCATCAAAAGCATGGAGAAAAAAATCCTTGCCTCTGATAACTGTCCCACTACAATCTGTCAAATAAGACTAAAATTAACCAAAATATATTTGTATTGAAAGCACTTTACAAATCAAAGGTTTCTAACTACGTATGGCAATACGGTGTGTTACTTCAATAACGAGTGCTTTGCAACCAAACCTCTTCCCATCATTCATTTTCTATGTTCCCTCCCAAAAACAGAGGGTGGTTCAAAGAAATCTGGTTTCCAAATCAAATGTTAAAATGAATACGATATTTTTATTTAGGTTCCCATTTACATGTTCCTTCTTTACTTTTTCCAATTTAACTGACTTAAAATGCTAAAGCAAATATTTTTACTCTTAACTGAATTCCTATTCATTAATACTACTCCAAATAAAATTAGCATTTTAATAAGAAACAGAACAGTAAGAAGCCTCCTAAGCCCACTTAAAAAAAAGCACAAAGGGCAAGCCTCATTAGCACCTTCCCTATGTTAACTGCATAATTGAACATGCCAAGACTAGCCTGGTCACAGCCTATGTCACAGTCAAATAGCATCACTGTCCTGTACATTGGATTTCTATTTTTAATACTAAAGTCAAATGGTCCACTCACATTTACTAATGGCAGCCCTCTCCCAAGAGGTAAGGAATGAAGATATAGGTCCTTGCAGGCAAAGGAGGAAACCGAACGTTGTTAAAATCTCCATTTCCAGATCAACTGCTTAAGCAGGAATGATATCACTGTCACAGCAAATTCTGTATAAGTTTTCATCCCAAGAACTTTTCCAACAAATGTTCAACTAACCACATGTGAGGTTTGCACTTGAGAAAAAGTAGTCCATCTAGATACAATTTTATTGCACTAACTGGGCATTTTTAGTGCATTGAGCTAGAATATTAAAACCATAACTTAAACATGTTTCATCTAAGATACATTATAAAGACACCGTTTTCCTCACAATAAATTTAGACCCTTGCTGCTACAAGACTGATGAGACTAAGTATTTTTCCTGCAGCCCAACAAAAGAGCTGGATACCAATTCATCTGTGGAATGAGTTGTCAAATTTTTCTTGGGGGTTGGCTCTTGTATACCACTTATTGTAGGGAAGATGGAAAGACTTATTATTTTTTGTTCCAAGCAACAGACATTCTTCTTTAGCCTTATTTTCACTTACAGAAACTTGAAGAATTTAAAGACAGCAAAATAATTGCCCTGCCCCAAATCATAAAATAACAGAGTAAGTACAAACCTATTTTCTCATGGGCACGAACAAAACAAGGAGCCAACAAAAGCTTACTCATCAGTGTAGTACTTTGTTTTGCTCTGCATAGCTTTAGGAGACTATGCTATGGGCACATCATAACACCCAAAGGAGAACTGCATAAACAAAACATCAACTCTAAAGTCTGCCAGCAACATCACTGGTATTTAAATTTCATGACATTTTTGCCATTAGGAGACATTCTACTGAAGAGCTTCTCCTGGAATCCCAGGCACCGCTCTCCTCTATCCACACACCTGCTCCTGCAGCTGAAAGCTGACAGCTTACACTCTCATGTGTTTCTGGGAAGAAGGAATAGATATTGTCCAAGAGTCAATATAGGAAAGAGAATATTTATTTTGCATTCTCCTTTCTGCCAGGAAAGTGTGTGTGCATCTAAGGGCAAGGTAGGCTTTGTTTGTACTACAAGGGATTTGTTTGTTTTGCTTTTATACGAATGCAGTAGCTCTACCAGTTCTAACCATCTATGTATTAGGGCTACAAAGGTTTAACTCTCCTCAACATCAAACACAAGCTCTTCATTTAGCAACCTCAAAAATCACAAGTCAGATTTATGCTACTCAGCGGAAGCATCTCTGCAACATGAGCCAGCAGTGTGCCCAGGTGGCCAAGAAGGCCAATGGCATCTTGGCTTGTATCAGAAATGGGGTCACCAGCAGATCCAGGAACGTTATTCTCCCTCGGTGCTCAGCACTGGTGAGACTGCACCTTGAGTACTGTGTTCAGTTCAGGACCCCTCACCACAAGAAGGATGTTGAGGCTCTGGAGCGTGTCCAGAGAAGAGCAACGAAGCTGGTGAAGGGTCTGGAGAACAAGTCTTATGAGGAGCAGCTGAGAGAGCTGGGGTTGTTTAGCCTGGAGAAGAGGAGGCTGAGGGGAGACCTTATTACTCTCTACAACTACCTAAAAGGAGGTTGTGGAGAAGAGGGAGCTGGCCCCTTCTCCCAAGTGACAGGGGACAGGACAAGAGGGAATGGCCTGAAGCTCCGCCAGGGGAGGTTCAGGTTGGATATCAGAAAAAAATTCTTCACAGAAAGAGTCATTGGGCACTGGAACAGGCTGCCCAGGGAGGTGGTCGAGTCACCTTCCCTGGAGGTGTTTAAGGAACGGGTGGATGAAGTGCTGAGGGACATGGTTTAGGGAGTGTTAGGAATGGTTGGACTCGATGATCCAGTGGGTCCTTTCCAACCTGGTGATTCTGTGATTCTGTAACAGTCCACGTTTCCCACCTGTAACTAACGAATATAGGAATGAATACACAAGGCTTTCAATATTAGGTTGTAATACACAATTTAAATGTAATTTCATCATTATCCTATTTTTTTTGTTAGCACTACAGATTACAGCAGCACCTTTTTCACTGGCAGCCCTCCAGAAATTGCTTCCAAGAATCAAAAAAATCACAATACTACTATTTCCAGGTTTTAAATAAGCACTTTTCTTGAAAAACTACAGCCCCTCTCCAAGCTAGCTTTTTTCTATCATTATCTATAGGGAAAAAAAAAAAAAAAAAAAAAGACAGGAGCAAGTCCTAGTTACTTGAGATAGTTGTTCCATTCACAAGATAATCATCAGTATAGTTTCATCTAGTGAGAGTAAGGAAGTAGCAGCAGCAGCCAAAATCTGTCTTCTTGAGGAGGGCAACTCATAGCAACTCCAAACCAGTCATCACTTGTAAACTGAGTGCGCGCCTCCTGCTACAGTGTGGGCTGTGATACTGAAAAATAGCAAGGGGAAGGGTAGGAAGAATGAGAGATGGCACAAACACTGCTTTGCTACAGAGGCCTTTGTAATTGCCCAAACACCATGATATGTTTGTATAAACATTCTGTGGTTTGGGATTTGCACTCGACTTACTTCTCTGCAACAAAAACAAACAACACAGTAATTAGCTTTAATAGCATCTGATTAAGTAAATAGGTTTTTCCATTTCCATTAGTAGCTCGTAAAGAGGGACACAAATATGAGCACCACGCACGTCACTGCCCAGCGATGACAGCTATACAATCAAGCAAAAGTAAGTTCCGCTACAACAGCAAATATGACAGTCGCATTCCCTGGCAGGACAGGCACAAGGTTACACAAGTATGCTGTTGTAGGCTATGGTAAGAACACTTACGCCAAATCACCCATATACTTCCGTAAGCAGCTAATTACAATTTCTCACAACAAATTCTATCAATATTTACCAGAGACACTCAAAACCAAACAAAAGGTTCAGTTTGCTATAACAGATTCTATTGCAAAATATCTTGACATAACACTTAGTCACAGAGTTACAACTGAAAAAGTGCAGTCTACAAGAGATACTAAAAGGGAGTATGTTCATGATTATATTCCTGTTTCTGGACCAGGAAAACTTTATAGATCCTCTTTTTTCCTTGTGTATAATCACCCCAGCTCCATCAGCCTTTGATTTTCTTAGTAATCTGCCTTTGGAAATAAACAATAGAAATTATTAGTAGCCATATGGAAATACAACATGAGATCTGTTACTTTGGATTGTTGAACACCCAGCTCATTAAAAAGTAACATGTAGACATGACTTCAACTTTGATATCAACCTCCTGCAACCCAAGTACAAAACACGTCAGTCTTGACTCAACTTATTTAGAATAAATGGACAAATAACCAACATGAGAGAAGAGGCAGGTATAACACTGCTCTGACTGCATCTACATATATAGAATTGTCCCAGACAGTAATATTTTTACAGTAACTGTAGTTTATTTTCCCTTCTCTGACTTTAACAGCTAAACACAGAGACTGAGTAAGTGCAGTCTGCATCCCATGCTGGTTCCTTCAGAAGAATTCACTGAGGAGAAAGTGTGTGGGGGTGTTTCCATTTGAATAATTCTTCAAACTATATTTTATGTCTTGATGCTTAATTATGTCAGAGATTTAGATTATTGTTTTTATTTCAAGAAATCTAATTTAGTAGATGAAGAACATGAGAGCATAATTTTAATCAGTCTCCCTGGAAACTTCTTAAAATAACACTAGCTGATGACTACTCGTGAGACAAAGTTATTCTCCCCTCATCAGCCGAATATATCTTTCTGAAATATTTGCTAGGATATCAGTGACAAACCATAACAACATGAAGGAAGTAAATATAGCTCAGTTTACACTTCACTGAAAAATATTTCTAATCTCCTTTTTGTCACTCAAATCACACCTAGCTGTAATGATTTCCAAATGCTATGGGCTTTTACCAGTGCCTTTCCCACAAAAGCAACATCAATCTAAAGAATGGTTTTAAGGCAAGAGCATTCTTTCTGCAGCCTATCAGAACTATCAAGTAATTTAATGCAGTAGGTCACTTATTTGAGGTGCGACCATACTAGCCAACTTCATCAAGTTAACAAAATACCTTGTTCAAGATAAAATCCTAGAAGTCACTGGACAGCATTCTGCCCGTTGCCTTTGTCAACTTTTAATTATGTCACGTTACCAACAAAATGCCAAAGCAGAGCACAGCTGATAGCACACAGCATGTCTGAGTAACGTCTATTCTTAGCCCGCAATTCAGTCAGCACTCTTACAACGGCTAAGATTGAAGCCCAAGACAGCCACGTTACTGTATATAGGCCACTGCAATTACATGTTGAAACATGTTGAGAGAACGTGACGGTAAACTGGAGTCATTGCTGGAAAGAGCAGCAGTAGACTGTTGCACTGTGCTATTGGATGTCTTTATTGGCAGAGCATACACACACATCTTGCCCATCTTGATTAATAGTTCACAAAGGAAAACATTAAAACAAATGACAGTTTTACTCCAGTTCCTTTCAATTCAGTTTAGCACTCTCTTATAAAAGACACAACATTTTGGCAAACTTGAAAATCAATATCCTTTTACCTTTACTGGCAGTTGTTCAGATGACTTAGCTTTGTCAACGCTAAAGAAGCTCAGTGCAATACTACCCTGAAAACACTGTTGAGGAGGAGACGACTCAGTCCTCACTCTGTGCACTCCTGAACTTCTATGCTGAGACAGCAGTTACAGGACCTGTGCTGAAACAGCATTTGCAAGGACAATTTGCATACAGCTTCTAAATACCTGTCTTTCACAGCACTGAATAAAAATATTCTAAAATTTCTTTTCCATAAGCCAGAAAGATTTTATGCATTCAAGTGTTAGCTCTTCATTAACAATGTTAAGCTCTTACTGTATTTTTCATCTTCAGGAGTGACATTTTCAGACCTTTCCTCTACCAACTATACAGCCTTTATTTTTTCCCAAAATAAAAAATATTCAATACCTAAGCTTGCTCTGCAACAGACAGCTTCAGACTTTGGACCTACAGGGCTTAATATTTTGAGACTATCAAAACCAAACAAAACAATGACACCACAATGTGATGACTTCTCCTCTAGGATACACCTAAATGATTTATCAAATAGTAATGACTTTCATACACTGAAACTGCAGCTGAATACTAATCAATTATATGAAGAAGAATAACGCTGCATTTCATTACGAGTTTCCCAGGACCTTTAATCTTTTTTTATACAGTTTCTGAAAACTAGCCTAAGCAGTATTCTCTTCCTCTTCACTGTCTTTGCACAGATGAACATTAGGAGATGCTTCCTTCAAAAAACTGACCCCTTGACAAAAGAAAAACTGCAAGTAATAGGTATATGTGTCTGAAGACTTTGAAGATCAACATATGTACAAAATTAAAGCACATCCAGTTAATAAACAGAATATTTACATCGCCAGATAATTCTGTCCATTTCCAGATTTCAATCTTACTGCAGGGCCTTGTTTATCCAAAGAAGACTTCTTTGAGTGCTGATCACTTCTCTTCAGCAAGTGAAATAAAAGCACCATAAAAACTGAACTCTCAGAATCTGTATAGTAAAGTTCAGAAATGCAAAGGTATAGGAATACTCTAGGCTTATCAGAAATTCACGTTTATAATTGTGCTGGCTTTTTTCCTCCACATTTCAAAATGAAGCAAAGAAAGTCCATGAAGACAACAGGAAACCTAAAAGCATAATTCAGTAGCATCTGAACTGAGAAACACAGTATAAGTCTCAGAAACAATATTCCTCTACCTTCTGAAAGACAAGGATTTTCTTCTACCACTACCCCAAAACCAACCAGTTTCATCAGAAAAAAATGGCTCATTTTCCTTCTTTAGCCAAAATTCGAACTGCAAGAAGCTTCTTAACTGCAGTAACACACACACGTAAGGCAGAATAACACTCAGTAAAGCCATCATACATTAGCTGAAACAATATTGAGACAAACCAACTTTTTTATTAGGCTAAAAAAAGCCAACAACTGAACTCAGCATCTAAACAAGAACAGTTACTACGTAACAAGGAAATTTTAACAAATTTTAATGCACTACTAATAACTGAAGCTTACTTCTGCTCAAAAATGTGAATAAAATGGAATATTTCAGTTGGAAGGGACCTACAACAATTATCCAGTCCAAGTGCCTGATCACTCAGGGCTGACCAAAGGTTAAGGCACGTTTTTAAGGGCACTGTTCAAATGCCTTGTAAACACTGACAGGCACAGGGCATCCACCACCTCTCTAGGAATCCTGTTCCAGTATTTGAACACCCTCTCTGTAAAGAAATGCTCCCTAATGTCCAGTCAAAACCTCCCTCAGCACAGCTTTGAACACTTCCCATGTGTCCTATCACTAGACAGGAGGGAGAAGAGATCAACATCTCCCTGTCTATTTTCCCAGTGTGGAAAGGGGACATAAACAAACATAATGAAGAGTATTACAATATAAACTAAAAGGTGTCTAAGACAGGAAGAGAATACTTGCGTCACAGGCAAACAAAGCAGTGAATACTAAATTCAGAAGAGTTGCACTTCTTTCTGCCTTGTACAGCCACAGGAAAAAAACATCTAATATATTATAATCAAAGTAGAACAAAAAATTCACAGTGAAATGAGTCCTTCAACTATGACCAGCAATGTCCATCGCAATACATTATTCTTTTAGAATACCAACAAAGGTTGAATCACTCGCATCTGTCTGAAACAAAATGCCATGTTTTAATTATACCCTGCTTTTCCACTTGTGAATAAAGCCTGCATGCCATACATGTAGTTGCTGGAGAGCTATGGGTCTTCTGCACTTGTAAAAGAATCTTGACTCAACTGGTAGCACGATACCAAGGACTTGAAAGAAAGAATAATGAAAACATGGAAGAAACGCATGTAGCGATTGAAAAACACAAATAATGCAATTTGTCCTAGCAGTATCCTTATTTCCTCAGGGAAGTTTTTCAAAAAACGTACATTAAAAAATCACATTACAGTTTCCTATAAATAAATCAAAAGGAAGGAATTAGACAAAAACTGCTAATGAAGGAAACTTTTGAAATTCAAAAAGCACTACTCTTAGGATCAACACACTTTCATAACCAGATATGGGTGAGCCCTAGCACTCACCACAATCAGCCTTCTCAGTCCTTGCATCCTTTTTCAAGCAATCAGGTTTTTTTAAAAAAAAAAAAATCACAGCAAAATACAAAGAAAACCCCACAAATTCATTTACTTTTGATAAGCAATGGTCAGCCACAGAGGTCCTCATGGCCTATAAGACAGGGCAGCACAGACAAACCTCACAGTTTCTGTAATCTCAGCTTTCTTCCAAGGGTAACAGCAAAGGGTACCACTTACTTTCTTTCTTTCTTTCTCCCCCTTGTTGCTCATTCCCTCCTCTTCTGCAGCTGCTCACCACCTTTAATTGCTCAGGCTCTGCAGGACTGCTATGCTTCTCAGGTGCAAAGCATAAAGCTCAACAAGTCTCCTTAATTCTCTGCCTGGTGAACCTGGGAAAGCCTCCTTCATCAGAGACACCAACACCTCCCATAAAGAGGGCAGAGAAACTCCAGATTTTTGCAAGTTAGCTGCCTCACAGTTCCAGAGATGAAGGGGAAAAAGGAACCTTTTTGTGCATGGAGCCAAAGGTCATGCTTCAGGGACAGCTGCTGTAGTGTGTTAATAAACAGAGGGTAGATATGTAGCTCTTTCAATTTCTTCGCTTCCCATAAAATGCCAAGTGTTTCCCAGTACTAGAAGTCTATTTATGTCTGTCCCACAGCTAGAACAGGGTCACCACTGGTGCTTTAGAGAAAATTCAGAAATTCTGTTTCTGACAAAAAACAGGAACAAGTCCCCGTTTGGCATTTTGCTAGCACAAACGAGATTTGTTTTAGTGTCCTCATCACAAGCCCTGCTGTTACACTCTTTCCTTGCAAATCTTGATGTAAAATAGCCTTGTAGTAATGAAGTAAGAAAACAGACAGGATGTGCTTTTGACTTTGCATATGACCCTTGGATGATTAACCTAGCTGGCACTGCTATGAGAGCTACAGCTACCTCCTTTGCCAGCCCCCAGATCACACTACGGGGTTTACAACAAACACGCTGAGCAGCCCCGCCAGACAGAGGCCAGGAACTTCTTGCTGATAGCAGAGCCATCATAAAAAACTAGGCACAAAATCCCCAGGCAGCTCACCAGCAGCTGAAGCAGCTACTTTGCCTATGAAGCTGTTACATGTGGCTCCAATACGATATTTACAATTCTAAATAAAATACTTATTTTTCTCAATTTCACTTAAAAGGTTGAAGGGCTTATTAGTAAAACCTCTCCACTACTATATGTATCACACACATCTTACTTTAATCTGTATTACAACTTCTTTGTTTATGCATCTTTTTCTTATCTTCATCATATCAAGAGTTAACTCTTGGTAAACACAACGCAACAACTGTCCAAGCGTCATTTTTCCAAGTATATACACTTTGCCTTAAAAACCACTCTAGAACTACAACTAAAAAGAGATAAAGGTGCTTTTCCAGTCACCTTACTCTTTGCTATTCAGCCTAATGAGTACTGACACGTAAAATCATGACTGAAGTGACCAAGAGATTAAGAATAATGCATTGTCTTTGTTTAGCAATAGTCACTAGGCATCTGGGATCAAAACTAGCAATTTTTCAGGACTTTAATTCACATAAATATCCTACTTATAAAATAAACAGAGGGTCAATTTAGAAGTACGATTACTCAAGTCAAGTAGTCATACTGAAAGTAAAAGAAAAGGTCTAAGCCTTCTTTTTTGTTTTCCTTTTTTTTTTTTTTCCAAGCATTCTTAAAATGCTGGGAATGACAGAATTATTTTGGTTTAAGTGGTTGGAATTGCAAACTGCAATGCATTTTTTTAATATATGCGTTAAGCTGATGACATGTGGAAAATGAACTTTCAAGTCTCACTCACCTTTACTTCAGTAGTTTCATATGCCAGATGGTTGCAGATGTTTCTAGGTGGCTGGGCCTACTAGAGATCTCGCTGCTACTTTTGTCCTAACTTGTTCCCCTGTTAAAAATATGTAACAACATTCCTTGCTGTCTTATTAATAACTGTAATACAATATAAAGTTAATATTAATATAATGCAATCCAGGTGGTGTGGAAAGTGATGACAGAGGTGTAGTAGCTGGCAGTCTTTCCTCTGAGCCAGTAATGAAGTAATATCCTAGCACATGGGCACAGCCCACTGAAACATTACTTACCAAAAAAGGCATATAGGTTCACCAAAAAATACATGGCACTTTTTGAAAGAGCAGGGGTATCAACCTGTCCTGGCTGAATTCCCATCAGAGAAGTGGAATGTAAAACCAAGTAGTGTTGTCATAGTTGATAATGCGATGGATGATCAACTTGCAGCCTGACTGCCTTGCATACAGGTGCATATATTCATCCTTATGACACAGTGAGTGAGATCAGATAGAAAGGAAAGGGACTCTCATTAAGGCCTCAATTACTTGTGGAGCAGGACAGCTGTGCAAGCACAGGAAAGAGAAAACCCCTCCTGAAAGTTTTTAGAGCTTTTGTTCTTATTTGGGACAACGTGAGAAGAGACTGCAACACACCAAATCCCATGATTTTCTCTGACCATTCCTACACCAATGCAAAAGCAGGCTGAAATTGTCTTAGTCTCTTGCTAACTGAAGCCATTGGCAATCTTCATACAGCACTTGGAAAAGTTTGGAAGAAAGGAGGTATCAACAACTGATTTTGAAAGAAAACATCATAAGTCGTAGCTTCAAGTACAAGAGTTGGAAGCCAGGTCTAGGGTCCGCTCCCCTGCTTTTACAATACAGCTTTTAAGCCTAGATCAAACAACTGAACTGTAACTTGCCCAAATTATAACTTGTCAGAAAAACCTTGAAGAACTTCAAAGACCTCTTACATTAAACTGCAATGATAAAGCCCAGCATTTGACAGTTACTCTGTATCGGCTATACAAGTATCTCTGGGCCTTTGAAGGCCCACAGCACAGAAGAAAATAAGCTGCCAGAGACTGGGCAGCTTTTCACAGCTGTGCTTTTGTATGGGTGTTTATACTCCCCCAGAGGACTCTAATGCAACTTGTGCTTTCAAGTCAGAAGACGGAGCTGGATTTTACCCCCTCTGCCCTTATAAATACTTCCCTAGAAAATTCAAGCACACGTGACCACTACAGGGTCCATCTCACGAAGCATGAGGCTTTGTCAGCTCCAGAAATATTTGGCTAGACCCCAAACACTTTGGAAACCTGTTGGAAATTACCATTGTGTTAAATCCCCTCTTCTCACAAACGATATCCACTGGCCTCACGGAGAATATGAAAGACCTAGGCATCTTGACAGCCCTCAACTAAAATATTCCCCAGTCCTCAGTGGTGACATTTGTAGAAGAAGCCAGTTTCTCCTGCCTGTGGGTTCATTTTCCCCAGGACAACGATGATGGTTGGACTTGATGAACCTGGAGGTCTTTTCCAACCTAGTGGTTCTGTGATATTCCAGTTTCCATGTTCTATTCCTCAGCTCCCATGAAGAGAATAACAACCAAACTAAAACTGTTCTCTTCAGAGGACAGCTGCCCCATTTATCACTATCTACAGCAGGATCAGGATCCAAACCACCCTCTCTTCTTCTGCTTCTTCCTCAACTCTGTGCACCAAGGCATTTTTTAACAGAAACCCCGGGAAAAGGAGCCAGTTGGTAGGTTTTCTGCTCTCAGAAACCCAAGGCTGATGCCAGTATATAGCCTGGCATTGAGTTCAATGCCAGAGCTGAGTTCCATGCCAGAACACAACCCGATGGAACAGACCCTGCTATCAGTTTGCATCACACCATGCCTGAGAGTCAGCTTTGGCTTTAATCTAGGGCTAAATCACAGCAGCTGAAGATGGAAATCTGGATGGTTTCTTTATGAATGAAACTCCCAAATCCCTCTTGTGCTCATTGGATTTATTTGCTTATACCACTGTTTTCTGAATGACACTGTTCCTAATTACAAATCCTTGGAAGAGATTAAAGCACATAAATTGCCTCCAGTTTTCTCAGAGGGAACAGGAGGTCAAAGCAACTATATTTATAGCACTATATCTCCCCTTTCCACCATGACCACCAGTACACCATATGCACCGAGAGATTTTTTGGGTTTGTTTTTTTTTTTCATTATTACACAAAGTATTTAAATTCTTAATAAATTAGAGTGTGACTTCCTATATGATTGTAAACATCTATTTCTTATAGAGCTGCCCCAACACTGAACAGTACTGTGGAATGCGAAAACAGAACATGGCAACATACTCAGCATGTTGTAATTACATGAATAAATTGTAATGAAGATGATCTCTAAAAAAAGCACACCAGTTGACATCGGCCATGTATATATATCCACTTTCTTGAAAGACCTTGTGTCAGCAAGTCATAAGTATCAAGTAACTCAAAGCAATTCAAAACCAACAAACCAAAAGTACCAAATTAGATTCGAAGCACATCATTGGCACTGGGCCTGATCCACAAATTTAGATCCAGTTCTGAATTTTCCCAAGGTTCACAGAAGTGGGCAAAAAGGACATTTGAATTCAGAGTCAGGACTAGATCCAGTTCTTCGTACAACAGGCAGAAAGAGGGTTTTAAAATCCTCAGAAAGAAAACAGTAAAAGCCAAATCCAAAGTGACACTTTGGGCAGTTGAATCAATATAAGCAACCCACAAAAGCTCTGCCATGTGGCTTAGTTACTCAGCAAGAACTTGTAGATACGGCTAAAAATATCACAACAGAATTTGTGGTACTTCATTGCATCAGCAATGCATCACCAACTAGCACCAAGGCACCTGAAACTACGGGGCAAGTGTTCCTGATGGCAGTGCCCTGCCACACGGAGTTCAGTTCAGCATACGTGCACTGGGTACTCCTGCTGCACACACAAGGCAGCATGAGCACAACCAAGGGTAAAGCAAGCTGCTTCATCCAGAGATGTGGCTGTAGGGAAAGGTGTGTATGCAGAGAGAAACAGCATTAAAAGAGAGTGAGGGAGAAGGTTACAAACAGGCATCTAATTCCAAGTGGAAGAAGGATTGCAGACGCCTTTCTTCTCAGTTTTTTCTATCAACCAATTTAGGTGTTCCACCTCATTCAGATACTTGATGCATTCCTAACAGTAAATCCCATCCTTCAACTATACCTGTATATTTCAAGAAAAGAGGTAGTAAAAGAAACATATGAACTCAAGAGCTGTACTTCCAAAGAACTGGAATAAGGAAATGTTGCCCTTTGCACTCAAACTATAGCATGTATTAGTTACAAAAATGGTACTAATGGCATACTATGACAGGTCAGAAAGTCAAAGCATTTTTCGTCTGAGTTTTAAATTACTTTCTTAATAATTGTTTATAATATTTAACTTCCAATGACTCGCAAGATACAAGTTATTTTATTAACTACAAAAATCCTGTTATCACTACAAATTTCAACTCAGCAATGGCAAAATCTCTCACCCACTGAAATGAGGTGGATTCTAACCATTGACTTCACTCTTTCAGTACTTCATCTAGAAGGAGATGTACAAACCAGCCAGTGATTCAAAGGCAGCAAGTTCACACCTCTGTTCAGAGAATAAGAATATTCATCCAAGTCAAAAGATGACAACCTAAAACTGATGAATGAAAACTAGCATTGACCATTCAATTTCACTGGCAAAAAGGCCAACACTTCATAAGATGTCAGGAATAATTTAGACATCAGCATTACTATGCATTTGAGATATAAACTCCTACATCTATTCCAAGCTATTTTGCTCTAGTCACCGTCAAGATACTACATGAACCATTAATCCATTAACTAATTTTCAAAGTAAGTAATCAATCAAGACTCAAACGCGTCAGTGTGAACTGACACCTGAATTTCAACCTCTGCTCTGCTTTGACAGCCACATTCCTCCAAGACCAGAGTTTGTCCTGGTCTCTGGGAGAAACGGAGCAAAATCCTTCTCAGTCAACTAATGCAGTGATCTTCTGGAGACGACGTGAATACAGTCTTGATGAAAAGGTGCAGGAAGAATATCCCCATCTCTGAGTAAGAAAATGGAAAGCCTGTCCTTTAAAAGTGACACAAATCAGTTGGTTCTAAAAAAAATCACACAAAAAAGATGTAATGCCAAACACAGAGAGTGCAAGCACACACAAAGAACTAAGCTGTCATTATAACTAGTAAAGGTAAACAAACAAGTCTAATCAACCTCTTTTTTTCTTCTTCTTTATTGCATAGGCTAATAGAAGGCTAAGAAACTTAATTAAGGCACTCTAGAAACAGTAGCTTGTTCTGCAAACACAAAGGTAACTGTAACCATGTAAGCAGAATTCAATAAGCCCGCCCACATCATTACAACAGTAGAAACAAAACGTACACCAGAGTCAGAACCTCAGATTAACAAGTCCCCAGGCCAGGACTGGCCTTTAGCAGAGCAGCTATCTTCCCATAGCTGGGTTTAGAGCTCCTCTAGAGTCTTAGGCCATCTATCAACCCAAAGGCTGCAAGTCCAGCTTCCAGACATCAGTTAAACTTGAGAAACACATTGCATACTGAAAGGCAGGAGTTAAATGTATAGAAGTGGCCATGGATATTGGGTGGCTCCTAAGACACTAAACCATGGGGAGAAGGAGAGTGGGGTTAGTATAGGATTTTTATAATAAACCCGCCAGGACAGCATTCAAAACCAAGTAAAAGAAAACACAATACAGAGTAATATCTTTGAAAATGAGGTTGAATTAACTATATATCCAGATCCTAAACTATCTTTTAATTTAGTTCATTAGGTGCTAGAATCCATCCTGCCTTTCTTTTAATTAGCTCTGACTCAAAAAAAAAAAAAAAAAAAGAAAAAGAAAAAAAAAAGGCACCTTAGAAAACAATGGGACCAGTCTCTGAATTGGGGACGACTGAGCACATGAAAACAGAATTGACCCAGCGCACCAAGAGCTTGCAAAGGTTTTGTGCATTAGGCAGAGCTCTCTTCAGTGGATGCTGTATCCTTGGCAACTATTATGCGAGAAACGGTTCTACAAATACAAAACTTCTGTCTGCTCCAAGAGCTCTTTTCTGAAATACTTTTATGAGGGTCTGGATATTCTTAAATCTAAGGGCACACACAGCCCTTTATCATCTTCCCACAAGCTCCCAAGAGCAAGATAGAAGACAAGTGATGTTAAGAGAGTACTTTCCTCCTACTTCATCAGAGAGCAAAGAAAAGTTTTACAACTTTTACTTTATTTTCTTTTGGGAGGGGGAAAGAAGTGGGCATTTTGTCCTTTTTTCTTGAGTGCAGTCTGCACTCACGATACAAGATAATCGTGAAAGGACGTTATTATCATGTCAATCGATGGCATTGCTTTGAAAACTGAAAAAATTCAAGGATCATGACCGGGTGCCTGCCTTCAAGGTCAGAACTACAGATGCCAGCGTATGTATTAGGAGAAGCATGCAAGAAGGGATAGGTAAGATTTGGCGAGGGCCGCTGCAGCAACACGCTGCAGCTCTTTGCAAGGCGGACAAGCGGTACCAATTGTTTGAAGGGCAGCAGACAGGCTGCTATTTTTACCAAAGCCCTGGCTGTAGCCGCCGAGCCGGTTAAATCTTCCTCCAGCGAGGCTCCGACCCTGCCTGCACGACCGCGCTCCTCGCACGGAACGCTGAGGAAGCAACGTTATTCCTCAGTATCCCCAGATACTCAAGACATCGCTAGTGACGGGCAGGGATGGAGCATTCGATACTCAGCTCGAGGTTCGGTTTGGAGGGTTCGTACGGCAGCTACAGCCGAGGCAGAGGCGGTAGCAAACCTCGAAGGCGCTTTGGGAGCCGCTCCGAGCCTCTCCCCAGGAGCTATGGAAGGATTTCCCCCGCATCCCCCCCGGTACCTTCTGCGGGGCGCGGAGCAGGCGGTGCACGCCGGGCAGCTGGGTGGCCAGCGGGATGTCCTGGCGGAAGGTGTAGAGCGGCGGCCGGGTGGGCTCGGGGAAATTAGTGCTGTTGAAAGGGTCGGTGTCATCCAGCAGCTGCACCCGGCACACCAGAGTGGCCATGGCGCGTCCATCCACCGCCGCCTGGGCCAGCCCCGAGCGAGGTACCGAGCTGCCGGCGAGCTCTCACAGCTTCTCCTCAGGGAGGCGGCCGCCCATGGCTCCTTTTCCCCGGCGGGAGCCGCGAGTGCGTGCGCTCTTCAGAGCGGAGCCGCGGTGCGAGGGCAGAGCGGCAGCGGCGGCGGCAGCGGCCCCCCCATGCCCAGCCGGCAGCGGGACTGCGGCGGCAGGCGGCCACCAGCGCCCCCCAGCGGCCGCCGGCAACACCGCCCCCTCCTCCTCCATCATCTCCTCCTCCTCCGCTCGGGAACCCCCGCCTCCGCCGCGCGGAGCTGGGAGAGAAAGCAAGGGGGGCAGGCAGCCCCCCAGCTGCGGCACAGGGAGGGGTGGAGGAATCATAGAATCACCAGGTTGGAAAAGACCTTTTGTATCATCGACTCCAACCATGCCTATCTGCCACTAAACCATGTCCCTGAGCACCTCGTCTATCCGTTTTTTAAACACCTCCAGGGAAGGTGACTCGACCACCTCCCTGGGCAGCCTCTGCCAGTGCCCCATGACCCTTTCCGTGAAAATCTTTTTCCTGATGTCCAGCCTGAACCTCCACTGGCGCAGCTTGAGGCCGTTTCCTCTTGTCCTGTCTCCTGTCTCTTGGGAGAAGAGGTCAGCTCCCTCCTCTCCACAACTGTCTCCTTTCAGGTAGTTGTAGAGAGCAATAAGGTCTCCCCTCAGCCTCCTCTTCTCCAGGCTAAACAACCCCAGTTCCCTCAGCCGCTCCTCATAAGACTTGTTCTCCAGCCCTCTCACCAGCTTCGTTGCTCTTCTCTGGACACGCAAGGAGGAGACCCTCTTGATGGAGAAAATCCAGGCAAATAAGACTCATTTTGGAGTTTTAGAAAGCAAGCATCCTTTATCAGGGCTGGGCAAAATGAGGAGTGATCTTCATCAATGTGTGCAGAGAAACAAAAGCCGGCCATGGAATGTATTTGCCACTCACATGCATATGTTAACAATTTCCCCAGAAATCTTATGCGTATTCTATTACTTTCCAAGGTCTGATTTTAATGTTTATCAACTTCACAACAATCAAAACTCTTGCTACTTTGGAGCTTTGGCTCCAGCTCTGCTTAGCATTGCATCTGAGCTAGGGAGAGACTACAAACAGAGGTGAATACAGCAGAAGACACGTCTGTTCAGCACAGATCACACTGCACACAAGATGATATCATCTTTGAAGAATAAAAGTTGCCTGGAAAAACGCTGTTCTAAAGCAAACATGCTGTCAGAAGGACATCCTGTCTAACTTCAAAAAATACAATTACTTAGATGAAACTTAGAATCATAAAATAGTTAGGGTTGAAAGGGACCTTAAAGCTCATCCAGTTCCAAAACCCCTGCCACGGGCAGGGACGTCCCACTAGATCAGGCTGCCCAAGGACCCATCCAGCCTGGCCTTGAACACCTCCAGGCATGGGGCAGCCACAACTTCCCTGGACAACCTGTGTCATTGCCTCACCACTCTCATAGTGAAGAAATTCTACCTTATGTCTAGTCTAAATCTGCCCCTTTCCAGTTCATACCCATTGCCCCTTGTCCTATCACTACAAGCCTTTGTAAACAGCCCCTCCCCAGCTTTCCTGTAGCCCCTTCAGGTACTGGAAGGTCACTATAAGATCTCCTCAGAGCCTTTTCTTCTCTGGGCTGAACAACCACAACTCTCTCAGCCTGTCTTCATATGGGAGGTGCTTCAGTCCTCTGATCATCTTTGTAGCCCTCCTCTGGAGCGCTTCCAACACCTCCATATCCTTCTTATGTTGGCGATTCCAGAACTGGACACCATACCACAGATGAGGTCTTACAGGAGATGGATAGGGGGATAGAATCACCTCCGTCGACCTGCTGGCCACGCTTCTTCTGGTGCAGCCTAGGATACGGTTGGCCTTCTGGGCTGCGAGCGCACATTGCCAGCTCATGTTGAGCTTCTCATCAACCATCACCCGCAAGTCCTTCTCTGCAGAGCCACTCTTAATCACGTCACCAAACTTAACTCCTCTTTAACTTAAATCAAGGTGTTCCACTTTTTGTAGTAGTAACTGTTTCTTGCATTACTCCCTCCACAGTCCTTCCCCAATTAGGGTCAAGTGACCTTCGCCTCAGGACAGAATCGGGGCTGCCGCCCTCCCAGGTAGGCACCACCAGCACTGGCACCACTACGGGCATTTTGGGGGGAGGAGGTGGAGAAGGGGATGTGGGGATCACCCCCGCTGTGAGGGACACACGGGCAGGGTCACCTCTTCACAGCGTGGTGCAGTGAGCTTGTACTGAGCTCAGTCTTGCTGCCACAAACATCCCAAGATAGCTACATCTTTAGTGTAATGTTCATCCAGTTCAGAAAGGAAGCTATAAATAACACCTGCTTAAAAAAAAAAAAAAAAAAGTTTTAGAAGCTGACCTGAAACCTGGGTGTTTTACCAGCATCGTTGAGTGGGTTTCTTTGTGTTTGTACAAAACGCCTTTACCATTAGGGTTGTAGATCCCCAGGGTTCATTCGACTTCCCAGAGCGTGCAGCCCAGGCAGTCTCCTCACCCCAGACAGGAGACACCCCAGGAGCTTCCTAGCTTCACGCTCTGTCTGCCTTAGACCTTTCCTTCCTTCCTTCCTTCCTTCCTTCCTTCCTTCCTTCCTTCCTTCCTTCCTTCCTTCCTTCCTTCCTTCCTTCCTTCCTTCCTTCCTTCCTTCCTTCCTTCCTTCCTTTCTGTCACACAGGGGTAAACAGGGTTGAAGTGCCAAGCACTCCAGGCAGGTGCAGAAAACAGCATTGGGGGTTTTGAGTTGAATCTGCACTGTGTTGCTGAGTCTGCAACTGCATCTGCAGGGATGCATATGCCCCGATCTCTGTTCTTGGGGGCACAGAGTGTAGAAGAAGGTCCATGAATTAAGTTACAGGTGAAATACAGAGAACGAAGGTTCTCACTGTCCTAGGGGAAAGGCTGCATTCCTTCAGGTTGAGCATCTGTCCAAGAGGATGCACCACACTTAAAGGCTGTGGTTCATAACTGCTTATCCTTTCTTCCTCTGCAGAGAGGACTGTGGAACAAAAGCTGTTGCACTGTGAGAAACAGAGGGAATTTATCACAGAAATGTGTCTTAAGTAAGAAATCATGACCTCTAGATCATAGTGTTTGCATGAAGCAAATGTTTCCTCCCAACTTGATTACTGGTTTGGGAGTATTTGTCAGCACTGGGACTAAAGGGGATTTCTGTCCACACGTGGTCTGTCCTTCTGTTTCTGTTGTTCTTGGGACTAACTTGTTCTGCCAACAGTTATGCAGATTTTAAGAAAAGAGTATCTAGTATAAAGAATACTCATAAATTTATTTTTGTATCTGCTTTAGTACCAAAAATTTAGTTTCTAGAGAAAACAGTATTGCTGCATATCTGTCTGCTTATTTTTGTTGTATGTTTTTGTCATGTAAATTTTGAGATTAAACATGATATTTGGGGTTTGTTAAACATAATTTACTTAATTACCATTTATATTAAACTTCCATTTTTCTAAACTAATTGTTCATTTTCTGCTAATCAATGATCAATACAAAGTGGCACAAGATTGCTATTCTTGCTATTCATTGGATTAATTCTGAATTTTGCTAAATTAATATATGGCATTCGTAGTATTCCAGAGGCATTAATACTTGGAAGGCAGTATTCAATAAATCATAGAAGCCAAGATTTTTTATAGAGTCTATATGACAGCTTTCACTATCTTTCCTTTAATACGAGACAATGAAAACAAAATTTGAGTGCAGTCCTTGTAGCCAAGGGAGATCAGATGACTCCAAGGCTCAACAGCAAAACATGTGGCCACTGACTCTAAATCTCACAAGCAAGATTTAGCCATTGTCTGTTATGATCTTCAATTGGATATCCAAACACAAGGTAGACAGTGGAGATATGCTTTATGACCACGCGGCAGAAAGACAATTGAGTGATACAAACGTGAAAGGATCCTGAGTCAGTCAGTTTTGAGATGCATTTACCTATACATTTTCCTAATTGTAAACGTCCTTTAAACCAATGTAGACCTTTGATTTCCTGAAGCTGGATTTTATTTGAATTTGAATTGAATCAATACAGATGGAAAGAGAAAATGTAGATCTGCTGGATAAAACATTACAAGGTCAGCATGCATGTGTATGTGTGTGTACAGGGAGAGATACATGTCTAAATTCCGTATTTGAATGATTTTCCACCTTTTTACGTATTCTTTGGAAGCCTTCTGAATCTGCAGTCTCTTTCCATCAGCCTGAGCCAGGGCTCTGTATAGTTTGTTCCCTCCTCTTCCAGTCAACAGTTTCTGATCCTGCTGCAACACTACACCTTGTCTTTTGACCAGTCCTTCCCCTGCACCCTGTGTGCTTTGCAGCCAGCAGGAAACTGCCCTCTCCTCTCCTCTCCTCTCCTCTCCTCTCCTCTCCTCTCCTCTCCTCTCCTCTCCTCTCCTCTCCTCTCCTCTCCTCTCCTCTCCTCTCCTCTCCTCTCCTCTCCTCTCCTCTCCTCTCCTCTCCTCTCCTCTCCTCTCCTCTCCTCTCCTCTCCTCTCCTCTCCTCTCCTCTCCTTTCCTCTCCTCTTGCTTTCCTTCTGTCCCACTGCAGCCTTTTAAATTAACAAGAGGGGTTATAAAAGACCCTAACACACAGTAAAACAAAAATGAACAACCAGTTACTGCCTTTTAGAGGTACATGGCATGAGGCACCATGGGCATTGCATCTGGAAAGACGATCAGAGTCACGACAAGAACAGCCTATGAGATTGTCTCATCCCATTCCTCATCACAAAAGGTAAGGCCTTCACACGAGAGGAAGATCGTTTTCCTCAGCCATGCTGAATGAAATCAGCATTCAGGAGCTCTGGGGAATCTTCAGCAAAATCCACACTGTGGTCCTTCTCCCTTCAGGTAATGTCATGAACTAGTGAGTTCTTTTCCTGGGGCAGGCAACCAAGATACATTGACACCCAAGTTCATCTCACAAGCCCTTTCCAAAAATCAAAGCCTACCCACAATCAAGTAAAGTTCACAATTTTACGCTCCCAGGTTCTTTTTGGTAAAACATGAGGGGGAAATCCTTCACGTCCACACATTTTTCAAGAATGAAACTTAAGAGTTTTCATTTAGGGCTGATTTATTCTTCTGAACTCATCCCATTATTGGCAATTCTTAAAAATGCATTGTTGAGTGAGTTAAGATGGTGTGTCAGGCTTAAATTTGAATTTCATCATTGCTGAAACCTCAATGTTAAAATAACATCTTTTTTTTTTCTTTAATTTCCTCTCTTTTATTAAAAATAAAAAATAGACGTTCAATGGAAAGTTATAGAAAGCATATTCTTTAACCTAAGGACCACCCATGCACAATGTAAATATGTATTTAAGCCATTTTAAAAAATGATACAAGGTATCTGAGGTATGGGAATAGCTCCACTGAGAATATTAGTCTTTCTGGTATATCATCATGTCATACAGATCTAGATGCATGATCAGGAGATTACAGTGTAAGCATGTGAAGTGGCCAGTCCTTTAACTTCTTTCTCTCTCTCTTTTGGACAAATTGAACTGCTTTCCAAATTTCATTTTTCAACTTCAAGCCAATATTAGTTATGAGAGAACAAAACCAATTTTAACTTCCATGATTTATTCTTTTAACATTAATAAAGCTGAAAAAATAACAGTCTTTTTGGTAATGGTAATCAAAATAGACTTGCAAACCACTGGAATTAAAGTATGGTAATGAAAGTGCTGACAGATCCTTTACTGTAGTGATGGGAACAGTATTTCTTCCTTATCTGCACTATAATCTGGAAATAATGCTTAATTCTCTTAGTGAAGTGAGGAGAGTGATTTATTGTCATTGTTAGCTTGGACAGACAAATAACATAACACACTTCTCAAAATCATGGCATGTAAGTGAAATCCAGTCTGTCACAAGACCAAGAATAATACTGTGGATTTCAGCCTCCTTCATCCAGGGATTTCAAAGTGCTTTGGTACCATTAAATGTTGCCTGATTATTCCTACCCCATAGGTGGGGACACTGAGGAGCTGGCAGCTCTAGGGTACAATTCTAATGTGTTTGGTTTTTTTCTCACATAAGTGGGTTTTTTACCAATTGCAGTGGGAACTGAATTGTATATCATGTGACTGGATCACAGAAAATGTTTTCCACAGGGGATAGTAAAGCCCACATTAACAGAAAGCTTTCTCTTTGGGAAGTAAGGACTTGTATTGGCCCTGAAGATTTTCAGTGGTCTGAATCAATCTTTAAGTGTGGAATCACATATTCAAATTCAGTAGATTGTTACTGAAAATCATTCTCCTATTGTATCTGGTTAATACTGTATTAATCAGAGTTTGAGGTACACAATTCCAAAATCACTACGTGCCCAAAGATCCTACACAAATCTGTAAAAAACATGTCCTTTATTTTTCCATACTATTCCAGGAAATAATTTGTTAGATGTTCTGATGGTGATCTGGCAGAGTTCTTTTTCTGTGCAAAGTCTTCCCCCAAAGGTAGCCAGGTCTGAAAGATGTAGCCTCTAGCAAGAGGGCAAAAAAAGCGAGGTTTCTATGATGGGCACATTGCGCAGTGACATTTAATAGAATCTCTGGTTACACGATGCACTTTCAGTCTCTAGCAGGACTCCTTCATCCTTTGGCACACAGGCAAGGAAGCTTCATTCATAAGCAGAGATATTCTATTCCACCTTCACTGTTTAATGCTCCAGGCCCCTTCCTGCCTTACCCATTGCACACTGCTTAAACCCTGTTCTGATGACAGCACTAATTTCCTCAAGAGATTTCCTCTAGTGCTCAGTGCTATAACAGATGAATGCTTCACAACTATTTATCAATTTATTTTCATGGTGTTCTTCAGCATGGAGGAAGTAATTTTACCCTCGTTTTATGGATGGAGTGTTACAAGACAAAATGGAGATGAAGTCAAAAGTAACCACTGCTGTGGGCTGTCCAAGTCCAAGCTGCCTGCAACCAGATTTTGAAACCTCTAGGAATGCTACGTGTTAAAAGCACAGCTGACAGTGACACAAGCAATACAGAGAGCAGCCGGGAATGTGGTGGCCATTTGCTGGCAGCTGACTGTAACTGAGAACTTCTGAAAAACTATCAAGGCCCAACTCATTTTTTAAAGTATTTTCTAATATAAATAAGAACAACCTTTCCTTGAGGGAAACAGAACATTTTGGTTTGAAATCTTAGTGTCTGAAATTTGCTTTAATTTGTATCCTACCATCAACATTAAGCCACTGATTAAGTAATTGTTATCTCATCACTCTATATTGCATAACATAGTTTTTGCCTTGATGACTTGTATAAACTAAACTTTGGAGGAGAAAAAAATAGTTTGTCATTTTGCTTTGTGGATGCTCATTTGATGTGAATAGATCTACAAAACCCATCTACAAGAAGGGTTGCAGAGAGGATTCAGGAAACTACAGGCCTGTCAGTCTAACCTCAGTGCCAGGGAAAGTCATGGAACAGGTGATCTTGAGTGCTATCATGAAGCACATGCAAGAGAACCGGGTGATCAGCCCCAGTCAACACGGGTTCACGAGAGGCAGGTCTTTCCAAACTAACCTGATCACCTTCTATGACGAAGTGACTCAACTATGGGATGAGGGAAAGGCTGTGGCTGTAGTCTTCTTGGACTTCAGTAAAGCCTTTGACACAGTTTCTCACAGCATTCTGCTTCAGAAACTGTCAGCCTCTGGACTGGATGGGCGCACACTCTCCTGGGTTGAAAACTGGTTGGATGGGCCGGGCCCAGAGAGTGGTGGTAAATGGAGTTAACTCCAGCTGGAGGCCAGTCACAAGTGGAGTTCCTCAGGGCTCAGTACTGGGTCCAGCCCTGTTCAATGTCTGTATCAATGACCTGGATGAAGGCATTGAGTGCACCCTCAGCAAGTTTGCAGATGACACTAAGCTGGGTGGAAGTGTGGATCTACTGGAGGGTAGGGAGGCTCTGCAAAGGGATCTGAACAGGCTGGACTGCTGGGCTGAGGCATGATGTGGCATGAAGTTTAACAAGGCCAAATGCTGGGTCCTGCACTTGGGGCACAACAACCCTGTGCAGTGATACAGACTAGGAGAAGACTGGCTAGAAAGCTGCATGGAGGAGAAGGACCTGGGGTTGTTGGTTGACAACCGACTGAACATGAGGCAGCAGTGTGCTCAGGTGGCCAAGAAGGCCAATGGCATCTTGGCTTGTGTCAGAAAGATGTGACCAGCAGGTCCAGGGAGGTTATTCTCCCTCTGTACTCGGCACTGGTGAGACCGCACCTTGAGTACTGTGTTCAGTTCTGGGCCCCTCACCACAAGAAGGATATTGAGGCTCTGGAGCATGTCCAGAGAAGAGCAACAAAGCCGATGAGGGTGCTGGAGAACAAGTCTTATGAGGAGCGGCTGAGGGAACTGGGGTTGTTTAACCTGGAGAAGAGGAGGCTGAGGGGAGACCTTATTACTCTCTACAACTACCTGAAAGGAGGTTGTGGAGAGGAGGGAGCTGGCCTCTTCTCCCAAGTGACAGGGGACAGGACAAGGGGGAATGACCTCAAGCTCTGCCAGTGGAGGTTCAGGCTGGACATCAGGAAAAAAATTTTCACAGAAAGGCTCATTGGGCACTGGAATAGGCTGCCCAGGGAGGTGGTTGAGTCACCTTCCCTGGAGGTGTTTAAGGGACAGGTGGACGAGGTGCTGAGGGGCATAGTTTAGGAATTGTTAGGAATGGTTGGACTCAATGATCCAGTGGGTCCCTTCCAACCTAGTGATTCTATGATTCTATTATTCAAAAATAAGAAGGTTAAAATAAACATGTCTCAAGGGAAAAGTGTTTACGGGAAAAAAACCACAAATGCTCAAATGTGTTCTTGACAGTTTATCGATCCTGTTATCAACAAAATGATCTTCTGTGGCACTTAAAACTTGTCTTGATGGTTGGGCTTCTGCATCCTACATTAGTTACCTACTAACTAAGATACTACTTAAAATGTGTTTTCCTCTGTCAGTGTGTACACATCCAACAAGTGTATTCCATGCTTGGACCAAGAATAAATATTTGTGGTTAAAAAAAACACAGGGGAGTGTTTGTATCAAGTTTTATAAACATGCAAAGTGACTGTAGATAATCCAGCATTATTTATTTTGATGTAGAGAGTTCTATGCTGATATAAACATCCGGAATGAGAAATTACTTGTGACTAATTTTGTAAACACAAGTTCATAAACAAATTTCTGGGAACAGTTAAATCAGGAGAATATCAGTTTTAGCAATCAATATCACCTATTCCAGAGTGAAAAGCAAGAGACTTCATGGAACACCTCTGCTATGAGGACAGGCTGAGAGCTGGGGTTGTTCTGCTTGGAGAAGAGAAGGCTCCAAGGAGACCTTATATAGCCTTACAGTGCCTGAAGGGGGCTACAAGAAAGCTGGGGAGGGGCTTTTTACAAGTGCATGTAGTTATAGGACGAAGGGCAATTGCTTTAAGTTGGAAGGGGGAAGATTTAGATTAGATATTAGGAAGAAATGCTTCACAATGAGCATGGTGAGACACTGTAACAGACTGCCCTGGGAAGTTTGGATGCCCTCCCGCTGGAAGTGTTCAAGGCCAGGCTGGATGGGTCCTTGGGCAGCCTGGTCTAGTGGGAGATGTCCCTGCCTGTGGCAGGGGGTTGGAACCAGATGGGCTTTAAGGTCCCTTCCAATCTAAACCGTTCTATGATTCTATGAGAAATTGTAAGATAATTTGTACATACCATTTTAATGCTAAATACTATTTAGCAGATGATTTTTTATGTTCCATAACAGTTTTAATTTTAAATATTCTTCTCTAATAAACTTTTCCAAGTTCATATGTTCTTATCAGTGTTAACATTTCCTACTTTCTTGAATGCCAGCATGTACGTGGCCTCACCACAGTCTCATGGTAATGAATTCCACAGGCTAAATCTGGGGAGGTTTTAAAGCCTTCCCCTTCATAATTTTGGATTTACCCTCTTTTCAATTTTCTTGAAAGCTTGCATTATTAGACAAATGCACCAATATTAATCTTTTTCCTTTTTACAACATCTATTTTTTAAAATAATTCTGTCATCTTCATCTTTATTCACTTTGTTAAATAAATACATCCAGTATTTTCTTCCTCTCTTCAAATATAAGTTTCACATAAGAAAGTAAAAGTAAGAGTAAAAAAGAACTATCTCCATAAAGCTATTGTAATATTTTCTGTATTAGTTTTCATCCCATTCTTTATGAATCCAAATATCTTTATTTATTTATTTATTTTGTCTTTACAGCCCCGGGTGTACATAAAGCAGCAGTTTCATCTAACTCTTCACAGTAAAATAATGATTTTTTTATTTTCCTGGACTGGGCATAGTTGTTATAGAACCTAATAAGAAAGTGTACAAGATAGATACAGCTTCCCCCAATATATAGCAGATATACATTGCATATTTTATGTTTTCTGCATAATTTGTCAGATGAAACGGTCTTACCTCATCCCTCTTGTGTACACTAATATGCACGTAAATTTGATCATAAATATCTGTATACACATGCAAAGAGAGAACTCATGCATATCCTATGCTTATGGGAGCAATTAAATGTCTCTCTCAGGCTGCAGATGGCCATTTTGAACACTTGCTTTTTGAATACTTGCAAAATAGTTCCTTATTACAATTCTTATTTAAAACCTCCTGCTTGGAGGCTGAATGGGACAAGAATCCTGTTGCCTTTGGGCCAGCAGGCTGTTTTTTGGTTTATTAAATTAAAATGTTTTCTACCTGGGTCGTAGCCTGAATTTGTGGCTTACAAATCAAAAAATGTCCGTTTTTCTTTCCTTGAAGGGACATGAAGTCATCTCCATGTATCCTGGATGGATAGAAACCTCTTCTGTTGATTAATGCTTATAGACCTGGTCCTTGGACCTGTGCCACTTGTGCTGACAACAGTCAGCTAAGGAGTTTGCCTTTGATTTTGCTTTTCAATTCAGTCCTTTGGATTTCTGCTAAGTGCTAAAGGAAAACCCAACAAGCCTGCAGAGAGATGCTGGTCTATCTCCTTCAACTGTATTAGGTAAAGAGAGAAAACAGATGCTTCTCCACAATTTCTGTTAGAGGAGCTGGAGCTGGCAGAGTCAAATGGTCATAAGTAACAGGCTCTTCTCCAACAGGTTCTTTGCTCTGCAGCCCTCACTTGGAGCAGAGGGTGACGTGCCTTCCTTCTCATCTTGAGCAGAGACTTGATCCTAGAATGGTTCGGATATGCTCTGGGCCCAAAACTTGGAATTATTCTATTCACATGAGAAGTCTTTTAGCTGCTAAATTACATAGTCTCTGAGCTAAACACAGGGGCAATATTTCTAGAACTGATAATGCCGAATTTCACATCCTAACAAAGAAGAGTGATAGCAAAATCTTACTCATGTGAGCGCTTCATATGCACAGAAGAAAATAACATCTGATTTTTATTGTATAGTCATAGCATTTTTAAACAACAGAAAGGACCCCTGTGAAGAAACTGTTTGCTTAATTTGTGCTGTTTCTAAAACTCCTCTGGGTACCAGCATGTCCATCTTAGCACCTGAACTGTTAAGTCAGAAGGCGTTAAAATATATGCTTTAATGTGACGCTATTTCCTCCTCTCCACTTTCTGAAAGCACTCCCAAAACAAACCCAGAAGTGTAATTCTGCTGGGATAGTCCAGCAACCTACTGACGTCTGAGGCAAGGGGCAGAAACGGACACATCTAATTTGGGATGGCATTTTCTTCTCTTCTCATGAAACATTAATTTTACAAAATATTTTATTAATATTGAAAATGTCCTCTGGTTGGAAATTCATTTGTATCAGTATGCTGCCCTCTGCTTGTTATTCCTTCACTGTAGAAATGTACTTCTCAATGTTATCTGTATGAAAAGCTTTCAGGTGTGATTTCCTTAGGTTTTTTTTTTTTCTGCCTTAACTGCTGAACAGTGCAAATAACTTGTAGATCTCTGCTGAGATAACGAGTAGAAGGGAATTTTTCCTCAAGGCCACTGTGTTCAAACAAACTTGAGCAGCCCCTACGAAACCGCATAATCAAGATTCAGAAAATGACCTTGCCCTACCTCTCCTTTCAAGCCCCCAAGTTAAGTGCATGTTAGACTGTGGGTATTGAAAGTTAATGAGGCTTCAGCTAGAGTAAGTCACATGTAAGATCATGGATGAAGCACAGATGGCTGAGGAGGATCACAGATAGCTTTCCTGTTAGGGAGAAAGATATGGAGCTGGCGATGATGTAGGATCTAGATAAAGAAGGGGAGAGTCCTGATTCTGGCAAATTAAGCTGGTGGGTTTAGTCATGAAACTGCACTAAACTGCTCGTTTTCAGCACTGTGTTAGCTGTAAAGATTACTCCAACATCCATACGACCAGTGCCACATGCTGCTGCAGTTGGGCCATCCCTGGACTTACCCAGATGATGAAATATGACACTTGTACAATGTATAGATTAAACATGAATTAGTATGTTGTGCTGGGGGAAAGTACTGGGTTGGCCAAATGATTGATCATGGACTGTCTGACATTCAGCAGCTGGAACTACAGAATCTGTGGTGGTCCTTTTTAGCTCTTTGAACTAGGCTGAATCTGGGTATTTGCTTAGTAGTGACTCCTTTGATTAAAAAATGCCTTAAGCTATCACAGATATCCTTCTCATTTTTCTTTCCTCATCTTAAATTGAACTCGCTATGAACCAAAAATGAAAGCAGCAGTCAAAATCCATGAAGGGCTAGTATTGCAAAAGTCTGTGGGGGCAAAAAAATCCAACAACTCCTATTTATACAGTTTGTTTCCTTGTCGGTGATGAGACTAACTTTCATACCTGCAACATGAACCAGCCTTGTTCCGTGGCATGCAGGTTAATAAATAGTGCATCTTTGGGGTTTTAGTAGTGAAGACCAGTTTGGAATATTCTCCTTGACATGACTGAACTTCTTCAAAGAAACAGAAGGAAAACTAACCCTTGAAGGTGATTTTCTAGTGTTAAAAAGATAATAGATTTGCTTTCCTTTCTTAGGGCACTATCTCAGTTCCATGTTTGGAGGAGATCTGCACTCAGATTCCATGATAGCACAGTTCAGCCCCTAAAGAAAAGACAGTAGCTTGTGAAAACCTGTGGAGTTACGTTTTTACAAAGCTCAAGCAAAACCACAAACAAGATCCTAAGTATTCGTGTAAAAGTGATGCAATATAAATAGTAGTGTCAGTGTATAGATATATTTTTTCTTTGAAATACACAGTTATGATTTATGACTGATAAATTCTTATGCTTGCCCTATATCCTATTTCTAAAAGTAAAGCAAGGTTAAATGCAGCTCATAACTCTGAAGACAAAAAGCCAATCTGTCAACTGAATTTAAATGTATAACAAAGCAGAGGCATCATATTAAAACAACTAAAGGATCCACTGCACTTAATTAGAAAGAATGTCCTTATATCTGAGCTCATGATCAGGGAGTACTCTTGTAATATCTGTGCAATCACGGTATCACAAGCAATACATCCTAATGGGCTTTATCGCTAATGAAGAATGACACAAAATGCAAATCTCTTATTAATCTGGATTAAGCAGAGAAAACAAACTTGTTTTAAACCTAGTCTTATAAACAGAAGGTCTAATTCCTGAGCCTGCTTATACAGGGGGTTAAACTAAATACAGTAGAAATGGTGTGTTTGTTCAGTGGTGGGGAACAAAGGAGGAGGCAGCTCATTCCTGGGGAGGCAGCCCTACACACTGCCAGCGAGGGGGTTGCTCTTTGCAGTGGAATATGGGTCGTGGGATCACACACACAATTAATAAGCCAAAATCAACACAGACAGGGAACATTAGGCTCATTTGTTTAATTATTCGCTACAGGCAAAGTCTATTGTTCATATGATTTCAGAATCTGGGCAGCACTGTTTTGCACTGGATTGGTCCCCATTCAGATCTGCCTATAGATGAAACAAGGGAGTTTCTGATCCAAGCAATGGCCACATCTAAGAACTTTGGACAAATAGTATTTAGCTTTTGTCTAGAATTTACGAACTGTCTGCAGGGTATAATGGCTTAAACTGACACATGCCAAAAGATCAGTAAACTTTCAACAACTGTTTTGTGTTTCAAAAAGCATTTTTATATAAAAAATTAATGAGTGAAACAATAACAGTCTAAAATCAGATTCATTCAAACACATAGGAATTCAGCTAGAATCTTGATTTTTTTTTTTTTTAAGAACTTTTATGTCATTAAAATATACCATTTTGGCCACATGGAAGTATGTCTGGAGGTGTCAGTGTTAACAGCAACTTTATTGGAGTCTGTCATAACATCTTATATAAAGCTTTTGAAAATATAAAGATTGTTTCTTTGACCATCAGCATTTATGTGGCTGGAGATAATTTTGTTCCTTGACATTATTCCAGAGGCTTGTGTTCATCCCACTGTGAGCAGAAATGGATGCCTAGACTTCCAAACCCATTAGGGAACTAGAACTGTGATCCCTAAGCCATCCCTACAGGACAGAAATTATTTTGCACAAGGGAAACTAAGGTACTATTTATCTTTTGACCATGAAACACTAACTGATAAGAAATAAACCCTGATTTTTACTATTTGTTTATTATCTAAAGGAAAGATGAAATCATCTAGTGTCTCTGGGGTATTGACAGTGGAATCTGGCCACCAAACTGACTCAACACTTCTATGAAAAAGAAAGAAATTATGGAGGATGTGAGAGATCAGCTTTTCTACAACGATGAAGAAAATAATGATTATCCAGATAAAACTGTTTCAATCTCAAAACATACAGTAGGCAAAATTAAAGAGACAGACTTTGTACTCTATGTTCCTGTGAACACATTTGGGCACTTAATGCATGTCTGGAGATTCAGGAGTCCTGACCTCTCTCAGCTGGTCTATGGATTTCAGTATTTAAGTAGCTGAGCAGGAGCTTGCAGGCTCAGCATTTTTGTACATCAGGCCACCTGTTGAAGTGCCTAAATATAGTCCTCTGAGCTCAACCTTGGGCTTGACAACCTTGGCTATTACAAACTGCTACTGCATCTCCAGCAGTTATCTGAAAAGCAGTTCAACAGTCTTGTGGGATATGACAAATAGCTGAAGCATGAGGAACCACCACATTATCACTTAGCACTAACGCTGATGCCCAGCTGAAGCTTGTCACTAAAGAGCTAATGCAAACTGGTCTAGACATGCCACTTCTTTTGGTGGCTGTATCACATTTAGGCTACTAAAGGATAAAAATCTAACTGCAGTATGTAGCTCAAACGTAGAAACTCGTAGAGGTTTGCCAATACAGGATGCATCACTCTTTCTTCTTGTAAACATTTATTTGTTCTGAGATACTGCCATAGTGATTGCAGAACAGGTTTTAGTGATTAAAATAAATCAAATAATCTCTAAACTTTAAAGATATAATAATTATGCACAGGGATGCTTGGATATGACTAACTGTTTTTTAAACAAGATCATTGCAGCAGCATAAGTAGACAAGGGTTATTGAGGAGACTCACATCAGTGTAGTTCTTCCACTTATTCTGCTGAATTGACCACTTCAGTCTTGAAAGAAACCCTTTTCTATTGCTAGATGTGCAGAGACGTTATATTTTGTACTTTTCTGTGTACATTACGTAAGCAATACTGCTACTGTTTATGTGAACGCAGCCCTTGGATTAGCAATTTCCACAAGATCATGAGGCAGAATCTTGTAGATAGGATCAGTTTGCCTCATTTTCAGAGCAAGAGAGAAAACAAAGATCTGGATTCTCAGCACACTTGGTAAGCATAAACAAAAATACTGCTGAAGTACAATTACTTCTCAATCGAACAAATTATACCAGTTTTCTACTCTTAACACAAGAGGACCCATTGAGGAACGTGTGACAGAACACTGGGGAAGAATGTGCTATCACAAAAGTAGTTGCAGTAATCAATGCAGTTGCAATAATCAATGTCCTGCTCTGCTGGGGGGACTTGGTCAGAGACCACGAGTTCTGAAGAACGCTTTTAGCCAGTCTTGATCAAAGAAACATTGCTGGCACAAGCACTGAGAGTGATATCCAGTGTGATCTTTGACCCTTGTTTATGACTAGCTGGCCCCCAACAGTGATCACCTGACAGTTGGCAATGCCTCCCCACGACTGCCAAGTGCTCCAGATGCTTTGTGTCATGCTGCTGGTGAACCACAGCCTCCAGCTGGGATGCCAAAAGTTACCACCAGCATCAAGTGCTAGCTTCGACACGATGCGTTCGCATACAGCTATGTGCCCCTGCATACATCACCGTATTATTTCTTCAGACCAGCTGCAGACCAGTCATACAATAGGTTTGTTCTTATACCCTGGAGATCGTTATAGCTGGAGAAAGTTATTCCTCACAGACACTTTGAGCTCACAGACAGATGCTGGACTGTTATACAAATAACTTCTTTGCTACCAGTTTTCAAATGCTAATGATTTTCAGTGAACCTTATGGTTAAAAAGAAAAGATGAGGATCACACAACGTCAGGCTACAGGACTTTTTCTGTTGCCTGATGGATTGCAATATGCCCAGAACAGAGGTTTTGGTCCTATTTTACTTCCAGTTAATTGATTACCAATTAACTTGAGTTAACTGAATTCAATGTTAAGTGCTGGTCTAGACATGCCACAAATGTTTATTGCAGGACATTCTGAAGAAAAACCACAAGTATTTGAGCCCTGAAAGAAAAAAATGTTTGGAATATCCAGTCTAGCATTTGCAATTGTGCTATTAGGTCAAGTTAGCATTGAAATTAATTATTGTGGGGTAAAGGGTACTAAAAATGCTGGCACTGACATTACCTAATAAATTTGGTGTTCGAGGTTGCCAGCACCAGAAAACTAATCCTTTCATGTCACTCAGAGCTGGTTGGTACACTTGTGAGATTTCACTGATTTCAGAGTATAATGTTATTATAAATATGTAAACTTTTCAGGTAAAATAAACTTAGTTACACAAATATTAACAACTTTCTTGTTTGCAATTTCTATGTACTACTTAAAATATTCACAACATATTTACATTACGTCTTTGCTTAGGTATGTTAATTAACTGAAACTTAACAGTCATAAACCAGCAGGAATGTAATGAAGAAAACTAGTATTTGCTTTACTACCTTTTCCCATACTTTAAAATATTGATGTAAGCTCAGTTTTTACGTTCTTATGCTTCTCCCATCTTTTAAGTCTCTCCTCTTTGTCTTAAATCTTTGTTCTTCACGAGTGGAAGCAAGCAGCTCCACATCTCAATATGTTCCAATTAAAGTAATATGAAAAACAACTTTGTAATTTTTCTCTTGACTGGAAATTATCTTCCAGGAATAAGTGTTATGATGAAATAATAACCCAGTTCCTGCCCCATGCACAGCATATTTATATTCTTGCAGCCTCCACAGCTCCGCTGCCAGCCAAGTGGGATATCTCATGGTATTTGCAGTTTGCACCTAACATATCATTCCCTGCCTTTCCATAGATGAACTTCACAGTTTCCTTGTGTTATGTGAAAAAGCAGTGGCAGATGTCTGGCTTTTGGCTCTGCCACAGACGTGTAAATCATGGAGTTGTATGGAGGAGGAAATAGTATTGTGCTGTTATCTAGGGAATGGGTCTTTCAGAGAGTCGTCTTTGAACACAGGCTATGAAGAACCCCAACAGCAGCTACAGTTAAGGGGTGCATTAACGCTTCTCTGTGATTCCACCCAGCACATGTAGGGTGGGAGCTGACCATGCGAGCCTTGTGCTCAGCGTACATGAACTGATAAGTTTGGGAGAGGAGGCTACCAGAGAACTAGCTTCACATCCAGGCTTCCCTACTGTGGATTAACTTGCATGTAGAAAGCCCATCTTCTAAAACTCCCTTCTCTCTCTCTTTTATATATGAGATGAACTTTCTCAGAAAACCTCTGTACACATAAACCAGATGTGTAAAGAAATGGGTGACAGCGTATACAAAGACAATAGGATTCATCAGGCAGTGGTAAGAGCAAGGCTACTCTATGAGGAAGAACAAGCTGGGACCATGACACAAAGGATCTCACCAACAATGCACAGCCCTTGATCAGGGCAGGCAGAGGACAGAATAGACACAGGCTTCACTAGTTCCCCACTGAGTACTAGTGAAAAGTCAGGTCCAAGACCAGCTCAGAAAAACCCACAACAATTTGGAAAAAGAAACCATGAAGCAGCAATAGAAACAGGTATACCCACAGCTCAGGGAAAGACAGTCACCGTACTGCCCAAGCTCAAATAGAGCCCCTGGAAGCCTATCACTGCCCTCAAAGCCACCTGATGTGTCCCTCTTCATATACAAGTATGGAGTTGAAAGAAGGCTTGCTGCTAGACGCTTCGGAGAAGTGTGTATTATGTTCCGTAATGGTCAGATCTGTAGCTTACCAGCTGCTGAGGTAACAAAGCTTCTCCTGAAATAATTTAGAGAAAAAAAATGTGTTACATTTAATGATCTGGCGGCTTCAGCCCAAGGTTCTGGGATGTGTAAGCTGGGCTGGTGAAAGAAAAGTTCTAGGTAATAAGGCTTCAAAAGGAAAATATGGGAAAAAATAGATGAAGTTACAGAGACTCTGGGTGCTCAAGGCAGTTGGTTACTGGGTTGCTGTCAACAGTGGGAAAACGCCTCCAAAATGGTCTGTTTTGGCAGATGGTTGAATAGTCAGGCTGTGTTTTCTAGAAAGCTATACCTGGGTACGTTTAGTAGGAACTGGCTGGGAGTGTGTGCTTGCTTGCCTCTCACAGATATTTCTGGGCTTGTTCATGAAGACAGCATGAACCTGGTGGAATTGGGCAAGCAGGCTATAGGAATGTGGGGAAGGGCTGGATTATTTTAGCAGTGAAATCTGAAATTAGCAAAGGATGGAACCTGTGGCATGGGTACTTGTTTGTTACTGCTGTAGCCAAAGCTCTGCCTGTTGGGGGAAGATAACCCAGCAATCTTGGAGAAAGTTGGTGTGATGTTAAAGGTACTTGTTAAAGGATTTCATTCACTGTTTTTATGAACGAAATAGAAAAAAAGATAGAAACCAATCTGCCTGCCTGCTGGTTTCACAGAACAGTTGAGGTTGGAAGGGGTCTCTGAGGTCATCTTGTCAAAACCCCTTGCTCAGGTGGAGCCACCTAGAGCTGGTAGCCTAAGTCCATGTCCAGATGGCTTTTCAATATCTCCAAGGAGGAACATAGTTTGGTGTTGATGCGCTGAGGGCAGATGAGTTTACTGTTGGAGGAGACAAGTGCACTGGCTTTGTCTTGAGCCTCTCCAGTCCTTAATGATGAGGCAATTAGTGCCTCTTAGAACAATTTGGGCGCTGGCAAGATTCTGGGCTTCCCAAGAGTAAATATTTATGAAAGGAAGATGGATGATGCTGATGTTTTGTTTTGTTTTTTTTTCCTGAGTCAGCTGAAAAGTGTTATCTGATGCTATTCTTTAGCGCTATCATGCTTAAACTGTATCTCTAATCTGAGTGATCCCTCGGCTGCTGCCACCTTTGAGCTCATTGCTATGTAAATTCAGGAAGACCACATCCATTGCATTTTTTTTTTTGTACTGGTTTATCACTTGGATGTGAAATTTAAGCATTTTTGTCACTTTGTCTTAATGTTATGTTTTCCATGTGTTTCATATTATAAGACTGGAATAAAGGCAATATACTCAAGAATTAACTCACAGGATAGAAAAACATGGATATGCTTGGCTGTTACATCTTTGACAGCCATGATACTACATGGGATGATTTTCTGCTTCATTCTTAGATCTTAATCTGAGATTGATCTGCAAAAAAAATTTCAAATACGTAATTTAAAATAGGAAGGGTGAGTTTCGTACTGTCATGCCTCTTACTGTGTCCAGATCAGGCTCCCTCTTTGATAACCTTTTCATCATATCAAATTAGTGGCTGAAAAAGCCTTCACACCCTTTCCCTTTAATATATTTGCTGCTAAGTATTGTTAGTAGTATAGCTGCTTTTCATTAAAATGTGCCTCTTTCAGAGAGAGAAAAGGGACTTCAAACCTTTGGGTATATCTTATAAACCTCTTCATGCCCCTCCAAGGTCTTTATTCGGTGTCTGAATTTGTGTCATCTGAAAGCTGTTCTTCCTGGAGGTGTTGTAAGCGGCTCTTGTCAGACTCTGCTGTACTCTGAATAACAGGTTCAGCCAGGAACAGCCTCTCACTTTTTTACATGGATTTTGATTTCCTTGGATTTCATTTTACCTGTAGAATCGTACATTACAGGCTCAGATGGACATCAGCTTTTTCTGTTAATTTTTTACAGTATAGCAAAAAAACCAAAGTTATGGGAACATCTACTTTCCCAATCATGTTGTTATAAGTTCTTCATGCTTAGTTTCACAGCAATGCCTAGATATCAGAGGGGAACGGGGTCCTAATGGTGAGGTATTTTTCTAAATACATATTAGAATGCCTCTACTGAAGTAATTAAGGTAAACATAAAATGGAAAATAAAATATAAGGAAGCAGATGTTCTTCCTGGAGCTCAGCAACTATTGTACAGCGCAGAAGATCTGTCAGTAGATCTACTGAGTAGCCTCCTTATTTAAACTGCTAGTGTCTCAGGCCTCCAAACATACGGAGAAATATTTAAAAAATATGGATATTTGTGTGGAGTTCTAGGTGCTCCCAAAACTTCAACTGCAAGTAAAAAAGCTACAGCTTTCTTAACCCAGTGAAATTAGATGTACAATACCAAAGGCAGTATTTCATGCATGTTATTTCAGATCAGATCAGAGTAGCACTACATGTGAGAAGTCTGTAATAAATTCTTCATTTTTAGATAAGCATAATTTGCCAGTTAATGAGTTAAATACAGGCTATATGCAGCTACTGTGCTGGGAAGAAAGGGAACCAACAGTGCTTTGGTGTGCTGAAAGTGACTGATTTCATTACCAGGCGTTGGGTGCCACCTACAGCACCAAGTTTGCAACTGAAAATGAGATACAATAAAACCAGCGATAGCTGAAGTGAATGCAATTTTATTTAAATAGTGTAACAGACACATCCACAGGACTGGAATTGGATAACCTTTACAAAAACCAAGGTGTCTGTTATTATCCTTTAGAATGTCACTGAGAAATTACTGAATAATCAAAATTAGTGAAAGGATTGATAAAGCCAGTACGTCAATTAGCAAGAAAATGTTCTGCAAATTTTTAGGTGGGATGTATCCAGAGACATATGCAAAAGGGCATCATGAGTGTCAAATAAATGTTGCAATTAAATTAAGGATTACTTAAGAGTCTCTTAAGACTCTCTAATACCTGGGAATTTATAGTTTGATTACTATTAATTTTAAAAGTATATTTTTAAATATATCATGACTATTTATCACTGAAACTTATGCAAACACTTTAATTGCTAAGTAGTTAGATGGCATTAGAGTTTTTCAATAGATTCCACAGTTGTTTGTCTCTTTATGTGTACAAACTGTCGTCCTATGTTTCTATACACCTGAAATCTGAAGAAATTACACCTTATTACAGATCCAGACGTTAAAGCTCAATTTAAAATATTTACAAATTAATTTTGGAAACAACTCAAACATATTTTACACCTAAGAGTAATGCATGCAATTATTTAAAATAATCTGCAAATGGAGCTGAGCTTTCAAGAACTCAGAAGAATAACAAACCTCCAATGAAAAAGAAAAAGGCAGATAGTAGGAGCAGGTCCGGCATCCTTAGCGTGGTGCCTTGTAGCCATTCTATCTCTGGCTCTGGATGCAAACCTGAGATGTGCCTTATTAAAAACAGAAGAGAGCACTAATGTAGTATATGTAGATTGGACTGCAACTGTGGCTTCCAGATGCTGGTAGCGTATCACCAAAGATTTACATGAGGTGTTCCAAGGCAACGGTAGCATTCTAGCCCTGGAAAATCCCTGATGGCCTTGGGAATTGCTCTAAGTAATTTTGTTTTATTTACCACCAACCTCAGTTGGAGATAATGTTGTTTAAAGAGGTTATTTTATAATCAAGGTTCAAGGGCAAAATGCAGTCTGTATTTTAGGACTGAATGCAATAATAATTTTATTTATTTAAGCCAAATTCCTTTGCTTCTATGCTCAAAGTAAAATATATCTGAAAGCAGCTAATACAAAATGACTCAGAAGTACTCCATTTCAGAGACAAAATGCAACTTTGAGATTTAAGAATATTCGTAAAAATTCTGTTGTAATCCTGAGAGACTTTGTATAAAGTTTCTACTTTTTCTGAAATACCCCTTGCAGGATTTTAAGAAACTAATACTAAAACCAATATTCTTGCTGGCTTCTGGGCTTAAAAAAAAAATTAAGATGAGAAAAACACCATCATTAAGGTCATCTTGGGATCTAGGTGTTATTAATAAATCAAAAGGACACTGGTTACATAGATATTCTCTTAGTTAGGAACTTACTTTCTCAAATTGAGCAAAAAAAGGTTGAAAACTATAATGAAAAATTAAGAACGAAGAAGAACTAACTTCAGACATGGGTTTTTGAAAAATGCCCTTAATTTCTTAACTTTGTTAGGCATAGCCAACATACTCAGAATAACTCAGTCACAGTTAACATGGTTATCAAGAATAGAAACACATTTTGTAAGTTCAAGTAGTTAGAGGACAGATCTTGGGTTCTCCTTGATGGATCTCGAGGGGCGATGCCATTCCTCACAAATCAGTAAAGGGAAATAATTTTATGTCACTCTTTCTGAAAAAGCTTTGAAATCATAGGAGTGAGTCTTCAAGTAATGTGAAGTAGTGTAGCAACTTGCATTTCTGACCTCTTATCACTGGTTTTGCGTTGTAAAAATTCCTATTGTGCAGTAAAGGTAGAATTGCAGGGGAAGATCACAACACTTACTGTTTTCACTTTATGTATTTTCAATTTAACATAGTGCTTTTTTTTGTATATTTACATACTTGCATTATGTTGGCTAATATCTGAGGAACCCAAAACTGCAGAGTTTGAAAGTATAAAGTATATTTGAAAGCAAATATTCCAATCTAAATAGCTCATAGTAGTGTTATAGCTCAATCTCCTACACTGCTGATAGAAGGTGAGGAGAAGGAAGGGGTGAGGGCAGACAAATGCAATTTGGCAGCATCTCTGTCACTGGTAATATTAATAGGAAAACACTCTGGGAGACTGGAAGGAAGTCCTTTTTGGATGGTGTGTTCCCAGAGCTAGAACAGCCTCCCCCAAGGTCTGTCTGCAGAAATCACAGCGGCAGCTGCTGCCAGTACCTCTGGTGGCTCCTGTTCAGCCCAGGGTCTGGCTGCTGTGGCTCACCTCAGCCAGGGCAAGAGACAGGTAAGCTGGGAGGAGCTGCTGGCTCTTTGCTGTGATGGTGGCACCTGTGCGGGGGTGCCAGTGCCATCCTAGATGAGCCTGCATTGTGAAGTCCATAGGAACGGGGTATAGCTTATGGCCTTCAAGCTGTCCCATCTGAATTGGGATTTGTGAGATGCCTTCTTAAGCTTTTGAGGGGTCTTTATGAAGGGGATTGTATGACATAGTGTGCTCTGAAAGACAAGAAATCCCTTTTACCCTTATGGGATCTCGCAGAGAAAAAACTAATTTTGTGATACAGATATTTCTCTTTTATGTCTGAGTATGGTAGGATTTGTACACTGGACTTTAATTCCCATTTACTCTGTGGAAAGGCAGTGAGTCTGAGGGAGGCTAACAACCCAGAAGGCTTTTCTGTTTCTCTTTCAGAAGATATATAGCTTAAGGACTGACCAGGCACTCTTGGGCAGCTTAAGCAACTGAGGTCTGTGCACCACAGATAGGGAATAAGTGGCCTTTATGCCACTTGGCCCTCCCAAGCCCACAATCCATCAGTAATGTCCCCATCTCTTCCTTTTGCATTACCTGAGGCATAAAGTGTTGGGAGCATATGTGAGACAGAGCCAGCATTGCTACCGTGGGGAAGTTCGACTGGGTCTCTGTAGAAAAAAAGCATCCCTCTGAACCACCTGGTTTTGGGCTAAGTCCTAAAATAAGAAAATCTAATATTAAAATGTCCACAAGAGGGCATTTAATTTACAGATATAAAAGTAGTATTAGTTTCCAGGGTCTGTGTTTGGAGGTGGTGGTGACAATATGATTAATCAGATGCAATTAACCTTTTTTTTTTTTTTTTTTCATAAGGCTACCCAAGTTCTGAGATAAAAATTCCTAAGTCAATCGTGGACAGTGAATATCGGTCCTCTGTTACCTGTAGCACTGAAAATGTGCATGTACTCTTGCCAGTTCCTGGTCATCCTGGTAGGATGGAAAGAGAATTGTGATATGAGATCACAGGGGTCAGTGCTTCACAGAAACTAGCCCCTGCCCAGTAAATGACATGAGATTGTGCTTAATACTGGGTAGCTGATTAGAAGTTAATGGCTTTACTTAGGCATGCAAATAAATACTTATATGGCCTGTTAGACTGTCACACTAAATAGGAAGGCAGCAGAAGAATTTGATCTCACAGGGTAAGGAAAGCTAGAAAAACAAGGGTAAATGGAAGGAATAATTAAGAAAACAAGTTTGTCAGGCGTAGGAGAGGATTGTAGCAAATATGAAAAGGACAATTATAGCACTGAGTAGCAATTAAGAAAAATATCAAATAAAAATAGGTCTCCTCTTGGTATTCTAGTTGTCAACAGCTACAGAGAAGTGACAATGTCCGTGACAGTGTTTACTCCACATGGTGATCAGTGATGGGCATGGGCGCTGGCACTGAGGACAAGGTCTTTCTGGGTCCAGTCAGCTTTCTGATGTTTTCATAGGCCTGTTCCCCTCCATCTCACAGGCTCCTATTTGCTTGCCACCTCTGTGCATTTGATTGGCACCTCTGATAGCTTAGCCACGTTGAAGGGCAAAAATTTAGGAATTATAGGTAGAAGAAATAAACAGAAGTTATCACAATAAAGAAAAAAGCTCTCTCCAAGGGGCTTGTATTTATAGAGACTTTACAATTCAATCATATGTTCCATTCTGCTCTTATCAAATGTAATTTTCCATGTGATAAAGATTGCTTAACATCACCAAGATTCAGCTGAGTTCTGCTGCAAAAGCTTTCTAAATTGCAATATCTTTTGCAATTAAAAAAGTAATCCAGAAAAAGTGAAGATAGGAGCCAGATGATATTCCTCTGTCAATGAATTTATACAGCACAGGGCTACTCTGTATACTTATCTGGTTGATCTGGTGATTTCTACTTTACAGTCCAGTTAAAGTCATTAACAGGCTCACAAAACCTGAAGGAAATATTCCTCAGATGCCATATCACAGTATTATTACATCCAGTTGTGCAGAAACAGCTCTCTACCAGACTTTGCTACTGGGTGCTAGTTAAAATACTTCTTTTTTTATTGTCCCCTCTCCCACTTGATTTGTTTCTTCGCTTCTTATTTTGTTAACTTAGAGGATTTAACAGCTTCTGGTGAACAAATAGGAAGGACTTGACTTGAAGTAATTATTTTTCAAATGAGTTTTCATGCTTGAATGTTCTCCTCTTGCCAAGAACTTCCTTTGGTGTTGAACTTTTTGTCACTTAATACACATTAGAAAAACAACTTACAAGAAATGATCGCACCCTTCAAAAGTGTTATTGTAATAACTGCTTTTAGCAAATTTGCCATGGAGTGAAATTGTTACTATGTTTCCCAAAGAACTGAAGTGTATAAAGCAAACATGATCTCTTTTTTTTTAACGGGAAGGGAAAGATAACACTTAAGACCCTTGTGTTCCCCTAGGGGCCTGTAGGGAGTGCATCCTCTAGTTACAGCTCATACATAAATTATCAGGGGTGTGCATGGGCAAACAGGGCATGAAGGCAGCATGGGGAACACCTACAACACCTTCAAGGAATAGATGAGATCAGATCCAGTCAGAGGAGTAAGCATCACCTTGGGTGTTAGCAATGAAGAATGGCTTAAGCGAAAAATAATTGAACCTAAAAATAATAAAAAATAATCCAACCTAAATGTAGAAATTTAATAGAAGGCCCGAAGCACCTAGGCCCTACCACTCTAGTTGAACCTTAAGTACCTGGTGAACTCTGAGCAGAGCGGGTTGGAGAAGAATCTACTATGCTGTCCCAGGGAAGGAATTCCGCCCTTGCTTATTGCTGTTCTCCACCCCCAAGGCTACTTGAAAGCTGTGACGTACTGAAGAGCCACTAAAAAGTTTAGTTGTTCCTGCACAATTTCTGGTGCTAAACCTAGCAACTTGATCCCCAGAGTACCGCTAAAATGTATGCAGTTTTAAAAACAAAATCAAGGAGTAAGTTTTCGTTTTTCCCTTCCAAATATGTATATTCTTTCAGTTCAGCTTCTTTGATATTGAGGGCTGAAATCATTCATTCTTTTATTAGAGAGATTTTTCTACATGTGGAATGTTTCAAATGTAAAAGTGATACAGAAAAGTTTCTAGTTCTAGAGCAAGGAGCATTTTACCTTTTAAAAGGGAAAGTCAAGCTTACTGATGGGATTTGTTACTAGGTTCTCCTAGCAACTGCAGCTATCATGTTAAAAGTACCTTTAATGGGGAAATGCTTGCATTTATATCTAAAATTTCTTTGTGACTGTTTTGACCATCTCTAAGCATTGTTCTTTGTACAATAGTCCAGGCACTAAACGTAACTGAAGAAGGCAAGAAACAGTTCTAGAAATTATCTTAGGCACCTGATCCTTCACTCTTTTTCACCCATTTGGTGCTTATACATAGCAATTTTAATATGCTCACTTTACTTTGGAATTACACATAAATTTAAGTTAACACACAAATAAGGAATAGCAGAAATATGCCTTTGGTCTTCATGACTGGTCTTCACCACTGATTTTTTTTTTCCCAGAAGGTCAAAAGGTAGAGTGACCAAAATACAAAAGCAATAGTATATTCAAAGCATGATATGCTGTGCTTGGAAGCATAGTGTGGTGGCTGGTGCTGGCAGACTCCCTCTGCAGTAGCCCAGCATTGCCACAGAAATAGCAATTCTGCGGATCATCAGACAACCTGGAGATTGTGCCTTCCGGTCAAAGTCTGAGAAATTATTCTTGATCTTCTATCACCCAGCTGCTAGGTGATTTTGGAAGTTTGTTTCTTTGGGCTTTTTCAGGAGAAGGCTTTGGTAGAGGTAGCGCTAAAGGTCCGTCTCTTGGGAGCTAGGCATTGGATGCATGAACCTTCTTGTCGACTTGCTAATAAAATCAGTCTGTAGAAGAAGTAATGATGCATAATTTTACTGACAGGGACTATATATGGACCCAGGCAACGCCTTTGGGTGTTTTCTGGGTGTATCCTCATACTTACAACGTGAGCATAAGATTTGTGTTTGAATATGTACAAGAAAATTAACAAGAATGTTGAGTTTGTTTCTAAGAGAAAGCTTTTATTTGTCCACTGTTAAAACTAAGAAACTGAAAAAGACAAGAATAACTAAATTGAAAAACAGTCTATGTTGCAGAACATGGACTGGAAGACAAGCTTGCTCTTGATTAAATCTTTTTCGTCCATTGTAGCCAAAAAGGTCAGTAATAAAATTCTGAATTGTCTCTGGGGGATGTTTGTTTAGCAAAGGATGAGAGCTGGGGTTAATTCAAACAGTTTTGGTTTGAGGGAGAAGGGGAAAATTTTCGTTTTGACTAGACATTCAATGGCCTGTAAAATGAGGCTTAATTAAAAAGTGAGCAAACAATAACAATGACAATAGATGGCAGTATCGCTTCAGTAAAATCAATTTCTTATTTTTTCTGCTCTTGCCTGGTTTACTGTCTTTTAAGGGGATGGGAGGGAATAATAACCTTCTTTCACTTCGTGGAGAGCATCAGAAGTCAGAAGTCAAGACCATTACTAGCTTTCATTTGAGGTTAATTTTCTTCCCAGCTTTCTTTTTTTTTTTTTTTTTGCCGTCATCTTGAGAATTTGTGTGAAGATTTCATACTTGTGGAATTGCCCTTGAATCCTACAGTTACAAATGCAAACCAAAAGGTATTTTTTTTAACACTTAGTCTCTACACTCTAGTTTGAAAGCATAAGGAGCCCAATCAGCTACAAAGCAATTCAATTGATTAAGGAATGAGTTGGAGTAGCTTAGGATGCTTTGCCTGCCTGTCCGCTTTTCTGGTGATTCTTTAAGGTTCCCTTTTTCCTGGCTTTGCAAACAGCATTCTTTTCTCTCCCACTCTCCTTGCAGTGAGAGATCCCTGCAAGCAGCAGCAGTGGGAAATGTCACTAGGCAGGTGAAAAAAACTACTCGCGCTGTCGATAAAACTTGAGAAACAGCCTGCTTTCCAGACTCTTGGCAGTAGAGCCTTCCCTGTTGGAGGGTGAGTAATAAGGTTAAGGAAAAGCAATGGTCTGCAGCTCTGAACGGGGTTCATGGAATCTCAGCTGCTTATTCCATCACAAACCTTTTCTCTTGAGACCTCTGCCAACTTGCCTAATCTTTCCTTCTGCTGCTCAGTGTGTACAATGGAGATAATCATTTAATTTGCCTGTTTTCAGGGTAAACCTTCTATTTTGCTTTGCTGTCCACTGCTAGACAAGTTTTGGTATTGAATCAGGCTGCTTAGTTGTGTAAGACAAATAAAATGAGCAGGATTTGCTTAAGAGTTTCCAGATTTGAGGGGAGCATCAAAAGCGAAGTAAAAGTAGCATGTGTGAAGTCATTTAATATGAAGTTGTTCAGTGCGCCAGGACCAGAAATGGCCTGATCCTAAACTGGAAACCAGCACTGACTTAGAATATGGAGAGATCTAGATTAAATTTTCTCCTCTGCCAGGAAGCATTTGAAGTTTTCAAATGACAGGAAGGAGAACTAATTTGCAGGAAATGGCATATTTATGGGAAAACAGAGCTTGGAATCTACTAATACTAATATTTTACACAGGAGAGTGAAAATTATAATTTACTTCATTGCTTAGGGCACTCAGATGAGTAACTAGAATTGCAGCACAGGTCTTACCTGCTCAGGCTGGGAGTGCTGCTCTTGGCTAGGTAGCAAAAGCACCTAAACAGGATGGGAACTCCCCTGGATTATCTCTTCTAAGGCGAAGAACTTCCCTTTGGTCACCTTTGCCTGCTATTATGATTTCACTGCACAAAGCTATATTAAGTGCCCCATCCCCTCTCTTTTGGTTGGGTTTTTTTTTCCCCAGAAGAATTTGGGCACTCAAATTCTGCGTAGATTTTTTTTTTTGTTTTCCCCTGTATTACTGCAGAACAAGTGATACTTTTTTTCTAGGTACCTCCTGGCTGGAACTAGGGTCAAAGTACAGTCTCTGTCCTTGCCTACATTGCTTGTTACATATATGAGAACTTCTACTTGCAGGCGGGTACCTATTCTGTACAACATTCTTGGTATCTGATCAGATGGTTTAAAAACCCTAGGTATAAAGATGCTGCTACAACAGATGATACACGGCTGCTAGTGAATACCAAACATGTCTACATTCTGAATTGTACGGTGAATTTAGGCAAAAGAGATCTTGCTTCACTAACTGACTGAAAGCTTTAAAATACCACTCTGTTCCTGTTGTGAAAAACTGCTGATCTGCATGGCTGAAAACTAGACCTCATGTTCCCCTCTCAGTCTTGAAAAGATGCCTAGTGTGCAAAGGGAATTAAGTCTCACTGTTAACACGATTGTTTTGAAATATCACTCTGTGGAAACTTATTTACTGTGCACTTAGATGAATTCTGGGAAATAATTAAGCTTTTCTCTGGCTGCAAGTGTGCACACTTGTTACTTCTGTGCTTAGAGCTGATCTTGGAAATGCTTGGCGTTGGAAGCTGGCATACCTTGATGAATCAAACACTCCTGTGTCACCCATGGGTTCCACCCACTGGATCCTGCATCATTGGTTGTGTTCCACTCTTCACAAAAGCAGTGTATGGGTATAAATGCCTTTATAATTGTTGCAGAAGTAGCTCATCAGTAGGTCCCTGAAGCATTCAAAGGAGAGAAGTTCTGTGCGCCAGGTTCCTGGCAGATAACCTATGACAACAAACCCAAAATAAATATGAAGAATGGAGTTATCTAGCAACTTTGAACAGTGGTGAAATGTGGAATGCTGTAGAAGAAAAGACTCGCTTCTTAGCTTATGAATTTTAGGTAGCTAATTGTATGCTATTTTAGATATAATATGACCATTATCCGGACTAATCCATTCCATGCCTGATGTTTATGGAAACTTTATCTCCTCAGACAGGCTTTCTGAGATTTGCTTCCTTTATATTTGCCCTCCTTGAAGTCTGCCGAAATTCATTGGGTGATGACTGTTGTCAAGAATCCCTGAAATATGAAAATGCTTAAATCCCACTACACCGAATTCAACAGGAATGAATTACCTAAAAATATGCTGGATATTTGGGTTCTCAGAGTGATATTTTTGAATTAAAATCCTGGGTGCAAGTATTCAGCTTTGTATTAACATTACGTTACTATGAAGTATATGGTATGGTATGACTTATGGTATATCAATCATAATATATTAATCTGCATGCTATAATTAATATATTTTTTATAAATACATGTGAATTCTGAATATGGTGTGGTATGGATTAATATGGAATCTATCGCTAAATTTGCATCCAACTTCACTAAGTCAGGTAGCTGTAAAAAAATAAGTGTGTCTTTGACCCATTCCAAGCAGAAAAGAGGTAGTGGAAGATAAACCATGAAACTCGTTATTCTCTGGATCTTATTTCATCATCCACTGCTGTTCAGTTTGTGCTACTGCATTTTTAACCTTGGAGTGGCCACTTCCAAAGAACGAGCTACTTTCCTAACCGGTGTAAAGCACTACTCAAAGTAAATGGAGATGGAGAAGGCTCTCCCTCATGGCTCCTTCTGCATTCAGACAAGTTCTATACTCAAGCCAGCTGCAGAAGCTTAGATGTCTACTACATATGCCTGCTGCATAGCACTAATGAACAATTTTGTGGGTTTTATTGGACTAGAAAACCAGGAGTAAGACTACACAAAGGTGAACTTGCTAAAAAACTCCACCTCAGAACCTTCAAAAATATGACCGCAAATAATCAAAACTATCTGATGGTCTGGCACTGAACAAATGAATTATTCCTTCAGTGTTAGGTCCCCATTCTTTTGCATTAATTTTAGAGAATATATTATTCTGCTTTTCTCTCTTCACACGAAAGCTGGAATTGTGTTTACCATATCTGTCAGAACTGGCCTGAAGCGCTTCTAACCCTGTCTAAAGTCTTAATATGGAAAGGAGAATGTAACTTTATTATACTTTCCTCAGTGAGAAAAACACCATTATATGTTTTCTTTTCTTTTCCTTTTCTTCCTTTTTCTCTGCGGAGGAGGGGAAAATATCTAAACCTTTAATAGCAGGCTACATTGTGATGTGTATTAAAGCAATATCTTTCATGTATTAATACTTGTCTGTTACTCAAAATGCAACAGTCTTTCAAGAGCTAAATAAAAGTATTCCTAATACTTTCTTGGCCTATTAGTAAGAAATAATGGTAAATGATAGAAACATTCCCTGGTGGAGCTCAGATTGTCAGAGGATACAGCTTGGAAATCTCCTTAAATCTTTACCTACTCTCAAAAGAAGTAGTTCTGTACTTAAAGCAGCGAACCTTTTACTGTATTCTTGCCTCATTCATCCTTCTCGATGGCCACAGTTATACCACAATAACTTATTGTATTTGGAGAAGTGACGTAAATAAGGCCAGTATACTCCTATCTATGCGCAATTACTCTGTTGATTCAATTGTCAGCAACAAAAAAATATAGTAAAACTTTAAATATTAGTAACACTTAAGGAGCATATTTGGTAAAACATATATGTAGGTGCCTGTATTTCAAGAAATTAATGAGGAAAAAGAGGAATGTTATTAAAAGCTAAATGAATTTTTCCAAACTTGACATAATATTTTATCTTAGATCCAAGCAAAAGTGCAGCTAAGTATAGGGTCAGAAGTATCTTGTCTCAAGCTCAAATACTGATTCTTTCAAATCTCTATGTGTCCCCTTTTTCTTGATCTAATCTACAAACATATTTCCTGTCAAACTACTTGCTACCTAATGTTTATTTAAAAGTGTTTCTTTCTCTATCAAATTTATTTGCCATTCTGAGGTATTGATTCGCTAAATCATAGAGAAATCTGCCTAAAAGACCTTGTTGAATGAATTAAGTGGAGGAGCCTGAATGCTGGAATAGCCATTTCTACTAATTAATGTTTATTTACCTTCTTAGATTGTATTACAGCTATATGAAATAAATAGCTAACACTGTAACCTCAAGCCTGAAATACATACCAATACAGTTCCATAATAAAATCTGGTCAAGCCTGAACTCTATGTGCAAGCCAAGTTGTTGCCCATCTTCTGCAAATACAAACTTTTTTCCTTTCCATGCTGTCTCCACTCCTTATTTCTCTTGTTTGTTGATGAAATGATGTGGGATGTAATTTCAATCCAGTAAACTTTTCGTATAAAATCAGCTTCAGCAATTTCATAGAATCACAGAGTCATAGAATCACTAGGTTGGAAGAGACTTCTTAGATCATCAAGTCCAACCATTCCTATCTGCCACTAAACCAAGTCCCTGAGCACCTTGTCTACCCATCTTTTAAATACTTTCACGGATAGGGACTCAACCGCCTCCCTGGGCAGCCTGTTCCAGTGCCCAATGACCCTTTCTCTGAAATATTGTTTCCTGATATCCAGTCTGAATCTCCTTCAGTGCAACTTGAGGCCACTCCTCTTGTCCTGTCTCCTGTCACTGGGAGAAGAGGCCAGCACCCACCTTTCTACAACCTCCTTTCAGGTAGTTGTAGAGATCAATAAGGTCTCCCCTCATCCTTCTATTCTCAAGGCTAAACAACCCCACTGCCTTCAGCCCTCATTTTGTAGAAGCAGAGGTGATGACACTGGAACTGAACTAGCCTACTTCCAACAGATAAAATTCAAATAAAAGGGAAACGGTGGTTTCTAGTGCGGCAGGTAGACCTGTCCCCGAGAAGGATTGGGCTGGAGGCACAGCGTGGGTGATATCCGTTTACAGACCCCACCTTAATGCTGCCTCAGAAACCACTCCAGCTAAGAAGTGTCATCATGACCATGTAAGAACATGAGCCCCACTTTGACTTGGATATAAAAGGAACCCCCTGCTGGGGGTCGTTTTGAGTCCCCCTGAAGCAGTGGGACTATGACACAAGGTCTTCCCTGGGTTAGAGACATATAGCATGACCACCTCTTTGAGGCTGAGTGCCCTCACTTTAATGAGTGAATGAACACACTATAGGATCCTCCTCTTCAAACTCTAAAAGGTAACCCCCGTAGCAGTGCTGTCACTACTCAGTGATTTTTTTACCATTCTTTAGCTAAGTGTGGACCAACTCCTGTGACATACCAACCTTTGAACTGTATGGACACCCTGGTTTTGAAATAAATTATTATTAATTGTTATTCCATCTCCAGTAGCCAGTGATTTCTGGTTCCATGACATCTAGAAATTACCAGCTCAGGCCATACCACCAGGAAGCTGCTTCTATCATTAAATGAAATATTTATATGTACAGATGTGAAAAACTATTTTTTTATTGCTTTGGACAGCCTTAACAAGCTATTTTCCTACACCTCAGCCCCCAGTCTTCTGAATACTTTTGAAGAAGTATGAGATTGTTGCTTTTATGTTTCTCTTCCCCTCCATTGTCTGAAAAGAGAAATGGATTTCCTGATGGGCTGAAGTGCGAAGAGGGAAATCTGATTCAGGAACCAATCTTTTTGTCTGTCAAGCTTAGTAAAATGATTTAAAGTGTCCTCATATATGAATGCATGCAGATACCAAATTACTCTTTTGTGCAAAACTTGCTTTTTGGCCCACCAAGTTTTGAACACTGTAGGGAAGATTTTATCCTCAAATTGATTCTGCAAGCTACCTGCAGAAGTTGTGTGTTATGTGTAATGGAGTTGTTAGTCATACTGTAGCACATATACAGTTATTTAAGTTCCACATGTGACCAAGAGGTGAGGTAATGAAAACAAGCATTTTATTTTGCAGGATTATTTTGATTTCCTTATTGTAAATATACCTCTCGATTGTCAAGAAAGACGCTCACAGTTGGGTTCTTCGATTTTTTCAAAGGCTGCTCTCTCCCGCTGTTTCCCAAATAGCTATTCTTCGAGGCTTTTCCTTAGCACCTGTGCAAGAAAAAGAGAAAGCTGATTTGAGATTTAGTTCGCTGTTCAGTGGGGAATTGGAATGGCAGTATGGGAGGGGGAAGGAGGGATTAGTCTTTGTCACTATGGCACTAATGAAAGTATGCTTCTCAGTGAAAGAAATTAGTTTTGCTTTCAAGTCAGTGGAAGGACTAATGACATGGAGAAGTTGACTAGTGATGTGTAACACCATGCAAATTTGTGTATTTTCAGCTTTAAACTGAAAGTAATTAGTGTCTTCTGTCACAACCAAGGATGTATTTTTCTGCCACCTGCTGTGGATATTGTTCACAATGCATCCCAAGTATACATAGCACTTTATGGTAACATAAAGCCCTTTGGTCTGAATATGGTCCATGCAGGCTTAGATTCTAGTATCTCTGACTTTTCCTACAGAAGAGAGTTTGGATGAAGCTAATAATGTGCTGAGAGAGGCATATTTCCAAGGAGTGCATTTTCAGAGGCTTGGGTGTTTTTCTTCTCTTTTGTGGATACTAGTCATGTGATTTAAGGTCTGCTGGGACCATTAGAGAAGAAATAACTCATTTCTTCTGTACCAGATTTGAGGAAAATCCTATGAAGTAAAAGGCAAAAGGAGACTCCAATGCAATACCTACTAGCTGTGCTTCTAGAAGACTGATGCTTTAGCCAAATATATGGATACCTCCCGATTGTCACTTGCTCAGTGAGAATCCCCTCTGCTTCCTGCACTTCTTCATTCCCCTTTGGAATGACTATCTAATTACTCCTCCTGGTCTACTTTTGCTTTTTGCAGAGGTAGCAGGAACGTTTCACTGTGAACAGTTTTTAAAGCAATTCTAATACATATATGTATATTCCATTTTGCTTAGAGATTAAATTTGTTTTGTTTCATTCTGTTTTTAAATCACTCTCCTAGAGTTTTGCGTTTTTCTTAAATTGATCTTCTAGACATGGATTTTGCCCATGTACAGATATACTACTTCTGTTTTTTTTCAAGTGTGAACTTCCGAACTTACTTTCCCTGAAAGCCCTACTTCCTTTTCTCTTTAGTACAAGTTCAAAATAATTCTTTATTGAATTTAAAGTCTCAGCTGGGCCTAAGTTCAAGCAGGCTTATGAGACTGCCTTTCTCATATAAAAGGCTTTAGCGAGCTTTTAAGGGGTTTAAACTCCCCCCCCCCCCCCATTAGGGAATGAGTTCAGAAAGTCTAATTGCCTTAGCTAAAATTGAGCAACCAAAGATGAGTTTGGGGTAAAGCAATCAAAAAAGATGACCTTTTGTCTTAAAGAACCATAGGCGTTATGCTGATAGGAACTATAAAAAAATGTCTGCAGTTTCATATGATTTTTCCTGGGGTTTTTTTTGCTTCCTAACTGATTTCAGCTATCGTTTTCATTTGCCTGCCTCTTCTGTAATGGGAAAATGCTAAACTATTCTTGATGTTTATTTTTTTAAATGATATTTTGTCATGCATTTTAATATATGTTCTAAATAAACACATTTGTAATATTTCAACCAAGAAACTTCTTAATGCAAATTTGTGCTCAAAGAAGTTTGGAAACATTCCTCCTTCTCACATGTACATGTTTCCACTTGATATTTTACTGGAAGTAGTTTACCAGTCTCTAGATATTACCCTATGTTTGTCTAAGACCCTTTCTAGTAAGATTTGCATCAGAGGAATCACTGATTCCTGGAAACTACCAGCTGCCTCAAAGGAACAGGGAGCAGATTTTGCATGTCTAAGGTCAGGATGGAAAGAAGCCTGATTTTAGTTTAGTTTCTGATTGCTGCTGGCTTGAGTATAGGCTGGTGCTGGAGAAAAAGCTAGGATGCTTACAGGAGAAGCATCTTGCACATATTTGCCAGCTCATCATTTCTGCCTGCATTGCTCAGCCTGGTGGGATACAGAAACCGAGCTATCACTCCCAGAATAACAGAAAAACATCTGAATTGCTCTTGAACATGGACACTAGGGTGTTGCATTTGAGGACAGCAGTCAAGTTTGTAGCCAGCAGCTGCTCTCTGTCTAGGGAGCTTGTCAGAGGTGCCTGTTCGGATGATGGGTATGTTGCAGGCATATCATTTGCATCTGGCAAGGAATACAAGTAAATGACTAAAGCTCTTCATACAACCCAGATACAACAAGCTGGTGCCAGACATGTAGCAAAACATCTTGGCATGTGTGGGTATTCCCTCTTCACCACACTTACTTAACTTATTTTTCCACCACTCAGCTGCTAGTTGAACTGGCAAATCTTAAGTATATTTCTTACTGTTGGCACCTCTGCACTCACAATGGCTTTTGAGACAGAATCCTCCCCTTCTTTGTGGTTCTGGCTGTTTGTAAATGTACCAGGCTGAAATAATGAAAAAGATTTCTTTTGTTTTGCCATGAAACCGTAGCACTGGTTATAGGCACATGTGATGCGGGGAGCATACCATAGCTAGGTTATATGCAGGAACGTAAACTGCTGCTGTCAAACTTCCTCAGATTTAATGTTCAACAATCCAGTTAAAACATATTCATGCAGCTTGCAATTTTGAAATTACAAACTACATCCACAGGTAGAGAGAAAAACTACAGTTTTAATGCACAGTCCCACCCACTCCTGTAAATGTTAAATACATGAACATGTTTGTGTAGCTGTCTGAATTGTAAATCCATAGAACTTTCAATTTTTCACTCAATCTGGCAGTGAGTAGTTTGTTGTGAATGTGAGACTGAGTTCAGATCCTTCTTGTGCCTGGTGTGAAGACTCGGGGGATAAAAGAGGAGATTCCACAGTTGTGTTGGGAATGGTGGATGCTGCTAGGAGCAGTGACTAATGTAAACATTTCAAAGAAAGCCTTCTCGTCAATACCTGCTATAAAGTATATACATGCCTAGCATCACTAAAATAATGTTCAACAGAGCTGTCCATCCAAAGGCTTATTCGTTTGCACTTGCTGAAGTATTTTTATCCACGGAAAGGTTTAATGATTGGATGGAGAAGGTACCTTCATGCAGCATCCATCTTCTTGGTTGGCTGATGGGACGACAGTCTTGTATTTCTTCCAGTCCTGAAATTAATGAGAAGGGCATTACTGTAGTCCATGTGTGCTGAAAGGCACCAAATAGGAGCTAGAATGCAAACTTTATCAAGGCTACTCTCTCAGTAGTCACCATCGGATGCTGAAAAGTCTGAATCCGTAATTAACTACCCTGGTCTTATTAAAATCAGTATGGCAAAATCCATGAGAATATTTTATTTTTCATTTGAGCCCAAATTTATCAAATCCATTACTTACTTTTTGCTTCAATAGCATTTTAGGCATGTAATTTATATGATTTACTTCATATATTTAAATTGTTCCCTCAGCTAATTCTAGTACATGGAGACCGGTGAAGATTATGCAAACAAAGCAAGCAATGTATTTGAGTTGAAGGTTATAAAACAAGCTGAAGAAACTGTAGAGCACCTGCCTGAAATAAGAGGCCTTTATTGTTTCTCGATGTTGATCACTTTTGTCATTCTCTTTTTAACCTCTTCTGTAGTAACACCAGTTCAATGTCTCCTGGATTTAGATGATATAAGGGCCCAGAGTGAATTTCCTCCCCTTCCATCCGCCATGTCAGATGTCTTCATTCTATTTAAACCCACTTGTTGGTCTGTGTTCAATACCTTTTGGACCAGGGAAAAGCTATGGGTGGAAAAAGAGTAAATTCAAATCTGTGGCAAGCCATCAGACCTGGGTCCTTTACGGTAAATAATCTCTAATGAATTTCCCACTTCTGTTACTTATTTACATTGTAAAGTGCCTGACTACCATCAGTGACTAACCTTAAATTCAGCATATGAATTAGGGTAACAGTAGTGTCTCAGTGATGCCAGCAAATGGTGACCTTGCAAGGTGACAAATTTTTTATATGGCTTTCAGTGAAAGCCTCCATTTCCTTTCAACATTGATTCTTTCATTTTTTTTTTTTTTTCTCTTACCAGTACATTTTATTGCATTTGAGAACGACAGGAAGAAATACTTGTCTTGGAGCCACCTTCTGTAGCACCTGTATGAATTAAGTGAAATGCAGAGTGAGCAAAAGCCACCAAGTCCCAATTTTCCATCGCCTTTATGCCCACTCTCGAATTACTTTGCAGTGGTATCATCAATCTATATGTAGCGAGAAGGAAGCAGTGCGACGCATTTACTGTGCTGCTAATGGGCCTGTGCTGTAACCCCATGGAACTGCTGCTGCACAGCCTGTAACGCTGGGTTTCTGACACAGCAGCGTCTCAGACTTGCTAGCTGGGGTACCTGCTGGATTGCTTTCCTTCTCTCTGGGGGAAAAGTTTATAGCCTACTGCCTGTTTGTAACATGACAGTTTAGAAATGCCAGAGAGTGGAAATTGGACCAAATGTGCCATTCATCGAGTTACAAATGGGAACGATTTAAAGCTCAAAACATCTACTGCTTTATCTCTTCTCTCTCTTTTTCTAAAGGTCAATCTATTTGTGTAGAAACATTAAGCCAGCTGTAGAGAGGTTGCAAGACCATTCCAGCTACACTGTGATGTGATTTTTATCTCCCACCCTAACAGGCAATGTCAGTCATAATTAGTGTTATACATAAATTCCTCACTAGGATGCAGGCTTCACATGATTAGGGACTAAACTATGCAGAGTGCTGCTCTTGTGACTGGGTAGTTTCAATTAACAAATTCAGGGATGAAAAATCACAGTACGAGATGATGGCTGAGGTCAGAAAGGTTATCTTTTTATAGCAGTTGTCATCTTAAGGAGAAAACACGAATGAAAGGGGATTTCATTAAACTGATTAGGGAAATGGCTGCCACAGATAGTGTGTCAGCAGGAAGGGCTTGGTCAAGCCAAAATCCTTTCCGTGACCTTGATCACAGCTATAAGCATCCTAATCCCCAATGGGTATGGTAATGATGTGCAACACAAGCCTGCTATAGCCTAGCTCTGTTTCATTGGTGAAGCGTGTAAGCAGATTATGACTGGACTGATCAGTGCTCTTGCCAATCAAGAAACTTTTGTTATTACAGAGCGAAGTACAAGAAAGCCAGAAGATTAAATAAATACTGCATATTGCTGGGCAGAGATAGAAATCCACCATTGTAGTCCAGGAAAGTGACCCTGGATTTCTTCCTTTTCTTTCATGGGGCCTTTAAGCTCTGGAATCCAATCCTGAGAAATTTACAAGGGAAATATTGTTCAAATAATTAAAAAAAAAAAAAAAAAAAAAAAAAAAATCAGCCTAGGGTAGGAAACTGTCAGCTGTGGCAGGGCACCTATGGGCATACTCCAGTCTTGGCCTGTGCCTGGGCTCTGGGGAGCTGAGTGAAGTGGTAGATGTGGAGAGATGTTTTAATGGAACTGGCTCACTTTTGGAAACAGTGGTTGCTGTCTCGCTCCTCGGGGCCTCAGTGACATTGGGGCTCTTTTCTGTTCCTCTGGCCCTGTCATGCCCATCTGGTGCCTGCTACTGGCTGCTCGCTACGCTGCAGCCCCTAGGTCTAACTGATCACGGGACCATTGGAATTGGAAGGACCTCTGAACGACTCTAATGAACTTCTTGCTCTCCAGCAGGGTCAGCTGTGATGTCGAAGCAGGTCGATCAGGGCTTCATCAAGTTAGGTCTTGAAAACCTCCAAAGGCAAAGCCTGCACAACCTCAATGGGCAGCCTGTTCCACCTCCTGTCTTTGTGTTCCCTTAGGAATTCCCTAAGTAATTCCTTAGACAGCTGGGCCCTCTCTTGGTACAACTAATGCCCTTTGCCTCTCCTCCCCCCACCGTACGTCACTGAAGAGCCTTCATCTTCTTGATGCCATCCCCTCCTTGTAGTTGCTTGGGAAGGCTATGAGGTTTCCCCAAAGCAATCTCTTCAGGTTGAACAATACTTACTCCCTCAGTCTTTCCTCACCAGGCAAATCCTCATCCATCCCGGTGGCCTCTGTTGAACTTACTGCAGCTTATCTTTACCGTTGTGGGACTGCAAACTGGACACAGTGGATGGAGTCTAATGAGTGCTGAGTAGGAGACAACTGTTTTCCTCATTCTAGAGGCTGTGCTCCAGTTAATGCAAACCTGTATAGTTTGTTAGCTGTCTTTGCTGCAAGGGCTCATTGCTAGGTAATGTTCATCTTGCCACTTACCAACATCTCCAAGGTCTTCCCAGAAGGGCCGCTTCCCAGCCAGTTTATGCCCAGCCTGTGATGCTACTTCCCAGGGCAGGACTCTGCATCTGTTGGATAGATCAGGTTAGTGTTGGCTCATTCCTCCAGTCTGTCCCGATCTCTCTGGACAGCAGGCTTGCCTTTGGGATTATCAGCAGTTTGATTGGAGACAGAACTTAGTGACTGGTCAGACACATAGGACTTTATTTAAGTTCTTTTATTCTTATTTATTTGAATTAATGTACAATTTTTTGTTGTGCTGCTTGCTTTGTCACAGTTACATTTCAATGGAATAAATATGAGCAAGTTTCCTTGGTGTTATTCATTCACATTACAAGGATGCTCCCGTGTTATGCAAAAGGAGGATAGAGCTACAGCAAGTATTTCTATTTAGGCCCATTGTAGACTGTTCTCTTTTAGTGCCTTCTCTCTGCTAGAGAGATATCTCCCAGTGAATAAAAGGCTTCCCATGAAAGATGAGTCAACACGCATCTTGGGCATAAAGATGCTGACTTGACCCTAAGGTCAAAATTTATCAAGAATAGCCTGATCTTATAGAGGACTTAATGATTTTCCCTGTATTCTACTTTGTATGTTTGTTTGCATATCTTGGAGCTCCCCTGTGGGTCAAGATATTCTGCTCCCATTTCTACTCCCCTCTTTTCCTCCAGCAGACCAGGATTGTGCTGGCTGGAGGGAGGGGATGTTTATGTCTTCCAGGCATTGATTGATTTAAGTACAAGAGTTACAAGGCTATGACAAATAAGTCATGCAGATGGATGCTCCTTGTGTGCTGTTTGGGAGATTCTTAGACCTGAAGGAAAGAGTAGGTAGTATTTTTCATTTAATAGACTCCTTAATAAACACATAATAAGGCTTTTGGTATCTTTGCCTTAAGAAATCACTTGTAGGTTGAATGTTAAAGTGGAGAAGGTGAGGAGTAAACAATTCCATATTCCTCTCAACCCTTTACTCACTGATATGTACTTATCTACAATCAATGTCACTGAGGCACAGAGTGACTTTCATGCGTGGGTATAACTCAGAACTCGGGCTGTTCACATCTCTCAGTTTTAGAGCTTATCTGCATCCATAAATGTTTCACCTTGATGACAGCTCTCTGTCACATGATTGGAATGCTTTGTAGTTCCCAGTCTGCATCAATTGGCTCCTCTGGGTGATATTAAGCACTATCTCCAAGCAGAATGCCTAAGAAATAAGGTTCCTCCGTTTTCAGCATGCATGTGCAACTACTATGCCCAGAACACAGATGACTTTTGATTTCACTTTTGATTTTTAGTGGCAGCTAATTTAAGGGAAGAACTGAACTATTCTTCTCCGGCTTGTCTCTGAACACTCTAACTCCTCATTCAGTTCTTCTTAATAGCCATTCCTGAAAGCCTGTCAGCTCCCAAAGCAAACCCCTAGCACTTGCTCCCCTTCATTCAATGGGAATGAACCAGGTCTCCCTGGAGGTAGAGAGAGCTGGATGGAGTTTTTCATAAATCTGGGCTTCTTGTGTGGCAATACAAGGAGAGTATTAAAACCAAATGGCTTAACTGCGGCCTTCCTGAGTGTTAGAAAGGATCATCCATAGTATGGGGGAACAGAACTGAACTTACAGGTAGAGAGCTGCTTTCATTTGAAAGCAGTATCATTAGAAAAGCAAGAAGAATATTAAATATCTGAAATATATTTTTAGAAAGCTAGAAACAAATGTGACTTTTCTAGTACATTTGCAAGGAATTATATGAAACAAATGCTTTCAAGCAGACAACATAATGGCCTATTAGAGAAACACAATGTCACTTGTAGGTGGCTGGAAGTACAAAGTAGGAAGATGACAGTATCACTAAATGCTTTTTGCAAATTGTAAGGATAGGAGTTCACTGAAATATTTTCTGGCTGAGTGGAGATACAAGTACAGATAGATGGGGGCAGGAGAAGGCAAAAAGGCTTTTTTTCCAATCAATCCTTTAATCTTTATTATGACTCAAGATTCCAAAATTTGTGGGTTCATTACTAAGCCTTTAACATCATTCAGCTATGAATAGATAGCAAGTGAATATAGACACATGTCCACGTCTTTCTCTATCTCTTTAAAACAGTATCCAGAATGCTATATTCTTGCCATGATTTTGAGGGAGCAAAAACCCAGATTTGGTTTCGTGATATGTAGGGAGGAATATTTTAGTTGTTATATTCTGATGACACAATAGAAAATCAAGCATACCTATAAGCTGTTCTTCAAAATGCAGTGTAGCTTGAGGATGTCTCTACTACTTTCAAAGGACTCACCTTGCAAATCAGAAGTTATCTAGCTGTCATTGCACAGTGCTCTGCACTGACTCATATTGCCGTGTTATTTAGACAAACTGCTCATCAAGAGTTAACTTGATAAGTGTATCACCTTAGCAACCAGAACATTAACATAATACAGAAGAAAAGCATTGCCAGCTTATATTTTGATTTCAGGCATAGAAGTTTGGAATGGTGATATATGGGACATAATGCTGTGCAGGATTGGGATAAAGAGTAATGGTAAAGCTAAAGAAGAACTAAATGTAATATTTATTGTGTATCTAATGTCTAGGCATTTGTAGTGACTCGAGTGATGGTGAAGTGAAAAAAGAGAAGAGTAATACATGAGCTAGAATGTTCTCTTTCCACTTCTTTGACTCACCTTCTTTAATTTTACTTTTTATTTCCTCTTGAGCAAAACCTATCATAAGCTTTTTACTACCCCTTATTTTTTCATGTCATTCATGTGTTTCAACCAGTATACAAAACATTGCATACATGGAAAATACTTTTAAAGCAGCAAACATGTAGCAAGTGGCAGATATTTGGCAAAGCATAATCTAAGAAAATAAACAGAGCACATAAAATGACTGACAAATTCCAGTTTATTTTTTAGGTGGCTCAGTACTTTTCTACATATGGATCCAAAATAGTATGAAGAACAGTACCAAATGCAATGCTGCCATCCAGGACCGCCCTGATTCAACTTATTTTACTGCTTGTTACAGCTGTGGGTGGACTTCTCATTACTTTTGGACACTAGTGTGTCCAAAGAGTATTTTAAATGAGACACTGTCTGAATTCAGGATTTACAGCTGTATTCCAGTGCTGGGCAGACTGTTACTTCTAATGTAGGTGTTATTATCGTCTCCAGCTTTGGCTCAGAGAGGTGAATGTGACTGATCTCCACTTGCGAAGGATGCAGAAAGCTACTTTTACATCAACTATTATCTCTAATCTTGAATTTATATTTAAATCAAAATGAGCATGAGCAAACTCTAGAGTTGCACTAAAGCCATATGGAACAGCTCTGTAGAACTTCTCTGCCAATCAGTTGTGAGACAGCTTTATGTTTCAGCTCTATTTTGCCCAGATCTTCAGAGTCATGTTGTAAAAAAACTAACCCTGGCAACATGTCACCACAAAAGAGTAGTCTTCATTTGCCTCTTATGAAATAGCTTTTTGTTTACATAGACATTATACTTTTGGGGGCTGGGATTATGCCTGTAATGTCATTTAAAGAAAAAGGAAAATGTGATTTCTTTCAATTATTGCTTGTTGTATTGGGTTTGCATAGTCAGGTTTGGTAGCAGGGGAGACTACAGGGGTGGTTTCTGACAGAATATGACAGAAGCTTCCCAAAGGCCAATAGAGCCAATGCCAGCTGGCTCCAAAATTGACTGGCCGAGGCCAAGCCCAATACCAAGCTCATCAGCAACAGAAGTAGCACCACTGAGATAATGTAGTCAAAAAGAGGAAAAAAAAAATAAATCACTGTGCAACAAAAGAAGCTGAGAAAGAGGAGTGAGAATACGTGAAAGAAACAACTCTGCAGATATCAAGGTCAGTGAAGAAGGAGGGAGAGGAGGTGCTCCAGGCATGGGAGCAGAGACTCCACTGCAGCCCATGATGGAGACCATGGTGAAGCAGGCTGTTCCCCTGCAACCCATGGAAGTTTATGGTGAAACAGATATCCATCTGCAGTCTGTGAAGGACCACCCACTGGAGCAGTTGGAGTCCCAATAAATGCTGTGGCTGTGTGGAAAGCCCATGCTGGAGCAGGCACCTGGCAGAACCTGTGGCTCTGTGGAGAGAGGAGCCTACACCGGGGCAGGTTTGCTGGCAGGACTTGCAACACTGTGAAGGACCCAAGCTGAAGAACTGCAGCTTATGTGAAGGACTTATATTATAGAAGTTCATGGAGGACTGTCTCCTGTGAGAGGGACCACCTGCTGAAGCAGGGGAAGTATGTGGGGAGTCCTTCCCCTGAGTAGGAAGGAGGGACAGAAACAATGTGTAATGAACTGACTGCAACCCCTTGTCTCTCTGCACTGCTCAGAGGGGTAGGACCCGGAAATAATTGGGAGTGAAGTTGAGCCCAGGAAGAAGGGAGGGATGGGAGAAGGTGTTTTAAGATTTGTTTTTTATTTCTCATTCCCCTACTCTAATGTGTTGGTAATGAATTAAAGTAATTTCCCCAAGCTGAGTCAGTTTTGCCTGTGGCAGTAATTGGTGAGTGATCTCTTTCTGTCCTTATCTCAACTCATAGGCCTTTCATAATATTTTCTCTTCTGTATCCAGCTCAGGCATCCACCCAGGATCAGCCCACCACACTTTGTTCACTCCAGTCTTGGATTGAAAAGACAAGTCTTGAATTCTGTTGTTTGAAGTCTGTTCTAGTGTATGCAATAAGTATGTTAAACAAAAAAATATATGCTAAAAAAAGTATCTTGTATATGAGGTTTATGACATTTTTAATGCTCTTTTGACAGCTTCTTTAATATCGTGTTCTGGTGATACTCACAGAAAACCTCTATAAGATCATCAATGAGCTGCAGATTTTCAAACACAGAAGCAGATGGCAAACCAACCAGCAATTCAGGGATACAGGCATCAGGAAATTACCACTTAGTGCCAGTGGCCCAGTTTCTTAGCTGATGCAAAATTCTGTACATGATGGTCACTGTATTATGATAAAAAGGAGGAGAAAGACTAGATACTGTGTGTTACAGGTATGCTTTTAAAATAACCTGGTCTCTATGCAATAAATATTCTACAACCACATCTCCTGGTGTGGTTAAAATGCAAAAAACCTCACCCAACCCAGAACAAAAACAAACACTACATAAATCTAGATTTTATTTTTTTAGCTGAAACATTTTGTGCCCTGCAATATTCTTTAACTTTTTCACAAATATGACTTGCCACTTTGCTATTGTGGAAAAGCACCTAATGTGAGACCCGGAGGTGCTACCTGGGAGGCTGAAGTTAGATTGAGGAATTGCTTGCCGTTGTTAGAGAAGCAGTTTGATGGAGAAAGAAACTACTGCCCCTACAAGCATAAAATGTGTGGAGCTGAATGCAGCTGGGTCAGAAGCTAAGACAAAAGAAATGTTTCATACAAGTTTCCCCCCTCATCTGATGGTACATCTTAAATAAGGCATCTGTTACAACAAACACTTCAATCTGAAATTAACATAGGCAGACACCAAAGGAAGCCAGTTGGCTTCAATATTTAACTTCCTGAGGAGCACTTTTCAGGAAGGGGAGGAGAAAAAACAGCATTTCAAAGGTAAAGAAATTTCTCTAGTGCCCCTACTTTAAGTAGGCAGGTCCCTAACCAACCCTGGCTATCTTTAATTATTTTCTCTGTCTTAAAAACTTGTTCTTTGCATCATTCCTGCATCTGCAGAAAGAAAAGGAAGTCCCAGTACTGTCTCTATTCCTGCAAGTGCCCATGGTGTACATATACCTTTCCTGAATTCCCAGACATCTTGCACTTCATATAAAGTTGAATAGTGCTGTATTGTTGGATAAACAGGAGAGTTCCTTCAAGCATGATAGTGTTGTTTTTCTTAGAACTTAATTTCATCAGTTGAAACAGTTTATTTTATTTCATATTCTCACTCAGTGTTCACTGCAGAACAGAAGGTCATTAGAACTCTTTCACCATTTATGGACAAGACAGCCCTCTGATTTTGAGGTTCTTAACAGCTGGTTTTTCCACAGCCTGGAAATGGGGAACTGACTACAGACCACCGTAGCTCTGGTTTCATTGGTATCAGTTTTAAAGAAGCATTAAAATGGGATGCTTTGTCATAGATTCTTAGACCATCTACTTAACAAGAGTGCACCGAAATTACTGCCTGTTTCTTTTCCATTTAACAATATATGTTCTCTTTGTGGCACCTCTTCCCTGTATGAATAGTCTGGCTTTCAATTAACTCTAAAGACTTAGGTTCAGTGTATTAATCCACATTCTAAAGATGTATCTCTTGCAGGAATATCTCACAAACCAATGACATGGGTAACTGGTGATAAAGAGCTATTTACATTTGAATGAGTGTCACTTGATGTGCTGTGTTTGGTTATACAGGCCCTGTGACAAAGACTGATAATTGTCAGAAACTGCTTAGAAGAGTGGTGTCAGTTTAGTAAAAAATGCTCTTGGTTACTTGAAACAGTTTAATTATTAGGAAGTCTGAGTATTTCTCTCCCACTACTATATGCATCGTCTGCTTTTCCATGTGGTTAGATTGTTTTGCAAAGAAATTGCATGAAGTAGCATTAAAGATTAAGTCAGCTTTGAATTAACATATTTTGTTAAATATAATGCTGACATCTCTTGGTTGCAGGGTAAAAGAAATGATGGGTCTGGATCAAGTTAACTCTGCTACTAATAAGAACTGTCTATAAATACTGAAAGATTTTCAGGGAAAAGTGAGATGGAAAGGTACAGAAAAAAAACTTGGTATTATGCATGTCTTCAGTGTTTCTTTTCCCTGGCAAGAAGTAAGAAACATAGTTGCTGCAGATTTAGGTGCTTCTTAGTCAAAGTAAAAACCTAGGAAGTGCCTGTAGTTGGATAACAATAGTAGACTAGATAAGTTGTGTAGAAAATTGATTATGAGTTAATCAGAATTAACATTTTGGCTGTATCCTCTTGTTTGTTCAGGAATAAACACACACACTAACTGTGGATGTATATGATAAAACTGAAATTCAAAGCTCTAAGCTTAACCATGGATTTCTGATTAACATTGGTGTAGACTTACAGATTAATTAAGAAAGCTTGATCTGTGTGATTTACAGCTTCAACTTTTCATCATAAATTAAGGCTGATACTAAGGTTGCAAAGCTAAAATTCTTGAAATAATAATCTTTTGAGTCTTTGCCAATGACAGTGGTTTCCACTCAGACTATAAACTTTGCCAGATATGCTCAAGTGTTAGGCTAATGTTCAGCAAAAAGACACTGCTTCTTTGATAGCCTTTCTACTATAAAATAAATTACTTTGAAATTTTATTTTGATTGATACCTATTCTTTTTGCAATACTTCCTGCAATTTTATTAGAAATATTTTAAGATGTGCTTTCTAATGTGTTGGTTATTTCTAGAGCTGCTTTAGGAAATAGTTCTGTTTTCACACCTTTTGCTTCTTTTATCTCTGAATGCGTGCAGTTACTGTCTAAGGCTCTTGTGCATACTACATGGAAGGTCTGTATTTTCTTATAAATCTTAAAGATATGCATCCAAATAAGATACCTTTAAGGCCTTCAGAATATCCTTAGCAAAAATTAAATTATTTACATACAGCTTTTATATTTGCCATTGCTCTGATTCTCTCCCTCTTTTCCTCTCTGCACCATAAGGCAGATGTTTGTAGTTCCTCACTGCATGGAAGAACAGAGTTACTTAATCTTTTCTACAGTTGAGCTCTGGTGGCAATAGGTGTTTGTCTAGGCTGTGGACCTCTGGAAATAATAGCAGAGAACCAAATTCAGCTAGACCAGAGACCTGTTTCCTCCAACATCTTGTCTCTGGCAGCACTAAAATATCAGAGAACAAGAGCAGAACAAGCTCAGATGTATTCTCAACCTTCCAAAATTTTGCAACACTATGGCTTAAGGGGTTCTGTGTATTTATAATGTCTCAATGTATTTATCCATGATCTTACACAGTAATTTTTTTACATTTAGCGTAAAATTTTAACATACACCACCCACCATGGAAAATTCTACACCTTAACTACATGCTGTGTGAAGAATCAGGACCTTCTGGTTATTCTGAACTTGGCTACTAGCAGCTTTATTGGAAGCCTGCAGCCCTTGCATTGGGAGGGGCAGGGAGCAACTGATTCCTAAATATCCGTTCCTGTCTATAGACAGATTTTACAGACCTCTGTCATATCCTTCCATGGTTATTTTGTTTGCCAGTTGAAAAGTCCTGATTTGTTCTGTTTCTTGTTTTAGAAGTCATTGCATATTTTAAGTCGTTATCACTGTCCTTCTCTGAACCCTCTCTGGAGGGAAAAGGAAGTCCAGTATTGTATAAAGTGTTCAGTCATGACCACAAACAATTTGAGAATGATGGTATTCAATCCTTCCCTAATAATACCTAGTGTTCAGTTTGCTTTCCTGCCTGCTGCTGAGAACTGAGTTGATAGTAACCCCTAGAGCACATTTTGATGGCTGGAAACCCATTGTTTTATATGTGAATATAGGACTGTTTTCCCTGTGTGACTTTAACTGTAATAAAGCTATATTATTTCTCAGTAACTTCATGAGAAAGCTCAGACATGCTTACTTTTGTTTTAAGGGCTGAAAGTCAACTGTAGGAGAAAATCAGACAGGAATCCTTAAGGGCAAAAGAACTTAGTTTTAGCTGGTTTTATATTCTGTAATCTCCAAGGCGTGTCATATTAGAAAGCCTGTTTTTTCTTTCTGTGTTTTTTTTTCCCCCTCAAAACTCTGAACTTTTGTTATGCATCCATGACACTAAATAGTGCCTGTGGGCAGCTGTCAATCTTTTGCTGCATGTTCATGCATTACTTTTTATGTAGTGTTAGAGATGAAATGGTGTCATTAAGAGTAAGCAATCTTCCTTTCTAATGTATTGATACAAAACACTGAAAGACAAGGAAGGAAAGTGAATATTTGAAAAAGATTCAGGATTTAGACTGTGCTAGCAAAACCTCTACTGAGCATTCAGTAACCTGTCCACTTCCATATTTCCTCTTTTATAATGTCTAGGCCTTCAGAAGTGGGCTTCATTTTGCATCGAGGCTTGCTTTGTAGCACAGTTCTTGTATAAATGACAGATTATGTGCCTGTAATGTCCACAAATCTGGAAAACAAGCTATCATTTTGAGGAAGACAGACACACAAGATTTTCAGGTGTGTTCCTAGGACATTTCCTACTCTCCTAAAAGCTGTTCTGACTTCTCAAAGTCCCAACCATGTTACAGATATGTACTTTTAAAATGTGGGGGAAGAAGGGGAAAAGATAATGGAAGACAAAATGTTTTATTGGACTTTATTGGAGACTGATTTCTATACAATCTCCTAAATAGCTCTGTTCCCAGCATACAGACTTACAGATTTTTTTTTTTTTTCTATTCCTGCTTACAGACATCTGTTCTCATTTTCTGGTGGGAATTCTGGGATTTAAACAGCCATCTGCTTCCTACTGTAGCAGCTCAACAACAAAGAGAATTTTCTCAAATAACAAATAAGAATATTTGACTAATATAAAGGCACTGGTAGGAACATATGCTACTTTTTCATTTTGACCTTAGTCAATATATTATTCAGTCCATGTAGATTACACCACTTTACCAAAACAAGATGAGTAAATTTCAGCATCAGGGAGTCAAAACTCAAACTAGAAGAAGCTTCAGCTATGCTGCTATTGTGTGCTCTTGCATGAGCACTTTGCCTAGTAAAGATGAAGAAATTCAGTGGGGTTGTATAATGGTACAGGCTTATTCATTTGAGTGAGAGAGAGGGAATAAACCAATTGGCATTTACAGTAGAAAATGAACCAGGCTTAACCTGCCCAAGAAGCAGAAGGTATCTGGAAGCTGTATAGCTCTGTGTGTGTACCATTCTACTTAAGCCTAACTAGTCAGCACGAAGTATGAGGCTAACAGGGCTGGACAGTTTCTGCCGTGTGAGCTTGTTTCTGCAATAATCAGAGTAGACATCCTTTATGATAGGTTTATGGGCACTGTGTTGTGTATTAACTTCCCATAACTCGTACATAATAAATATAATGTTAAAAGGGTCAGTCTTTCTCCCCCCACCCCTGAAGGCATTCAGACTGTTATTGATAGTGTTTTGTATTATGTGAATAATGATATTATATTTCCAAGATACAATCTTTCCCTGAGCACTAAAGAAGATCTTCAAAGATTAATTCTGGGACCGATCTCCATTTAAAGTATGTAACATATGCACTATAAATATACTTAATGAGCAGAATTTGGAAGTTAGTTTCAATACAGGGAAGATTAAAATAGAGAAGAGCTAAGATGACCTAGAACTTAAAGTGATAAAAAGGGGATATAGTACAAGGTCATGAACAAGAATTTCTGCCATGCAGTAAGGCAGTTATTAAATAGAAGCTACATATATATACACCCATTAAATGATTCTGACTCTTGGACACCATTTAAGGTTGTATTTCCACTAGTCGCATACAGGAAATTTGTGAACCTCGTAATGTAGAGTATATTTGTTTTGTTATTGCATTCAGGCAAGATAAATTCTGAACAAACTAGAGAAGTGATAGGAGACAAGTCAGAAGAGTGGAGACTAATTTACAGGTGAGACTTAAAATTAAGTTAGCACTAGCTAAAAAGAGATTAAGAAGTGATGGGTATGCTGTTCATAAATTCAGGAGGAAGCAAGGAGCAGGCAGCATAAACTACCAAGTAGTCTGGAAGGTGATGTTAGCACAATAGCAATAGGTATAAGCTAGCTATGAAAATAATTTATAAGGGTTATTAGATTCTGGAACAGGTTTCCAGTGGGAGTGGTATGAACAAAGAACAACAACCTTCAGAGAGACTTGAATCATTTCATGAATGGGATTAAATAATGTATTTCATGGCAATGTCCCACAGTGGTTTCCTGTAAGAATTGGGGGGGGGTGTCACTCCTGCTTTACTCCGCTCAGGAGAAAGACTGGGAAATTATTTGTGATGCACGTGCCTTCAGGCCATGAAGATGCATAAGTTGTCTGTTTATAAGTTCACTATCATAGTTTTTGACCTTTCTTTTCTCATATTTTCTTTTCCTAACCTTTTTGCAGGGTCTATTTGATGTTTATTTCTCCATTTCCTGTTACATTTCTTCTCTCCAACAAACATTACAAGATTTATTTGTCTTGTATGTCCTCTCCACCCTGTTCCTGGTCTTATTCTAATAGCCTTCTATAATGTCATGACTGGGTGGGTAGGTGAGAGGAGACGGGTGGATATTGTCTGCCTAGAGTTCAACAAGGCTTTTGACACTGTCTCCCATAATGTCTTCATGGGTAAGCTTAGGAAATGTGGATTAGATGAGCATATAGTGAGATGGATTGGGAACTGGCTGGATGGCAATGCTCGGAGGGTTGTGACTGAAAGCGTAGACTGTAGTGTTCCCCAGGGGTAAGTTCTGGGCTTAGTCTTGTTCAACATATTCATCAATGACCTGGATCAAGGAATAGACTGCATCCTCAGCAAGTTTACTGATGATAAAAAAACTGAGAGGAGCAACTGATAAACCAGAAGTCTGTACTGCCATTCAGCGAGACCTGGACAAGCTGGAAAGTTGGGGAGAGAGGAGCCTAATGAAGTTCAACAAAGGTAAGTGTAGGGTTATGCACCTTGGGAGGAACAATCCCTGCACCAATATAGATTAGACACTGTTTAGCCTGGAAAAGAGAAGATTGAGACGAGACTTTGTCAATTCTTATAAATATCTAACAGGCAGCTGTCAAGAGCATGGGACCAGATTCTTCTCAGTGGTGGTCAGTGACAGGACAAGGGGCAATGGATACAAACTGCAACACCAGAAGTTCCAACTGAAAATGAGGAAAACCATCTTTACCGTTAAGGTGATGGAACTCTGGAACAGGCTGACCAAGGGTGGATGTAGAGTGTCCTCTGAAGGTATTCAAAACCCACTTGGACATGTTCCTATGCAACCCGATCTAAGTGAACCTTCTTTAGCAAGGGGATAGACTAGATGATCTCCAGAGGTCATCCTGACTTCCAACCCTGACTGTCCTATAATTCTGTGATTCAACTTAGCAATACAATAAATGTGACTGATAAGAGTTTGCCCATTGTGAGATGTGTCCAGCTCTGGATGTATAATTGAATGTTTTTAATATATCCTCTGCAGATTATTTTTGCCTATTTTCCCTAGAGGATGTCCTGAATCTTCTGGGCAAGGGAGTTCATCTTTTGGAAGATCTATGGTGTCTCTAGATCTCTTCCGCTTCTGAACTGCATACTTTCAAAGGTATCCTATTAGCCACTTAAGAAATTCATAAGCAATGTGCCCTTTTATCACAAGAGACCAAGTCTTCTGCTGCTTCTTATTGCATAATAGATTTTTCTCTTGGTAATTCTGGCTATGGAGTTTAGGGGACCAAGGTTTCTACCATATTAAGTCTTATACTCACATTGTTGTAGGTAAGTTTCTGTGATAAAGATCCATCTTACCTATACTCTGCATTGTCAAAAAAAAAAAAAAAGAAATTAAACCCATCTTAATATGCCGAATTTTAAAAAGCATAAATGTATGTGATTATCAGGGATAAAACCTCCATAGTCCACCAATTTGCTGGACTTGAGCTTGGCAAACATAATCTAATTCAGAATCTTGAAACACAGTGAATGCTATCTAAATAAAATATTTTTCATTGCAAAGTCCACTAAGTCTGTTTCTACAGACCACTAATGGGGCATAAATGTTAATGCATCATGTGGAATGTCAATGGAAGAAAATTAACTTTCTTTGCTCTCAAATTCTCTATAGGCGGGTCATACGTCTATGCTGCTGATACATCTATATGCCCAGGAGAGATTGGGTTGAGATTTGTATCATCACTCCAAAGTGTCCCTTTGATAGAAATATCTGCACATGGTCCTCTTTCCAGATGTACTTTGGTTATGAATAACACTAGTTCTACCACAGTTAGAGGACCACCTTAGAGAAGTAACATGCCTATAACATGTGGGAATGAGCATATAACCTAGAGTTTTGAAAGTAACTATTGACTTCTGAGGAGCTAGCTGGGATTCTTTGAAAGTACTGACTCCTTCAAAGATCTGCTGTTTTCTTACCCACAAACTCACCCAGAAATCATGATTACTTTTTAAATATGGTCACTCTTACCCATTAATTATCTTCCTCTCTTTCCACACAAAATCTTAGTATGGTACCAACTGATGGCTACTGGCACAGCTTCTCAGAAGATTGTTCACTCTGGCATCACTTCACATCCATGGGTGCTTGCCAGAGGGTCTTGAAAATATGTGGGAACTCTCTACCTCTGGTATTAGAGCTAAATGATTAAGTGTGTCTTTTGTAGAAGCATTTTGGTGTTGGGGCTGTGGAGAGGAAATAGGAAAAGTGACCTTTTTACTGCACATACAACAAACAAAAATATTTAGGAGGGAAATGGTATGCATCCATTTTAATAAACAAAACAAGACAATTAAAAACGAAAAAAAAAGGCCCAAAAGTACTATTACTTGAGACAAGTCCAAGAGGCTTCTGGGACCCGTATACATGCACATAGACACTGACGCTGAATTCTGAGTGGTTACTAGAGATTAACTGTCATTTCAAAACCACTAAAGTTGTCCATGCAAATCCACATTTAATATCCTACTGAGATGCATTTAAAACTCATTAGCAAGATAATATTCTTATGCCTCATAGAAAGGACCGCAAAAAAGCAGATTTTTAGAGATGAATCCTCTCTGATTTTGAGGGAGTTTGCCTAAGAAAGGACAAAGAAAACATTTCACCATCTTTATCACTACTGGCAAATGAGCCACAGGGCCAAACTTTTTTAGCAACCAAGACCTGACAAAGAGGCAACCCCTTGGATTCCTTCCTCTCAGAAGAGCCCAGAAAGCTGCTGCCCCTACCCAGTAGCTTTTTCAGTGGAAACCCATTTACTTAGCTTTCCAGCGCTGGAACAGCCTATTCAAGTTGTTTCAGGAACAGGTCAGAATATGAGGCTGCACATCTTCTTCTAGCAATTCCTGAATGCTTCCTAATATGTTTACTGAAATGTTCTGGGCCTTGTCCCTTGCTGGTGAGCAGAATCTTTTCATTAGTCTAAACAAGGGAGGCTTGACTCTCTCTTACTGTTTTTCTTTTTGCTGCAGCAACTCAACAGAAGAGGGCGGATCTCTTAGACTTCAGCCAATTTATTTGCTGTCATGATAAACCTTACTTGTCTCCCTAAAACCAAAGACAACTTGCCCTCTACTTTGTGCGTGTGTTTTTCAGCACATCACTTGTTATTCTCTGTTCCTAACTACAGCAGTCAATTTATATGGGAAACAGATTTTTGTAACTGATTTCCTTTTTTTTTTTCTTACATTCTTTTGGCACTCTTAAGTGTGGTGCTAGTGCAGTATTATGATCTCATTTACTTTACATAACTTCCATCCTTGTCATATTTTAACACTTCTCTGGCAGAGACTTATTTTATCCATTTGGATATCTTTCTTCCAATTATTCTTGCCTATATGAGTTTCTGACATGAGAAATAAGGCAACGTTCCTTCCCCCAACCAAACTAAAACCAGTTTCAGGGGTAATCTGGACTTTAATTTTATGAAAGTGCAAAGAGAACATTTAGTGTTATAACTGTTAGAAAGCAAAGTATACTTAGTTTGCTACAGAAATATAAAACATGCTCTTGGCACTAGAGCTGCATGAAAATTTGTTGAGGACTCTATTTTTGCGTTTGACCATTCAACTCGAAAACAACAATGGAAACCTACAAAAAAACCCCTGAAATTTCATTTGGTTTAGAAACATACAATTTCAATACGTACAGTTGAAAGAAAAAACAAGAGAGAAACTGGGCTAACTTCTTGGAATCTAAGGGGGAGAGGGTTCTCTATCCTCTTTTTCCTGTAGTGCAGGACTACAGGAGTTGTGCAGGATTACTGTGGGTGAGAGTCTTGACTTCAGTAGTTTCACTTAATTTAATGACAATTAAGTTACAAACTTTAAGTTGCTGATTTGGGTATTGAAAAAAAAAAACAAATGGATAATCAAGTAAATGCTTACAGAAACAACTTTCTTCTCCCTTCTCCAGGCTCAGTTTCAGTCCGGTACCTCTCCTCCTCCCTTTCTAGAATCAATATTCCTTGTTTCCAGTATGAATTTTGTTCAGTTCTTCTCAATTCCCATTGTGAGGCAACAGGTGGTGCTGGAGGCTGAGGTCAGTACATAATAGTTTCTTTCAGTTGCTTCTTGCTTCTTACTCTTTTTCACCTCCACTGCTACTTGCTCCTCACTTACAAATCACTGAACCTGGAAGATTACAACAGTTTGAATAGATCTCCCTTACAAACTCCAACCCTTATTTCTAGAGACTAGACTACATAATAATCCAAATTTTCACTACAAAATTCTGTTCTTCTCCATGCAAAATTCACAGCCCAAAATGCTACAGCAGTTTAATTACACATGCATTACAAATTCCACACTTTATCACTGCATTGGGGTACATCTTGCATTCTACAGGGCAGTGTTTAGAAGGGGCACAGCCCCTGAGTTATGCAGACCAATGCTTTCTTAAAGCCATCACCTGCATTTCAGCAGCATCAGTTTCCCTGCATTGTCTCTGTAAAAGCATCTCCTTGGGATTGTGGCTATATATATGGCATGTTTGTAATTTCATGTTGAGCAAAGGCTAAAAAAACCCAGTTCCATCAGTTTCTCCTCGTAAGACTTGTTCTCCGGCCCCCTCAGCACCTTCGTTGCTCTTCTCTGGACACGCTCCAGAGCCTCAACATTCTTCTTGTGGTGAGGCACCCAGCACTGAACACAATATTCAAGGTGCGGTCTCACCAGTGCTGAGTACAGAGGGAGAATAACCTCCCTGGACCTGCTGGTCACACTGTTTCTGACACAAGCCAAGATACCATTGGCCTTCTTGGCCACCTGGGCACAGTGCTGGCTCGTTTTCAGTCAGCTGCCAATCAACACCCCCAGGTCCTTCTCCAGGCACTTTCTAGCCATTCTTCCCCCAGTCTGTAGCACTGCACAGGGTTGTTGTGCCCCAAGTATAGGACTCTGCACTTGGCCTTGTTAAACCTCATGCCATTGGTCTCAGCCCAATGGTCCAGCCTGTTCAGATCCTTTTGCAGAGCCTCCCTACCCTCCAGCAGATCAACACTCCCTCTTAGTTTGGTGTCTTCTGTGAACTTGCCAAGGATACATTCAATGGCTTCATCTAGGTCACTGATAAAGATATTGAACAGGACTGGACTCAGCACTGAGCCCTAACATATGCACAGTAATTTAACTTCAGAGGACCAATGAAGTGAAAAAGGAACAGTTAGCCAGCAGTAAAAGGAGTGAGGAAACATTAGATTAACTTTTTCTCAAACAAAAAAAATATTTTTAAGAACAATCTATAGTTATTTTTCTTCTTGCAGTTTTGTAAAATTATTTTTGTTACAGTTTTTAGATGGCAAGATACTTTTTCTCACTAGACCTGTGTATTGTTGGTAGCTCCTAAGTGATTTCTACTGCTACAAACTACAATACAGATTGCAGAGTAGTTCTGTGCAATTTCATTCCCTGTCTTGACTCTTTTAGAAGCAATGACAAACTGTTTTCTTGACTTCACTGGCAACAGAATAGGATCCTTACTTAGCAAGAGTGATGTAGTCTTTTAGGCTTCACTCTTATTGATCCTATTAGCTTTCCTAGCAATTAATGAATATGTATGCCAACGTACAAGCTACACAGTTCACTCTGTTCCTTTAGAGAGAAAGTTATATTAAATTGGATATAGTTCAGCCATTTGCAGGCATCAAATATGGCATGTTTTTAACATCATGCATTTATGCTGTATAAGTTTCCAAGTAAATACACAAGTTGTGTGCTTTAGCATCTCCCCCTTTCTGTTTTCAGTTGAGTAGATTGCCTAAAAATGAACTTGCTGTGGTCTGAACCTTAGTCAAATACTGATTTGCTTAATGAAAGAATCTATGCTGTCCCATAGGGAGTTTTCAAGGATTGGAAACAGAATGAATTTTAGGCCTGCAGGAGGTTTTTGCTACTGTTGGAATAGATTACCTCTTTAATCCTGGTATCTTTTTTTGAGAATTATTTCAGTTGTTTGAAGTCTCATGGCAATAGAATGCCATGTCACATTGTGAATGTGACTCCAAACCCTTCCTGTACACTCCTCATCCTAGTGCATTTTGGAGTTTAAATTATCAGCACTAAAACAAAGGGTTCCCTATGTATGCAGCACTAGGATTAACATGCTCTTCTCGTTATCAATAGCTTGCTTGATTTGCATGCAGCTTTAGAAAATAGTGTAACTTCTCATACATGTGAGCTGCAGACTGAAGCTTGTAAAGTGTGTGAAACAGGCATCAAGCTATGTTACAGGAGTCAATTCTGGTACTGAAGACACTGCTCCACAAACATACTGAAAAAATAGCAACAGAAATTCCCTGCATCTGCACTGTAGTAACCTTTCGGCTGTTAGATATGCCCTCATGTTTACCTGAATGCCTCTCCCATCAGTAATTTTTCCGAGTTGTTCTCTGACAGATAGGTTTCTGCCACAGGTGCTGCTGAGGCATTGCTTTATGCGTTGTACTTAGGAGGTTTTCTTTTGATATAGGAATCTTCTGCTTAACCACTGGGGCTGAGCTGATTAAAACTACACAATTAAAAAGAAGGGATACCTGGGAACGCAACCCAGAGAAACTAGCCTGCTACAGCAGTGGTTTCACAGCCGACTGCGTAAATGGATATCTGACAAAACAAATGTTGCTTTGAGCTGTGTTCTCTGCTGAGCCATGTCAGCGATTCCATGGAGGCGTGCTAGTGGATCTTCATTATTAAAGACCTCTGATTAGAAAAATTAAAACAGCAATGTTATGACTACTCAGAACCTGCCTTTGCAGAAATGAAGGAAATAATGAAGTAAAGACTAGAAGGGAAGGGTAAGATACTGGGCAACGCTATGGCGATCGTTTCTCAGCAAGCTCATGAACTGTTATTCTCTTGCACCATAAGAGGAGTGAAATCTTAAAATAAGGGGAATTTTGAGAGTGTTTGTCGAGTCTGTGGTTCACAGGTTAAAAGTGATCTTCAAGGGTGGAATTGTGAAATTGTTATCCAACGGAGGGGGTGAGAGGGAAGGGATATGGACAAATGGACACTCTCCTGTTTCCAGAAACACAGACTTGCACACTCCAAGATGGCTGCTGGTAAATATGCCAAAGTCTGTCCATTAAAATGAAATTTTGCAAAATCTCTGTGTAACTATATAGAAGATTTAGGAGAGGCGAGGCTAACAGACGGGAATTCAGCATAGAGGTTTACTTGTTCAATGTAAAAACTCCTTACTTTTACTTCAATGTTATTAGAAATGTACTTTAATGTCATCCTTTTTAAGGTTGCAGCGTATCATTGGTCTTGATGAGAATCTCTGTCTAGCCATTGAAATGTTTCTACTTGTCCTATGACAGATGTTATGGGATGACTTTCCTATGGACCATTGAAGAGAGTGTAGTGGTGCTATTTAAATAATCTCCTCTTATATCACAACAGATGAAAAACTCTGAAGACTTTCTGACCCTAATAGATAGTAGCTTACATGTGCTATTTTGTGAAGTACTTCAGCACTGTTTTGATATTAAGATGAAAAATAGTGGAGCTATTAACCTTAGAAGAGAAAAGCCATGTCAGCCTAAAGCAGAAAAGTACATCGTAGACAAGACAACAAAAGCTGCCATTTTACAGGAAAGGACTGCTGGAAACAACCCAACAATGTTCTTATTTCTTCTGTAGTGAAGTAGATAACAGCAATCAGTTTTCCCCTTTTAAAGTCATTATTACCTTTACACCTATTCTTAATTATGTGTTTGGAACTTGTGAATCTATCTGCTGAATATTGAAACTGTCACTTCCATTAGTGGCAGCTGGAACATATGCCACTTTTGCAGGAAGGCTACTTCAATATTAATTCAAAAAGGATTTTGGTCTTTTAGCAGGGGAGATATGGATAAATTTGTCAGAAGGCAGAATTTTAGTAGCTTAATGTGTCTGGGTTGTCAGATGGTAGCTTGCTCCTAACCTGTCAGTACAGTGAAGACCTGAAAGTGTAAAGTAGTTTCTCCCTTCATCCACACCTATATTCACAAAAGGACATGTGGGTGAAATGGTGTGAGGAAAAGCAGTAGAAAGCTATTTAAAAGTCATACCATAGGCAAGTCTATCAGTTGCTAGAATTATTTAAGGAAGTGGTTACATAAATGCTGCATTTGGCCCCTGCTCTTTTAATGCAAGCTCCTCTAGACAGACTTTAACCTTCATCTTTTCCTTTTCAGTGCATGTTCCTATGTGTATTTTGCTTGTCTTCTACAGTGACTTAGTGAGTTTTTTTCCTCCCAGGAATGGCAGTCACTACCTCATTCCAAAAAGCCTAAAGGAAGATCCATTGCCATGAAGTTTTGGACCCGGATACATGATGGGAGAAAAAATTGACTGTAGAAGGGGAGAGAGGGCTTAGAACTAATTAGCTTTCTTGAAAAAGTGTCTTCCAGGGATTCTTAAATTATATGTACAAAATGATCCATTTTATGAAAAATGAGGCTTCTGTGAATACTTATGGCTAGCCAGGCCCTCTGAGCAATATTGGTCACACTCTTTGATCTTAAGAGATGGAGCAGCTGGGAAGCATTGCCAGCTGGAACACAGAGTGAGTGGAGTCCTCTTGGGGAATGGGAAATGGACTAAGGCAACAAAGAAGACCACTTTGGTCAGACAAAGGGAGCCTTGGCACTACTGAAGATAGCTTTTTCTTTCAATTTTTCTGGCAAAACTAAACACAGCATAGCAAAATAATATTTTCTGACAGTTTTTGGTCTAAGTTCACAACTATAGCTCCAGTCTTGTGGCAGTGTAATTTAACTGATGATTTTGAACAGTGTGACAGTGTTGAAAAAGTCAAATCGGAAAAGTCAAAGCTGTTAAGTGATGTGCTAATAACATATAATTATATAACTTAAGTTTTCAAAAACGTATCCAGTACATGGAGATTCTGGAGTGAGGGTTGCCTAAAAGTCTTGTCCTCTTGTTGCAGATGGTGTGATGCATAGTTGAGTAATGTGGTCCACCTACTCTAGTTTGCTTATTATAGGTGTCTTTCCCCAAACAACGTTAATTTTAATGCAGTCTCAAGAACCACTGGTTTTCCTTAGTGTTGTGCTCCTTAGTTAGCCTACTTTGAGTAACCTGCTTACATCCCTTATCTTAATCCAGGGTGTTCATGTAGATGTTTGAATTTAAATTTCCTTAAATGTAGAGGATATAGAGAGAAATGGGTAGGAGGAGAGCCTTGAGGAATTACGTCATGGAGAGTGACACAGACTGGCACAATCCCAGTTGCCTCGGTGTACTGCAGACCTCATTCCTGTGACCCTGTGTAGAGCAGGAAGGATGAAATGTGTTTCTTCGTGGTGTTTTAAGTCTGTTCTATGTGACTTAAAACATCTATGTGACTTATCTTTTGGAAAATACTGGAATGTCAGCTAATATTCTCTATTTTAGAAACAGGATTGTGCGTATAGGTGTCTGACATTATTTCTGTCAGGTTTCCTGTTGTCTCTAATCTTCTACCATTTTCAGATCGATTTTGTTACGCAATATAGATAGGTCTTTCTCTCAGTGACTGAAGCAATCCAGAGATTTCAGAAAAGATTTCAGAAAATTCTTCTGAGGGGAATTTAGGTCCTTTTGCTTCTACTGGGAGCATTTAGCATCTTCTGTCAACTGGACTAGAAGCCCTGGTATATTCTAGCAAGAGTTGTCCTTGATAATAGCAAGCTGGTTGATATCCTTGTTCCTTCAGCTTCTCCCTAGGGCTCTCTCTCTTTGTGATAAAACAGGCTGTTGGAAAACAATGAGTCACAGTAGCTCATCCTAATAACATGCTATATGTGGACAAGACCATAATCAATTGGAAATTTTAGTTTTGATCTTGGGGAGCTTCTTGGGGAGATATAAGCCATTCTTTCCTCGGTAAGCTTATGTGTTCAACTAACTATTACCAGGAATAATTAAGCTAATGATGGATTGCACCTCAATGGCAGCCACATATCTATCATGAAGCACTCACCTCAGACACCTTAAGATATCTGTTATCTGTTGTAATCCCTTCATTTTTGTCTCCTTTTAAAACAATTTATTATACCCTTCACAGCACAACCATCTCAGTATGGAGTCTAGTCATTAGTGCATAATTAGAGCTATTAATAGAGTAACACATTTAGCATGTAGTTTTTCACTCGTTGTTTTGTTCATATGAACTGTGGAAAACATGGATTTTCTTTAAAAGCCAGCAGGTTGTTCTTCCTACCCCCAGCCTGAGTTTTATAGAGTTATAACTGCTTCAGATGATGGTAGCAACAAGGTTTTGTAGGTAGCTGGTGAAAAAGCACCCTTCTCCTCATGACTTACCCTTCTTCCACTGCAGCCTTTACTATATATAGTTTGTGTACATCTTTGTATCTATCTTCTATGTCTAGGGAAGTATTTTTTAATAAATATGAGCTGGTGTAGCAATATTTTTAGAGAACAATTATTAGGTAATGGATGGAGCACTAGACTGAAATTAAGGAAATCCACACTGCCTTATAGACTATGCAAAGTGGTGGAGTTTTACAATGAAAGTGGTAAAAAAGATTATGCATTCCTTACTTGTTATGTTTGATTTTAAAGTGTGCTGAGTTTTGAAGTAGAGAGTAAGGAAATATTTCAATCAGTCATCCCAAGAACTCACTTCAGGACCTGGAGGTCAAACTGGTACATTCATTTATGCATCACTACCAACATCAGAAATTTCCGCTGGCAAAGTTATATAGTTATGCCATGTCTTCCACCTATACAGACCTTTATTCCACAAATTAAAAGCTTATCAGTACATTATACGTGGCTTTATCCATGATATCTGTTTATTCTGTCTTTTATGCTTTGAATAATTATCTGCCTATTAGCCCAGGAGAGAAAGATAGGGATCAAAGAGTATCAGAGGCACACTCTGCATCTTGAACTGTGACTTCTGATGTCTTAAGTAGCTGCTGTGGGTACTTAACAGGTTTAAATTCCTGCTGAAAGGCTAACTTCAATGCAGCTGGGATGTCATTAAAATGTACTAGTAGATGATGGTTTTCGTGTTGTGGCACCAAGGTGGATGACTACAGCTCCTATAATCTGCATTATGTCCTGTGCTAGTCTAGAGGAGCCAGAAGAATTCTTTATTTTAGCATAGTTTATTTGAGCTAGAGCTTAGGGTAAGGCCTTAAAATTACCTAAAAAATACCTAAGTGGTCTCTATCTGTAAAAGACATCTTGTGAAGAGCAGCTGTTGACTGTTCACATAGAGGAAGGTGTGGCAGGTGGAATAACCTGCTTTGAAATTGTGCCCTGTTACACCCCTGACTCTGACTGAGTCTGCACATATGCACTTAATTGTCTTCTGTGGGACTGGTGTTTATGGAAAGTAATTGGCTCAGCAGGTGAAATTGAGGCAATGTGGTGATGTTCAGAATTTATATATTCAAACAAACAAACAATACTTTCCTTACCTGCAGCTATATTGGCTTTGCAGCACATACAGGAGCTGAAAGAACTTTAATGAGTCAATTCAGCGAATATGATTCTGAATGCTATTGGAAAGTAGGTATGCGCAGTTAGCAGGTGCTATTTTTACATAATAGAATCGTTTTACATGGAGACTGAAAGGTAGGTTTGTTGATGGAGAAGGTATAGCTAAATATTCAGACTGCTCCAGCATTTGTACCTATGCTGTGTTTGCAACTGCAGGCGTGTGAATGTGCAGCCTGCTGGTGCTTTAAGAGGGTGGGAGGTCCCATCTGTTTGACATTAGACAATCCAGATGTTGGTGATGGCACATGTGGAGTTGGGTTAGTGAAGAGCAAAAGTGTATGTGTGATGTTGCTTGTTGTGGTTGTGGAAGGGCAGGTAACCTGCTTGTGCTTAACGTGTTAAAATTAAAGGTTCTTTTGGGTGGAATTCTAAGATGAGTTTAGAATGAAGCCTGGCTGGCAGGGCTGTTTGGGAGCTTACCTTGGAGAAGGCAGGAGGCTGATATGTTTTAACCTATTTTTGTGAGAAAAATATTAATAAATGTTAAAAAGATGATTTGCAGTAGAAAGCAAATAATGTCTTGCTGTTACAAAGTCTTCAAACTCCTGTATTTGGAAATATGAACATAATCGAGTACTCAATGTATTTTGTTTTTTAATACATGAATTTCACTCAAGAATGCCCATTTTTGGACCTCTCTTTTGAAAATACTACCAGTTGGCTTAATGCAGAAATCATTTTACTGTAGCTCTCTGTGTTGCTATTTCTTTAAAGCTGTGATTGTAACAGGATAGACCCTTCTTTTCTACAGATGGTAGAACAGCTGATGGATGTAGGTACTAAGAGGGTGTGCCCAGCTAACAATGGTTTCTGTAGTATAGGCAAAGTAGTATTTTGAGGTGTAGGCAGTTAGGCGGTTCTTCACTTTTCAATTTAAGAATGTTATTTTACAAACATTCTGTCCCCTCAAAAACACCCTGAAAGTGTTGTAAATAAAATATTTTTTTTCTTTCCTCTATTAAGTAATAAACCGTAGATTGAGAAAATATGTGGGATAGGGTCACAGGAATTACCTGGTAGATTTGGCACCACAGATAGTAAACACTTTGTGACTAGGGTCACTAGATGAAAGTAGCAATGGTAGGAGAAAATCTTTTGTGTCAAAGTCCTGGTGTGTCTGGAGTGGAAGGTATTCTTCCTGCTCTTAGGAGCAGACTGGCTAGTTGGAAATGAAAAAGAAGGAACATACTGGCTTGGGATGCGTAGCCCTTCAAGATATTGATGATGAGACTGACTTCATAGCTTAATACTTGGGGCATTCACTTAGAAGAACAAAAATAAGTGCCTAGTGTTTGAGAGCTTGATATACCTTGTTTAAATGGTATAGATCAGAATCTGTAGAGCTCATTGAGGCTTGCCTGATAATGAATCATGCTGAATATTTCCTGTATTAAAAGGAAAATATATGTTGCTTACTAATTCTGTAGAATTTGTAGAGGGAAAGAGATGTGGTTAAGCTTCCAACTTGCTTTTATTGAGTCAGAAACCTGTAAACTAGCATCACATTTGTTTTAGGTTCTCGGTGATAATCTCTCTATTTTCAATTATTTGGTATATAGCTGTCTCCTCCCAGCTTATACTGAAGATCACTTGTTTTCTTTTGCACTGAAACAACAGAGGAGAGCTCAGGCAAGCACAGAGAGCAGTTCACATAGTCTCTTGCCAAAGCATTTGTACAGTTTACAGCTCCTGCTGCATAAAGGAAGAGTTCAGTCTTCCCTGGCAACCTAGCACATGCTGTTTAAAGAAGGTTTCCAGATGTTGCAGGAAGAGAACAGAAGCTTTGGAAATTCGGGGGGGGTGGGGTGGGGGTGGGGTGGCGGGGGGGGGGGGAAATGGTCTGAAAATTAAAGCTCAGTTTCTAACATAAATGGATATTCATCTTGCATACTGAAAATGCCTGATGTTGGTTAATTTAGAGTCCTACTGCATGTATTTACTCCTGAATGTCTGAGTTTAGTGTAGATAAATGATGAATGTATGCAAGCACATTGAATTCATAGGCTAACTTAAACAGCATTACATGCATTACTAATGACAGAAAAATGTATATGAGTTCGCATTCAGCAAAATTGTGATAGAGTTATTCCATGTGAACCCTCAGGACTAGTTTAATTTAGATGATGCTCTTGCACACTATTCCTTCTAACTTTGTTCTACTCAGCCTGAGTTAAAAGGAGTCTGAAATGTGGGGGGTTTTATCTCTGATATTGTACATGTGTGTAATAGGTTTAAATTAACTAATCCGCATATGGCTACCGTGCTTTGTGCCTGGTCTGTCAAAATGTACGTTCAAGAATCTGGCTAAATGCCTGAGATTATAGGATAATATCATGTACCCTAAATATAGTGAAGGGAGATCTCTTTATGTCTGTAGCTTTTTTTCTCCCTGACATCTGGTTGCTATTCCTAGAACTTGCTGTTTGCCGCTTCTTAAAGCGAGCAAGACTGAAGCAGGAAGCATTTCTTCTGCAAATGCTTCCTCAATTAGTTCTTCATCCTGAGGCATTTGCTTAATGCCTAGTTACTTAGTTATCAGATATACAAAGAAAACAGAAACACTCTTGAAATAACCTTATTGAACAGACCTTTATCTGCAAAGAGGAGACTGTACAGCTGTTGGCCACCATAAAGGCTCATACAGAGAAGGTTGCTGAGGTGAGGGTGTGCTTTGTAACTGGGCCTGTGGCAGCCATGTGTGAGCACCTCTTTCGAAGCACATTTTGGCAGTAGTGAGTGACTGGTAAAGTCACTTTTCAAGAATGTAGATTACAAAGCTAGAAGGAAGTGAACATGAGGACAGTGATGACCTTCCCCATTCGGAGGTCCTTTTATCCTGCTCTTGTAACTCTGCAAATATTCCTTGAGTCTTTTGGCAGCAGCAGTAGTGTCACTGTTCCCTCAATCAAGACTCAGTAAATAAATGGAATTTGTGAATTGATTGCTAATTGCTTTTTTAAACATTACTACTTTTCTGTAAGCTCTATCTCCTGGTTTTAAGAAAAGCCGAGAAAACCATGAGCTTTGATACTTTTTGTGCTGTATATCTTTATTTATGCTAACTAGCTGAACCTAAGACAATCAAATATATGTTATGATTAGCATTTTGTATCAATTACTGTTGAAAGAATGATGGTATAAAAGTTGCATAGATGATACTAAGCACATTAGACTTTTGCTTTTTTCTGATATTCAAGAACTATAGAGTTGTATACTATTGTTTTGTTAGTATTATCATTGGTATATATTTGTACCCCAAACAGCCCTCTTGCAAAAGAGAAAACATGTATGCAAGAGACGCATAGGACTTCTGTATCACATTGACACTTTGTATATGTGCTTAAGAAAGAAAAAAATCAGTGATGACATCTATGCGTATCTCAAATCATCATCAGTTTTATCCGACTGTTATGCACAGTTAAAATGGAATGAACACATGATAATTTAAAACATTTAAATAAAATTGCCCAGCGAATTTGTATACTGAAGCAGCATATTTTGCTTGGAGATTGTCTATATAGAACAAAGTTTAGTATATCAGCAGTACAAGGGACAGGAAATCTATAACTTTGCTGAACAAAACTCCTAAAAAGGCCTGAAAAGATAGTCATGAACAAAATAGAAAATACAAGAGACTACTAGAAAGTGATCTTGGTGACACTGCCTCTGTGAGGCATGAATGCCACTATCATAAGCTTCTGTTGTTTTTCTGCTTTTTTCTTCTTTTCTGTTAATGTTTTTTAAGGGCATGATTCATGAATTTCCAAAGTCATTGCCTGTAATGACCGGGCTTTGGATCTCATCGAAATCTTATATTTTATCTAGTAAGTGAGCAAGCAAGAGTCTCAATTTTGGGACTTGATGGCTCTATGAATAACTGAAGAATGTCTCTCCTGTATGTATTTTGCCTGATGATGTCTTGAAGATCTAGACAACTGTAACTGTGACCTTACTTTCATTATGCTATGGAACAAATTACCTGTGCGGTTTAGCGGTTTAGGTACTGAAGGAAAGCATAATGCTTTTGGAGACTAAAAATACATGAAATATGACTGGGATTGTGGTCTTGTTTTCTGGACCCAAAACCAGATTCTCAGAGATGAGTTGAACAATACTACCTATTTCATAACTTAGGCTTCTTCCTTTGCCAAATAGGGATGGCAAGGAATAAATAAAAAAAAAAAATATGATTCACTTTTACTAGAGAGAGAGAGCAAGCTTGCACACTGTATGGAATATTTTCAAGTTTTTCTTGCAATTGGAAAATTTATACTGAAAGAAGAGTCTCTTAGTTAGAAATGTGTTATGCAAAAGCACTAGAACATCCAAGGTTAATTAATCCCTCTCTCTGCAGTTGTTATTCACTCATCCTCCTTCTTTTGAAGTTTACAGAGAAAATTCAGATGGTTTGGATGGAGGTAGTAGTGGAACACATCACCCTGAGAAGGACTGAGGCTTATTCACAAAAATCCTAATCTTTGCCCTACCAATTCTGTATGTTTTTGTTCTTCCAACTGAAATCAGACCAGTACAGTTTTTTAAATCATTGATTTTTCTATATAGCTAGTAATATTTCTTTCTTAGTATCCATTTGTTGTTATGCAAACTTTAAATAGTACGTTTGACTCGGCTTCTGGTTACTGCCTCCAGTTGTTTGAGATGAATTTGTCTTTTGGCCTTGTGTTTTTTGTTTGCAGTTTACCAAGTTGTGCCTAAAATAATTCTGCATTCGTTCAAGGAGTGCCACAGTCAGAGTAGTCACACATATCAGAGACAAGATACTAATTAATTTACCACGTGGCTGTAATTTTGAGATGGCAGTGATATCATGTGTCTCTTAGGACTAAATCAACAAAAAAAAAAATCCACCTTCCTGTCTCCTCAAAGCTTTCCAGCTCTCCCCTGCTTCTGCTAAATGTTTAGGGTGAATTTATACTGTTATATACATTGACAAACATTTCCATGACAGAGTGAAAGGGAAGAGTGTCTAATGTGGTGGAACTGATAAAGTAGAAATGTGAACGTTTTCCTTAGTTATGAGTCATTACATGTAGTCTAAAGAATACAAGACATCAAAACCTTCTAGAGTGTTTGTAGGAAGGTCACAGTGTGTATCCAGCAAGAAGGTTGTATTTGTTACAAGCTTAGCTAAGAGCTTGAGGCAGTCAAAGACCCTAGTATTGTATAGCTTAGATAAACGAATGTTATCTACTCCTAATGGCTAATTTTGGCAATGCTCTGCATGGGCAGAGAGGTTTTACTGTTTGTACACATTTCTAAGACTGGGAACCAAGTATCGTGCGTTTCTGACATACAAATTAGAGAGGTTTTAAGTTCATTTTAAGGTGGTGATAGCAGTTATAACAAAATGATTCTGGGTGCAGCTAATTTGGTCCATATTTCAGATGGCCAAATGTTGAGGTATGATTCATTGGGTGTCCTCAGGGAAGAGTGGATGCTTCAAAACATCAAGAGATTGACAGTGGCTCTTTCACTTGTTCACTCACTTTAAGCATATTGTGATGTATTACAGTTCTTGTAGGTCTGGTTAAGGGAATTTAAACATTATATCATGCACTTTTTTAGCTCTCACAAAATAGACAACTGTCTTAAAAAGATTCCTGCAAAAAAGCTGTGGATTGAATGTAATAATGTAAGCAGAAGTGAAGAACGCTAAAATGGCAGAGCTGACCTTATACTACTGTTAATAGCTCTTTGTCAGCCACATTATGAGGCAAAAGTAATGGTGTCCTAATCAGATCTGACAAGAACTTTGCCAAAACAAAATTTGAAATTATCAGTATCAAAATAAATTGAACTTTGAACCAGACCTTTGAATTGCTGCATCACAAAGTGTTAAACCGAGATTGTAAAAAATAATACTTGATCATATAACTCTCCCTGAAAAAAAATAGATTCAAACTATTTTTTAGAGAGAACAGAATTTTTTTGGTACTATTAACAAATAAAAAAAAAATAAAATATTGTTTGTTTCATCTTTCATCCTTTATATTTTTGTGTGTGTCTTAAAACGTACATAATGTATTAGTAAATGTAAGTAATTTTAAAAGAAATAGATATACATATATTCAGGTGTATGTGACAATTTTTCACTGATAGGCATACATGATCAAAATATTTGGAGTTCACTGATCTGGAGAATAGACTCTTAAACAGTAAACAACAGATTAGATCATTTACCTCCTTCATTCATTTGGGCTCCTGCAACAGTTTATATTGTTGGTGTTGAAAGGGAGCTGAAATTTTCCTGTGGTTGACCTGTTTATTTCACACAGGATGTTTCAGAGTTGAATCATTTCTGTCATGTACAGCATGCAGTGTCCTGTGAGGCTGCTGTTACTCTGAGGCACATGTTGTGCAGTGTCCGAGTAATGAATTCGGCTAGAGAGCCTACGGATTAACTGCTGGTATTTTGTTGAGTTCATTAACATCCTTTTTTAGGTTTTAGCTTTTCAAAGTTAATGGCTTTGACTGGAGTGATTAGCACTAACCTTGGTGCCTGTGGCAAGGTTAAAATTACATAAAATGTTTTGGAACACAAACTTTTTCATGGTCTTCATTATGTGAAATACCACTGTATAAGTCAGCCAAGGACACCTTGATTAGTCTGTAACGTCCTTCTATTAAGTTTCCTTTTTCCCCCAATGATAGATATTTATTAATACAGGGTATGTAATGAAGATTTATTCCTTCTAGAGAGCTATATATGTGCTCATGTATTTCTGATTATATAGCAATTTTTGAAGCAACGATAGAAGACTAATGACCTGAGGAAAGACATGGAGATTCAAAATCTTACTAACTTTGAATGTATAGCATGGTGCATTTTATGTTGATTCTACATGAATGAATGAATGTCTAATCATGTATTTAAATGTGAATATCAAACATTGCTCTGTAATAATGAGTTAGCACATTATATTTTAAAAGCATTGCTCAGAGAAATGCAATCAATGACATTTCATGTTCATTTCAGCTAAGGTCCCTGCTTTAATAGTCTTATATCTGTCTTTTTTTCCTCTCTAAAAGTCTAATGCTATTTTTGTGTGTGTGTCAATGAATCTAACCCCACATTTATTAAGGGCACTACTTTGTGTGCACCCAGACTGATTCTAAAACTTGCACCAGAGGTATGCAAGTGAAGGCTTTAGATACTAGATTTCCTTGATGCAATTATTATTTCTGGGTGATGAAATGCTTTTACCATGAATAATAATCTCAAGAGTAGAAAATACTGTATTTAGTGATTTGCCTCGCCTCCCCTTTCTTTTTTTCTTCTTAAATGCTTTTTCTACTAGTTTCCATCATGCTTGGTATGCTCTGTTCAGAGGAAGTGGGAACATGGGCATAACTCACATCTATAGATAACCAATACTTCAAAAGGAGCCCGCTCTATTTAGCGTTAACAGAAATTGGGGTAATAGACTGAGACAGAATTATGCAAAAACTATTCTGTAGGTAAAGTTTTTCATCTTTCCCTCTGTGGGCAAAAGACACTGTGTATCTTCTGGAGTTACTTTTTCTTATGTGGAATTTTGTCTTTGTGTGGTCTTCCTGTGCATTTTTCCTCTGGTCCACTGCAAAGGCAGGCCTTTTCCACTTGTTTAGCTATAAACCTGGAACATCACTTTCTCTGTACCACCTTTGTGTGTACCTCTGCATCATTTTTCTATGCTTAGGCAATTTTTTTCCCTGCAAAACAACTGTAAGAATCATACAGACCAATCCTTTCCTCCTGTGGATCCACCACCCCTGCACCGAATAAAAACATTGTGCTAGTGCCGAGCACTAAACAGAACCTCTAGGATAAGCTGTATCCTTTTCTTCCATATCAGTGACCTTTTGAATGCTAATTTCCTATGATGTGGGGGTAGGTGGTAGTGGTAGAGTGTGTCTGGAAGATGTTGCATTGCTGGACTCATTCAGTTTGTCCTAAAAAGAAGTGGGGGCTTTTCCTGAAAGTAGGAGAAGGCCAGAGGAAGAATTGTTACTGTGGTTTACTTGCACAATGTGGAGGTATCTAGAAAATGCACTGTCAAAATAATGAAAATCTACTAGGGAGAAGAAGGAGAGTGGAAATTAGTCTTGGAGGATGGAGCAACAGAAACCTAGAAGGTTATTTACTTGCTACTCCAACACTGATTATGTCAAACTGCAGTACTAGGAAGTTTTCCTACCTGACAGCTACAAAAAACAGCTTCCAGGGTTTTAAAAATATATGTTTATTTTTCAAAGCTCTAGTATAGTTTAATTTTTCCAACAACTTTTTTACACACATATATTTTTTTCTGTTCCTGAAACCTTATCTACTTCAAATTTAATTGCAATTCAGAGAGGGGTTTTCCTAGTTCTGTTGTATTAAATATCTATAACTAATAAAGGGAAGGCATAGAAGAAACAGACAAAGCTGGGATCATTTGTTGTTACCAAATGGTACTCTGGAGATGCAATGAATAAGTTAGAGATTTAATATGAAAGAGTGATCAATTTCACTTCTGCATTCTTAGAATGTCTGTATAATCATGTAATTTATTGGTAGTTAGCATAAAATTCCAGCATGACAATGTATTTCTTATAAATAGATTTTAATTTACAGGTAGATGTTAAAATATTGAATGTTGAGGAAGGAAATTAAACTCCTTTTCCCATCTGCTTCTGTGAATTCCCACAGCTATGTTAGGAGTGCAGAAGCATGGATATAAATTATGAGTAAAATGTGTTTATTATTTAAGTAACATGTAGTACTCAGCTTTTAAAGGAGAGGAGAGTATTCAGTCTTGCTTTTCAATTTAAAATTAAGTTTTTAAAAGCATGGAGATTTAACTTTGAGTTTAAATGCAAAGCAAATCTGTCCTGTATTTCGTACTAAAGTTTTGAACCCTAATTTTTATTCAGAATAAAGTGCCACTAAACTATAATTCTGAGTCCTTCACTCCTGCGGTTTCTTCTCAGCCTTTTTTTCTTCCATTCCTCTTCCTGTTCTATAGTAACCAGATGTGTCTTTCTAAGCCGGTTGAACTGAAACAACAGAATAAGTGCAGATTTTGTCTGTTCTTAGGCGACAGTCTGCTGGTGTGATTCTTGGACTGAAATTATGTGAAAATTAGAATGAGAGTAGAAGTGGTATCTTGTGAAGAAAAGTCTGCTTTTCTATTTCTATGGTTTAGCAAAACAGTTTTCCCAATAGTGGCCAAACAGCATAAAAAAATGGGCAGGAAGCAATCTTGACACAGATTTTTGGGGACCTGGTTTTAGTATGTCCCATTGTATTTCTGTTGTACTTGGTCAGCAGGGAAGGTTGTGCCTCAAGAATTAATGTTCTGAAGTCTTGAGTTGATTTCCATTCCCTGGAACTCTCCTCAGCAGTCAAGATTCCAGGCTGCTTCTTGAGAAGCTTATTGATTAGGCTTTCTCTGATGAGGATGCTAAATATTACATGTAAATGAAAAATGCCTGAATTGAACAAAAAGTCTGATTTTGTGTGTAGCTGTGGACAACATCACGTATCAGGCTTTTCAGCAGACCCTCGACAGCTGTGAAGGAAAATTTCTCCTGCAAAGTAGAGGCCAAATTTCTACCTATAGTACCTTTCTCCAGCTCTGATGACACAGTTTGAGCATTGCTGTAACTGAGTGGCTTTAATCAATATCTTTGTCATAGTTCTTGATCTTGGGTGTATGGAAAAGCACCATGTGAACTATAACTCAATGAAGAAAAAAAAAATCTGTTGTGTTTTTGCATTTTTAGGGGTGTTAATGTTTTAATGTATGTAAGTATAGAGCGTATATTGTCTAGACCATCTGCTGTGAAAACGGTATTGCAGAATGGTGAGAGTGTATTTCTGTCTGTCACAGTTTGTAAGTGGTTTATGGCTGATGAATTCCACAATACATAACCACCTCATACACTGTAATTCCTGCTATGGATGGAGAAACTTCCTGAGCATTCTGAGATATAGAGGAGCAAATAACTTATTGGCTCTTCTCACTTGTGAGTTTTGTAGGCGAAGGACCAAAGTACTTCTTGCCATAAAGCAAGAACTCCAGACTTTATCTCTAAGTTTGTCTTATTTGTGCATCTGGGAAATGCTGTTTGCTTTATCACAGAGGGGAAAAAAAAAAAAAAAAAAAGAAATAAAACTCTTAGTTTCAATTCAATTGAGGAAACTCGAAAGACAGATTTTAATGTATAAATGTCATTATAAAAAGCACCTTTCCTACGGTGTAAATTAGCTTCAAATAGCAAGTCAGACTACGTGCTCTGAGTTGGAAGTATCCTTGTCCTTCATGTCTTCGAAAGGTTCTTATCCAAAATTGAATCATGTGATACTATAGCTTTACGAACATCAAAATTCTGACCAATACGATTGTATGCATTTTCCTGTGTCTACATCACAACAGGTTCATTTAAAATTTCTACCTGTTTATATTTAAAAATGCTGCCAAGAAATATGGAGTGCAAACACCAATAGTGACTACATTAAAACCTGAATAATGGCTTGTTCATGGAGCTTTTTCTCAGTTTTATATCTTTTGAAAAACCTTCTATTTTAAACTTTGTTTCTACTCAGCTTGAAAGACATTAAAAGTAGAACTGTAGCAGAGAATATGGGTAAATGGGGACGATTGAAAGTATGGGACTGGGAGAGCCTAATCTATTTAGAAAAACTCACAAAAGAAGCTTTTGTCATTAAAAGCAGACATTATCTAAAGTGCCTTGATTGGCGAAAGAATCCTAAACCCTTATCTTTTTTTTTTAAATGAGAAATAAGCCTTCCAAAGGATTTGGATGCGTCTGAAAATAAAGTTATGCTTCTAAATTGCTTGACACTTGATGTAAATCAATTTAATTGGACACCGATTATGCATCGTTCCAGATCTCTATCAGGAAAGGAGTATGAACACAAAGCAGCATCTCTGCTAGGTCAAGTCTTGTTTAAGAAATGCCTAAGCAAGGCCAGAACAAATGCATGTGTGTATGCAATAACTGCACTTAAACACACATGCATAAAGGTAGAACTTCTGATAGAGGCTATTTATAAACTGTGGACTTGGGCAATGAGCTGAAGTGCCATCTTCCTAAATGTGCAGACTCTTATAACTTTCTGTCAGTATTCCTCCATACCTAATAACTATCTTTTGAAGCTTTTTTCTTTCCTTCCCCTTCTCTCTGTCTAGCATTTAGCATGCATTTTGCAGTCATAATGCCATTAAAGTGTTTTTACTGTCTGTCACCAAATTGAAAAAAGAGGCTTTTTATGATATGTAATAAGCAGAGGATAACATTTTTTTCTTGCTTAACTAGATTTCATAGGAAGCTTCTTTTTTGTATTTTGCATGGAAAAGAGGCAAGGCTAATGTATTACAGAAAGGTTACAGATAATATTCCATTTTTTTAAGACTAAAATGATAATGGTCATACAACTTTTTTTTTCACTATGGAAAAAAGTCCACTCTTTGTTCTCTGATTACTTTGTTCAGATGTTTCATTTTGGCTTCTATATGATTATATCTTGAAAGCTTACTGCAGAAGTAAAATGACTGTCTTCTTGCAGAAACCCTAGGGAAACCTAAGGGCAGAAATAAAAGTTAAAAGCATGTACTGATGCTTTGCCATTAAGGAGAAAAATGTAGAGTGCTACTGAAAGTGTTAAGAAAATGAAAGAGGCTTTTCTGTTCTACTACTAGCGAAGCTACCGTGTCCAGGCATGTATTTTCAAAAATAAAATTAGGTTTGAGAAAAATGGCCTTAGTAAATGCAGAACATCAGTCTCTAGGTAGAGGGTTGCAGAGGCCAGGAGCTTCAAACCTTTGTATTAAACTTGGGAGGAAGAGGTAATGCATTATTTATTTTTTTTCTTTTGCTAAAGGCAGTAACTTAGCCTTCTGTAAGATTTAATCTTAAGTGCATCTCTGAAAGTACTTTTTCATTACAGTTTGCTATGTCTCCATATAAAATCTATTTACTTCCCTTGCGTCCCTCTCTTGCTATGGTTGCTACATTGTTAGTGTGATGCTAGAGGGGAGGAAAATCTGGTCAAATGCCTTTTTTGTAGTTAGATGTCATGTTTTTGAAAGCACTGGAAACTTCCAAAGGAAAAGTTATGGCAGCATTGCCTATGAACTCACAGAATTTAAGGCCCTCACTCATCTTAAACTGTCGTTTACAGTTTTCATTAGAAAATCCAAAAATATTGTCAAAAACCTGTTTGTTTGGTCATGTCCACCTCAGTGGATCCCCTTTCCCTCAGGATTCTGTGTGTGTGACTGCTTAGTGTGATTCTTCCATAGCAGTATCACTTCAGGGCTGTTTGTTTTAGCAAATTAGACCAAGCCCCTAAAAAAATACTGGACAGCTCACCTTACACTTACCAAACTCTTAAATGGATGTCAAAACTTGGATTGTATAGCAAACTGGACATACGGTAACCCATGGACCCTGAGGGGATGCACTCATGATCACTGAGGGAGCTGGAAGGCCACTTTCAATCTTTGATCCATCATTGCCACTGACAGAAGCACCAGAAGACGGGAGAAAAGCAAATGTCACTCTTTTTTTTCAAGAAGAAGGACCCGGGGAACTACAGGCTGGTTAGCTTCACTTTGATCCCTGAAGAGGTGATGGAGCAGCTATGCCTGGAAACCTTTCCCAGGCACATTAAAGACAACAAAATCATCAGGACCAGTCAGCAGGGCTTCACCAAGGGAAAGTCATGCTTGACTAACTTGATAATCTTCTACAAGATGGATGTTGCCTGCCTCAAATTTAGCAAGGCTTTTGACACTGCCTCCCACAACATCCTCATAGGTAAGACTAGAAGCGTGGGTTAGATGAGTGGACAGTGAGGTAGATCAAGAGAGAACTGGCTGGATGGCAGAGTTCAGAGGGTTATTATCGGTGGCACACAGTCTAGTTGGTATTCAGACCAGTCCTGTTCAACATATTCCTCAGTGACCTGGATGAGGAGACAGAGTGAACCCTCAGCAAGCTTACTGATGATATAAAACTGGGAGGAGGGACTGGTGCACAGAAAGGCTGTGCTGCCATTCAGTGACACCTGGACAGGCTGGAAAGTTAGATGGAGGGGAACCTAATGAAGTTCAACAAAGGCAAATGTAGCGTTCTGCAGCTTAGGAGGAACAACCCCCACACCAATATAGATTAGGGACTGACCTGCTGGAAACCAGCTCTGTGGAGAAGGACCTGGGAGTCCTGTTAGACAACAGGTTGAAAATGAGCTAGAAATGCATCCTTGTGGCCACGAAGGCCACTGGTGTCCTGGGCTGCATCAAGAAGAGTGTGGCTAAGAGGCTGAGTCAGCTTATCTTCCCCCTCTATTTTGCCCTACTGAGACTGCATCTGGAGTGTTGTGTCCAGTTCTGGGCTCCCCAGTTTGAGAAAGACAAGGAATTACTGGAGAAAGTCCAGTGGAGAGTCCAGCAGAGGGCTGCAAAGGCGATTAGGGGACTGGAACATCTCTCTTACGAGAAGAGGCTGAATGAGCTCAGTCTGTTTAGCCTGGAAAAGAGAAGTTTGAGACATTCTTACCAATGCTTACCAATCTAACAGGCAGGTGCCAAGACCATGGGGCCAGACTCTTTTCAGTGGTGCCCAGTGACAGGACAGGGAGCAACAAATACAAACTGGAACACCAGAAGTTCCAACTAAACATGAGGAAAAACATCTTTACTGTCAGGATGATGGAGCACTGGAACAGGATGCCCAGGGAGGTTGTAGAGTCTCCTTCTCTGGACATATCCAAAACCTACCTGACCGTATTCCTGTGCAACCTGGTCTAGGTGAACCTGCTTTAGCAGGTGAGGTTGAACTAGATGGTCTCCAGAGGTCCCTTCCAACTGTGACCATTCTGTATAACAAAATGAGTGTCCTGGTAGATGAAGGGAGACCAGTGGATATTACCTGGGCTTCAAGTAGGGTTTTGCTCCTCCTATAAGTCCTCATAGTCAAACTGCTGATGAATGGGCTGGATAAGCAGACAGTAAGGCGTGTTGAAAATTCTCTGAATGACGAAGTGCCAAGGATGTGCCTCCTTGGAGATATTGAGAATTTGTCTGGACATGGTCCTGGGCAGCTGGCTCTAGGTGGGACCTGCTTGAACAGGGCATCGGACCAGATTAATTCTGGAGGTTCCTTCCAACCTCAACCATTCTGTGATTCTGCAATGCTTGTGCATATCAAAAACAGAAGTTATACTCTCAGGATTGCTGAAAGGGCAAAAAAAGATAAATGTGAACGAAGCAGAGAGTCTGAAAGAGCCACAAAACAATATTGTTAATTCAAAATCAAAGAGAAATCAGAGTTTATGTCAGGGTTCCAGAAATAAGACTTTTTATTATGAACTCTAAGACTTGCTTTTTTCTGTATCTAACTGGGAGTCATCCCTGATATTTGTTGTCTAGTGCAGAAGTTAAACATGAAATCCATCATTGTAAATTTGCTTTGCACAGTTCTTAACTTTCACCTTCTAGTTTTTAAAAGTAGTATATATAATGGTTTACATGTGATAATAACGAAACATAATTATGAACTGGTCATAGTTCTATGCATGAAATTAGAAATCTATAACCTCTGTAAAAAAGGATATGAGTGATTGTGTTTAATAACCCCCAAACTCCCAAACCCAAAATTTGAAGACCCGCATCCTAACAATTACCTCTGTTTTTTTCTGTATGCTGGATAGTTTATGGGAAAAAACATCAATATATTCTCTTCTTGCTAACTAGTCCTGCAGTCTCACTGCAGGGAGAACACAGGAGTTTTATACTTGGAAATTGTATGCCATTTGAATTCATTTTTTACAATATTCTGAATAGTTGGATACTTTAAAAGCTGCATTACATAAAATAGTTGCTGACACACAGACACCGACACTTTAGGATTAAATTGCAAGCAAAGGAATGCTTTGGCTGCACACAAATAGGTAAGTCTTTAATACATCCAGGAAAGTCATATAATATGTAATTAGAAAAATTTTTGACATAAATGCTTCTGGTGTCAAATTCGTGATTTATCAGCTGTATTTTGTGTAGCAGTGTGGAGTAATTATTTTGTGCTTTTGGCTGAAATTATTTATATGAGACATTTTCAGATGTTAAAATCTCTGGTGTTCCAGTTTGCAGACAAGTGTTGTTCTGTGGAGCATTGCCAGCTGTTCTGCAGGGCTGTTCCTTTCCATGAGGAAAGCATCTGGCAAACTACAAATGAGTCACTTTCTGCTACTAAAAGCTATGTTTTTGATGTGCGTGTGTGTGCATGTGCACTTCTGTGTCCCTCACCTCTTTTTATGGCCACAAAAATCAAGAGATAACCCAAGTTGAGAAGCTTTCGAGTTATTTAAATTCTAAACACAACAGGAGTGTCAAAGTAGACTTAGTGGGAGTGAGTTTTAAAGAATGCTTAGGCAGTGAACTGAATGAGGATGAGGATGTCTTAGAAGTAGTTATATTCTCCCTGTGGTGAGCAGTTTTGTCTGTCTACAGGTATCTGAACAGATGCATAGAAATGTGCTTTGGAATGAACTGACTGACTCTGTTTATGAATGGATATGCAAACAAACCAGTGGTCTTTCTCTGGCTTAAGATAAGAGCAAGGTAAAGGCTGAATAGGTCAAAAGTAGAATATAAATCTAGTTGCCTTTTTAGGTTTTACCTGTTGATAGACATTGAAAACGTAATTTCCTTAACCTTTACTCTTGCAGTATGAGTTAGCGTAGAAAAGTGTCTTTTCTGTTTCTATGTATTGCCTCAACAGCATCCAATCCAAGGGTACCTTTGGACCTCATTGCAATGACAGAAATGATGACCAACAGGGCAGTGTTTTCAGGCCTAACAGAATCATGAGAGAACTAGAGGCAATAGGTATTGCCAGCAGCTGTGCTTGGCTGGATGGCTGGAAATGATGGGCTGATTTATCACAGGTAAGTTCATGAAAGTCTCCATGATTCCAGGAGCAGTATGAATATATTGGTTGTAGCTGCTTTATTTCAGAGGCATAAAGTCAAGGAAGACTATGCTCCCAGAAGCGATTAGAGAAACATAATGTTGTATGCATAGAGTGAGCATAGGTACTGGGTAAATACAAATCATTGTGTACTCCTATCCTATCTCTGATAAATGGCTAGGGGGTTCTAGACAGGCTAAGATTGGGTAGCTACAAATTGTAAAAGAGCAGCCAAGTGCCTACAATACATATTCCTAATTCTTGCCCGGTTTTCACTGGTCTTTTCTCAGGGAATTCTACAGTTACCTACTGTTTCGCCACACTTACGTAATCCTTAGTGGATTTCCTTGTATGTGTCCCATTTCTTCTTGAACTTGTGTAAATTTTTAATACGCATTATATCCTTGGCAGGGAGTTCCACAACTTGTCTCCAATTTAAGAAGCAGCTGACATGGACTGTAAAAGACGGACATCTACCATCTTCAGAGGTGTGTGTTTTACCGAGAGCCTGAAAACGACACTAGTTCAGTGGAACAACATTCACTCTGCCTTCTGCATGGTGTTGCTGTACATTTTGTGTCCAGCATTACACCTACATAAACGCTTAAGCATCATAAGCATCTTCATTGATAGCTCTGGCTTGGTTAAGGTGGAAGAGGAAGGAAGATAGTAATCGCAATGCAATACATAGGATACACCAATTAATACTGCTGAAATTTGGGGCATGTCAGCCCATAATGGCTCTGATTATCAAGATTCACTTTTTCTTGTAGCTCAACTGTGGGTGCTGCTCCATGCTTTGCAGAAATGCCCTATATTGTTGTCCACTCTGTTCCTTAATGGAGGTGGTTCATGTCACTGCCTGAAGGCAGATCTGCACTGATTACTGAGAATGAATGGCGGGTCTGAATAAGTATCTTAAAAGGAGTTCTTGTGGCATCACCTAACCTACATTTCTTCTTAGACTTCGGTTTCAGCAGGCATGTGAAAGATAAACAGGAATTCCTATTTTGTATTTGTGTAGAAGTATATTCAAGTAACTCACTTTCTTAGGATTTTTTATTGTTCCCTTGTTTGTTTTTTACCAACACCCCCTATTTTAATATAAGGAAAAATCCAACCACTGTCAAGTAAATAATGATGAGGATTTCTCTGCTTTGGATTTTTTTGCTTGCTGCAGACATGACAGCGTATTGTACCATTGAAATAATAGCTGATGCTATTCTTGGTTATGGATGGTGCAGGCGGTAGTAAGTGTTTGAGCGACAGAGCCCAAATCTAAAGTAATTAGGCATGCTTTTTCTATTGTCCTGTTACACTGGGAGTGCTCACCTTGATTTTTTTTTGTTTTGTTTTTAGTAGTTTATCTAGTTTGATGAAACAGATGTTATTTTACTGTGGCTATAAAATCAGAATTTAAATTTAACTTTGAAATGTCCTGGGATGATGATTTTTTTTTTCTTGTAAGTAATGGTCCACAGTTATATTAAAAAAACCACAAAGATACAAATATATCTGAAACTTTTGTTTCTGACAAAAGCAGACTCTTATTTCAAAATGGGATGAACTGCTAAGCACTACATCTATAATAATAAAAAATCCTCTTTAAATGTTCTGTGTCATTCAACAAGAACACTTGCATGAGGATGCTATTTTAGGAAAAATTATTTTAAAACATGCTGAAATATGCAATGGAACTATGTGCTTAGGATTACTGTAGGAATTTGCATTCAGCTCTGTGACTCATTTTTCTTTAGACCGGAAGAAACTTTATGAAGGTCTCTCCTTTCCAGTGAATCTGTTGTGAATTCATGCGTGTGGTGTCTTTGTTAATTCATTAGAAATTCTGATTTTTCACGAGGCTTCTTCATTTTCGTGAAGAGTCAAGGAAATGCAATCATGTTAATGTGCATGCCTACAGTTGAGCCTAACAATGTAATGCAGCATGATGTAATGTGGACCCTCAGAAACCTCTAAGCTGTTTTTGTGCCTACGCTAATGTAGTAAATAATAAAAAATTAATATAATCCCTATTGGTACTTCAACATGTCTCTTCTTTGGGTATCTCAAACTGCAGCACAAGACCTGTGATATGTTTGTGGGAGGAAACTCTCAGTGTTATGTTCCTGAATGGGTATCCTGGCTTGCTTATTTAACTCTAACGCTAAATTTGTTCCTCTGAATAAAAGCCTGCTCTGATGGCCTCTTCTTTCTGATGTGAGGGCTGAAGAGTTTTGTATGTTTCATAACTGAATCAACATTAAGCCTTTTGTTTAGTTCTTCTGTAGTATGAAGCATAACAGAGGTGGGCTTGGATTACTCAAATTCATTCTGAAATGTGTGTTTTGAGAACCTCACTTCTCACAGTTTGATTTACACAGAAATTCCACAGAAAATGTGTGGAGAGAGTGTGTGTGCGTGCACACACAGGCGTGCTTGGGGCAGGTATTGCCTCAGTTGTCCACTCCTGGGGTTTGCCTGAGTCCTCAGATGCACAAGGAAAACTTGTTTCTCAGTTTGCACAGTTTTCAGTCATAAAAGACGCTTGTGCAGTGGTTTGTGAAGTTCTTTGGTTCAGGCTTAGTGATACTTATTTCTGGAAAAGCAGTTGAAGCTCAAAGTAGGTTATTGCAGAAATACATTTCTGGACAATATAGCAACAGTAAGGGTTGTACCATACGTTTATGTATAATATAGCAGGGCAGCGTTACAAGAGAGTGTTGTCAGTGTTAACAGCTTATGGATAACTAACTGTCATTAAACTTTAGTTAATTCCTTGAGCTGTTTTCCCACCAGGAGCTTCTGAAGTTAGATCCTTCCAGTCTGTGAGTTAATCAACAGACAGTGATTTATTTTATTTTTATTTGCGAAGCTCTCTTTTCTTCCTTGTGGAAAAACTTGGTGATTGGATTCGGTAGGCTGTCTGTACCTCTAAAACTGCAATTATTTCAGCAGGAGTGCAGGCTCAAATTACTTCTGGGAAGGAGTCTCAAGGCTTCCTGTTATGACAGAATTCACATCCAAGATGCAGAAGAACTACAATTTGTAGGCTGCAAATTTTTACTTGCTCTTGGGTTTCCTTTGCCAGACATCTCTTCTAGACTAAGGCTGTGCCTATCTTTGCAAGTAATGCAGCAGATAATATCACAGACCAAAGAGAACTTTGCTCTTGCCTCTAACAGGAGTTAAAAAAAAAAAGTGATTTTCTCCAAAATTTGTTATTTAAATAACTTTTGATGAACTGAACAACTCAATGATTCTATTATAGGGTAAACAATACTAGTTGCTTACAACTATGTGACTGTATGCTTCATAAACTTTGGAAGTCACTTCAGTTTTACATTTCTTTTTTTCTAAGTGTCCTTTGGCATCATTTTTGACTGTTTAGCTGCTTTCCAGCTTTACAGATCTATTCCCTTCTGTATTTTAGAAGTTCTTTTTTTGACATATTAACATACATTTGCTCTATATTTGTATTAGGGTAGAAATGATTAAGGCATATTCCTTTAAGGACACAATGAAGTTCTCTCAGTTTTCTTTCTTGGAATGTGTGGGATGAGGAGAAAATTCTCTTCTGATTCTGCTGTATTCCTTTATGCAAGCCATCTTCTCTCTTGCTAATAGTTTTTAGTTGTTGTCTCAACAAATGTTTTAGTGAGAAATAATTTGGAATAAAAGCTGAATCATATTTTTTTAACTGAACTATCCAGTATATTCCTAGATTGTGCCATTATATCCACTATTTAGATGACTACATTCCAACAGGTGTCTTCTCTACGCATGTCTGATAAAAACTTCTGCTTTATAGAGGGTCTTTCGGACGTTGTCTCTTGCACGGTTACCTGGTTTGTGGTTTATTTGTTTTGTTTTTCCTTTTTTTTTTTTTTTTTTAATTTTTTCTTTCTGTCTCACTCTAAAATGATTTGTCTGTCCTTTTTCCAGGACAAAAAGTTGTTTTTACTTACTATGTCTATGTTACAATGTTTGGTATGCTGGGTACAGTAAAAAGTGAAACAAGGTGTTGTCTTCAAATTGCTTTTCTTTAGGATGAATTCACTTCTATGAGGCTTTTAGATTTCTCTTTACTTCCAGAGATTTGTTCTTACTGCTGTAATGGATCATGAAGAACTAGGTGAGCAGATGACTGATGGATTTGTGATCTGCAGTCATCTGAAAAGCTCCTCTTCCTAGCATCGTGTTGTGTTGCTAGAGATGGATTCTTTTCTTCTCTCCTTCCCCTTCTCTCCCTCACCCTTCCCCACTCTCTCCTTCTCCCTCCCCCTCCCTCCCCTTCTCTCTCTTTTCCTCTTTCCCTCTTTCTATCTCTCTCTTTCTTTCTCTCTCTTTCTCTCTCTCTCTTTTTTCTCTCTCTCTTTCTCTCTCTCTCTTTCTCTCTCTCTCTTTCTCTCTCTCTTTCTCTCTCTCTTTCTCTCTCTCTCTTTCTCTCTCTCTCTTTCTCTCTCTCTCTTTCTCTCTCTCTCTTTCTCTCTCTCTTTCTCCCCCCTCCCTCTCCCTCCCTCTTTCCCCTCTCTCCCTTTGTTCTCTGTCAAAGCACAGGTTCCTCCTAAAATAAAAAGTAATAATACAGGAAATAGGAAATAATAGGAACAATAGGAAAATATTAACTCTTCTAATTTTAGCTCTGGTCATCAAAGATGCTTAATCAAAAATTTTAAGGCAGAAAGTGCTATAATCACCATTAAAACACTATAATCTGATACCACTCAATGAACTAATTAGATAGATTGCTCTGGATTATAAAAAGTGAACAGCATTGCTTTGTGTTGGGATAGTAAGTATAAACTGCACCTGTGGGTCTCAGAGCTCATTGTTATGAGCACACTAGGCAGCTGAAGCTGCTCTTGTGAGCGCTCAGTTTGTTGCATTCTTAAACTGTGAGAAGCATTTATTGTGTTGTGGGTGTTGACTCAGAAAATCAATGCTATTCTCTCTTAAGTCTGTTGCTACTGTTTTTTCTAATGAGAGCCTCTCTCTTTGTTTTCAAGATAATTCACAGGACCGCAGAAGCAAAAGCCTCTGGGGCAGTAGCTAGTAAAATAAATGGTTATTGTGCTTTCAGTTACAGCCTTTCAAAATGCTGCAGTTGTGAACAATTAACATGCAAGGTCAGTGGAAAATTATTGGAAATATTTCAGAATTCAGCAGAACTGGAGAACCAGGGCTGTAAACAACATAAACTATTCCAGCTGCTCAACAGAGTTCCTATAGTGACCAAAAACATTACCAACTGAATTAAGGGTGAAGCTGGGTTTTGGGGAGCTCTCCATTCCCATGAGATTCTCTAGGGTGGGAGGTTGTTCCGTTTCCTCAGTGGCTTTCTAGATCTGGGAGAAAATATCAATTTTACTAGAAAGGAGACATGGGGAACTAACTAAACAGGAGCGTGATACTTAAAAAGTGAAGCTAATATGTCTGACTACCTGTTTGGATGTGATAGTGCAACAGAGGGACAAGGGCAAAATGTTCACCAGCAATGTTCACCTCTTTGTCTGAAGAAGGTACTTCAACAGTCTTTTCCAACACAAGAACTTTTCTTAATTCCGAAATTAGTGTAGGAGGCTTAACTAGAACACATAATTCAGGTGTACAGAAATAGTAGCATAGGTTAAAAATGTGTAGTATGACACTTTTCTTAATAATTATTGAACTACAGCTTGAGGAACACATGATAATTATGTAGGTCTACAGAGAAGTAATAAAGGTTCTAGGATGTCTGAGGCAAATGTTATGGAGAACAGGATACAGATACGGTGAAGGAAAAATCAAAATTAAAATCAGGTAAGCCTACTGTAAAATAAATGACTTTACCTTTATAGTTGTATAACACTACATGTGAAGTATCACAAGGAAGAAGATGATCCTGCTGATCTGGAGAAAAAAAATTATATAGAAAAGTTAAAAATTAGAGTGTTCCAAGTAGTATCAGTAGTCCTTGTGGAAACACCTGTCTATCCAAATGACATTGCATTTTTTAATACTTGAAAGTGAACTAGATTCCCAAAGCAGAAATATGTTTAGATTCTCTAGGATATGAATTTTAGGAGTTCTGGCAAACTTTATTTTCATTCTAACTCAAAACTCAAGAAATATTTCCTAACTTCAGGATTTTAACAGTCAAACTGTGCTGGGTGGGGGTTCAGACTGAACATGAGGAAAAACTTCTTCACTGAAAGGGTTATCAAGCACTGGCACAGGCTGCCCAGGGAGGTGGTTGAGTCATCATCCCTGAAGGTATTTAGAAGATGGGTAGATGAAGTGCTCAGGGTTATGATTTAGTAGTGGGCAGGTACAGTTGGACTTGATGATCTCAAAGGTCTTTTCCAACTTAGTGATTCTATGATTAAACACCCTTGTGATCTGCTCACATAGAAAATACTTAATGCTTTCTGTTTGCTTGCCTGTTGTTATATTGCCTGTAGCATTTTATTATCATCTGCTGTTACTGCTCTAAAAAGAATGTTAAAATAAAAAAACTCAGTTAAAGAAGAGCTTTTCAATAAGCTCTTGGAAATGTAACAAGATCCAGCATCTCAAAGCTGAAATTTAAAAAGAAAAATCAGGCAGAAAGTAGCTAACCAACAAAACAGTAAAGTTTTGGAGAAAATAGGGTGACTTATGAAAGTTTCATGTCATCCTGATTTATTTCCTAAACAAACTGACAAGACCAAGATACTGATTAAAATAAAAAAAAAAATACTTCAGGGGAATCTTTTCACCTCGTTGTGCAGGATATATGTGTATGCACCTCACTGGATAGAAGAACATCTGTTCTGGTGATGGTATCTGAGATTTGGAAAATTGGTTATATTCCTAGTCCTAAAATGCGATAAATAGTGTGAGGGTGAGGAGAAGCAAAATCTTATTACAAGATTACAAAATTACAAGAGTGCATCTTTGTAATTGTTGAGAGAGATCCTGCTTTTTAACATTTATCTTGCAGCTTGATCGGCTGAGAGAATTGGGGTTATTCAGCCTGGGGAAGAGAAGGCTCTGAGGAGATCTTATAACAACCTTCCAGTACCTGAAGGGGTCCTACAGGAAAGCTTGGAAGGAGCTTTATACAACGTCATGTGGTGATAGGATGAGGGGGAATGGCTTTAAACTAGAAGGGGGAAGATTTAGACTAGACCTTAGGAAGAAATTCTTCATGATGAGGGTAGTGAGACACTGGAACAGGATGCCCAAGGAAGTTGTGGATAGTTTATACAGAGCATCGTTACATGAATATATGTTGGATGTGTCTGAATGTATTAGTATGAATATATGTTGGATGGAACAAGGCATTTTGAAACGTGTGTAACATTTATCAGATTCTCAGAAAAGGTTCATTTTCTGATAATGCTGTGTTTTTACAGATAACTAATTTTTTCTTTTAAGTTGTCAACACTGAACATAGGGTTTTGGCACCTTTCAGTTACTCATTGAAATATATTTCATATTTGCAATACCTTGTAGTGAGGGTTACTGGTTTTGGCACTTCTGTCATGGTTTAACTCTAAACCAACAAAATCTGGCAGCTAAAACTGTGCAGTTGACCTCTCAGTTCCCTTCCCCTCCAGCCCCAGGGAAAGGAAAATGAAAGGAAAAGGACTTGCAGGTTGGAAACTAGAACTACAGTTTTAATGAAGTAATAATAATATAATAATGACGATGATAAAATATATACAAATATATGAGATCTCACCCCCAGCCCACCCTTTGATGACTATACATCAGCACAAATACTATAGAGCAGTCATGAGGGAATGAGTTCACAGCTAGAAGGGAGCTGGACTCAGGAACCAGATTCAGGAATGCATGGATCTGGGATCAGGAGCAACAGAGAGATGAGATCCTCACTGGATGTTGGCTGTCACAGAAGAGGACAAGACTCTCATGGTTGTCAGCCTTGAGAAGGTCACTGGATGCCACATGATGAAGCTAGATTTTTACCCTAAAAAACACTTAACAAACACTTTTAGTAATACGGCTCAAGATTGAGCATTCTTACTCGGAGTCAGATTTCATTGTGGTTCACATAGAACTTCACTGTATTTTAATATTACCCACTAAGTATGTCCAGGCCCTTGAGTGAAAGCAAACCCATGAATGGGTTTGCCTTTTCTTGAAGCAGGAGAAACTCAAACAGTTTTCCCAAACAAACTCCTTTCATGCACCACAAGGACTTTATCCCATTCTACTGTATGTCTGATTCAGCAGGACCAGATCAATTGGTAGATCTTCTGGTTTTAACTAACTAGGTGGCATCTGCCAAATGTTTATCCCAATTTTTAAATCTACACCCCCCCATTGCTTTCACAGTAGTTTTAAGTAGTCTGTTATATTGCTCAATTTTCCTGGATGCTGGAAAGAATCTAAGAAGGGTTCAAAAAGAAAGAACTGGTTTATGAGCTTTACTACAAGTAATGAGTCTGACTTGATAGTTTAGTTAACTGGGATAAGCCCAGTCCTATCCCTTTTGAAGACCAAGGTGTTAGGCTTACTTTCCTCCCCTTCTTTTAGCTTTCTCTGACACTGTTCCTTCGTTTTTATTTTTTTTTCCCCATTTTTACTAAGTAATAGCCAGCAAATGGGGCTTATTTTAAGCAGCAGGATGCTGCGTATTGTTTGGCTGATGTTTGCTTTTTTTAGGTTCTTTCTTGCTATTTGACACTCTTGAAGGTAGCAGTAATGTCTACTTATTTCTATTAGGAATTTGAGATATGCTGGGAGGAATTATTCTTTCCTCAGTTCACTGTGCTGAGGAAAGCTGTTACTTAAATTGACCTGTGTTCCAATGAGCCTTTTCTTCCCACCTCTTCTTGCAGTAGGGCATTCAGTCTTTGCAGACTTCTTTGAAGATTTCTTTTGTGCTTGTGTGTTTATTAAATTAAGTGAACAATTCTTCCTCATTGATTTTTCACAGTGATGCAGACTGCTCTATGCTTTACTACATCTGCAGTATTCAATGGAGAGAGGTGCTGAGAAGTGGTGTCTTCTTTTAATCTTTGTTTTCTTCTTTTTTCTTTACAGGGGCAATCCCAGTGTCTGAGATCCTTAAACACAAACCCCCAAACTAACCCTCCCACTGTGTTGCAGACAGTTGCCTCCGTTCCTGCAGAAATTCCAGCTGCTGTTAGCCACAAGCTACCCATTAGCCTTCCCACAAGCAACTATTACCATATTGTTAAAAGTCTTAGTCTTCCACTTGTCCATCATCCCTTCTTACCCACAGAGGCTTTGAAGTTCAGGTGTATCAGTTGGATCTGGTGCCTCAGGAAATTATGTCAGCTTCTACAATGAATTTTAAAATCAAAGTCTCTTTCTACAGCAGCTATTTCAATTGTAGCATTGCAACATGGGTAAGAGACTAGTAGGACAACACAAGCCTGTAGACTAGAGGGACCAAGACTGCCTGGAAAGCAGTAATCATTTGGATAGGGCACCTCTTTCAGATCTTCCATGCCAGGATCTGTTTTGCTTGTGCTTTGCTGGATTAGTGTGGTAAAGTCAATCTGGAATCTAGTAAGAAACAATTGTAGGCTTTGTGGCATTATAGTGACATCGTGTAAAACTGTTATAAACCCTTGAAACAGATGCAAATTTCCTCTACATCTTCAGATCTATATTATAGGGTTCTCCTTGTCTTGACAGTTGCTCTGTAGGAACGTGGAAATAATGCCACAGAAGAAATTCTCTTTCTGTTAAACACATAGTGGAAGAGTGCAGTCTTAGTAACAGTGATTTGCTGACTGAGACAGATGAAGACTCAAGCAGATCCTTCAGTTCAATAGCCACAAAAGGGGTCAGCTCTCAGTGAATGTTGTGGAAGTGAAAAACCTGTAGTATCTCAGGAAACCTTTCCCTTTTAGATCAAAATCTCCCCAAGGAAGCTCGGGGAGTCTTCTTCAATTAACTACGCTTAGTTTGTTCAGTTACTGCGTACTGATGTATGTGCTCATAGGTATATACCTAGTGAGGAATATTTAGTGGGTTGTGCCAGGTAAGAGTTCAGATCTAAACAAAATTAATCACTGGTAAGACACTTTCATGAGCAGGTCTCTGTTTCAGACATCTTTTTTTCAAGAGCAGTAGGCTGTGTGTGTTGCCCTGATCTGTGAAAGAATGCGTGAACTCTGCTGAACTGAATGATATCTTTTCCACTACTCTGAAGGTTTTCACAGGAAGATCTATGTTTTGACTAGGCTTGACTGATTTTTCACTCTTACAAAAGTCTGCTTCCCTTGTCTTCATTTTCGATAGTTGTTTCAGAGTGTTTAAGCAATGTGGCTCTACTGGTTTTGGATGGGACAGAGTTAATTTTCTTCGTAATAGGTTGTATGGTGTTATGTTTTGGATGTTTCGGTGATTACTGAGCACTGCTTACAGAAAGCCAAAGGCCTTTTCTCTTTCTCACCCCACTAGCAAGTAGGCTGGGGTGCACATGAAGTTGGGAGGGGATACAGCTGGGACAGCTGATCTAAATTGACCAAAGAAATATGACTTCATGCTCAGCCATAAAAGCTAGGGAAGAAGGAAGAGAACATTAGGAGAACGGAGCAACATTGGGAGTAATGATATTTGTTTTCCTAACTAACAGTTAAGCATGATGGAGCCCTGCTTTCTTGGAAATGGCTGGACATCTGCTTTGCTGATGGGAAGTATTGAATGATTTCCACGTTTTGTTTTGCTTGCATGTGCAGCTTTTGCTTTACCTATTCAGCTGTCTCTATCTCCACCCATGAGTTCTTGCACTTTTGTTCTTCTGATTGTTTACCCCATCCCACGGTCAGGGAATAAGTGGCTGAGTGCTGCTTAGCTGCCCACTGGGGTTAAACCATGACAGTAGGAAATTCTTAAATGAGTCTGACTGACTTGCACTGGCAGTGCTTTAAGTAATATTTTCTATGGATGTCTGTCTAGCAATGCAAACCAAGACTTCCACATAAGCCAATGCATTATTGAGGGTTTCACCTTTGTCTCATGTAAGTTTCTTTCAAATGAGCAGGTGACAGGTTCTAGCACAAATATTATTAGTTTAATTGAGCCTTTATTCTAATAAAGTAGATGCAGTATCTCTACTCAAGCAATGCATGGAAATGGAGCAAGTCTTGGATGTGGACATAACAATGTCTATGCTAGAGCATACATACAATAATGTGACTGTTTTTTACTGCATTGTGTATCAATTTCATAGACAGAACGGTTTGCTGTATATTGTCTGCTGACATTTTTATGGGGAGTTATATTAGATGACTGTGGGAACTATGTTATGACATTGAATTACCTTCTGAAAGTGGTACTATTACTTATGTCGGGGTAGCTTACTTTGTACTCTGGACACATTCCTTAGTAGCTAGAGAAATAATGATTTAAAAATCATTTTTTGTTTTACAAAATCTTGTATGTATGCCATCAGGAAAGTAATGGTTCATTAAAAGGCCTGAAACACTAAATCACATTTATGCCAAAGGAACTGAGTACCTAACCTTACTTTGTTGAGGTCTTACGTGAAAAATATTATTATTTTTTAATAATTTGGAAAAGGAGGCATGTGAATCTGCAGGTAAAAGGTACTGGCCCAGTCTACCTGAATGTTAGTTGACTTTGTAAGTAGACCACCATAAACAGCAGGTTAAACATAAAGTGTTGTAGCTACTGCTGTTACTAGGGCTGGGTGACATTCTGTATTCAGCCTGGTATATATTATTAAAAATCCCTAATCTTTGATTTGCTAATCTTTGTGTCTTCAGAATAACTGCCCTAAAAGCATGCAACAGACTTTAAATATCAAGGTTAGCTGATGATTGTTTTCTTTGCATCTGTCCCTATCTGTACTAATCCTTGCTTTCAGACTTTAGGAGCCTAAGAGTATTTCTCCTGCATGAGGAAAAGAATCACACATAAGCCCCATGCTATAATCAAGAGTTTTAATCACACATAAGCCCCATGCTATAATCAAGAGTTTTAAGTAAGTGCGCAAACACCTACTGTTTGGGTTCATGCTGAGCCACAGAAGTAAGTTTTCACGTTTGGTAGTACTTGGGCAGGGAGGAAGCTTATGCATCTTCTCATTGAGAGTATGAACAAATAAAGTGCATGAATATGGGATATGCATATGTGCATGTTTTTCAAATTAATTGCTGCCACCTGGAAAATTGTAAATCTGGTCATGACATTTGCTTGAGAGATGAATCTCAGGTCTGTAGGAAGAGTCAGGTGACATTTCTTACAAACCTGGCACAAGTGACAGAACTGAGGTCTACTTAGGAACAATGCAAATAGTGTACTCCATATCCCAGAATGTATATGTATGACTGAATGAGATGGTGACATTGCTATTCTCTGTACAATTTAAAGTCATTTGGCAGCATCTTGGGAGTCTTGTTGGCTGTAGAGATGGGCAGATCCCAGGGGCACTATTTTGATACTGCATTGCCTAATTCTTACCAACTCTGGCTGTCTTTCACCTATGCAATAAGTTTTTCTCTAGACATGGTGAAGACTGAGCTCTTGCTTCTGTAACTTTCTGATTTGTGTAATAAAAATTTGGAAGGCTTAGCCTGGAAATGTCACTTTTCTGCTTGAGAAACTGAGTGTTTGGAATATTCAGCTCTGGGATGTAGCAGAAGGATTTATACTTGGTGGCAAAGTTAATTACTGAGGCATGGAAAATTCAGCATTTTTTCCAAGTAAAGAAAAGAAATAGTAGAAGTCAACGAAGTGAGAAATATTTATGAATTAGATGTAATATATATATAAAAAGATTTTCTGACTCAGCAGCCTGAATTGCTGCAAATGTTCTATATTAGAACTGAATGTCGTGGATGCCCTTGCCATTATTAAATCCTAGCCATAAATATTTTTTCTTTTTTATTTATATACACAAACACACACATATTTTTCAGGCATGGTGCATTCTCCAAAGGAATTGAACTAATCTATAAGTAAGCATGCTCTTTTAAAGATTACATGTGGTAGTGTTAGCTATTCTTTTAAAGGAAAGAAGAAAATTACAGTTAACTTCTTGTAGAATTTTAGGAGTGAACCATTTGCTGTACTTTTTCTTTCTGCTTCATGAATACTTACATTGTCTTTGCTACATGTCTGTGATATATTATTTCCATAGGTCTTACTGGTTGATTTAAAAGGTCACTTGTGCCTGTGGCCAGCTCTGCTAAAGGGGAAATCACTGGGAAGGTTATGAACCACGTTCTACTTAGTCTCTTGCCCAGTTCTAACTGTCTTTTTGCATAGAGCTTTATCACTTCTTTAGTGGTTATATAAACTCTTTGTACAATGCCATTACTACAACAATGTCATTTAGTAATTCTCAGGAGTTCTTAGTACCGTAACTGGAATCAATAATAGCAGTTATTCTTCTGTAATCTTGGAGGAGATTTATACAAATTAGTTTGCAATAGCTGTACTAATGGCAAAGTTTAGCTGATCCTCTAATCTATTTCCCACTTAAAATTGTGAGGGAAGAAGCCGTTTTCACTGGGAGATTTAAAATTACTACAGCTTTTTTTTTGGTTACCTGAAGGGAAAAATCCTTTACTACTTTGTTCTACTTTGTGTCTAAATGTAAGAAAATGAGTACTTGATCAACTGTGTTTTCTGGGGTTTTTTTTGTTTTTTTTTTTGTTACTAAAATGATAGGCAGCAAAAATGTAATACCACATAACCAGGCATTACTTTTTTCCTCAACTTTTCAGTGCACTCTCAGTTTCTAAGTTCTTCTCCTCACTTCCAAAATTCAGCGTTAATGCTCAAATCATTGGTGCTGTTGGATGGAATCAATAACCCATTATTCCTCTGTTTTTAGTGCACCTACATCTTGCTGAGAGATCAATTTTTCAAATATGAAATCCAAGTGGAAATGATGATTGGTGTGTGAAATGTGTCAGGTTGCTGGGGAAGATTTTGATAAGAAAAGAATCACTTCCAAATGTGAGAAGATGCTTGGGCAGAGCTATTTCTGAATGATGAAAGTAGAATGTATGTGCTATTATCTGCCATAATATGCTCACGAACAAGAGATCCACTGGTGTCTTTGTCTTATTCTTTTTATTTTGAAGTCAATCATGTTTTATGTTAATTGTTGGGGGAGAGGAGGAGAAAAAATTTAACTTTCTCTTCAGGATTTAAGGAACCCGTATCTCAACTGTCCTTACTGCTCTGATATATTGGTGTTCTCTTCCATTTATGCTAATTTGTTGGCAAGATGGTATGTGAACACTTAACAAACCAAACTTACAAAAAACATTATTGAAAGAACAGCTTGATTCAGGAAGGAGAAGGGGAATTATAAGCCATTCTAAGAGAATTTATTTTTAACTGATATCTCTGTAACTAAGGCTTTGTAGTATCTGGAGCAGTGGTTTTTTTACTTCTCTTTATTTGTGGACCCTTGTGTGCTTTTCCTTTTTTTCTATGAGGATGATCAGCTTCCAAGTTGATGAGTCTGAAAGCAGTGTTTTGGCTATGTGTACATGTTGCTTCAGATTGACCCAGAATGACTGAACACTTGGAAGCAGTTAAGGAAGGAGTGTTGTAAAAGCTATTAGCACAACACTCATAGTTGCAATGTATAGTTTCTGTAAATACATGCCCAATTGTCACTTGAAAATGGAAGAGTCATGTGTAGCTGAGCAGCTTTTAAGAAAAAGCAAATGAACACGGAAAATAAAAATCAGAATGTTATCAAGCAAATTAAATCAAAATGTGTTCTGAATTTGAGGTAAGAAGAGGCAATAGCATTATATCTGTTATTCTGGTAGTGATCTTATTACTCTTCTGAGAAGAAGCAAGACTTATCACTAAGGGTTTGTAGCTAAATAGAAGACAAAATGCAAATACCTTGTAGACGGTATTTGTGAATTTTACCTTTTCTTGACTCAGTAGTATTCCTAAGTATAAATACTGGAGATGTTTCAGTGAGTTAGCAAAATATTAAAACCAAAATCATCCTTTTTTCCCTGCTTCCCCATTGTTTTTATGCACCGTTATTTCTTTGGCTTTTGCAGGAGGAAGATGCAGGCTATAAGTAGTGTGAAGACCTTTGACATGTTTCTTGCCTTCTGAATACAGTATGGAACAGCTAAATAGCACTTTAGTATCTTAATAGTCTGCTCTACCATCTACAAAGAACAAATCCTGTCTTGCTTTCTTGCTAGAATGAAGAATTGGTGTCTTAGGACTTTAACCAGTAGTAGTTTTACCTTAAGGTTTACAAAACTCAAGGGTTAATTAGAGATATTGACTTGAGTCACTGGTCCTTTGAGCTGTACTTTAGTCCTCATTAAATATGTAACATTTGAACTTAAGGTTGATTGGTCTTTTATGGTTTTGTGGGTTTTTTTACTGCCTAGGCTGTACCCGGTAAGTCAGTTAAATACTATCTTTTGTGTATACTTTTAAGTTGTCATTAGGGTGTGTTTTTTATCTTCGCTATAGTTTAGCCCAGAAACCACTTTGAAGAACTGGCTTGTGTTACATTTGTAACTGGTTACAGAACTTACCACTTATTTCTGTGCCTTGCAAAGACAAATTAGGATGAATTAATTCTTTTCACATAGCGAATAATCCTCTATCATGATTCATATAGGTTTTCTAACATCTGAGGCTTGATTTCAATGCATGCGGTAATTGGTAGATATGTCCAAAATAGTCTGTGTGAGTCACTGCACAAACCACACAGCCTGTGGTTTAGTTTGTGTTGGTTATTTTCTGATTCTGCTACTTTTGTTATTATTGTTTTACCTCCTGCAGAAAAAAGGAATACTGCCCTATCCCACTAATGAGAGTGGAAAAAAAACATTCACTCTAAAAATTCATAACTCTTTGGGGATTTGCAAGTAGTGTTTATACACAACTTGTTACTACAATGCTCTTAAATAACAACAAACAAACAGCTCTGTGAATCACACAATAAAAGCACCAGGTAATATTCTATGGTTTGGAAATCCGTTCTGGGGTTCATTGATATGTTGGATGGCTTGTTCTAACTCTTGACCTCTTGTGATGTAGCAGTCTTCTGCAAGGGCAAGATATTGAAACACTTCAATGGAAAGTGGCTGTTTACTTCCTAAGAGTACTTCTATCAATGCATCCAGACATTTTTTTTTATTTTCCGTTCTCCAGGGACTCTCTATTCCTTTGTATCCATGGATTTTTTTTTCCTAACAGCAGGTACTTGTATTGTACCAGTGCTGCCAACAGCCTCAGTTAAACACTCCTGTGCAACACAGAAATTTCCAAAACGTTTATTCAGAAGTACTGTAGCATATTTTAACCTAAACTTGAACATCTTTTCATCTTCCATCAGTGAATAAATGCTAAGTATGTAATCTATATGTGTGTTGGACCTTGTAGGCTTTCAGCCAGCTTCTTCTTTCCTCCTTGCCAAATGTCTTCAATTACCTTACGTACTTCAACCCATGCAAATAATTCTGAATTCTGTTTTAACATCATACAGTTAGCCATCTTCAGCATTCTTCCAAAAGCATCAAAAATCAAAAATCTGGTAACTCTCCTCCTGGACAGAGAGAGTAGAGCTGTTCCTCCTAAGTACTTTTGTTTGTATTTGAGAGCTGGGGCACATTTGGAGTGAGTGAGTTCATGCAAGCAACACTTACTTTGACTGTTCATTATGGTGAAGAAAAAGAAGGAATTTCTTACTTTCTTTGGGGAGAGCTTATTGTTAGGGTTTTCTGCAGGAAATGCAGTTCTCTGTTGCCCTACAATATTGATATCAGCATAGCTTTGGAAAAAAGCTTTCCTCAAGGTAATATTCAACTGCAAGTATGGCACTTTTCTAACTAGTCCCGCCCTAGGCACAGCAAACAAGATGGTATCACACATAGGTGGTAGCGAGTGAACTGCTACCATCATGAGAGAATTTGGTAAAAGAAACATTTCTCCTTTTTGTCTACATGACATAATTGTTCCAAACATATATAAGCATTACCATCAGCCCCACAGCAGAACAGGGCCCAGATTGGAGTCTAGTGGGGAACCACTGAGACAATTCATGTCAGAGCAATAATAGAAGGTTTAATTTGCTGTTGCAGCCTGACTCAGGCTCCCTGGTTGCCTCTGTGCTCTGCACAAAACTTGTAATAAGACTGCAGCGCAACCTGCTGCATTTTGCATTGCTGCTATCCCAGCAAGTGCAATAGCGAGCTCAGTCCAGAAAGACACACTCAGTATGAATGGTTTGTATGGGCTGGTTTGTTTAGGAAAGGTGCAGCCCCTCCTGCAGCAAGTAATCTGGGAGATTTTTTCATTCTATGCAGTCTGAACATAGGACTTGTTCTCTTCTCTGCGTGTCCTGCTTTGAAAGCATTTTAAATTTAGCTGTTGAAGTAGAGTGTTTTCAATTTTAAGTAACAAACTGTAGCGTAAGTGCAATAGATGCCCAGCAAACACAGGCACTGCAGGCAACTCTGAAGATTTCCCTTCAAATCTGACAAATTTGCAGTAATCTGTGTTTGTTTCCTGAAATTCAGAGACAACACTATCCATTTTGCTTTTATTTGGGTGTGGCAGTTTGTCTTGGGGCTTGGTTTTATTTTTTTCCTCTTCTGACATATCTAAAAATGTTTTGATGATGGTAAATGATTCTGAACTAGACTGGGCTGCTCCTCAAGTAAAATTAATTTATAATTTTTTGAACTTATTAGCCCTGTGATTATAAAATCAATGACAGCTCTCTAACTGCTTGTATAAAATTTAATTTGTTTAAAAAGTACTCTTCCCATTGCTACAGCTGCATCTGCAATGCCTATAAAGAGTATTTAAAACATCCTTGTAAAAAGCTGTAACTTGCAAGCTGACCATTAAAGTTATTTAATACATTGAGAAATGCAGGTGTTTTCCCGACCAAATACTGTGTAGGCATTGAAACTCTTCTGTTTCTTGTATCACAAAGTTAGGCTGCGCAGAACACAATTTAAGAAAATGAGTGTCAGAGCAAATAATAGGATTTTTTATACTTTTTTTTTTGGTTGTGAAGGGAAGGCTTAGGAGGGAGGATGAAGAGAGAACAATTGGAGTAAATAGTCAAAAATCAGTATTTGATTTAAAAATAGTATGTAATTATGTATTTATTCTAAAAATATAAAAAATCTACATCACATTTGGTAAGTAAGCAAATTTCTTGCAACAGATGTGAGGATGCTCTTCATCAAAATTGTATAGCATTGTATAACATTGCTTGGCATTCTATATCTTCCTGTAATTATTATAGAGATTTGTAATTCTATGTTTGTTTAGAGAAATTTTGTAGTTTATTTGTATAAACTTAGCATATTCCTGTGATCTTTTTCGTGGCCATATTTTTCTTCCTGTTAACTATACATACCAGATGACAGAAACTTTTTCTGAAAGTCCGGTGTTGCCGCTTCCCCTGGCTTTTTTTTTAAATTTCTTTATTACTCTGGATCTTGACTATAAAAAATTCCCACTCATGTTACTGGGTATGTGTAGACTTCATAACAAATTCCAATGTAGAAATTATGAGTTTAGTGGAGAATACACCATTTCTATAGATTTTGGAAAGAGCATTAATATTTCAGTATAGCAATGAATTTCCATACATACCTACTCAGGAGAAGGTGCTTTCTCTCCCTCTCTCATTCATTTGCTTACATTCAAGTATCTGAAACTACCAGAAGAATAAAAGAAGATAATACTGTTTAAAAACAGCTTTGCAGCAGCAAAATGGAATGAGACAATATCTTACCTAACTTTGGTTTAATATAGAGTTATTTAATTAGCTTAACCTTGCTTTGGCTGGGACTGGTGGTAGGACAAGTTTACAACTACTGCTGGCGAGTTTAGATTAGACTTGACTTAATTTCTACCAAAAAGAACTACTTCATAGGCCATTGCCCTTCAAACTATTCATTTACAGAAAATTAGCAATCAATATTTTTCCCTCTTAATGAGCTAACAAAAATTAAATAGACACACCTTCTCGTTCACTAATATAATGTTTCTAATGCTTTAGTTTTCAATCCTTTAATTACATCAGTTCAAATATGTCAGTTATCTTATGGCTTTACAGCTTTACTTTCATTTTGTGATCTTTTTTGACTGTTGTCAACTTAGGAATGCTGGGTACACAATGTAATAATGATAAATATTTAGATCGTCAATTTAAATATTAAAACAGCAGTCATTTAATGTAGCTTTGATTGTCTACTACTTCTAAGCAGGAAAATACAATCTGATACTACAGATGCAAAAATAATTAATTTTTTTTAACAAGTACTACTTTGGCAAAACAGATTACGTAGCAGCTCTAAACTGTGATTTAAAACTTAGCTCTAAACCAAGATCCAGACAAACAGAATATATATTTTAGAGAAATATGTTGCTTTTTGTAACATGAATAAGGCTTGAGAAAATTTCTTCTCTAAGAGAGATAAATATTAATTTAAATTGTTCTAAGAATATTTAGATGCAAGGATCCAATACAGAACCTCCACTCTCCATCAAGTCAATGGAAACTGACCACTAAAAAGTGTTAGGGCCCTGTGGGGCATGGATGAAGACACTACAATATGAACTTGCTACTTTATTCAGTAAGAACATTTCAATCTTTCTGATCCCAGAGGGACAACTCTATTTCTCAGTGATCAGGAATGTATAATACATGGGAATATTCATTATTTAGGAAAAGAATATTCATTGCATTATAGGGAAGTCTGAATTACATCACTATGTGGTTGAAGACAGACATATTCTTCATGAGTTTTTTAAGGACATATTTTTGAGAAAGCTACTCATTAAAAATGCTTCTGCAATTAAGGTAAGTGTATTTGTGGAGGCGCAGACTCTGATAAATAAACTAAGATTTCCATTTGCACTTTCTAGTAGGTTAAGCGTAATTCTGAAAAGTCTTATAAGCAAAAGAACTGTAAGAAGTATCTTCAGGTGTGACATACTTTCTGCTGGGTTTCGTTTATACGATACCTATCAGAATTCCTTCTTCTTTGACTAGGAAGAACTAGAAGATAATTTTATTCTCTACCAGCATCTAGACAACAAAACTTCTTGTTGTCCTTTAGCTCTCTAAGAAATAAGTTTCTGATGGGTTTGGTGCGGTGCACCTCGGAACAGTTTAGTGGACCGGTTCCTTTTCCAGCTGATGCATCAGACAGGGGTCTCTTATTCTCCTTTACACTTCAGAGTTCTAGGTTTATATTTCCATACTGTATTTCTCCTTTTGTTCCACTTCCCTTGAGTTTTTGTGATTATCATATAGGTTCTTATGCAACACTGGTCTCTTCTTGTTGCAGCCAGCCTGTTTACAGAGAAGGTGCAGTTTCAGGCTTTCCTCCTCCTCCATTAATTATCTGATCTTGCTACTCGTTACAGGACCAGTAGCACCCTTGCCACTTTCTTCTTGTAAAGAATGGTTTTGATATGCTCTCTACTCCTATAAACCTGATGCAAACTTTGTTATTGGTGTTTTCTGCTTCCTTACTTGCTGGTTTCTTTTTGCAGTGATTTCTTGGATCAATAGCAGATACGTGATATGTTGTATTGAAGATGTCATGTAAGAGAAAAATTTGTCATAACAGACACTTTTCACATGGCTAGGGTCAAACAAACAGATATTCTTGCATGGATATTCAGAGATGACTCATGGATTGGGGACCAGCTGGCTAGAAAGCAGCTCTGCAGAGAAGGACCCTGGAGTGCCAGCGGGCAAGAAGCTGACCGTAACCCCAGTAATGCACCCTTACAGTAAAGGAGGACAACAGCATCCTGGGCTGTGCTAGAAAGAGCACTGACAGCAAGTCAAGGGAAGTAATTCTTTCCCTCTGTTCAGCCTAAATGGACTCACGGAGGATTAACGTGTATAAATACCTGATAGGAGGGAAGAAAGCTAGATCAGGCTCTTTTCAGTGGTGCCAGTGACAACAGGACAAGAGGTAATGGGCACAAATTCATATATGTGAAGTTCCATTTAAGAAAACACTGTTCTGCTGTGAATGATGCTGCATCGCAGGGGTGACTGGATGTAATGTCCTCTTCGGAAAATGAAACCTATTCAACACTTGGCTGCTGAGGTTACACAAGCAGATTGCTGCAAACATTCACCTCTAACCACCTCTGAAGCAAAAGGTATATTTTATGAGGTGTTAAATAATACAGAAGTTTGTTGAGAGGTAAGATGAACACCAAAAACAATGAATGAATTCATATCTTTGATTTAGGTTGGGCTGACCTACTCATAATTGTAAAAATGTAGAAAAAAAACAATCACAAATGTAAAATGTTAAGTTTCTGGACTTGTGAAACAAATGTCTGTGAGTGTTATATAGGCTTTAGGTAAGATTTAATGAGGAAAAAATCTGACATATCTTCCAATAGTGATTATGTATAAAAATAAAAAATACTGAAATATTTTCAAAGGAATTTGTAGGAGCCGCTTGTTTTTTCATATGGAAAGCCTGTCTTGTAAAAAGCATTGTAATATTATTATGGGAACACCTGTTTGTGGTCAAGCGCACGGGTTGTGGATGAAACTTTCTTCCTTTGGGCAGCTAATATAAATCTTAGATAATACTTAAATCATTAGAGTTGGTGATCTTTCAGAGTGATGTGCTGATTTTCTCTTCCTTTGTTCTTATGGTAGAGATGAAATAGTGCAAGTAAGATACCAGCCTCGGCCCCTTGAAGTCAAAATGTCATTGGTAACCCACTTAATTCTTCATGATGTGCCACTCCCTAATATGTGTGACGTTCAAAACTATTAGATATGACCTCTGGAATATATATGTGAGGAACTGACAAAGTACTAAAACTATAGGTTAAACTTTAAGAACATCAGTTCACAGCCATTGGATCTGCCACTTTGGCAGAGATGGAATTTTTTTTCCTTTCTGAATACAATATATCCTAGATTTTTATATCTTTATTTCTAGCAGTCCTTCTCAATTCTGTGCAGCTGACTTTTCTGTGAGGCAGCAATAAATATCTTTCAGGGCAGATTAATCAAAGGGCCAGGTGCTAGTTTGCAAGGTGACAGATATGTTAATGCTGAATTGAGAGCTAGTGTTTCAGAGAAACAAAACTCGTAGGAAGACTATTGTTTTAAAAGAACAAGAGCAAACTGGAATATTCCCTAAGAAATATGTTGATCAAAAAACAACCTATTGGTCAAATACCCAATTTATTTTCTAAAATTTATCTTAATTAAAATGGACATAATGCAATTAAAGCTTTTTCAGTTGTTTTTTAATATTAGTTCACTGTATTTTAGGTATGGGAGTAAAAAAATTGTTTTGATTCTATTTCCAATTTATTGGGTGATGAAAGTAGCTAAAGAGAGGAGCAGAATATCTGAGGGGACTGGAGTCCTTTCTGAAAAAATAAGTACACAGTGAGAAGCACATGAAGAATGCGATACCTCATTACTGGCATTGCAGTTAATACTGATGTCTTAATTGGTTGTATTAATAGCTAAAGTGTATAGCACTTATTCCAGGATCTAATTTAACTTGCAGTTATAATGAAGAGAGTTCTTGAAAGCTATTTTAGCTGAAGGCTTCAATGTAGACAGCTTTAAATCACGTAAGTCGATCAGCAGGACAATCACTGAGTAGAGTCTAGTGTTAAGTCCCTTCTCTTCAGCTGTTTGAAATTAATTATTATACTGTTGTGTTTGACTCATGTCTAAACGGAAAGAAGTTTTTTGGTATTTGCATGGTTTAAGCAAAATGGTGGAAATAAATTGTGCATAGAGCTCATGCCTTTTCATAGGTGAAATAAAAACCAATGGAAACAAACAAGAAAGCAGAAGTGGAGAGAAAAGCAAAGCCTCAGGGAAATAATAAATCACTAACAGATAATCTGCCCAGATTTTTCATAAGTTTCCAAGGTAAAATGCATTTACCATCAAGTTATTAGCAAGGTAATTTTTTTTCTTATTGTACTGCATATATACAGTACATTAAAATCCATTAGCATTAATAGTTGTGGATTGTTTTTTGATTAAATTATGCAACGACTGCCTTACTCTTGATGGATAAATATATGATTATATAGGTCTTGTCTAGTAAATGAACTTGAAACTATTTTGGTATGATTATTCTCCATATGTTTAATCTTTCAGAGTAGTGTTTCCATAATTTTAAAAAGTTTAATGTTTACATTTTTGCTTTATTTTTGCAAAATGTCTGGGCCATCCAAACGCACCCGGGTGTGTGCGTGTGTGTATATGTGTGTGTACAAAAATATGTGTTCATATAGTAAGCATGGTATCTGTCATTAGATCTCCAGAATTTTGGGCTTTTATTTTATAACAGCCCAAGTCATGCTCATAAAAACTCCTTGATTTCCTGAAATTATGTATACCTGTGTTCTAAACAGCAACAAGTTCCAAATCCTTTCTCCAGAAAAGCTTGAGGATCTGTGAAGCCATGATACTGGCTCCAGTAACTAAAATGCTTCTGCTTTCTGCTCTGACGTGATGCTGTCTTTTCTGGCTTACTAGCTTTAAGAAAACTATGTCTTGTCCTTTAGCCTAATTCACCTTAACTTTTGAAGTCCCCATCTGTTGTTAACGATGTGTATGATCAAGAAAAGCTGAGTTGAAACCCTGTTCTCTCAATCCTGTCTAAAATAAACTAATGATACTAGTACTCAGCTTTGTGTTTTATTCTGATGCCACAAGATCAGGGGAAATGGAAGAGAAAGGTCATTTTGATACACAAGCCTTGATTTGGAGACCTTGTGATCATTAAGTACAAATCTCACCATTCTCTGTGTAGTATAGCTGAGAAAAGAAGCAGTGAGAAGATGTTTCTCCACAAGGTCATGTTAGGTCTTACATTGCTTGTGAATCTTAATATTTGAAACCAAAGTTCCTTTTTTTTTGTTTTTAAACTTGGATTTTTTAATCAGAAGACTTGAATGAATTGTAAGCACATTGCTTGTGTTTTTTCACCTGATGTGCTGTTTGTTGTGATAAAATGGAGGTATAATTGAGGAGGAGAAGTTAAAAAAAAAAAAAAGGCTTTTTAGAGCTGAAAGTTCATTTTTTATTTTTTTTAACTTCTCAAGCAGAAAGTTCTGACATAACAGAGAAATGCGAAGTCAGTGGGACAACAGGGTTTATAATGAATACAATGTAAAACTTGCAAGCCAGAGCCTGAGATCTGGAAGTTCAGTTTGCCTTCTTCTTCTCCATTAGTGTTTGTATGGATTGGATTAATGTTGCTGCTAAATTTATTCTGCAGTTCTTACTCATTTTAGTAGTGATAAGTAAGTGTTACGTGCTATCTGGGCAGCATAGAGAGTTTGTTGTCTTAGTTTAAGCCACAACAGAGTAGCATCTCTTTAATCCTTACCAAGGGTGTCAGCAATATGCAAATGCACCCAAGATTATATTCACTTTATTAAACTAGGTTTTATGCACATTGAGTCTCTGTAGAGTGGCTTCAGAAACTTGTCAGTTAGCCATAAGAAATTAGTGTTAGTTGTCGAGATGATTTGTTGATTGAGAATGTAGTGAAGTGTTAAGTTAATTAGATTCAAACGCCTTTGAATTTGTCCTGTAGTCTCCAAGGGAATCAAAAAAGTAAAATGGTGATATAGCAGGGGTGTTATAAAGCAGTCCAACAAGCATGGAAAATGCTATTTTGCCATGTGACATAAAGTAAGTTATATTGTTTGCCCCTGGGAGATCAGGAAATAAGACCAAGAGAAAATCAGTTTCCCCACTGTAATAAATTTATTTGCAGGTCTCAGTCTCTGAATTGGCAGAATCTGTTACTGCCAAAGCATGTTGTTTGGCTCGTTAAAATGCTTGATATTTATTTCCTTTTCCTATTCAGTGTCTGAAAAGGATTTCAGACCAGCAGTACATTGACAAAAAGCCTAAGTGTCTATTTTATTGATGATCCTGAATTTGCAAAATATTTAATTTGCAAGCTGGTGGAGGGGTACGAAATCTGCTGGTTAATGTAATTGCTGGCAGAGAGCACTTATCCAGATATTCATAACTATGTTAACTACTTCTCATTACCATGTTTCAATAGTGTGGAATTTATTGTAATAATTAAGACAGGTAAAAGTCAGATTTGACGTGATATCTTCAAAGCAAAGTGTTTGTTCTCGTGTCTTGTTTCAAAAAGGGATAGACAATTGGCGGGAAGACAGATGACGTGGTATGTAATGGGGGCGAGGTGAGATGCATGACTCGATCTGTGTGAAGAGAGAGTGCTAGACTAAAGACAAAGAATTGAACCTCAAAGTTTAAAATCACAACAAGATTCAAAAGAGTCACTACAAGCAAACCTCAGCGTTAAATCTGGAAATGTCATCTTTGGGATTTTTTTCTAGTTTTTTTTTTGAAAAAATGAAACAGAAATAGGGTGGAGTATCATGGGCTGGCGTGAAACTCTCTTAGGCTTGATGTAGCTTTGAAAGGTGCACCAAAATACTCATGCACAGAGCAGTGATTTTATAACTGTAACAGGATGTAGAATACTGAAAGTGTGTAGGGCAATCAATGGTTAGCATTGAGTTATGCAGGAGTGAAAGGCAAAGGTATTTTAGGGTCACTGAGTATTTTAGCACTGACTGAACAGGCATACAACCTTGAGTTAACAAGATAACATCACAGTAGCCAGCCAGCCATTTCAGTATTCCATAGGTATGTAGCTGTCTTCCGTACCACTCTTCCTCGGTAGCAATGTAAGTAAGGCTAACACATTTACAAGTCTGACATGTGAGTAATGTAACTAAGATTAGGAGAAATAAATTATTTATTTGTGTTACATGACTGTGTTTATTTTAATTTGCTGTAATGTGAAAGCAAACCAACCTAAATAAAACTGGAAGATAGAATAGAATTTATATACCTGAGTCCAAGAATTAAATCTGTTTTCAAGGAACAGAGAAGACTTAGGATTCATGACAGACAGTTACTAAAAGAGAATGCAGAGAGAAGCAGGTAGAGATAAGGTACTAAGTCAGCCGAAGGGAAATGCTGCAGAAAGATATTTGAACAGTTTTTCTCTAAGAGGAGAACTCAGCACAGGTAGGCACTGAAATTTCCTATGCATTTACAGCCCTAGATTAGTTCTTGTGAGTACTTCAGTCATGCCTGTGGGGATAGGTGGTGGTTTTATCCCTGTTTTGTGTAGCCTGTTTGAAGGCTGTATAGGTGTGATCGCCTTGGCTCTCCTGCTCTCTCTGTAGTGCATGGAGCACTAGTTCAGGATACTATTGGTTTTGCCTGCACTCGTGTACAAAATTAATTGTCAGCCTATGTTCTTCAGGCCTTGCCTTTGACATCAGTTGAATAAAATGCTTGAAAACATAGCTATAAACTAGTTTGGGGAGAATATCTCTCTCCTGTTAAAGCTGTGTTGTTTTTCAACCATGAAATCAGGGTTTATGGACCAGAGGTAACATGAGAGAGGCAACCTTACGTGTAGCCTGCTCATGAGGGCATCCAAGTGCTAGAGCAGAACTATGTGTACCAGAATGGCTTTTTTTTTTTTTTTTTTTTTTTTTTTTTTTTGTGGTGAATGTATCAACTTCCTGAAATACAGCATCCCTTCAAAATTTTTTCCTCTCTCACCTTCTCATCCTGGGTCTTGACATCATAAAATGCCCCACATTTTGCCAGCTGTTGGAAGGAGAAAGAATACAGAAACATTTTTTGAAGTTGCTAGTGCATTTCACCAGTTGTGTGGTATCAGTAACTTCAGATTTTCATATTCATCTCCTGTGTTTAGTAAGGAAGGTATATGTAGCTTTAGGCATTGACGTAAGAAACCACATAGAAATTTATATCTGCCTTTGGTGGAGGCAGTACCATGTACATGACAAACTATAAGTCTAAACATAAAATTAAGAATGTTCTTGTGTGTTATCCTCACCAAGAGAATGCGCTCCTGAACAGATATGTTTTTCTACTGATGACAAGTCATGTTCTTCTGATGTAGAAATCTTCTCACTAATTGTAAACGAAAGATATGGTTTGTTCTTTTTTAACTTGGTGTCCTGGTTCCAGCTGGGATAGCATTAATTTTCTTCCAGGCAGCTACAGTGTTTCAGAGCTAGTATGAGAGTCATAGAAAGACAGAATGATAGAATAGTTTGGGTTGGAAGGGATCTTAAAGATCATTCAGTTCCAACCCCTTTGCCAAAGGCAGGGACACCTCCCAATAGACAAGGCTGCTCAAGGCCTCATCCAGCTTGGCATCGAACACTCCCTTCTATCATGCCTGGTTCTGATTCATTCACTTTTTCCCTCTCTTCTCTTTGATGCTTCCTTCCCTTTCTCTTTCTCTTCCTCCCTCCTTGCTCCCTGCCAGACTTGCAGTTTGTTCACAAAGTTAAATTTGAATTTTGTGGTTTGGGTTTTTCTTCTTGGGGAGAACTTGTGTAGCAACAGTGTACAACAGAGATTAATGCCTGCTAGTTTCTTCGAGGGTTCACATCTTGCACACTGTGGCGGTTTGGAGGCATAGGATTTCTCCCAGCTGTTGAGGGTAAAGATAACATTTTGTTTGTGTCTTACTGCAACTGCTGCAGAGGGCTCTTGTCAGCATTTCCTATTACAATACCATTCAATGCTTATCCCTTTGTTCTTTCAATGCCTAAGATGTGTGTATTCTTTTCTAAGTGAAGCAGATTTGTTTGATTTTTGTGAACATCAGATGCCATCTCTCTCTGTCCTTGTCATTTTTTTTCTGTGCTTATTACATGTTTCCTCCATATATTGCCCATGTCTAATACAAAAAAAAAAAACCCAAACAAACTGAATTTTAGAGAGGCACAAGAGTGAAACAAAACATACGTGCAATAAACATTTAATGGCTAAGACTGACTGGAACAACCTGCTTTAAAAGAATTGAATCCTAATATGCAATTTGTTTTAAAAAGTGAGCTTTCCTGAAGATGGGATTCTAAAAAAAAAAAGCACACTGAAAAGTGTAAATCACAATTACTTCTACTGAGTGGTGGGCTAACCAGATTAGTGCTGATTGTTGCTGATGGGTAAAACCTGCCTGGAACCTCTAGCACCTGATAAACATTTTGCTTATGACATCGAAAGGACCTGGCACTCTGTTTTGTGAGTATAGGAAGTAAAAAGCAAGAAGTTTATAGCTTGTCTAGGGAATAGGGGATAAGACTCTGGACTATATTCTGGTGTCTGTTTTAGCAATATCTGTCCTTAATGTTTACAAACTGCTTTCCTCCCCGTGCTGCATCTTATCTGAAAGAGATGTTGCATTCAGAGAGCAATGCACAAAGGACAATTTTTTAGTCGTCTCCTGGCAAGGCCACTGTGAATGGATGTGCGCTACGTGGAGAGGAAAGAAGAACTATTTGTGGGTAGTGTTGTTGGATTCCTGCAAAAGTAAGGATACAAGAGGGCCTGGAGAAATTCAGAAATAATCATGCTACTGGCTTCCTTTGGCTGTTTTGCTGCTGTCCTCTCAGATGGTACAGCAGCAGTGTCCCAGAAATCTCTCTGGACAAATTTTTCCGAAGTCCTGAAAGAGCCTGTAGGTGGCCCTGTTCACTAATGCTGAGGTTTACAAATGAAAATAAGTGGTTGATGCTTTTTTTTTTTTTTTTTTAAAAAAAAAGGTGGGAAAACGAAGTGGTGAGGGGGGTTGGGGTAGAAGAAAATGGGGGAAAAAACATTGTGTACGGCTCCCTGTTCTATGGACACCCATGCGATGCTAAGAAATATCCCCTACTAGAATTTGAACAGGGGTGGAGAGTGGTGTTAATGATCCATATAGGGTATTTGAACGTTTAATGATTGATGCTGAATGTCATTTTTTTGAGTATACCAAGAAAGTTTTTCAGTTTTCCCTTCAAAAGATAACTCATATATCTTCCATTGTCCTAGCACTAAATAATTTCGCTACACATTGGGTTGTCATTCTACAGTTGCCCCAATGGAATTTATTTACTTTTTAAGATGACAACTTCCCTGTGAATGTAATTGAGTCTTCTGTTTGGAATGAGTGAAATTTTGTTTCAGCCATGTCTCATAAGTAAAATATATGTTTTCAGGGAGATAAAGACCTCTATTTTAAAGCGCGCCACATAAAAAGTCATATTCAGTCTCTATGCTGCTGTTGAATTGTGCTAGCACAGTACAGCAGTGCAATGTGAGATGTTATCTGTAATAGTTCTGTATACACATCTGTACAGGTAGGTGATATTAATAAGCTCCATATACCAAAGGGAAGAAGTAACAGAATAATCCTCCCTATTATGTAGAAACTCAGGCTTTACTCTCAGATAAATAAATTCACAGTAATATAGTACTAAGGAGAATGATGTTTTTGACTTTGGTGGCAGACTGGTCTGTTAAAATACTATATTGTACTGAAAAAAAGGTAAATGCAAAATGTCAATTAAAGTAATTGCATATTAATATGGCTCAGTGCTGCTGAAGGTGGAAAAAACCCAAAAATGAATGTAGAAGCATATCAAGAATGAGATAAAAAGACAAACTAGGAATGCCATAGCATATGTTTATTTATTGCAAATACTAGCCAACAAAGAGATACAGAAAACAACACAAAGACAATAGCCTGAGATCTTTTAAACTGTTTATGGAACAGTCTTATTCAACAGTTTGCAAATGAAACTTTTCTGTCAAGTATGAGCATAGGTGATTCTCTTGAGATTACCACCAGAATATAAATACTGTTCTTTCTTCTCTCAGCTGCTTTCATTTGCAGCATCTGCTCACAGAAGAGGAACTACAGATGGAAGACTTCTGAGGTCGTTTAGTCCAGTTAGGTGTTATTTAGAGTTTGTTGCTTACACATACAGGGAATGAAAAAAAAACATTAGTGTTTTAGATGGTCCAGTAGTAGGCTGCTTCCTGAAGGATACCTAACTTGACAGTGTCCTTCTTAATAATGCCTTTTTCCAAAGAAGTAGCATCTCAGGTATGTTTCTAGGTTCCCAGCAGCTGTCAGCACAGAATATGACAGTACATACCTTTTTATTTCTGTTGGCTTACTTGACTCAATATTAAGATGGGAGTTACAGAGGAGCCATGGCCACCTAAAATCAGGGTTTTTTCTGCTACCATGATTTTGTAGTCTCAAACCTCATGCCTAGTTCATTATCGCCCATAGATATGGTGTAACTTTACTCTGTCATCCGAACCTAAGAATATAGCACACTTTGAGCTATTATAAACCAAGTTAAGAACAATCACAGTTTTCCACTGTATTAGAAAGCACTGTGGTGGTACATCATTGGTGATTAAAGTTTACTGTGCTGGAAAGCAGATTAGCATCACTTTGAATTTCTCTTATGGAAGCAAGAGTATTGCGCCAACAGCATGAGCAGAGAGGCTGCCCCTCCACAAGTACAGTTTGGCTCAGTAGTGATATAGTTCAGTGACTGGAGAAGACTCAACTTTCCTACCTTTCTTATTTGTAGGTGGATGGGGAGATTCCATTCTGCAGCAAAGTTACTGCAGAACTACAGCAACAGCTACATCTGGCTTTGAAAAACAAACTATCCATCCTGAGGTAACTATGGCGTTTGGCCCAATTTTAAGCTGTTTAATGCTTACATTTCTCTTTACAGAAAATTGGAAAACTCCTCATTCCGTTTTCCATTCATAGATTGCACTTCCTTTGTGTGTTTATGTTTGTATATGAGTTTTAATAGAAGTATTTGGCAGGAATTGCAGCAAAATTGAAACTACTGGAGTCAAAATGAAATGTCTTGATGTATTGGGTGTAGGGGGTAAGGTTTCGGTACTGATGGTGTCGGCAGCTGCGGAGGTGGCTTTGATGGCAAAGATATAAGGGACTGTTCCATGCTGGATACAGCCAGTTCCAGCCATCTCTGCAGGACACATCTGCACCCATTAGCCCTGATGAGGGATCTCTGGGAAAGCTTAATATAAGAAAGCTCAAGAGCAAGTGGAAGATTTAAGGGTGGAGCTGAGATATAACTTGTATGTTGCAAATATCAGCATGGACATGCTGGGATTTTGGGATGGTAGAGGACAAAAGCGAATGTATGTTTACCAAGAGATTTTTAATAGAATCTATTTTATCAAAAATGCTTCAGCTTTGCTTCTCTTGAATGTTGTTGTGTTTTTGAAGACAACATCGCGTAGATTGTGAATAAAGCTAATTAGAGTTTTGAATGCTTGCCCTCCTACCACAGAGCATTATTTATTTATTTATTTATTACTCACCATGCAAAAATCAGAGGATTAAATAAGGGAGCTGAAGTAAGTAGATTCTGAAGTTTCAGTGTTTTCTGCATTATTTTAAATTAAAATAAATCTCTAAGCCCAACAATCACTAACAAGGCAATTTGTTAACAAGCTGTGGAACCAGCATGTAAACTAATTTTGTAATCCCTGGTTTTGTGTATCTCTTATTTAAATTGAGCTCTTAACATTAGGCATATGACTGCTCCTTTTCACTAGTACATGTATTACCTCCCCTTAGCAGTGTACTGCAAGAACTGAGCCCAGTGACCTTCAGCTTGCAAGGAGAGTCTTCACTATGTCTAAAGAGAAAGGTGTAAAGAGTTGCTTGAGTACTCAGCATGAAGAGTTTAAGGCCTTCTGGGACAGTGGTTGAATGAGAAGTGTGATTGTTTTCCTTAACCTGCTTGGAAGATTGCTTAGTTTTTCAGTATCTTCTGGAATTATGTCTTGCCCCTACAGAATGTCCCTTTCAATTCCATGGACATCTAAACAGAATCTCATCTGAGGGACCCTTAGGCAGGATTGATGCCTGGTAGTATAATTTTAGTTTAATTTGTTGCTTGCCTTTTTTCCAGTTTATTGAGGAGGAAAAGGCTAGAAATAATTGTTAATGTCTCAAAAATTCTCTGAGACTTGGGCACAAATTGTGGTATGATAAGTACAAAATATTGTCATTAAACATCTCACAGATAAAAGCTGCTGCGCATAATTTTCATAATGTAAACTATATGTAAAATGATATAGTTTTAATTTACAAGGAGAAAGTGATAAGTAATGGGATATAGAAGGGACAAGTCAAAATGAATAAGGATATGAACATAAGGATGGGAATTTGAGTTGAATAGTTTATTGGTCATGTAGAACTAGAGTATAATTACTTGAATTTATAATCCTATTTACATGTTTAGGTGTATACTAGTATTTTTGGCTTCCAGAATGAGACAGTATAGCAATGTTGATACATATAAGTGTTTGAATCACACCAAATAATAGTGAAAGCTTGATTGGGAGCAATAACTGAATAGCAGACCTGTGAGAGTAAGCTTCATGCTGTCCAAATGTGAATTTATACAATATGTTTCTGCTGGGCTTGTCTGGCACTCAGACAACTTTACAGATGTCAATTTACCTGTGTAATCATATGATAAATTAGTACAATTAGCATGTGAAATGCTCCAGCGTCTCCATATAGTTGGCTTACAATTACAAAGCAAAGGTACCTACAAAGGTGTTTCCTTTCCCTGTGCTTACATAGTGACTTATATACTTTGTCACTATGTGTATGTGGAAGGTGTTGAAGTAGAGGGACTATAGAAATGCTAGCTCAAAATATTGTTAAAGGCAAATAATATGCTGAGGAAGGAAAAAAAAAAGGCAGGAATGATCCACATGTCTTCCTGCGCTGTAGTAAACAAACACTGTCAACTGATAAACCTGAACGTCAATGTAGGCATTTTGCTTAGGATATCTGTTTGTTGCTTATATGTGGTAAAAAAACAGCAAACAGTCTCTTGACTTGTCTGAGGAAGTAGAAAGAATACAGCACAGGCAATAAGCACAGTGTATAAGCCCAAAAGAAAAACATTATTAATTTCTAAAAGAATTAAGAGCAGAATACTGTTTGTACTGGCAGCTGCCTCCCCTGATGCTACTTGACTGAGTTTTAGAGAAAGTGGTGCAAATTATTTAAGATGTAATTATTCAGGTTAAAAGTATGAATGAGAATAGGCTCACCTGTTTTAGAAGGGAAATTAATGAAACGGGATGCATTAAGGATTTTACAGGGCAAAAAGGTAAACCTCACGCATCCTGATCTAGTTGAAAGTGTCCCTGCCTGTGGTGGGGAGGTTGGAATGAGCATCTTTAACGTTCCTTCCAATCCAAACCATTCTATGATTTTATGTTGGAATAACTTTCTTTTCTGGGCCATTAATTAGAGGAACTAGTTGTCCAGCGGTAGCTAGAAGAGAACAATGTGAAAGCCAAGAGAAATGGGGAGGGTCTCAGACTTTTCAGAAGAATCTGATAAGAAACAATCTGCAGATTCAAATACGGTTTAGTTTCCACCCCTTGAATGTGCAAAGAGGACCCATGTTATCGATTGAAATAGATAAACAGAATACTGTGTAGGCGAGAGAGTGAAATTAATCACTCTTAAAGCTCCTTTGGACCCCCTAAGAACAGAAAGTGAGAGATTGAATTCAGTAACAAACAAGTGAAAGATTCTTTGTTTATGCTTATATAGTGAAACATCAAAAAATGACAATGGTTAAAACGTTAAAAAGAAATAGTGCTCATGCTGTAAGTCTTTAGATAACTTGGCACAATCAATTGCATCATCTTGGGCTGTTACTAAAGTCAAGAAGTTAGGAAGATTCAAATGACATCTTGAAAAAAATTTGTACAGCTAAGAGGCAAAAAAAACATGGAGGGGGAACTTGAATGTCAAAAGACAGGATGCAAAACAAAGCAGTGTTTGAAAGCACAAAACCACTTTTAGATTTAGTACAGATGTTCGTCAGCTAATGGCTGTATTCTGAACAGTACAACCTGATTAAATCTACCCTGCTAGAGCCAGCTCTCTTGGGGAATAATGCTTACTCCTCTGGTCCAGTGGTAGAAGAGGGCTAAACCTGTAATGGTGTCTTTCTTGCCTGAGGGGAATGGCCTGCCCCACGGGGTTTGAGGGCAAATTGCTGATGTCCAGGAGGCTGATATGACAACTTTACTTGATTTTCCCACCTTGGAAGTTTCAGAAGACATCAGCATCCTGGAACACAAAGTCTCTGATCAGTAACTTCTAGGAAATGATTTTTGGGGACATTGTCATTCTGTGTACAGTTGTGGTGTTTCTTAGCTGCTCGCTGTTTCGCATGGGAGTGGTGCAGGGATCTTTCTGGATCTCAAAATGAAAGGCACAACAGAAAACAGCATAAAGATAAAATTGCTTTAATAATAAGATAGAAATAAGAGCAATGTAGGTGGTTGGTAAATCTTATGAATTTTCAGATACAGGGAACCCTGCTTTTGCATAGCATTGAGTGGACCTGTGGTGGGCAGTCACAGCGTGCTGCTCAGATCCCATTGGTGGAGAGGTTCACTCTTGCTCCAGTGCAGTGACTCCTGATATCTAGTGTGAAAAAACAAAACTATACATCTTGTTTTGACAGGCAGGAATGCTCTCTCTTTCTCAGTGCCCACCTAAGCATACTTAGCTACATGTATCTAGGATCTGTATACAGAATGAGTACATAATTAGAACCTTCCAGCACATTCCTTTATGGTTTTGAATAGCTTGGGGCTATACAGCAGTCACTTATGTTAACACACGGGTATCTCAGGCCTTAGGCATAAGGCCCAGTACAGCTAACAAAGCTTGCTTAAAGCAGCTAACTTTGAGCTGCATCTTCCTCAAGTCTCCCATTAGTCTACACAATGTTTCTGGTTTGGAGTTAGTCTCTTGACAGGAGTTGGCACTGCTGTTAGTCATACAGGACTATAGGCTTTGTGCTACTTAGTGAAGGTATGTGGATAAATAGGTTATGGAATGTTGGTTTCCATCAAGGATTTTTTATTCAATCAGACTACATGATTGAGGTGTACATCTCAATCGTGGACCCTTTCAAACACAAATGAAAGACAACTGTAAACTGTTTTTCTTCCCATACGTATTGTCACTGACAGCTACTTTAGAGGCATTTCTGCTGTTTCTTCAAACATCTAAACCAGAACAACTCATTGCAGTGGGGTGGCTGGAAGGCATTTGTAAGCCCCAGCTCTCAGATGTGACTGGCAGGGAGACAATTTTCTCTTTCTGGGGGGAAGAGGCTGGTGTCTTAGTGTAATATGTTCGATAACTACATGTGCATAAGCATAGTAAGGCAAGAAACTCTTTTGGACTGAGAGATATCTTAAATAATTGACAAGTCTGTGAACAAAGGTCCTGTCAAATGGAGTTTTGGCATTAAGTCTAGGAGAACCTTTTACCTGTATAGAATAGCTGCTTTGCATGGAAGGGTCTGAGATGATTTCATTTTTTGTATTAGAAATGAAGAGGGGTAAGATAGGAAGGAGGCACTGACTGTTACCAGGGAGAGAAAAGTGATACTTCTTCTAGTGAATCCAGCAGAGAGCATCTGGTAGACCCAGCTGGACTGCTATGTTGCATGCCCAGATGGAGTACTCGATACTTTTGCATGGACTGTTGTGTTTATTCTGTATGGTGTGTAATGATTCATTTTAGTCATATTGTATTGTTATATTCTCTATATATACTCTATATATTGTATAGAGTTTTCATACCTTACAGACATTATGCACTCCTTTAGTGTAACGTTGGTGATTCAGGATCGATATGTAAACTCAACAGAAATTTGCAAAGGGGAGACGAAAAGGGAGTGAGCAATATTTCTGAAAATAAATCTTTGAGGTTTTGGATGAAAGCTTCTGCAGAGTTGAAAAGGCAACTTGTTTTTTGTTTGCGTGGTAATCTTAGATCTGTAATGAAGCACAGCAGGTAGGAGGATTCTGTACAGATTGCAAAAGAAAACATTCAACTGTACAGTAAAGCATATTTTTAAGCAATGGTATTTTGTATAATGTGATTACCCTCATAAATAAAACTGCTAAATGCCTATTTTTGAAGTCATTCAACTTTGAAAGAGGTTGAACAAGATATACTTGTCAATTAGAAGTACATTTGCAGATCAACATACATTGCAAGAAGGCATGAGTGTGTAATTCCCCCACAAGGTCTAAATAATAATGTTAAAAAAATGTGTAAGATGAAATGAAACAAAAGAGAAATCTGTGCATCAGTATCTCAGTTTGATTCTATCACTGTTATGGCCAATTTGTTGGTTTTTTTGGGTATTTAAATGATGATTTGAAGTGTGATCTTCCCTCACTTTAGGCTACTTTCTGTTCAAAATGTTGGTCACTTTTCTGACTTGATGTTTGGAGCACTCCTCTAACTCTAATTTTACTCTTCCAGCATGGATCTGAGCAGCTTTGTCTCATGGTTCTTTTCTTCCACCTCCATTGTTCATTCCATTTGTAATATTTTTTGTAATAATTTGTCAGGTGTTAAATTTTTTTGATGTTTAAAGTCCACAGGTATATCACTGGCACACTGCAACTCAATGACATATCTTTAAATAGGTCATTAATTAACTGGCTTAAGTAAATTAAAGCAGCCTTGCAGGGGTAAAATGAGTTAGCTAAGAAGATACTAACTTTTTACTCTCATATTTTTCACTCAAAAAATATGTTTCCTTTGGTAATGGTGAGGAGTAACTAAATTTTTCTCCTTCCTTTGTTGCCTGAGTAGCAGTGTATAGAATCAGAAAAGCCAGCATTGATTCTGGCTTTCTGAAGTGATTAATCATTAGACTAATCTGAGTTTGATGATCTCGCTCATGATGAATACTGAGTCTCAGAACTCTGAAGCTGCGAGAGCTACTCAAGTCCATACAGTAGTCTGCTGTGTGAGTGAACAGTGTCTTTCACCTGGAAGATTATCCTGCCAAGAGCACAGCATCAGACAGTTCAAAAAATGGATAACAGAACATGTTAGATCTGCTTTTAGGCAGCACAGCTGTAAAACACACACCAACAATGTCCAATAGTATAATAGTATAAACATCCGACTTGGTTTTATTGTTTCTTTCCAACAGAGCTAGTGCTATGTATCAATTTATTTCTTAGCTCTTTGTTCAGTCATCTTTATTAAAAAAATAACTGAAGCAGGTTTATTGCATGGGTAAGAAGAATGTAAATTAAATAAATACAGATGGATTTAATTTGAGGAATTACAAAGCAAGTATTTGATCAAAAGGCAAAACTGTGTTGTTAAGGTTTGCAGCACGTGAGCTGAACAGAATTATTGGTGTGTTCCACTCCCCATTGAAAAGATCTAGGATACAAGTCTAAGGTAAAATTATGTCATTTAATTGTGATTCTTTGGACTTAGCTGAAAAGACAACTGCAGTGTAGAGGAAAAAATAAGTCTCATTTATGCTTCTGCTTTTCAGAAACGTCTGAGGCTGTTGCTGAGCTGCAGTGGAATTCCACAGAGAGATACTTAAAGTAACGTCCATCCCATCCTGTGCCCTTATAGTACTCAAAGCTATGCCACTCAGATACAGCTCTGTAGCCATGTTAGTGTAGCACCAAATCCAAGATAATAACCCCAGGGGTGTAATTAGCTCAAGTACAATGTGCTAGAGGCAGAGCTGTACTGCTGCTGATTCTAGACTTATTGTGATTTTTCTCTCTCTTCTTTCTGTCTTCACTGCGATCAGTAGGTGTACTCCTGTCCTTTTTTTGCTTAAAAGGAAACTTTGCTTAGTTGACCTCAGTCACATTCCTCAAGGAGAGCTTTATATTTGTATCTGTAGGTGGAGCTCCAAACTCATCTTCTAGTAGGACAGATGAACTAGTGTTAAAAGAACAAAGAAACTGAAAAGGAAAACCTTAAAAAAACAAATCTAATACAATATACAAATTGTAAAATTTTACACAAGAAGATGCTTAAAATTTTATAACAGAATGCTTTCACTGTTCGAAATAATGAGAACTGATAGCAATTTTATGGGTAAAAAATCATGTTGTTAGTTTCCTTTAGTTGCTGAATCTTCTCAGTGGAAGCAATTTCTTCCTGTTCAGGCACCTTATTTAGCCTTATAAAAATTTAAATATTACTCAGGAAAAGGTAATAAAAGGATATTTTTCCTACTTTTTGTAGGCTGCTCTATTATGAATGTTTAGTGTATTAAACATGAAGCTATGACTTGCTTCCTGATAAAAGAATGCGTGTGGGGTCTGATTTTGCCTATGAAACTGATTTGATTTTCTGTTGTAAAATATTACAGGTGTAGCAGACATCAAAGCTTGGATTGGCCTTTTGCATTACTGCTCATCATTCAGCAGGAAGTAATTTCAGAATCGCCACTGTTCCAGTGAGCAGTGTGAACTAGTTCAGGTTGAATGGAGGCATTTGAATTCTGTCATGAAAAGACCTAATGCAATCATGATATAGGATAGCTATTGTTAGTAATTATTAGCTTAATCATTTTTTTCTGGGGACTGGGAGATTAAGCCGAGAGAACTGGATTTGGGTCATGACATGGGAGTTTTCAGGTGATTCCTCACCTACATATGTTGCAGGTGTTCACTGAATGCTTCCAAGGCCATTTTTCAGTTATTTTTTAATTAAAGGAAACAAAAAGATATCTCTCTTCCTAATGGGCATTACTGGAAGAACTGTGATTCTGCTTTGCGTGTTTTCCAGTGACATATTTTTTTCCATTCAAATATAAAGACACAGATGCTGCATTTGAAAGAAATCCCCTCTCCATACTGACTTTATCCATTCTCCTCCAGAAAAGTAAGGGTGAAAAGTGGTTGTTGGCATATGTGGAAGAATGGAAGTGAGTGAACCACTGGTATTCGTGAAAACAGACCAATGGAATACCAAGGCTTAAAAAAAACCAACCCACAACTATTCTTGTTCTGTCATATATCTTGCCTTTATATCATAGTATCATGGAATAGTTTGGGTTGCAAGAGACCTTAAAGATTATCTAGTTCTAAACCCCCTGCTATGGGCAGGGACATCCCACTAGATCAGGCTGCCCAAGGCCCCGTGCAACCTGGCCTTGAACACTTCCAGGAATGGGGCATCCACAGCCTCCCTGGGCAACCTGTGCCAGCGTGTCACCACTCTCATGGTGAAGAAGTTCTTCCTAATGTTTCGTCTAAATCTGCCTCTCTCCAGTTTATACCCATTGCCCCTTGTACTATCCCCACAAGCCTTTATGAATAGTCCCTCTCCAGCTTTCCTGTAGGCTCCCTTCAGGTGCTGGAAGGTCTCTGTAAGATCTCCTCTGAGCCTTCTCTTCTCCAGGCTGAACAAGCACAAGTCTCTCAGTCTGAACTCATAGGGAAGGTGTTCCAGCCCTCCGATCATCTTTGTAGCCCTCCTCTGGACCCGTTCCAACAGCTCCATATCCTTACATTGAGGATTCCAGAACTGGACACAGTATTCCAGGTGGAGTCTCACAAGAGAGGAACAGAGGGACAGAATTACCTCTCTTAACCTGCTGGCCACATTTCTTTTGATGCAGCACAGGATATGGTTGGCTGGCTCATGTTGAGCTTCTCATCAACCAGCACCCCCAAGTCTTTCTCCATCGGGCTGCTCTCAAGCATGTCATCCCCCATCGTGTAGTACCTTACACTTGGCCTTGTCAAACCTCATGAGGTTCTCAGAGGCCTACTTCTCCAGCCTGTCCAGGTCCCTTGGATGACATCCTGTCCTTCCGGTGTGGCAACTACACCACTCAGCTCGGTGTCATCTGCCAACTTGCTGAGGGTGCACTCAATCTCGCTCTCAATATCATTGATAAAGATATTAAACAGTACCGGTCCCAGTAGGGACCCCTGAGGGACACCACTCATCACGGATCTCCATCTGGACTTTGAGCCATTGACCACTACTCTCTGAATACGACCATCCAACCAGTTTCTTCTCCACCGCACCATCCACTCCTCAAATCCATATCTCTCCAATTTAGAGAAAAAGGTGCTGTGGGGGACTGTGTCAAAGGCTTTACAGAATTCTAGAGAGATCACATCCGTCAGCTTACCTGTGTCCCCTGCTGTGGTTACCCCATCATAGAAAGTCACCAAGTTGGTCAGACAGGACTTGCCCCTGGTGAAGCCATGCTGGCTGCCATTGATCACCTCCCTGTCCTCCATGTGCTTTAGCATAGCTTTGAGGAGGATCTGTTCCATGATCTTCCCAGGCACAGAGGTGAGGCTGACAGGTCGGTAGTTCTCAGGGTCATCTTTATATGAGCTATATAAACTCATATATATGAGCTATATATGAGCTATATATGAGCTCATGTATATATATATGAGTTATATATGAGATAGAGGTTTAAAGTTTAAATAAAACCCTCTCTGATAAGGTTGAAATTGTGGATTAGAGCTCTTTAACAATTCCAAAGTCCCTTCATCTGTTCTGAAGTCAGGAAGCAGCTTCAGATTGTTTGAAGAAATTGTAGAGTTACCTGGAGTTTGCAGAGATGAATAACAAAATACATAAGGGAAAGTTAAGAGCTTGACATGTTGAGACTGGAAAGACAATTGAGTGCTTGACTTTTCAAACAGAGGAAAACTGGGTAAGATGTGGTCAGATAATACAAAAAAAAACCCCACTAACCTCACTAGCATTACAGATTTATTTAGAGAGATTTTTCAAGTCTTTGTAACATCTGAAATTGAGCCTACAACCCCACTAGAAAGATGACAAAGAGCTTTTGCTCCTTGAAATTTCGAAGGGCACTAAGATTCCCTGAATGTCCATATGCCATAAATTGACAGCGTAGTAAACAAAAGTGAGGCTCTGATTTAAATATACATATATATATATCCTCTTGTGAAAACTGGCTAACTTGGTTTTGAGAAAATGAGGGAAAACTTAAGAAAGTAGGAGGAGGAGAGAACAGCTTTTCCCAACTGACAAGTGACAGTTTGATAACATAGCTGAAATGCAGTGTGATATTTGTTTTCGCAGGTATACAGACTTGTTACTGACATGGTTTTGACATTAAAGAAAAAAAACAGCACCTTGGTGCCACTAATAGTTTTTTTGTTTTCTGTTTGGCTTTTTTTTTTTTGATACTTGATATATATAAAATGCACAGAAATGTATATTTCATGTTGAATTGACATTGGCAAAACCTCTTCCTGACATGTGTCTGCCCAAGGTTGTGATTTTAGGGCAGGTTTTGTCCAAAACTTTTCTGGTACCAGCATGGAGGCTAGGAGTAACGCTTGCCGCTTCAGCTCTGTTTTATTTTCTTTTCTCTTTCTGTCTTATCTTGCTTTTGTCTTTGAGGAGTTCTCTTGTACCGTGCTTCACTTTACAAGGAGTCTTTTTTTGTTGTTTCCTTCAGCTTCTAGGCAGGAGATACAGTACCTTCTCTTTCACCATCTCTGGAGCACGAATTAGCTGATTCTATCTTCAGCTTCCTCTGGTCCAAAATTCAGGCTGCCAAGCCTCATGATTGCTTGTGAATGCAGAAATGTGCTGTCCTCTAGAGACAAGATTCACCTAGATTGTCTGTTCCAGCATTTTTAATTTTGGTCTGTATCTTACATGAAAGTTATAGAAATTGCAGATATGTGACCTGTGTTAAAATCCTAGAGACTGATTAGCTCTGCTCTAATCTGTCCATGTTCATTTGTAGTTTTTCAAAAGGTCTGGGACAGGCAAATATATCATGCAAGTGTGTCTCATGCTGATAATGCCTGGAAGCAAATGAATGCTCTGGGTGTAAAGCCACATAAAATGTGTCTTATGGGACTGATGCTAGACTGTTAAAATGCCAGTTTTATTTTTCCCCTGCAGAATGGATGTTTCTGAGGCACTTTGGGGAATGAATTTATTGATTACAGATAACTTGCTGGAAAAGAAAAGGAGCTCCAGAACTGCTATAAAATCAAGAACAGGAGGGGAAAAAAGTAGTGGGCAAAATCCTGGAAAAAAAACATACTAATTGGATGGAGAAAAAGAAAAAAAACAGAAAAGGAGATTTATTAAAACTGTATTGCAGATTTTCTTGCTTTCAAATAAATGTTCCCTTGGTTTCAGAGTATATGATGGAGTGATTATGAGAATTTTCATTCTGAATGTTTTTCTCCAGAAGTATTTGTAAACGTCAAGGTTACACAGTTTGTCTTTCTCAATCTTTCTCAATTTATTTATTTATTTATTTATTTATTTATTTATTAGCAAATTCAACTAATTTACATGCAGGTGATATCCCACAGACTTGCTGTAAGTGTAAGCTTGATGTGTGTGATTTTGACTGCATAGTATTGATCGTGTTGTAGAAACAGAAATTGAAGGGGTTTTTTTCCCCCTATCGGTCTCTAATTATTGAGTATTGTAGTTCGTCAGTGCTGCTTCTTGAATTCTGTTACTGATTTGACATGTTTTGAATTAGTATTGTGGTATAGTTCCATGTATACATCCTTAATGTGCTTGGCCCATAGCAATGCCATGTTGAATAAAAGTCACAATGACATCAGCAAAACAATTAAAGTTCTATTCCAAGGTCCATAGAAGTCCTCCAAAAGACTCCCACTCAGCACAGCTGTCACTGCACCAAAATAAATACTTGTTATAATTTTCCTTTAGAATACCTTATTCTATGATATGAAATTACATTTGTAAACAAAATCCAAGAAAATTTAGTATATTTTCAGTTCCTTTAGGTAAGTTTATGAATTAGTCTTTAAAGGACTCATAGCAAGGGGATAGGTTATGTGCTATTCATCTTTACAGTCTGTAAAATAGTCACTACTGGGATCTTATTGCAGTGTCTAAACCATATGAAATTCTGTGAGATTTTTCCATTTGTTGTATGCTTAGTATATGATTACAGTAATTTTTGCTGATATCTTCCTGTTAAAACTTGTATCCATAGACCATTTTTTTCTAATGACAAAAGTAATTAGATAAGACATGTTAATGGCTCTTATCAGGTAATGATGTCTTCATTAATGCATAGCTCTAATTGCTGAAATAACTTTGGCAGTAGCTGAAGGTGGAAGGAATGCTTAGGGAAGAGGGAGTGTTTTGATGTACCAACTGTCCAGATTCATTAACTGCATGAAACTCAATCCTACACCATGGGTCTTCAAGGCCAAGCTTGAATTCCCATGAATTTACACCAGAAACTCTCACTCATATCTGTTTCAGTTTTGTATGTACATGCATTTTTAGAACTCAAATGCTACATAGCTGATCAGTGAGGATTTATTTGATTATCTAACAGTTATGGAGAAGAAATCTTTGTTTGGATTCTGAATTGTATTTTGTGTCAGCACATTGTCTGTGGGCTGAACCAGACTCTTATATCCTGTGCCCTAGAGATAAAGAGGAAGAAAGAAATTTGGTTATAGATTCCAAATGGCTTGGAACAAATACCTACATATATACATATATTTAAATAAAATGTAATTTTCCAGGAATATCATAGAGACTTGGATGACAACTTTGCGGGACTCAGAGAAAAGAGTAATGTTGTTAATGTACCAGTGGCTTTCAGCAAGTTGATGTTATGATCCTTAAAAAGATATAGAGTGTGTAAGGATGTAGGTGTGTTTTTGCTTAAAAGAAAAAAACTACTGAAGATACTGTGGCTAGGAAAGCAAGAGTATCTTGTAAATCATAATACGAGAAAGACTGCTGACAGAAACAAACGAAGGCAATCCTCATGTAACTAGTTTTGCTATTCGTTGTTTAGATAATTTTGTTTGTTTTAGGGCCCTTATATGCTTTTACTCCTTTTCCTCTTTGACTTCCAGCTCCTGGCCATTCTCTTGCAAACTCTAGTTGTTTCTTTGAAAACTAAAACAAGGGGAATTTTTGTTTGAAGTTGCCTACATAGTAGGTATTTATTAAGCTAGAGCTACATGAGGGCTTTTGTATAACTTTTCTCTAGCTGTAGCAACTTGTTTTCTAAATAGTCACATCTTGCTATTTAGAAATAACCACATTTCTGATACTTAAGCAGAATAAATTTTTATTGTAAAGATCTTTTTTGTTCCAATGTGAAAGATATGTATTGGTTTCTAATAAATTTATACTTTTTGAGTATTTCATGGGAGGGGTGATATTCTAAAGGAGTGGCTTACTGTGAAAGAAAGAGTTGTTTGTTTTGGGACTGGTTTTTTTGTGTCAATCTGCCTTAAGTAAGGAAACAGTTAGATATTGAAGTATTATGTCCTTTCGCCTTCTATGCCTAAATTCTTTCCTCCCAAGCTCTGAAGAAAACTCAACCTCAAAGGCTAGCATCCAGGACCAAAACATTGAAGCAGCTTGCCAGGAAACAAACATAGGTCTGAAGCTTTATTATTTATTTTTTCCAATGGTAACATCTGCCTTGGTTAGTTTTCTCATAGTTATATGGATAACCAGTGATCTGTCATTGGTTTTGTTCATGGAATAGAATGTTACCACTTACTCATGTGGATTCTAGACTGTTCTTTTTCGCTCATATTGTCAAGTGAAGAATCCATGGTTTTAAAAACTACTCTGTTAACTTTAATGTAGACCTACAGCTGCTTTAAAAAACTGGGGTGTTGTAAGACTATCCATCCGTGGATACCTATAAAAATATTTATGGGTTTGTAAAAAATTATTGCTAACTCTTGAGAATGTGCTAGTTCCCTGTTCAGAAATGTTGATTTATGTATGGTTCTGAAAATGTAAAACAGTAGTTTGGTACTGACAATTATTGGTTTTGCCATCTGGTGTATTAGAACATTGAATTTTCTGAAAAGTGGGGCAGGCTTCTATTGTTTTTCTTTCATAACCACATCACCATTTCTATATTTCTCTAATATTTCTCTCACTTGTACTTAATAAACGAAACACATAGGAAATGGAGATTTTTGATAGCTTGAAACATTCACTGGCAAGGTGATGAAGGTTGACGACTACAGCAATGTTAGATTGGATTAGGAGACTTTTTCCTCATTTGTTCGTGTCCCTTCCTTTAAAAATTAATAATAATGCTTGAACCTTTGTGGAGATAGTGTGACCCACTGAGGCACTCCATTTTAAGACAAAATACAATGTCAGCCATGCTGGGACATAGAAATTCCAGTTTTACAATTCTGTTCATGGCTAGTAAGTAGTATGAGGAAGGGAACATCTAGAAGTGTATTGCGGCGAAAGTGATTGAGATAGATTATAACTCATGTCTGTCAAGGTACTGTAGAGGGGGTGAAAACAGCCATAAAGATGAAAGGAAGTAAAGAAACCTAATCTGGAAGAGGAATTATACTAGATTTGAACTTAAGTAATTGTCGTGAAGCACCTCTTGCACTTTGTGGACTTCCTTAAATGATATAGTTCAACTGATCAAAAGTTTATAAGAAAAAAGCCTGTTTCTAGTTTGCTCACTCTTATAAAGTTAAAATTGTGTAGTCACTTGAAATAACTGAAGCTGAGGCTTGTGGTTCAATGTCACGTGAAGCTCGCTGAAGATATTTGTACATAGTCTGCTGAGGATCCTTTCATCAGGTTCATGATATTCTACCCTTATAAAAGAGATTTCTTTATGGCTTGTTGACTAATTCACATTTGAGAGAGACTCTTTACAATGCAGTTTCTGGGATCATTAGGTCATTTATGAATCATACATTTGTTCATTGGAATCAGTGGGAAAAATCATGCTGTTCTGTGCAACTTTATCAAGCTGTTGGAAAGGGTATTTGTAATGTAAAATTACTGTGGTTTAAAACAACAGAGACAATCTACACTATGTATTCAGCACACGAATTGTTCTCCCTGTTCTGGAAAATTATAATCATTAATGAAAACATAGAGTGAATAAGAAAAAAAGATTTTGTGAAAATTGAGAGAATAACTCAATATCTTAAAAGTGTAATTACATTGAATGATTTTCCATCAGTTCCTGATCTCCACATAGCTCTGTTACACTTTTGTTTTGCATGTAGTATACTTGACTGGCAAACAAAGAACAGTTCTGCCATTTTTGTCCTTTGAAAGCTTTTTACCTTTAGAGAGAAACAAAGCACTAAATACAATACCATCAAGTTCTTCCATATGGCAAAGATTGCCTAAGTGTTTCATGAAAGGCTCTCTTTGTTTTAGATAGCTTGTAATTTATATTTTTCATAATCATTCACAGGCTTTTGGGGTGCACTTTGCTGTGTTGCTTCCCATGGATGTAAACCTTTGCAGTTCTCTGAAGACAGCCAATTTTATTTTGCCACAGTACTATTGGCCAAAAGTATTGTTAGGAGAATGCTCACTATACATCTTTTTTTTACTCTTTGTGGCTATGGAAGGATATGTTTGTACAATTTCTTGTGAAAATTTTCTTTCAATTGCCATTTTCTTCTGGTGATTGGCACGTCTTCATCCGTTGTTTTTGACAAATATTATTTGGTGAAGAGAAACCAAAAAGAGTGAAGTCCTGCTCCTGTTGCTGCCCATATTTTCTTGGTATACAGAAAATTTAAACGTAGAGATGAGTTTCGTGAAATCTAAATTTAATTATTTTACATTTTGCCCTTTCAGCTGTATAGTTGGTGATAGGAGCAAATGTGGTCATGTTAGTGGCTTGTGATTAGATGACCTAAAGTTTCTGAATGGAAGGAATGCCAGAGAAGAGCCATTAAAATCATAACTCTGAAGAGAGTACAGGGCGATGGTTTTTGTTTTCAAGTCAACATTAAATTTTTATGTGAACTCTAAATACTTTCTCACTTCTTGAAGAAGCAGAAATATATCTAGCAATGCTTACAGAGATATCCAGGCTGTTTAGTAGTCTTCATGCTTCATCATCTGCAATCAGTTAACACAAAATAACAACAGGATGCATGGGCATCTTGGCACACTTGGTAGTTGAGATGATGGCAATGTTTTTGTCATCTTAAATTTCCTTTGTTCTAGGGCCCTGGTGGAGGTACGTATAGCGTTTCCCTTGTAAGCATCTTTCTGAATAGCTTTGCTTTTTGCAAGAGCTAAATCTAGAGGTCTTTATGGAGCTACTGTTACTCATTTCTAAGAGCACAAATCTACCTGAGCAACAGCTGGTAGTATACTGATTTGTATTGAGTATTGAGGAAGTACTACTCCTCCTAAAATTTTGTCAACAAACTTTGTAGAAATAAAAATATTTGCACAGATGTTGTGGGCTGGGGAGCAGAAGAGGATAGGAGTGTACTGAGCTTAAATTGCTACATGGAAATTGCTGATTGATAGCGGGAGACTAATCCATCAGCCCGACAGAGATAAGGCAGCTTTATGTCCCCAGGTCCAACCAGTAGCAAGGCCGAGAATGTGTTGTGCACAAAAAACCACCTGTATATACTATGTAAATATATTTAATGCCTTACCCTATATCTCATAATGTGTTCCATATCCCTAGGCAGTGACATCCTCAGTCCAGAAGACAATCCAGGGAATTGCATCCTTCTTGGTTTGTCTTGGCTTTCACAACTGGATGCTGGGTCTGGTGAATCTCCTGGGACAAACCTGAGGCAGGGAGGACACCCTGGACTGGTTTTCTACTTAATTTGGATCCCTGACTGTTCTTGTTTCTGTGTGTATCTGAGCTTGTGAAGTTGGACCATTGGTGAGCCGATGGCTCCTGTGATGGGCTTGGGAGGAGCTAGGCAGGGTATTATCCAGGCTCCCCAACTTACCATTATCTCTCTATGCATGTACAGATGAGCTTTTTATCACATAAAATAACACTAAGACATTCAGGAAATACTTTTTTGCCACTCATTACTGGTATTAGACTAAAACATACTTAATGTAAGACCACCAGTGACACATAAGTTATCAATCTACTGCTAAATTATTTTCTGCCATGCTGTGTAGTGCAAGCAAAAATACTATGATATTCTGTTGGCAGTATTGTGTTTATCTGAGCATCTATTGTTAAACTAAAAGTTGTGAGTTGCTTTGGCAGTTCCCACATTGTAATTGTTGATGGCAATTTGTTAGCTAACAGAATAAACAGAACTGACCTTCAGCTCCCCTAATGGAAAGCTTGCTTTTTCATAATAGATATAAGCCACAGGATTTTGATATCAGTGGAAATAATCCCATTGACCTATGGGGAGCTGGAGCACACCTGTTATGTGTATAAGGACCCTTAAAATTTTACTTTACACACTGAGCTATTGTTGGTTCCTGTCTAAGGGTTTGACTAGGTGTTATAAGCTTGTCCCTTTTTTGGCTTGTGATAGGCTAACTTTCAAGTCTTATTTCTATGGAGACTTTGGCACCATTCTCAATCAAGGCACCATAGCTGGTAGGCTTGTGAGTGAGGGCTGTCTAGTTTCTTTGGGCAGCTTGCATTCGTTTTCTCATGTTGAGATATTTCATTCACATTTGATATTCATGTTTATTTTCTCTTTCTTTGCCTGCCTGCTTTCTTTAGCTTGAAAGGCTCTTGGGAGCTGAGGCTGTTATGAGTTTGTGCAGCAAGATCTCTCCCCAAAAACCACTAGTATCTACTTAGACTGTAAAGGGGCTTGTTTAATGCAAACAATAAAAAGAATGTAAACTAGACAAGTACCTTGTTACAAATGCCTTTATCTTTAAGCCTGATTTATGTATACCACTACTGCCTCTTTGTGGTTTTATTGTGTTTGTTGCTTGTAATGTTACATGCTTTTTTTTTATCTATGCAAGGAAAGAGAGAGAGAAAAAAGAGGTTCCATCAATGCACCTGTCTCTCTGTAGTGTGATCAGCTGGCTGCACCTTTTAAAAAACTTGCAATAGCAGCACCATTTCAATTTTCCTCCCCTTTAAGCCAGGCAGTGCTAGTAAAAATTGTTCTGTAGGAAAGCACTGTAAATAGCATGCACAATGGTTTGAACATGAGCTGAAACTCTCCAGGTAAACTTTTTGGCTGACTGAAATAGAAAACAAGAGGTATGATAATCCAAGTGACTGTGTGTATTCTGTGCATGAATAGACACACAATCTGTCCTTTGGTCAGCCCAGTGCACCCTCCTCTACTTCTAATTTAAGGCATATGCTGACAGAAAAAGACAAAACCTTTCCTTAAAAACATGTTTGCAGGCACTATGACACTGCACAGATCACATTTCTCCCTGAGCGCCCAATGTACTTGCCACTGCTACTGCTGCAGTGGCTCTACGTATCACTGCAACAGAGTACATATCACTGCTTAGTCCTTATGGCTGAGCCAATATCTCTGCCAGGAGACGGCAGGGATTCATACTCGATTCTTGTGATTAAGATGAATAAGTGTCTGAATGAACCTTCAAAGCAGATTGATAATGTATAGAAAAAGCAAGTCAGTAGCATTAATCAGATTCAAAGGGCATGAAATCAACAGGAGAAACATGACAATCTTGAGATGAGATACTGTTGTAGCAGCAGATAAATACTTGCAGCTAATCCTCTAATGGACAACATGACAAGAGGGCTACATGATGGCTTTCTCTGTGTACAACATCTAAGTTTACCAAGTTTTGCATCTTGTGCCTCACAATTATATCACATGTAACACTCCAGTACCTTTGTTAGCCTATCGTCTAGGGAGTCACTGAGACTTATCTTTATTTGCAGCCTGATGTTTAAATATTTTTAGATGTCTTTTCAAACCTTTTCATGGTTTCCGAATACTCAAAACTTTTGATTTCAGTATGAATGTGCAACTATATAGTTGTATTTACTGGCTCTGCTGACAGAAAACAGTATCTGGTTTGTGGTGGTTTGTTTTGTTATTTTTCCCCCCCTTACAGCTCTATCTTAAAAGAGATTATTAATGCTTCATTAATCAACTGTTCAGAATGTGATTGCTCTGAATAGCTCTCAAAATCTGGCTTTTTCCAACGTACTTTCATTAGTGCTTAATTAACAGAGGAGATGAAAACTAAAGCCTTCAGCCCACTCAAGGATGAGATACTGCTTTTCAGAAAAGGAGTTCAGAACATGGTCTGTTTTGCATGTGAGTTGCAAAAATGTTGTAAATTTAGACCAACATTTTCTGTATAGACTAGAAATACCACTGCGTTGTGCCAATAGGAAGAGTGGTAAAATTAGGCCATCACTTTAATTTGTAATCTATAAATTTGCTGGATGCGGAAACAATAGTAAATGCCTGAGAAAACCATTAGTAGATTTGAAAGCAAAGATTGCCCAGTTAAAATCATTTCCCCTCTGTGCCCGGACTTCTCAGCCAATATGTTACTGCTCTGACTCTGAGTGTGGCATGATCTACATAATTCAATGCTATAAAAAGGATGAAAATACTTGTGGTTCAAAATAGGCTTGAAAGTGATGCAGTTTACTGAGCATCCTGCTTTGTTGCTGCTGTTTGTTGACAAGTAGCTCAAGATAGCCAGGCTTTGTACAACAAATGTACTAACCTGAAACAACTGACGTTATATGGCAGTTATCCTCATTTGTTTTCTCTTTAATCAGCGTCTCAGAGTTTGATGCCTCATCTGATTTCCTGTAATAGAGTTAAAGAATTTTATGGAAAAAACAAAGACTTAAGATAAATATACTATGGGAGAAATGGCTGTCATGCTGTTAATTATTTAAGATTAGGATTTGATTTCCTACTCCAGGATGGTTGATTATTTTAGTACCTGATTCAAATTTAATCAGTAACTCTGAAATTGTAAGTTGTTGTTCTTATCTACCTGACTGAGCATCACAGGCTTAGTTGCTTGCAAAAGAATATAGTCTTAAGTGTTCCATGGAAACAACAGCTGTTATGGATTGAGGTGAAATGCGACTCAGAACAATAATGGAAGATCTGACTGTGATAGATCTAGTATGTAGATTCAGAACTATATTCATACACATTTAAAATTTGTGAAGGAGCACCTTTATAAATGATGTCTAAACAAGGTAGACATGTTTCCAGCAGTCTGGAAACAGGTAGTATTTTAGATTTGAGAAGGATATAGGAGAACAGGTAAGTAAAAATCTTTGGAATTTACATCCTTGAATTACCCAAAGAATTAAATAATACTTGCTTTTTATTCAACACGGCATTGCTGTGGGCCAAGCACATTAAGGATGTATACATGGCTGTACCACAAACAATTACCACAGTTAAATGTTCAGTTCAAAACATGTCAAGTCAATAATGGAATTCGCAAGAAGCAGTACTGACAAAGTACAATACTCAATAATTAGAGATTGAGAGGGGAAAAAACCCCCTTCAATTTCTGTTTCTACAACATGATCAATACTATACACTCAAAATCCACACATGAGGAGAGGCTGAGATCTGGGGCTGTTCAGCCTGGAGAAGAGCAGGCTGGGGGAATCTTGTCAGTGGATATAAATACCTGAAGGAAGGGTGCAAAGAGGATGGAGCCAAGCTCTTTTCAGTGGTGCCCAGTGACAGGGCCAGAGGCAACAGGCACCGACTGAAACACAGAAGATTCCCACTGAACATCAAGAAACTCTTTTTCATTGTGAGGGTTACTAAGCACTGCCATAAGTGACTTGGGGATGTTATAGAGTCTCCATCTTTGTAGATATTCCAAGGCCATCAGAATGTGGTCTTGGGTACTTGACTCTAGATGCACCTGCTTTGAGCAGCAGTTTTGAGCAGATGACCTTCAGAGGACCCTTACAGACTCAACCATTCTGTGATTTTAAAAATTAATGTAGAATCCATTAGCTGTTTATTCTCGCAAGACTTGCTGTCTCTTTACACATTCCCAAATCAGTAACCCATTGAAACGTGCTACAGAACAGTCACTCTTTTCAACCTTCCTTTGTAATAATTTGGGGTTTTTTTCTGAAGTTTTTGTTTTAAAGCTGCATGGCTATAGGAAATGGTTGACATGTATAAAGCAACCATGTGTCATGGCTGAAAAATAATCTAGTGGTTTTAAAATCACTGGAGGTCAGATGATGCAGCATACTTAGCCTAGCCCTGCATCACTTTAAGTGACTTGAACATATTTTATTGATATTGATACTGGGAGGTTTTATGGGAAATCTAGTCTGTCAGGCTTTGCCAGTTTTCAAAACAAATCCTGTGGAAAAATATTTATGTGATATGAAACCACTAGAAGTTACCAGAAAGGCTAATTAAGACAGAATTATTTGCTAGTTTAAAGCTATATTACATTTTTATACTTAATTCATGTCTGAGTAGTTAAATATACGTATAGAGGAACATCAAAACAACAACCTATGTATATGTCTATATATTCTACATACTTAACCTGTGTAGTGTATCGTGAAACAGAACTAATTTGATGCGTGAATTTTTTGTAAATAAGGGACGAAGTATGTTCACCAACTGCAATCACAGTTAATTAAACCAGGTACTGCTTAGCTTGTTTATTGCCCATGCCAGAAATAGTTTCGTATCAACTGTTAAAGGATGGAATGTGATTCAGTCTGTATTTTTGTTTCAACAAAACACTTTAAAATACAAAATTAATTTTCACATAGCTCAGTAGTATTAACACTTTTATTAGAGAATGGGAGTACATACTTTGGAAAATATGACAAGGGGGTAATATAATTTTTAACATTTAGAGTATGAGCAATAGGAAGACCAATCTCTCCATTGTGGACAGGAGCAAAAACAGTGATGGATGGTCTACTGAGAAGTATTTGGCTTTTTAGGGCAAATATACCTATAACTGCCAAATAATTTCTTTCCTCATTCCGTAGATATGCCATTCAGTAAACCATATATTTCCATCAAGCATTCCTATTTTGCAGTAGATTAAAGGTATGGTGTTTGATAAAGAATAGCGAGTTTATTCTCAACCATCTTTCCCATCATCAATAACGGACTTGCAAAATTAATATAAGTAAAAAGCTGCCTGCAATATATTTTTATTTGTGAGGGTTGTTAAAAACAAAAAAAACACCCTCCCCATAAAAACTCAAAAAAAACCTCCCAAGCCTCCAAAAAGTTGGTTTTTGTATGCCAGCAAATCTGAAACACTCCTGGACTCTTCACTGCCTAAAGAAATGCAGTTTTTGATGGAAAACCTAATAAGTTTTGCATTAAGAATGCAAAGATGAAATAAAAAAGAAGTTATGGTGACTTACCTGACAATTATAGGATTTGCCTCTCTCTTTTTTAGAACACATGCTGATACCCTTTTTTGATCCCTTTTCTTGTAAGCATTGTAAGTAAAGTAGGCACTGCATGTGGTAGTCATCCTTTTATCGAAGTAACATCTGTGTGAATTATGTATGTTAACTAGAAAACAGTATTAATATTGGTATAATCACTCTAATTCTATGTACATTTTTGATATTTTAAAAGTGATGCAGCAAATGTTTCTCAAATGTTCATATTTGAAGTGAGGAATATTTTATTAATTGTAAATCCTCAGATAGGTTATCTTAAACTAGTTTGTTTATCTAGTTTGAGTCTTTCCAGTAACAGAATTTTATGTCATGACTTAAGGTGAAACATCTTTTCATGAAATTGGTTGCATTCAGCCTAGGTTCAACCAGATGCAACTCCAGAGATTAGAGCTGGTGTTATGCCCTACTTGTTCCAAGGCTTCATGTCTATTGGCTGACTTTGCCACAGTAGTAGCGCGAATCATTTACAGTAGACAGGTGTGCAGATCAGGATCAGCTAAAATAAACATTTACATTTTTACTCTAAATCTGTGCCAGGGTGTTAAAGAAAAATATACAACAACAAATGCTGACTTATGAATTATTAGTGTCGGTTTAGCTGACATTTCTATGAAGTCCTAGATCTCTGGAAAAAAAATACATTCTTTCCATTTGAAAATGTGATGGATTTTGCTGATCAGTAGCCAAGCCCCCATTCAGTCACTTCCTCGCTCCCCTACAGGAAAATGCTCAAAAGCAAAAAACTTGTGGCTTGAGATATAGACATTTTAATAAATGAAAGACAAAACCCAAATGATAAAAAGACAGTCACTCACCACCTCCCTCCCCGAGACCAATGCCCAAGCCAGTCTCTGAGCAACAACTGCCTTGGAAAAACTGTGTCCTGATGGATTTGCGTGATGACAGCAACCTTCATTTTGCCTAGCTGAGATTTCTTCTGGACCTGGTGCTGCTCGTTCTTCTGCCATGGAGCATCCCTGAAAAGAGTTGGGTTTCATCTTCACTACAGCCTCCAAGGTAGCAGCTGGAGTTGCCAGTCAAGTCCATTCATGAGTCTCTTATTCTTGGTGCTGACCAGAGGCAGCTCCTTCAACTTGCCCTTGCGTGCCCTGCCCTGGTCCCTCACTGTACTGAAGGCCTTGAACTGGGTCCACACCACACCCATCAGTGTCTTTCCTGGACTGAGGAGGCCATGAAAGGACACAGGAGTCCAGACGCAGTTACCAAAGTACCAAACAAGAGAGGGGAAGTCTATTTTTTTGTTGTTGTTTTATTGATGGGTTTTGATATTTATATATTTTTTTTTATTACCTAATCTTGAAAAGAACTGCTAGTGAAGCAGCTAGAAAGGACCTTAATCCTGAAGGCTAGCACTTCTTCCTGGCAGAACTGCAGTCTTCTGCTCTCCAAAGAAACAACTTCTTGATCCTTTTGCTATTCTTCACAGCCACAGAGGGTCTGGCTTCATCATCAACCGCCCATTGTAGATCCTTCTTGTCCCCAGACTGAAGAAACTCTACCTCCAGGCTCCAGGGACTTCCGTGGCCCTCTGAGAGATGAATCCTATTGCCCTAGCACAGCAGCCCCAGGGGCTCAGAGCAGAGCGGATGGTATCCCTTCACAACATGTGGGGGTGGGGGTTGAGAAAGAAGAGGCCACATGACCTGGGGCAATCAACAAAAGAGTTGTTAGTTGCAAGAGATATTATAGGTGAACTGGCAGGATGGCCATAGAGCTTCTTGCCCAAATAATGCTGGATGCAGAGGCTGGGCTGATGGGAGGGTGCTGACTGTGTGTGCTCCTGGGAGGCTGTTGCCACAGTCTCATGGAAGGGAGCGTTGGCATGGTGTGGTAGTGCCAGATGAACCATGCTGGAGGTGGATCCACTTTCACTTGTTCTTCTTTATCTTCAGGTGGATCCACCTCTATGGCCTCCACACCATCAATCACATGAATGCTGGCCATCGTTCTCATGATGTTGATGCTGTTCCTTTTCCAGCATCACTTCCTCTTTGTCTATGGTTCTGGAAATCATCACTCTAGTGTGACATGCAAAGGTGAGCCGCCACTCACTTTGCTGCTCTAGGTCCTCTTCTCTACAGCCACAGCTGGCATCAGAGGGCCTCAAAGCTCAGTGAGTTATGGACTGGCTGCTGGGGTCCCTGTATTTATAGGGCCTGGAACAGAAAGTATTGAGGTGGCTTATGACAGCAGGAGGCCACTGTGATGATGCCTTCCAGCTACGGGAAGAACTAGGTACCTCTGCTTTTTGCACAGCGCTGTGAGAATGTGCACAGCTTGCACGTAATGAAGCCCATGCATCAGTCAGATGCACAGACTGCTGCAGTTGAAGATGGGAGATGGCCATCTAAAAGGACACTAGTCCCCACTGTCTGAAACTATTTTGTGGTGACAGGTCCTTTTGCATAAGGAGAGAGACCTTAACAGACCAGCTACACAACCATCCATCCTGCCAGTTCACTTGAGTATAACTTTCCCTGTCCTGTGCAGTCAGTTATATGGCTTTTCTTCCCATCCTCCCTGCCAGACACCTTCATTCTCCCCCGCCAGCTCTCTCCGCACAGCCCTTGGTTTCAAGAATTACAAGTAGCTTCTGAATTGCAGCCTTCAGGCAGGTTTCCAGGGTGAAGCTCCTGCCCACGCAGGACTTTGCACACAGAGAGGATGGGAGGGTGGGAGAAACACCATTATTTTTCTCTCAGTAGCTCCTTGAGGTAGAATAAGAACAAGGAATTAGAAAAGTCAGCTATGAGATCAATTGAGGAAAGTGTAGGGACACGAGTTCATTAAGGTTTGTTATTATTGCTTAATTAGGAGTCCTTCTCAGGATCAGTCTCAGTTGTTAAAATAGTTAAAAGACAGTCCTTCTTGTTTGACACTGGGTGTTTGGTAGCAGTCTTCCTCTGGATTAAAGTAGTAGATATTTTCTAGTTTTGTAGAATGTCCCATTCTTTCTTCATTCTTTTATGTCCAGTCTTGTGATATAGATATATTAAAAATTTTAAGAAAGAAAAGAGATAAATTGTCCCTTAAAACTTACTGTTATGTTATTTTGGTACATGTCCTGAGAGATCTAGGAGACTTGGTCGACAAAAAGAGATTGAAGACACCGTCATTAATGAATGCCAAGGAACACATAAAGAAATAGGTACTATTTCAAATGCTTTTCTTTTTTAACTATGTAATATGTGCATATATAATTCATGTTCTTGACTTGTCCTTATTGTGCATGTATTCATTTTAAATTTTAAGCAGCTAAAGTGGGTACCCGTGTTTTAGTTTTACATTTTTTGTGCTGACATGAAATTCTTCCTGTTTTGCATTCTCTTACTTAAGAATTGTGTACCCTAGATTTTTTCATTGGAACTAGCACTGAAGTGTATTTGGCCTCAGAAGGCATGTGCACAAGACTTTTCATCAGGTGATTTCTGTGAATTCCTATTTCCTACTTCTGGTTAGCAACTTCAACATGAAGTTACAAATATGGACTAACATGTACTTAAAAAACCCACTTGCTTTCTAAGTCGATCTTAACCTTCCAGGGGCTTTTTAAAGTCATAACCTTGTTTCAGATTTGTCAAATGAATCTCAAATACTCTATCACATGATAAAGCACAGAACAGGTTGAATGGCAGTTTACAATATCCAGCACTGGGCTTTTTATATTACAAATTCATGAAAGTGTTGAAGGAAAATTTTGTCTTTTCCTCTGTAGCTTGCTAAGTCTTTACTTTTCCAAAATTATGAGGTAAAATCTGCATACTTTCATTTAAACTTGTCCCTTTGTCCAGTGAGTTTAAGGAGGTTTTGCATAAGTCGGATATTCCTTGTACTTTCAAATATCTTCAGTTTGTTCTAATACTTTTTCTGTTGGATCCTCTAAAACCTCTGACATAAGGGTTATAAAACTCTGAAGATTTATTTAATGTAGCCATATTAATTTTCTCAGTTTCTTTTACAGTTACTTCCCCTTACTCCTTCTTTAAAAAGTAGTTACTGAAAAGTCTGTCTTCCTAGCAACCAGCTTTTCTGGTATATTGAAATAAGACAGAACAAGTTTTATGGTAATAGTTTGAGAGAAATCTGCTGGATTTTCTAATAGGACTACTCTTCACTGCTTTTGTTGAGTGACATATTTAGACAGCTCTTTGATAAAGAGTCAATTTCCATTGTCCCTGAGAATTTGTTTTCTAAAATGCCCTTGTATTTTTTATTTTTAAGTTTCTTTATGACTTACTCTTTTCTTACTTATGAGGCTTTCTGTCTGAAGACTGCAAATTTAAATAGTTTGAATCCTAATGTGTGGGCCTGAGAATAGTTTTTTTGGTTATAACTACTTCATGTGGAGAAATTGTTGCACTGAGATTTAAAAGCAAGTCCTTAAAAGCAAGCGGGGGGATTCCTAGACCAAAGAAATACAATCAGCAGAACCTTAAAGCAAATAAAGCGCAGGTCCCTTACAATTATTGTAGACGTAGGAGCACAGTGCAGATTATCGGAGTGTCCAGTTCTGCTTACTTGATTCCAAAAGGTGATACAGCTGCAATGGACTGTTTCTGCTGTAGACATACATGTTCTTTAAATGAAGTTCCACCAATGCTATTAGTTACGGGTGTTTTCATTAACTAGAGATTCTGATATCATCCTATTCTAACACATTTAAAGCCATTGCAGTCTTACACTCTTTGGTATGGTCCTGCTGCAGCCTTATGTCTACCCACTTCTACGTACTTTAATATTACAAAGTCATATGTAGTTCACATTACACAACAGTGGTGTTCAAAAGTGTATATGCTTGTATGAGTATAGATAGATCCATATCAATAAGCATGTATGGGTATAGTACTTTTTGAACTGATTCTATGAATAGTTGTCTAATTATGGTGTTACTGGTACGGACGTAGAATAAGATTCTTTTCACCAAAAAAAAAACCTGAAGAAAAAAAGTTATACAAAAATGCAATATAATAAAGAGTTAGTGAGTGTATTAACACTTTGTGAGTTCTGCTGGTGTTTATACAAGTGTTTTAAATTTTGTTTTAAAATTTTATTTTGAGAAAACCTAGTTATGCCTTGAGATAGAAAATCCTAGCAAAGCAATAAAGACTGGCAACATTCAAAAAATTTTATTTGTCTTGCATTTAATTCTAGCATGATTTGTTTACCTATGTTTTTGTTTCAGAAGAAGAGTTTTACTTCCACAAATAATAGGTGTTGATTTCCTTTTTTTTTTTTTTTTTCTAAGTAAAGGCTGCATTATTCAGTGTGTGTTCTACCTTTCATGTATTGGTAGACTCACTTTATTTGTCGTGCTGGTTGTCGCCTGGCAATATTGTATTCTGTAGTGTTCTTAATAAAGGTGGCAATGCAAAATTGGCTTGCTGCTAAAACTGTTAATTAAGCTGTGTGCTCTTTCTGCCTTCCTTTGCTAGTTATGTATTGGTGCTTTGTTTCTTTTAGGCACCAAGAAGGGTATGCAACTGGTTGTTTCTTTGTTTGAAGCTGCCAAATTAAAACTCCTCAAGGCTGTGCAATGAAACACCTCTATTATTGCCATCTGGTGCACTATTCCAGCAATGCCAGAAAACATGGAGTCATTCATCTTCAGAGTTACATTTCTCTGGGTTTTGCCTACGAAAGCATGATTTTTTGTGACTGATGCTGATCAACAGGAGGTCTCCTTTTCCACGCTATCTTTTCATCTGATTAGTGGAAGGTCTTGGTCTTAATCAAGCTAATACATTTTGGGCGTTATTTTTATTTTGTGAACTCAAACATTTTATGTGGGCTGAGGTAATGATTTGACTTTTCCTCCTCTCCTTTTTTTTTTTTAATGCGTCATATTAATAGAATCATTGTACTTGCAAAGTTGGTGTTTTGCTTGGTGCAACTACTACCGTACTGATGATTATCTCATAAGTAACTCTGTCTTATAATTAAATAATTCTGTCCTTTGTTCCCCAAATCTCCTACAGTCTGTTCATCACCTGAGATCAGTGTTTTACTTGCCCTTTTCTTTCCCGGCTGTCAATGGGGTTCAGGATTTGGAGTGATAAGATTTTGGATGATGAAATAGTCTTTTAGAGGACACCTCCTTGGACTCTTCTCAGTGTTTTGTTTCTCCTCTTGTGCAATTGTTTGTGGGGATAATTGATGTCTATCTTGGGCAGTCTGCTGCGTGTATAGAAAGTAATGTTTTAGCGTGTGTTCTCAGGATTAAAAGTAGCTGTATTGCTGTCTGTCTTAAGAAATCTCTGCCCATCAAAAAGACATTACTGCACAAACCTGCAAACTGGATCATATCTCTTACAGTATGTCACCCTAGTAGTAGTAGTGCCTTAGCTTAAGGAGGCTTTGACTTGATTGCTTTTGATGACAGAAAGATCATAGGAGCTCTGTGTTTTTAACAAATAAATTCAGGCTTTCTAAATCCTAAATGTGACATTTGTGTTCTATATCTATTTGGAATTAGAGGAGTTAAAGTTTAACTGGAACATGAATATGTCTGTAATGTTGGAACTGCTCTGCTTTTCTGAAGATAAGTAAGAATGCTTAATAGGCCATGTACTCGAATATTTCATTCACTCATACTGCATTTTGTGCACTTTGCTGCTCATTATGTTGTGATGTGAATGGATAATCCTAAACACGATCTCTTTCGCATTTGTTTTATTCTTCCTAAAGAGTGTCTTGCTTTAGAAAGAGATCTGCTCTATCTATTTTCTATCAGATTTCATCCTGTCACATAAATAAAAAATGACTTCTTTTTAGTGAGTTTTTAATAACATGGTCTGGTCCCAAACAGAACATATTGGAGGAAAATACCATAATCTGTGTTCTCCATGAGACTTGCATACATCTCCACATCCCTTTTCTCACGCAGCAGTTATAGCATCAGCTTAGTAGGTGATTAACAGTAACTTCTGTTTTGTTGTATATTTTTCCACTAGGGGAGTGTTTGTTGCTGAAAATTATTATATTCCTGTTGATAAGGCATCAGTGATGCATCAGTAGTTTTGTCCTATATTTCCTTTCCTTGGTAAAGCTTAATTTCAAGCAGATGTTTTATGCCTTCAGAGTGATACTGTATAATATTAATCATGCAGTAGATGCTGTGTGGGGTTTTTTTGGGCATGATCAACACAGGTGTTGTAGGATGTGTTGCTCTCAGTATCTTTTGGCAGTGTTTTACCATTGGTGGTGTTTAGCCTGTCCATGTGGAGTGAAACAGCAGGCTTTATGGGTGAGCAGGAGCTATTACCACTTCTGTTGTTGCCTCTGGCAGTTTTGTTAATCCAAACTGTAGGTTCCCTTTGACTTTTAGTACAAGTTCCTGAAAAGGAAAGTTTTCAGCTTTGTTACAGTGTGCTGTTTTTTCACTTTCCAAAATGTGTATTGTGTTTTGGGCTTAGTTTTGTCTGAATCAAAATGGATGCGAACTTCTTTGAGAAACAAAGGGAAACAATTTGCAAGATCTATGTTTTGGTCCAGGAGGTGAACTAAAATCCAATTTTTTTTTTTTTTTGCTCTTGATCATATATGTTGTGAAAGGAGTAAGAAAAAGATACTTTTTTTCTTCCCTTCCTCTCTACAACCTATACTTTGAGATTTCTATATTTCTTTACCAAGGCCAGAAGTTTTTCAACACAAACGTGAGCGTGTCAGTAGGAGTTACACTGTAAGGAGTGGGAATTGACTTCCATAAAAGGCCACAGGGCTCTGAATTGATATTTTTGGGAATGATGTAAGAACTATGTCCTGAGGGTTACATTCTCCTCATGTTCTGTTCTCTCTATAAGTGTTCATTGAATTTCACTTGAATATAGGATTAGGGACTGGCTAATATTTTTTCCTTCCTGTATGACTCTGACTTCTAAAAACCTTGTGGGAAAAATTGAACCTGATGACATATCTTATGAAATGCTGAAATGCTTTATATAGAAAATGTCAAAAATTAAACATTTGGACTTTTCAGAGTGAAATACTCTATTTTGAAAATGTTGCTATATATTATATATGTTGTATAATGTGTCAATATTTTAAAATTCCCTCTTTCATTAAGGCTAAGCTACTTTACCAGATTAGACCTGCATGTGTGATTAGTTTTCCTTTGAGACAGAGCATCTGATTAATTTACTATTCTCTAATGAGTTCTTTGAGCTTCAAAGAAAGTCTGTCAGATTTTTTTCTACTTTTTTCCCCAACTATATAGCGCTTACAATTTCATTTATTTTTTACTTTTTTCCCCCCACAATTAGGAAGTACTGGCAACTGAAGCCCATATTTACGCATATATAATTGTAGGCTTTACTAATTTTATTATGACTAAGATTAAATTAAAACATTGACAAATAATGCTAAAAGCTATCAGGCTAGACAAAGCCTAAGGGGGATAGGTTGTTTAAACTCTTGAAACAATTTCTGTTTCTAAAATCTTTGTGCAAAAATTTCACAGCTATCATGACTTTGTTTGTTGGGTTTGAAATCAGACTTTTGCCAGAAGCAATTGTTCTCTAAATTACCATTTCGATGTCAATAATAAAGGGGAGGAGACAGCATTTTCCAATGAAGCTATTTTAGGGGAGTTTATAAAGTAGTTAGTGTATTGATGGTGCTATTGGTGTTGAGGTAAGATGTTGAGAAATCTAAGGTCTTCCATAACTGTTGCTATAATAAAGTTTCCTCTACTAAGTATTCCTGTTATATACATGTGGAGGTACTCTGCTTTTTTCAATTTGCTTTGAACTGATCATTTAGACGTTTAAAATGTTTCCCTCCCAAGTAATTCAACTTAATGGATTTTTCCTTCTTTAAAAACAAACAAACTTGCTTTACCAATATTCTGTTATATTCTACCTGTATCTTCTCTTTTAACATGGAACACTAAATCTCTTCAATAGAACAAAATATGATGAATATGGTAATATATGTTTTCTTTTATTATGGGAAGGACAAAAGTGACCTCTAAAGACCAATGAAATCAAGGGAAGACAGAATTTTTTGTATCAGAAAAGGTATATATCTCTAGTCAGAGAAGGTATACCTATGTGAAAAACTGGTGCAGCATGAAGAGGGGAGCATTGGAGTCGTGTAGATGCAAGGAAAACCTCCTGTGTGCTTGTTGAGGTAGACTCATTCAGTGTCCCAGTGACAGGCAGATGTTAAGTGTTAAGTGAAGAGATAGTAAAAATTTCTTCCTCATGACTCTGCATTAAGTCTAGCAGTGATAATTCTAATTGTAGAGATATTTCAGAAGTCAGAGATGAACAATACACTGAAGTGCTATTGGTCTTTGGGAAGTCTGAGCATAGTGAAACTATGATTTAAAGCCACTACAAGTACCTTTCTGAGTAACAGAAGATCACGTACGGGTCCTTGAATTATAGAATTTATGCATCATTTTGGGGAAGACTTTTCTTTCTTTTTTTCTTATTGATGTTAGCAGTTGGTAAGTAAGGTAAAATACAGAAGTAATTATTTTGGATCTGGTCAATTGTTTTTCACTTCAATTTTGCTGCTCTCCTTTCACCTGGGTTCAACTGCAAGGTTGCTGGTCATTATTTAACCCTTTTCTGCAGGTAATGCTGGATTGAAGAAGCTTTCCTAAAAAGGTCTCCTGAAATGTTTACCTGTTACGTTTTGAGCTCTGTCAGCATTGCTTATTTTTTTCAGTTTATGACTCAGGCCTACTTGAATGAATGCACAGTTCTCTGGCTCAGTCCTAGTTTGAGAAGTTACTCTTACATCGAAGAGGTGCAAAGTGTGTGCTCCCGAATGAGGGTGGTGAGTGCATCAGTGCAGTGGTACCCGCACAGCTGCTATTGTTATTAGATTTGCACCTGCCTGCCTTCTTGCTAACTGCTTCTCCACTATCGAAGAATTGTTCTTCTCTTGTAATGTAAAGTATTCAGTAGAGTTTATTCACCTGTGGGAAAGGAGAAAGATTACCAGGACATTCATGATGCTTATCTTCACTGAATTCTATTGTATAGCAGAATCAGTTCAATTTTCCGAATTTCAGCAATATTTTATAAAATCTGAACACTAAAACCAAAACCTTCAGCTGCTTTGGCTTCTTAGTAAGCTGCACACACATGTGAATAAGGTGACAAAAATGTAACTTTGAAAACATTTCATTTAAAAAGCAGGAAATAATGAAGTGATTGTAAATATTTATGTATTATTGGAAAAGTATGAGAAATTTTGTTGTCTTTTTTGGTCTTCACATTGAAATTGATAATTCGTGAAGTTTGTCATTCAGTATTTCTTCTTTAGTTGCAAAACATTTCATTTAGTAATGCTTGCTGTATTTGTAAGAGTATGAAACATTGTAGTACCCTGACTGTAGAAGAAACTCTTCCAAATTAAGTTTTAAAGACTTTTTAACATACTGTACA